>NW_025766858.1:0-722500 GCF_003918875.1 Haliotis rubra
ATTTATGCACAAAGTAAGTGGAAAACACCCCCACCCACCCCCAACAACACACACACACACACCCCAGCCATAAAATTATAAACGGTCCCTAAAAGCTCATTCTCTTCCCACAGAGGTTACTTGTCATATCTTCCTACGAACCTCTGTTCTAATACGGCCCTTTCATGGTGCGAGTGTTCATGATTCGTGATTGGTTGCAATCAGATTTAGTTGTGCAATCAGCGATGATGCTTCAAAAGTGATTATTCGCAAGGCCTCGGTTATTTCCGTATGCTTCGTGAAAACTAGAACCTCTTTCTTTGCGCATTGCGCAAACGTTTCTTATAGACAGAACTCAGTCATGTAAATGGCGGATCAATGGCATCTACATCGCCCTCGTTGACAACGGACAAGCTAGCCATTAAATGTCTTGTGTGTCGCATCAACACAAATTCCTGGCAGAAGAGGGATATTTGTGACCCAACGTTTGCTTGTATTAGTCAAGTTGATGTAACACGTGTTCTGATTGGACAGAAAGAAGGGAGATAATTCGTGTTGTGATTTTTTGCCGCTAGGGATTTTATGAGAAACGGGAATATGGCCGTATTAGAGCAGAGGTTCGTAGGAAGATATGACAAGTAACCTCTGTGGGAAGAGAATGCTAAAAGCTATGATATGTGCGTCTTCTTATGTTGAAATCTAACTTATGGAAAGCTTGATAATATATTCAAAGTTTATCTCGAAATAAAAAGTCAAATTAATGTTAAATATGCATGTATACAAATATCCCACAGCACTGCTCTAGAGCATGTGCATAGATGCTTTAAACAATGGTATTTATCCCGCCAGTTTGATTGGTTGAAATATGCACGTGACATCATGTCGGAGGAAGGCGTGAACATCAACATCACCGCGGAGGAGATTGTCGTCAACTGGTCTCCCCCATACTTTGAGAGGCTGTTTCCCCTCCTGGAGAATACACCAAAGAGGTAATTTAGACTGAAGACTGAGATTTAAGTTTCTGCCTGGTTTAACAGTTTTGCAGACATAATTACACCACTCAACAGAACTGAAGACCCTTCTGATCCTTCATTGCAATATACCCGTGACAGAACCCACGAATACCTATATAGTTGCGTGTACAGCAACGTGCAGTAAACATGGACAAAGAACTGTGACTATGTGCACGAGTCGTAGGGAGTTGAGATTGAAAATACGATGCGCCGTTGAGATATGAGATGTGTGTGTATGCATGAGAGAGAGAGAGAGAGAGAGAGAGAGAGAGAGAGAGAGAGAGAGAGAGAGAGAGAGAGAGAGAGAGAGAGAGAGAGAGAGAGAGAGAGAGAGAGAGAGAGAGAGAGAGAGAGTTTACGTGTTATAGTGCTAATCACTCTGCTTGCGTGTTACAGAGTGTTGGCCAACTATGCTATATGGATGCTTGTAAAGCAGGGAGTGAAGCTACTTGACTCCTCATTCCGGGACAGCATCAATGTATTCAACAAGGTAACGTACAGAAGCACTAATATCAGCTGTACACACTACATATATACTGAACAGCAAAAGAAACGCAACTCTGGTTTTTGTCAAGTTTTTATATGGAAGACATAAACATGAACGCTTACTTTTATGAGATTTCATTTTTTCGAAACTTGCGTTTCTTCTGCTGTGCAATATATGTCTTATTTAGCCTATGCTTTGATGTACCCTCGATGTTTGTTTATGTTCCCTGAGCCCGAAGGGCCCCGAGGGACCAGTGAACAACGTATTTATCTTACCAAACACCTTAATGTTAATTTTGAATGGTTTGAAGCACGGGTACAAATCATTTTGTAGCCATACCTAGATTTTGTTGACAAGAAAAACAGATTTAGGGTTATCACCCTTCCATCGATTCCATCCATTTGCATTCGCAAAACATCGGTAATTCCCGTACATCGGTAACGTAATTCGATGTTATTCGAGATAAAGAATTACTACCACGAAGTACCAAATGAGTTGCTATTGACAGGTGGGTACATCGAAAAGTTACTCGCTTGTAAGCGGGGTACATTGAAAATAATAGAAGAGCGCTCAGCCAATCAGAAAGCGACATTTATGTGTGAGGCAAGATATATATATACAGTCAAATCTCGATGAGTCGAATCGCTGGGGACCAAGTAAAAGATTCGGCTTATCGATGTATTCGAGACATAGGGATGTCTATGAGGGTAGAAAAAAAGATGATTCAATATTTAACAATTCCTTTATTCCGCACATCATATCTAAATATAGCACAACAATACATTAGGTGACATAGATAACAAACATTATACATATCAGAACACATTTCAATACCAGCACAATAAAATAGAAAATACATTTACCTCTTAAAATCCATGAACAAACTCTATCGGCAATCGATAGATACAGTATACATGTACTAGTACATGACGCCATCTTGAATCTTATTAATATACAAAAAGACGAACTCACTTCTGAAAAAGTCTGACATTAACGTTTGTTTATGTGAATTTCCCTTACATTTATCCACAAATTCACGGACGCTTGCCAGGGAACATTGTAACTCCGCCATGATGTACAGATCATGAATAGTAATGACCGAATGAAAGCTGCTATATAACGCAACCGATTTGATTGAGTTAACTCAATGTCATGTGCTAATTCTTCCGCTTCCGTAAAATCACTTCTCATTGACTGACTTCGGCTTATGTATACAAGATTACTATTGTTTGAATCTCAAGGGACCAAATTTCCATTTCGAGTCATCGTGTGTATTTATGAGACGAATTCGTGTAACCGGAACTCAAATGATGACAAAAACAGCAGGGAATGGTCGGGACCGACAGGTACTTCGTGTTATGCATTATATTCGAGACACCGGCATTCGACTCATCGGGATTTGACTGTATATATATATATGTATGTATGTATTGGTATGTATGTATGTGTATGTATGTATGTATGTATGTGCGTATGTATGTATGTATGTATGTATGTATGTATGTATGTATGTATGTATGTATGTATGTATGTATGTATGTATGTATATATATATGTATGTATGTATGTATGTATGTATGTATGTATATGAGTTGAGTTATAGCTGATATCCGAGCTATATGGCGGCTGTCGAGTAAAAATTCGAGCAAAAATCCGAGTCTGGACCATACAATCCAGTGATCAACATCATGAGCATCAATCTACGCAACTGGGATACGATAACATGTGTGAACCAAATCAGCGAGCCTGACCACCTGATCACGTCAGTCGCTTTACGACAAGCATTGGTTACTGAAGATCAACCCTAACCTGGACCTTCACGGGTCCTCTATATATCACCAGAATCCCGATTGTGTGTTAATCATCAGTCAGGGCCCTGACTATGTGTGGGTCAACAGTCAGGGCCCCGAATGTGTATAAAGACAGAAAGCCAACTGTGGTTAGATCACGATCATATCATGCAACACTTACCAGTATCTTTATGTGTCAGGGCCCCCGTTTCACGAAGCTATGGTAGCGCTACTGTCGTAAGTCTATGTTAGGGTGTGGGAGTAACGACAGTCGTAGCGCTACGATAGCTTTGTGAAACGGCGACTGATCCCGGATGAAAGTTAAAGGAAACAGAGGTGCCATTGCCCATTGTCTCTTCTTTCAATAGTTTTCAATTCTATATGCTGCAAAACTGAAACTTTACACTCACAGGTGTTACGTGGAACTTCAGTTGAACCTCCACGTTGGAAGGTGTGCACATCGTATGTAAACAGCGTCATGATGCTCGCCGTAGGTCGTCTCTACGTCGACGCCCACTTTAAGGAATCAGCGAAATCCAACGTAAGTGTGACCATCTGCTGAGTGAGTGAGTGAGTTTAGTTTTACGCCGCTTTTAGCTATATTCCAGTTGTATCACGGCGGGGGACACCAGAAATGGGCTTCGCACATTGTACCCATGTGGGGAATCGAACCCGTGTCTTTGGCATGAAGAGCGAACGCTCTAACCACTAGGCTACCAGCCGTCCCGACCATCTACTGGTAGTGAGTGAGTGAATGGGGTTACATCGTTAACAACATTCCTTCGTTCTCAAAAAGGTGTACCTATCTAGGGAATCGAACCTGATTTCTGACAAACAACTTATACATTATATAAGACAGAAAGCCATTTTTCACTATGATGTCAAAAGGCGTCAGGTGAGGTGAAATAGGGTTTAACGTCGTACTTGAGAATATTTAACTCTTATGACTACGTGCATGCGGGAGTATGTGTGGCTGCTTGTACTAACCCAGACATAAGCTGGTTTTATAGTGCTAGCCCACTGAGATACCATGCCGCAGTGAAGCATGAATACCCCACTCAGAAAACATTATACTGACTCCGAGCCGACCAGTCCTTGTAGTCCCCATTATTGCCGAGCGTCAGGCAGGGACCAACAAGTACCATATTTTAACGTCTTTTGGTATGACGCAGCGTGGGATCGAGCCCGCGACCTTCCCCTCTCCTGGCTGACAAAAAAGCATCAGAGAGGGTACATCATGTCGTTTAGATAACAGGGTGAAACTATTAAAGATATCCTTCCTCCTCGGCCACCTCTGAAACCAGAGAGGATGAAGATGACATCGTCTGAGTCACGCACGATATTCATACGGAAACACCCAGGTCATAATCTCTGTTAATGCGATGCCGTCTATTTTATCCAATCACAGATGTTAAACATCATCTCCTACTTGCGGTCTTCCTTTAATAGCCTCATGGAAGAGGCTGCCTGGCTTGATGACCCCACGAGAGCTGTCGCGAGGGAAAAGGTGGGTGAGTGAGTGAATGAGGCAGTGAGTGAGTGAGTGAGTGAGTGATGCTGACGTGTTGCAGCTCCTAACCAGGTAATCCTGAGACAAGGGTCCTGTTCCACAAAACGCTAAGGTATCCTTAGTGCGATGTTAAAGAATGGGAGTAAAGGTTAGTAAAGGTTGCTTCGTGAAGGAGCCCAAGGACAGCAGAAGGGAAGTCAGTTGTTTATCAGTTGTACATCCATGAATATGGAACGTACCTCTTTTAATCTGGCATTTGAAGCGCTTTAGAGATAAACAAGCACCAGCGATTGTTGTTGTGTCATATTGAATTATCCAATTTGTCTTTGCAAAATCAATTGCCTCAGCCTCCACCACAACCCCTGAAAATCGAACCAATATTCAAAAATATTCAAAAGAGAAAAAACCCGAAGGCCCAAACCAAACTCCAAACCCAAACAAAATAAAGATGATGGAAAAACATAAAAACGCATGACTGAGAAGAACAAAGGAAAAACGAAAGTAAAAAAATATGTTGATGATGATGTAAATTAATGTTGCAGATTTTGTTTTGATATTTAAGGCGGAGGTGATGAGTGAGAAGATTGGTTATCCCCAAGCCTTGAAGGACAACAGCTACCTCGACGACCAATATAGACACGTACGTAACTGTAGACCTCGACACTTGCACTGACCACATGTGTTTCCAAACTGATGGGTTTCGGGAACTGGCGTCATGTTAGGTGATATTTTTAGGCTTTGATATTTTAGATGAGTGAGTGTTTGTTTGAGTTTATTTGTTGTTTAACGCCACACGCAGCAATATAACAACTATATAGCTGCGGTTTGTAAATAATCGAGTCTGGGCCAGACAATCCAGTGATCAACGTCACGATCATTGTTTTACTTAAGTGTGTCAACAAAGTCAACGAGCCTGACCACCCGATCCCGCATAAGTGAGTGAGTTAACATCCTAAGTCACGTTGTTTCAGTCATCACGTGACTATTACCTTCATGGTGGTGGTAATACTGTTAACATGACGGTTTCAGGGAATGTTAATGATGGTCTCATTGTTTCGGTCTGATGACGGTTGGGAGTGAATGAGTTTAGTTTTACGCCGCTTTTAGCAATATTCCAGCAATATCACAGCGATGGACACCAGAAATGAGCTGCACACATTGTACGCATATGGGGAATCGAACCCGGGTCTTCGGCGTGACGAGCCATTGCTTCAACCACTAGGCTACCCCACCGCCCCAAACGACGGTTGTGACAATTATAATAGTAATGATTATGATACTAGTGATGGTGATGATGATTGTGGCGATGGCTGTCATGATTGTAACAGTAGCGATCCTTGAGTCTGTAATAGTTTTAACAATGTCGATTGTATGAGGCAATGGTGATGCTTAAGACTGTGGTACTTTCAGCAATATAATTATTTTGGGTAATGGCAGATGTGTTACAATGTTGATGCGTGTGATAGCTTCAATGGCTACCCACCGGGGTAGCCTAGTGGTTAATGCGTTCGCTCTTCACGCCAAAGACGCTGGTGCGATTCCCCACATGGAAACAATGTGTAAAGCCCATTTCTGGTTTCTCCCGCAGCGATATGGCTGGAATATTGCTAAAAGCGGTGTAAAACTAAACTCACTCACTTCCATGGCTATGGTGGTGATGGCTGTGGGTATTGTCATATTGTTGCGATGACTGCGCTCGTGATTGTGTTGACAGGGATAAAACAAAATACATTATACCTTGGTTATAATGCCACCATTTGTCCAGGTGAAAATATGGCCTTATATCCAGGGTGGCATTATAAACAGGTAGGACAGTTAGAGGCCCTATGCAATCAACAAGGTGATTGAGCTGATGTCTCCTGTAATGAGCCTTGAATGACTGGATAATCCCAGCGTCTAGGGGCTGCAGGTGACTGGATAATCCCAGCGTCTAGGGGTTGCAGGTGACTAGATAATCCCAGCGTCTAGGGATTGCAGGTGACTGGATAATCCCAGCGTCTAGGGGCTGCAGGTGACTCGTTGTCAGTGGCAGGAAGTGTATTGTCACATGTGTTATCCCATCAGGGACTACAGGACAACTTAAAGCATTAATGAGTTTGGTCAATTAATTTTCATGTCAGTTAACCATTATAACCAGGGTGCACTGTACTTCGAAAAAGAAATTATGTATTTTGTTAACTGAAAGTTAAACTGTGAAAACAAGAAGGGAAGTTACGTCAAAACATTATGACGTCATAATTTCCAGTCAGATGATCAGATATTTACAAACTGACTAATCAGACAGAATCTTTAACGACAATAAAATGGCTGTTTCAGTATGTATTCAACGCAAGTCTGTATTTTGAGAACGTCCAACTAGAGCTACAACAGGCCTCAAGAAGAAATCTGCGTAAGCTCCGACAAGAGGTAGACAGATCCCAGTAAGTGAGAAAACTGGTGCTATGTCACATGCGTAACTGTTGATATGAGTGAGTGAGTGAGTGAGTGAGTGAGTTTAGTTTTACGCCGCACTCAGCAATATTCCAGCTATATGGCGGCAGTCTGTAAATAATCGAGTCTGGATCAGACCATCCAGTGATCAACATCATGAGCATCGACCTACGCAATGGGGAACCGATGTCATGTGTCAACCAAGTCAGCGAGCCTGACCACCCGATCCCGTTAGACGCCTCTTACGACAAGAATTGTCGCCTTTGTGGCAAGCATGGGTAGCTGAAGACCTATTCTACCCCGGATCTTCACGGGTCTGTTGATATAAGATGGAGATGAAATGTCAATACTCACCACTGATGTGAAATATGCTGATTTCTTTCATATTGTTTAGTCATTTGTGCTCAAAGTTTATTGTAGCTATTGTCCGAAAATGTATCGATAATCGATAATCATTTAACGATGATCGATCTGTGTGATCTATATTTTTCTAAGATGCCAAATTTAATACATTCCAAGGATAATTACGAATAATTTAAAGCAGAAAACAAACGACGGTGTCGGTGACCTAAATTAAGAATCCTCGCACAGGGCTAACTGGCGCGCTGTTCTATTGATGTGTCTGCCCCCTACGTTAAGACGAACGTGTCCAGAAAAAACAAATGATAACAGTTTGAATTACAGAATTAGTTTAATTACATCTGTCATTAACGTAAACCATATGGGGCAATATGAACGTCGCATTTCTACTACCAACGTAAGCTTAGATCAGTACATCCAGATGAAGCTGAGTAGTCAAGCGACATTCCACGATTGCATTGTGGGAATGTAAACATTGCGAACGTTACCGTGTCGCTGAAAACTTGTGAGCTGCATTGACACATTTTAACCGTCGTAAAACATAAACGTAATGTTTTCAACAGTGATGTTAGCTGCGTGAAGCAACTGCAAACCAAGAAACGGGATGCAACGGAGTAGTTTACTGTGGGAGGCCGTACGAGGCGATGACAACTGACATGCATCGTGACGTCGCTTACATTGTGACGTAATGTAAAATGGTTCGATTACGAGGGGGCACACTAGAATGGCGCAGTGACGGGATAAAGTCATTCAATTGTTACGTCATCAAAAAACTATCCCTTTATTGTCTGATTATGTTTGTTTTTCGATTGTTCTAACCGCTAGGCATCTTAGAACAATAGCTATCCCTATACTAAACTGATATTGTCTTTTATTGTCCGCTATGTTTGTCTATGTTTATTCACCCGTGTTTGTTGCTTACTATCTTACTATCTTCTGTGTTTATCCGTCTTTGTTTGTTGACTACAGGGGCGGTGGGGTAGCCTAGTGGTTAAAGTGTTGGCTCGTCACGCCGATAACCCGGGTTCGAATCCCTACATGGGTACAATGTGTGAAGCCCATTTCTGGTGTTCCCCGCCGTGATGTTGCTGGAATATTGCTAAAAGCGGCGTAAAACCATACTCAGTCAGTCAGTTGTTGACTACAGTTCTTGTCTGTTTTCAGATGGCCCGTGCAACCCGCAATCGTCAACGCCTTCTATAACCCATCATGGAATGAAATATGTTAGTGGACACAGTAGAGTATAAAACAAGTTCGAGAGTTTGAAATCTCATAACATCCCATGAGGAAACTTTGTACAGGCTTATAGTATAAACCGAAAAACACATCTTACATTGTACAACATAACTGAGTAATACATGAAACCTATGTTCAACCAACCTCAGGAAACGGGCGTAAAATATATCTTGCTAGTGCATATATGTTATGATATATGAACATCCCAGAAGCTTGGTCAGTTCACAGCTGATGATGCAAATGAGTGAGTGAGTTTACTTTTACTTTCACCAATGTTCCAGCAATATCACGGCAGGGACACGAGAAATTGGCTTTGCATATTGTATCCATGTGGAGAATCGAACTAGCGTCTTCAGCGTGACGAGCGAACGTTTTAACCACCCTGGTACCCCGCCCCCCTGCTGATGTAAAGGCTGCTTGTTTGCTCTACTGAAATGTAAAGCAAACATTTGTCATTTGATTATATTTCATCACGGACATTAAGCAAATTATGGAAGCCATAATGGTTATCATGTTTGTTCCAATTTCAGTATTTCCTGCCGGTATTCTTCAGCCGCCATTCTACAGCGAAAACCAACCCAGGTAAGGAGGACACTCACTGTGTGGGGTTTGTTTTCATCATAAGTGAGTGAGTGAGTTGAGTTTTATGCCGCACTCAGCAATATTCCAGCTATATGGCGGCGATCTGTAAATAATCGAGTCTGGACCAGACAATCAAGTGATCAACAGCATGAGCATCGATCTGCGCAATTAGGAACCGATGACATGTGTCAACCAAGTCAGCGAGCCTGACCACCCGATCCCGTTAGTTACTGAAGGCCAATATTCTGACCCGGACCTTCACGGATCTTCATCATAAGAAATAACCAGTGCACTTCTGATGTTGATCTAACGATCATCGTGCTTGTAACAACGAATTTTAAGGATGCTATTATTTCACATTTGATTCAGTTCCAATTTGATACGATCCTTTGGCTACTGTGATCGTCATCCATATAACAAAAATCAGAATTTTTCTTCGATACGAGACCAGCGGACACCACGGAGGTCGCTTGTAATTCTTGTGACGAGTGAAAGAAGTATTTAGCATATGTGATTTCTTTACATCGGAAACGAACTAAAAGGGCAGTTCCGAATGTAAACAATAATGCCACGTGGTTATGTTGTGATGGTTATTTTTAGACATGGAAACTTAGCTCACTCACAAACTCATACTTCGTAGGGTTATCAGATATACACGCAGGCAGGCTTCGTACTGGAGTAGACCCGTGAAGATCCGGGGTAGAATAGGTCTTCAGCAATCCATGCTTGCCACAAAAGGCGACAATGCTTGTCGTAAGAGGCGAGTAACGGGATCGGGTGGTCAGGCTCGCTGACCTTGTTGACACATGACACCGGTTCCCAATTGCATAGATCGATGCTCATGCTGTTGATCACTGGATTGTCTGATCCAGACTCGATTATTTACAGACCGCCGCCATATAGCTGGAATATTGCTGAGTGCGGGGTAAAACTAAACTCACTCACTCACTCGTACTCTAGTAAAGCACTTGGTTTTTAATGAGACTATATCTTTATATAAGTAGTATGTTTAAAAGCATTGGGTTCTGCTGACATACTCTTGATTAAAAAGTCCGCCTGTTTTTGCAGGTCCGGGGACTGTTATTGAAAATGTTTAATTTCTAACTTTGTAACTTTGTCTTTCAGTTCAATCAACTTCGGGGGTGTGGGTAGCGTCATTGGACATGAAATAACGCATGGATTCGACAACTACGGTAAGTTGTGTCTTAAGAATTGAATATGTATATGATTTCGTATCCAATATGGATTATTAGACCATGAAAAGTGAAATAAATGTTCTTTCCTCTTGTACGTCCTTAATAATCTGAAGTATTCTTTCACAAGTAAAAACTATTTTGCTGTTAACACAAACATGTAGTGACTATTGCATTTCATTCCATACTGATGAACATTGTTATGGGTCGACCATTTGAGGCCTTCGAGAAATCGTTGAGGCAGACAGGATCCCAGTCCAGAATTGAGCATTGAACAAACATGGCGACCTGCCATATATACTAGCCACATAAAGAAACTGTGCATTGTCAAAATATTATCTCAGTTGATAAGTACGATAACAATGTCAAAGGTACATATAAACTTTAATGGAGGGATCATGAGACCATAACAAGTCGGGAGAATTTCAATTGAAAAGTCAATCACAATGACGTCACGAGTCCACAAGCGGGACAGGGGTCAAACGACCATGTCACAAGCTCAATAACGGGTATGTCCACCATCGGCATTGAGAACGCCAGATTCTCTTAAGTTCTGTTGCAAGGTCAAGGACGTTATCTGGCGGATGAGGAAGACGGCGTAGACGTCGATCCATCTCGTCCCAAACATGCTCTATCGGGGAGAGATCCGGTGAATTTGCAGGCAAAGGCAGTAAGTCAACGTTGTGGTGTTGCAAGAAATCCATAGCAACCCTTGCCGTATGAGGGCGGGCATTGTCCTGTTGGAATGTTAACCCAGGGCCATGACGTTGCAGAAAAGGAATTGCCACAGGTCGAAGAATCTGATCCCTGTAGCCCACACCAGTTAAGTTGCCCTGAACAATCACCAAAGGAGTTCTTTGGCGTGCTGTTATTCCACCCCAAATCATCACGGAACCACCACCAAAGCGATTCCTCTCCAAGACACAGGCCTGTGCATAACGTTCTCCCACGCGTCTATAGGCACGTTGACGTCCATCACTATGGGAAATGTTAAACCTGGACTCATCTGTAAAAACAACATTTCTCCACCAAAACAAGGGTCTGCGGACATGATTTCGGCGAGCTTGTCGATGACGTTGTGTCAGGATAGGCCGTATGGCGGGACGTCGTGGTCTGATCCCGTGATGACGTAAACGTTGTCGAACTGTGTTGGGGTGGATACGGCGAAGTCCTGGGATGGTTCGGGCAGTCATCACTGCAGTCTGAAACCTGTGGCGAAGATGGGTCACCCTTATCCATCTGTCCTGTCTTGGCGTTGTAACACGTGGACGTCCAGAACGTGGCCGATCGATGACGTCATTTGTGTTCTGGTAGCGTCTCACCAGTGCAGAAATGGTGTTCCGGTGGCAGTGGAAATGTGCAGCCACTTGTCGTTGAGACATTCCCCCACGGACCATCCCAATGGCCTCATGACGTTGTGCAGACGTGAGCCTTGGCATGCTATGCGTTTCATTTTTTGAACGATCGCAAGGGCAGGGGTTGAGCTTTTGCAAAGTGACAGTATTGTGTGGCATTCATTTGCTCTGTTTCTCTTTCCCGGAATGCACGTGCAACAACGTATTGCACGTCTCAAGGACGAACCCACTGACGTCACGGAACGTGGCACGTGCATGCATGTTGGATACATGTCACGAATCTCTGAGTTTCAATCCTTATGTGTCTAAAAGGTTTAATAAATTTAGATTTTAAATTGCAAAGTTTCTTTATGTGCCTAGTATATTTACTTAAGAAAAACCAAAAAATGGGGAGTAACGTAGCGCCAGCAGTTGACAGCATAACCAGTTTGGACTGATTCCCAGTTGACGCACCGACCTGATAAGTCAAGGGGAGGTAACTGTGCCCAATGAATTTTGTTATTCCTCTTCAATCTCAGGCCGACAGAGGGACAAGGACGGCAACCTGCGACAATGGTGGGACCAGGATGTGATAAACCGTTTCCAGAATGCCACCAAATGCTTCGTGAACCAGACCTCAAGCTTCGTCAGCCCCGAGGCCGGTCTCAACGTACGTCGATTGATTGATTGATTATTTTGACCTCGAGTTGACCAGTCTGTCATATCTTCGTAATCTCTACTCTAGTTCCACGCGTGGCGGAGGGTAGCCTAGTGTTTAAGCGTTTGCACGTCACGCCAAATACCTGGGTTTGATTCCCTACATGGGTATAATGTATGAAGCCCATTTCTGGTGTCCCCCTCAGTGATATTGCTGGAATATTGCTAAAATCTGCGTAAAACTAAACTCACTCACTTCCATTAGCTCCAGGTAGGGTATCAACAAGTAACGTCTTTAGGTGTGACGATCGAACCACCGACGTACCGCGTTCCAGGCAGACGCTCTATTCCTCGAGGCAACTATGGCTGTGGCTATGACAACATATCTATGTGTACTTTCAGGTCAACGGGGTATTAACCATGGGTGAAGACATCGCCGACAGTGGTGGAGTAAAACAAAGCTTCAAGGTAAGTACATCTTATTGCACATCTTCCGGTAAAGTATGTATATATACTCATAGAAATGAATAAGGGAACACATGAAAGTGCAAGTGTTCCTTTTTTATTTCCAGAATTTCACACACAGTGCAATACACGACTTGTGAAGAAACCTGGAAAGAATAAAGGAATACTTGTACTTTCATGTGTTCCCTTATTTCTTTCCATGAGTATATATTCACCTTATATGCTGGAGGTTGGGAGATGTAATGGTAGAACTGTGTAGGCTTGTGAGATTAGAGACCTTCCGGACAGATCTCTGCCCACTGGGCCCCAGGGGCGATGTGGGGTTTGGATCCTTGCTCATGCTTTTAACAACTGGTTTGTTTGGTCCAGATTATGTCATTTAGAACCGGCATGATGTATCTGGAATGTTGCTGATGTTGTCAAGCAATGGTCCTTTACCAGCTCTTCTACTTCACATATGAACAATTCGGTTGTATTCCAGGCGTACCGGAAGTGGGTCGCTGAGCGAGGAGCCGAGGAGGCGCCCCTCCCAGGAATGAGCCTGAACCACAACCAGCTGTTCTTCCTGTCTTGGGCCCAGGTAGGCACTTTAAATTCTTACCTCACACATGAATGTATGATTTTGATTAGCTGATAACAATTTTTGTAAGGTACAATTCTTCTACTCTCCACTATCATTGCCGGATTGTGGGCATTACATTTGCAACATATAAACGACATACTTGTATCTCGAATTAATGATGTAAGACGCTATTCTCCAGATATTTACGATATTTTCAGAATGAAATATATCGATGTGGTATGGCTTCGATGAATGTGAAAAAATGAAAGAAGCTGATAAATTCCGGTCTTTTCCGGTAATTGAACCAAAGCATGCTTGCGTTAAACACACCTACAATATAATTATGTGTGTGGGACAAGGATTGATGTACCTTTTTGTACTCTATCAACCCATGTCTCTTTCAAGTCCAGTGGACAACTGGGGCGTAGTGCAGTGGCTAAGGGTGAAAATCGATACTTGCCGGACTAAAGCATAAAACTTTGCAAAGTGCTGGGAAATATCATGATAAAACATATTTTTAGGGGGTGCCCGATTTTGGGGGCCCTATTTCCGAAAAATCCAAGAAGTCGTCCAAGATGGCCGCCAAAAATCAAGGATTTCAAGTTCTAACACTACGTGACCTTTCCCGGCTGGATAAAGGCAGAAACATTGCACAGTACTGGGGACTATCATGATAAAACATATTTTTCGGGGATGCCCGACTTTTCGGGCCCATATACCGAAAAAGTAAAGATGGCCGCCAAAAATGAAGGATTTCCAATTCTAACACTACGTGACTACGAAGTCGACCCAGAATGGTCGCCGACTATACAAAAAATTCATTTGTTGCAATATGTGAGATATATTCGCCGTTCAATGGCTCATGGGCTATTTCCTCATACTTTCAAGAAATCTAACAGATAAGATTTATGTTTGGTAGTAAAAGATATAATTCATCATCCAATTAATAAAAGTTACTGTTTTGATCAGTCACATGACATCATTTTGTCAAACATTGACCTCTGTGATTCTGAAGTCTCCTTTTACAGAGCGATGTGCATAGAAGTTGAGAAGATTTACAAATGCACTTCTTTGGACATAGAGGTTGAGACTCGCAGCCACATTTGATAAGTTCTCGACAACTTTGTGAAGCTTCTGGCAGTGATCATCCACACCGGTCGCCATGTGTCGTTGTCCATTGTCCAACCAAACAAATCTGGTTCTGGTGCTTTCTGCCTGGGAAGTAAACAAGTAAGCCATATGCTGGCCTGGTACAAGCTCCTGTTTGTGTGCTGTAGCAGAGCATCCTGAGTGGGAAGAAGGTTCTGCATCAACTTGATCTTGCGGCCGTGGCATAACATTTCTTGTCGCAGTTTCTTGGCTATGTTCTCTGATGTAGTGCTGTCAGACATGATGCATGTGCATAGCTCAGTGATGAAAACCCTTCGGAGTCTTTGTCCACAGGTTGGAGTAGATGTTGTGCAGGAAAAGGAAATCTCTCAGTCACATCCTCATAGGTTATCCAAGTATTCCAAGCAGTTTTCTTGCCTTTTCTACTGAATTGTGATGTTCTGTCAGAACCAGTGAATGCGTGGAAAAAGAGAAGCGCCGCTCATCTTCGACAGCCCAGATCTTGGAATATTCTGTTGATGTGATAATAGTAACTATGAACACCACCTTTTCTGGTTGGTAAGAGCTGCTAGTCACACAATCTGTTAAGAATGCAAAGAATTCTTCTTTGTCCTATGATTCTTTTAGAAAGGTAGTCTAGTGACGGGAAACTTTTCTTCTACTGCCTTTTCTTCGCTTTTCTCGTGTTGTATCCTTCAGGCTACCTTCTTTGTAGATGTAGATGGTAGATGTCCCAAACAATGTCGATACGATGGCAGTTGTCTCTTCGTCTGTAGGAAGAAGAAGATGTCACAAAAATCACCAAACATTTGGGAATCACCCCTATGCGGTGCATGAACAACGGTGGCGCCATCAGACACTTTGGCATCAATGTCAGGAACAGAGTCATGCTCAAGTGATGCAAGACAATCTAAGAGCTCTGATATGCAGTTTGGTAAATGAAGTTTTCCACGAATTGATATGATATACCTGACATTCAATGAACATCTGACTGTAGTCATTGTTCAGGTCATTCGTTTGCTGTTTGATTTAGACTGAGGTTTTGTTTGTGGTCATTTGAAAAAAGGGAGGTGACGCCATCTTGAATGTGTTGGAAAGTGGGCCCCCAAAATCGGGCACCCCCCAAAAATATATTTATCATGATATTCACCAGGTCTTTGCAAAGTTTCATGCTTTAGTCCTGCATGTAACAATCAACCTCAAAATCGGACCTAAGCCAGTGGACTAGGTGGGATAGCTTAGTGGTTAAAGCGTTCGCTCCTCACGCCGAAGACCCGGGTTCTAGTCCCCACTTGGGTACAATGTGTGAAGCCCAATTCTGGTGTCCCCCGACGTGATATTGCTGTTATATTGCTAAAAGCGGCGTAAAACTAAACTCATTCACCCAGTCCAGTGAACAACTCATAACGACCTACAAGCTGGGGGAAAGAGCTGATCATCGGCCACAAGTGACTGAAGTTGGTTGTGCATACTGAACTTTGACGAGACTATGGACAGCCGTTTCAATTTAAAACAGATACACTTTGTATTTGGAGGTCTCAAAGTCGCATGCATGTTTTGTATGGTCAATTCAGTTAGAGATTTCAATTCGGGATATGTGGTGAGATACGTTTTTGATGCAGCGGGAGCGATGTAAACCCGTCATTCTGTGTTCCCAGGTCTGGTGTGCTAAAATCAGAAAGCAGAGAGCGGTACGGAATATCTACATCGACTACCACAGCCCAAACAGACTCAGGTGAACCCTTCTTCCTTGTCAACGTAACCGCCACTACTTGCGACGCTACAACAGCAAATGGAGATTTTATTAGCGCTTTAATTACACCGCTCCTAAGTTTATTTCTGTGTAAACATCAATTTGATCTTTAATTTAACGCAATTAAAATATAAAAAAATAAGTTGAAAATTTAAAACAGCTGCAGCGCTAAGATTCCATAGTGAAAAGAGGCCATGGGGCCAGTTTCACAAAGCTATTTAGTGCAACCACTGTTATATTTTATAAAATAACCAAATGATTTTTTATGATTATTCTATACATCTTTGGTTTTTTGTTTCAGAGCGGTGTCACCGCTGCAGAATCTTCCGGAATTTGCCGAGGCGTTTAACTGTAAGCCCGGTTCCTTCATGAACCCAACCACCAAATGCTCAGTTTGGTAAACTGCAGCTGCTGCTGCAGCTGCGTACCAATTTGCGCATGCGCTGTCCTTCGGATTCACAACGGCATGAGAGGCATTACATCACCCCTGGTGCAAGTAGGGATCGACGTTACTGCAGCAGAACATACATACTGACCATATGTGTGTGTATACACGGAGACCTCGTTGATACTTCTGATCCATTGATAAAGAATCACGCGGTTCAATATTCAATGAATCCAATTATGTTATGTGAGATTAGCATGTTTCATATACTAAGATGTACTAACCGGTAATATAACTCTCAACGCTCAAGTTCATGTGTGTGCGTGTGTGCGTGTGTGAGTGCGTGTTTTAGTTATCACTGGAGATCAGAAAAATTGTGTTTAAAATATAAACATATATATATTACGTTATTTTTTATAAATATACTTATACACTTTTGATATAATATAATTTATATTAAAAACAATTTCGCTCCCCATTTCGCAAAAGAAGATTATAAACAGCGATCGACAAACATATCCTAACAGAAATTTGAGACTCCACTCTTTTTAGATAGACTTTGAATATTGGGGTCTCTATATTCTGGGACAAACTTATTTTCACTCAAGCGTCAGCTGCATAAAAATGTACAACTGTTATAATATGTATGTAAACAAGAAGTCGTACAGCTGTTTATTATCCATATGGTGAAACATAACCAGTGTCTAAATATCATATGTGCACATGTGCACATATCACTTTGGCCAAGCAACCATTGTTTCTGTATTTCATCGTCTGTGACGTCATTAAACAATTGTACGTGACGTCAATGAACAGGGCAGTCAAACTTGCTTACAGTGTTGTACTGCACAAATGTACATGAATAAAATGGATAGTAAAGAAATTATTACACTCGCTAGTGTGCCACACGACTTATACGAAACTCGTGCAAAATTATTTATTGCCCTCGCTCTCTTATGACACACTTGCTCGTGCATAATGATGGTTTTGTTTGTCGTTTAACACTGCACTCAACAATATTCCAGCTATATGGCGATCCGTAAATAATCGACTCTGGACCAGACAATTCAGTGATCAACAGCGTGAGCATCGATCTACGCAATTGGGATATAATGACGTCAACCAAGTCAGCGAGCCTGACCACCTGTTCCTGTTAGTTGCCTTTAACGACAAACAAGCGTTGCTGAAGTGCAATCCTAACCTGAACCTTCACGGGTCCTATCTTTATCACTAGGATCCTCATTGTGTGTGGATCACCAGTTAGAGCCCTGACTATGTGTAGGTCAACAGTCTGGGCCCTTAATAAGTATAGATCACCAGACAGAACCCCAATTTTGTTTAGATCATGAACTCTTTATAACATGCAACACTTTGTTCAGATACTTATACTTTGTCACAAGAATCGTAAATAAATATCATAGATTTACTTTTGTTTTTATCAGATTCTTACCGTTCGCGTCTGCTTTGTGAGTAGGCATGAAGGTACGCCGCTTTTAGCAATATTCCAGCAATACCACGACAGAGACACAAAATATTGTACCCATGTGATCAATCGAACACGGGATTTCGACCTGACAAGCGAACACTTTAACCATTTGGTTCTCTGTCTGTCATCAGATTGTCCACTCCCAGCAGAATGTCGGTCATTTGATTATCCCCTTCCTACAGACAATCAACCATCAGTATATGCCCTCCCTACAGACAATCTACCATCAGTATATGCCCTCCTACAGACAATCTACCATCAGTATATTCCCTCCCTACAGACAATCTACCATCAGTATATCCCCTCCCTACAGACAATCTACCATCAGTATATCCCTCCTACAGACAATCTACCATCAGTATATCCCCTCCCTACAGACAATCTACCATCAGTATATCCCTCCTACAGACAATCTACCATCAGTATATCCCCTCCCTACAGACAATCTACCATCAGTATATCCCCTCCCTACAGACAATCTACAATCAGTATATCCCCTCCCTACAGACAATCTACCATCAGTATATCCCTCCCTACAGACAATCTACCATCAGTATATCCCTAGTATAGACAATCTTCCATCAGCATATCCCTCCCTATAGACAATCTACAATCAGTATATCCCTCCCTACAGACAATCTACAATCAGTATATCCCTCCTATAGACAATCTACAATCAGTATATCCCTCCTACAGACAATCTACAATCAGTATATCCCTCAGTATAGACAATCTTCAATCAGTATATCCCTCCTATAGACAATCTACTGACAGTATATCCCTCACTACAGACAATCTACAATCAGTATATCCTCCCTGTAGACAATCTACAATCAGTATATCCCTCCTACAGACAATCTCCATAATCAGTATATCCCTCAGTATAGACAATCTTCCATCAGCATATCCCTCCCTATAGACAATCTACCATCAGTATATCCCTCCCTACAGACAATCTACCATCAGTATATCCCTCCTACTGACAATCTTCCATCAGTATATCCCTCCTACAGAAAATCTTCCATCAGTATATCCCTTCCCTACAGACAATCAACCATCAGAAAATCCCTCCATACAGACAATCTACAATCAGTATATCCCTCCTATAGACAATCTACTATTAGTATATACCCTCCCTATAGACAATCTACAATCAGTATATCCCTCCTACAGACAATCTACAATCAGTATATCCTCTAGTATAGACAATCTTCCATCAGTATATCCCTCCCCATAGACAATCTACCATCAGTATATCCCTCCTACAGACAATCTACCATCAGTATATCCCTCCCTACAGACAATCTTCCATCAGTATATCCCTCCCAACAGACAATCTTTCCATCAGTATATCCCTCCCTACAGACAATCTACAATCAGTATATCCCTTCCCTATAGACAATCTACTGTCAGTATATCCCTCCTATAGACAATCTACCATCAGTATATCCCTCAGTATAGACAATCTTTCATCAGCATATCCCTCCCTATAGACAATCTACCATCAGTATATCCCTGCCCTACAGACAATCTACAATCAGTATATCCCTCCCTACAGACAATCTACAAACAGTATATCCCTCAGTATAGACAATCTTCCATCAGCATATCCCTCCCTATAGACAATCTACCGACAGTATATCCCCTAACTACAGACAATCTACAATCAGTATATCCCTCAGTATAGACAATCTTCAATCAGTATATCCCTCCCTATAGACAATCTTCCATCAGTATATCCTTCCCTACAGACAATCAACCATCAGTATATCCTCCCTATAGACAATCTACTATCAGTATATCCCTCCCTATAGACAATCTACAATCAGTATATCCCTCAGTATAGACAATCTTCCATCAGCATATCCCTCCCTATAGACAATCTACAATCAGTATATCCCTCCCTATAGACAATCTACCATCAGTATATCCCTCCCTATAGACAATCTACCATCAGTATATCCCTCCCTATAGACAATCTACCATCAGTATATCCCTCAGTATAGACAATCTTTCATCAGCATATCCCTCCCTATAGACAATCTACCATCAGTATATCCCCGCCCTACAGACAATCTACAATCAGTATATCCCTCCCTACAGACAATATACAATCAGTATATCCCTCAGTATAGACAATCTTCCATCAGCATATCCTCCCTATAGACAATCTACAATCAGTATATCCCTCCCTACAGACAATCTACAATCAGCATATCCCTCAGTATAGACAATCTTCAATCAGTATATCCCTCCTATAGACAATCTACTGACAGTATATCCCTAACTACAGACAATCTACAATCAGTATATCCCTCAGTATAGACAATCTTCAATCAGTATATCCCTCCTATAGACAATCTTCCATCAGTATATCCCTTCCTACAGACAATCAACCATCAGTATATCCCTCCCTATAGACAATCTACTATCAGTATATCCCTCCCTATAGACAATCTACAATCAGTAGAGCACCTCCCTACAGACAATCTACAATCAGTATATCCCTTCCTACAGACAATCTTCCATCAGTATATCCCTCCCTACAGACAATCTTCCATCAGTATATCCCTCCCTACAGACAATCTACAATCAGTATATCCCTCTGTATAGACAATCTTCCATCAGTATATCCCTCCCTACAGACAATCTACCATCAGTATATCCTCCTACAGACAATCTACCATCAGTATATCCCCTCCCTACAGAAAATCTACCATCAGTATATCCCTCCCTACAGACAATCTACCATCAGTATATCCCTCCTACAGACAATCTACCATCAGTATATCCGCTCCTGTAGACAATCAACCATCAGTATATCCCCTCCCTACAGACAATCTACCATCAGTATATCCCCTCCCTACAGACAATCTACCATCAGTATATCCCCTCCCTACAGACAATCTACCATCAGTATATCCCCTCCCTACAGACAATCTACCATCAGTATATCCCCTCTCTACAGACAATATATTATCCGACTATCTCCACTCTACAGATAATATATTATCAGTATATCCCCTCCCCACAGGCAATATATTGGGAGGTTATCACCCACCAGAATAGTCTTTTGTTTTAGTCTTTCTTTCAACAGATTCTCTTCCTCATTTCATCTAACAAAATGCATGCTTTACTTCCTGCCAAACCAGTTATACCGGTGTTCGGTGAAAAACGTCTCCAGATTCTTCCTGAAAACGCTGGAAATTCCCCCAAAACACCTATTGCACAACAGGAACACATTTGATGTCACCATGACGCATCACACAACAAGAGGCTCTTAATTGTGACACATTGTTTTTCCATAAACCGACGTGTCAGCTAATTTTTTCCACTGATTCACTCATGAACCATGACGTGTGTAATCTGAAGTGTTGATCATCCTGATGTGTTCAGAGTGACAGTCGCCGTCGCAAACAAGGGGGGATCTTCTACCATGCGATCTGTGTATGTTGCTCTAGTCTTCATGGCGGCCATGACAGTGTTGTCGTGTTCGTTGGGTATGTATGAACACTAGTTAGACCTTTTACGGTTAAATCTTTGAGGGACATTTAGAAGTGGAATGGATAAGAAAAACCAAGATTTATGGATGTCAACTTCTTTATTGTGAATACCACGGCGTACCGGAGTGGATTCTGATGAAGGAGCAAGCATACACCTGATGAAGGAGCAAGCATATAATCCGAAACGTCGTGTTATTCACAGTAAAGAAGTTGACATCCATAAATCTTGCTTTTCTCGTACGGTTAGTCTGTGACCGTCGTATGAATAGTCAGTTCGTTACTACAACGGGCATTCTCACCATCGCGAAATTTTGCTCTTAAGGCATCCATAGCGTGTTTCCAAAGTTCGTGATGTCGAGAATGTACCCTACAGGTAATACATCATATTCACATACGAAATCCTAGGTTTATCGTTGTTTTCATCGATGATATTGAATCAGATAGTGGACAGGAACGATGCTTTTACGTTCACAGGGCGTCTAGTCATTGCTTACTGTACATGTGTCCTTCAAATGCTATTTTCAAATCGCCTTTGTTGCTGCTATAAAATCCATGATGGAAAGGTAACCAACAGTCAAGTGAAATTCTTTAGTCAGTATTGGAGGCCTTGTTGCCCATATTACAAACTGTGTTGAAATCGGCACCAATAGCGAACGCATTTACAAAATTAATTCGCATTTATGTCATGCCACCCAATCTCATAATTGGAAAAGTAATATGGTTTTATTAACAAAACACGGTGTACTCGGTCTAATGCTCAGTCAGAATCTGAAGCCACGTCTCATGTCTTCATATGAGGTAAATATACAGACAATCATCACACAGAAATATTATAGCTGTTTGTGGTCATAGTTCTTAATAACGTTTGAGAAGCCACCCAGAAACTACTATATTATTAATAACAAAGCATAATCAAAGTAATATGCTAATTAATTGATTTAATTAAGAAACAGAGGGTTTTTTTCAAATTTTACAACCCACTAATATATTTTATTGTATTGTGACTTTTTACCTGTGACCTTCTCTCCGTGACTTTTTTCCTCTGATTTTCTTTTCTACATTCTTGTATACAAATTGACAAATTATGAAACACAATTATTGTGTTCTGCTGAGGAAAGCTATGCTGGAGAATATAACGTTAGTAAGTATCAAAAACATTCTCGTCTGTTTCTTAAATAAATTGATTCTATTTGCCTTCAATAGTCTTTTTCGCAAAAGGGGTAGAAAAAGCGCACAAAGAACTTCCATTAAAAATATGAAAAAATAAGGACATTTTGCGATCGCTAACTCGAGTCCCTCGAGAAAATACCTCGAGTTATCTAAAACAGAGATATTTGACAAATGTGCAAAAGTTGAGAGGAGACTGACCTGAAACAAAATATGCTTTTCAAGGGGAAATTCGTATTGTCATTAACGCCCTTTGCGTTGTTTTATATTGTAGTCAGTATCGTTCCAGACGTCGTGCCTAATGGGCTAGGAAATCAGTGGTCGATACCATGAGTCACGACGCAAGGGTTTTCTCCGGGGCGGTGGGGTAGCCTAGTGGTTAAAGCGTTGGCTCGTCACGCCGAAGACCGGGGTTCGAATCCCCGCATGGGTACAATGTGTGAAGCCCATTTCTGGTGTCCCCCGCCGTGATGTTGCTGGAATATTGCTAAAAGCGGCGTAAAACCAAACTCAGTCAGTCAGTCAGTTTTCTCCGAAACACTGTTCGATTAATACGCTCTGTCATATAAAAGGACGATTATGTGCCACCAGTGTTCTTTTCACTCCAAATTAAACATGGAACGAAATAACTAATCTGCAGATCTCCTGAAATTAGAAGAAAAGTTTGGAAAAAACAATGATTAACTTGCATATGACATGATACATTTCCGCCTCCAAAATGTATTAAATTCCTTATATGTGAGAGTTTTGTGGCGTTTCAGCTAATGATCGAATATTGGAGTGGGTGAGTGGGTGAGTGAGTTTGAAGTTTACGCCGCTTTTAGCAATATTCCAGCAATATCACACAAGACATAGGTTTCACAAGTTGTTCCCATGTAGAGAATCGAGTGAGTGAGTTTAGTTTTACGCTGCACTCAGCAATATTCCAGCTAATAATCGAGCATTCTAGTTGTTGACGTCGAGCCTTCCAGTTACCATATGTGATATTTTCAGCCTCAAAAGTCGGACTTACTTCCGGGCAAGTGACCAAATTCCACTGCCCGATCTGCAGACGTCTCCTCAACCCAGAGAGTAGACAGCGATGCATCAGGATTTTTTGTCGACTAGACGAGGAGACGATTGCCATATGAAGACGTGTGTCGAGCCTCTGGTGAACTTGTGCCATGTACTGTTTTGCATTAATTGTGAAGAATAATCGTAAAGAATACATGCACATGTAAATCTATAGGTGGGGGGCGGTCAAAGTTGTGATGACCTTTGCCATCCAGTTTTTGTGTGAATAAAACAGTTTTAAACTGAAAACTCTTAGTGAGATCTCGGTGAAGTCGCCTGTCACTCTTGTGAAGTGAGCCCCCATTGAAGTGACAGCCCTGTGAACTGGTGAGGTGAGCTCGTGGTGAGGTTCAAGTATACCAAACCATAATGCGTACATACGATTGAAGCCATTGAGAGTGCATATCCCCTTCTGTTTATTGTCGAATAATCAAACGAGTTCGTCGGGATTGTATGTAAAATGTTCTAATCTGGCATACACATTTACTGACATATAAAAGGTTTTGCGCTTTACGCTCCTGTCATTTCAACGTCAATGCTGCGGACTTGTCACAGTATCTCCGTGACTGCGAACCGGAAGTGTAGCCATTTTGTCGTGGCAGTGCGGTGACTGGTATCGCCATTTTGTAAGGTTGGCACGGCGATTGTGTCTCGATATTGTTACAAAGTATCGCGATTGTGCCACTGCAGAGAAGGAATGTTGCGTCCCAAACCAAACGGAAGTTGATTTTGACCGGTAGTGTATCACACTATCATGCGTTCATACATGTTTTCGGCAGAAGTGCATCCAACAATGTAAGAACTAATGTGTTGCAAAATTGCAGAGAAGAAAAGTTGCTTCCCAAACGAAAAAGGAAAGATGATTTTGACCGGTAGCGTATTACACTATCATCTCTTCATGTATATGTTCAGCAGAAGTGCATCAATTAATGTAAGAAACAATGTGTTGTAAGATTGCAGAGTAGAAATGTTTCTTCCCAAACAAAAAAGGGAAGTTGGTTTTTACCGGTAGTGTATGATGTCCGTTTGACGTTATCAAGGTTGTCAAGGCGGATGTAACCGAGGCGGCTAAGGTCATAATGACAAACAGAAGAATGACAAGGTTTCTAGGAAGTTTGTCACGTTAAAAGAATGCAGGCATATTGCGTAATGCCGAGGTACATCGCCCAAGCTTTGTCTTACTCAGCATGGGTGTGGTATTTTGAAAAGAAAACTTAGAACCCACAGCTATTAAGTATTCGTTGAGTAAATCGACATACGTGTTTAAATTGTTCTTTACACCAGAACTATTTTTTCATTTGATTGATCTCTCAATGAATATATCAAGTGTTTCAAGCCTGATCACGTTCAAATATAATTACCCGTGAAAGATCCGGGTTAGAATTGATCTTCAGTAACCCACACATGTCATCGGTTCCCAATTGCGAAGATCGGTGTTTATGCTGTTCATCACTGGATTGTTTGATCCAGACTCGATTATTTACAAATAACTCGAATATTGCTGTGGGCGGCGTAAAGCTAAACTCACTCACTCACTCAAATTTAATCAAGGTAGGTATACATCTAATCCGTGTAAAACGAACACTCGACAATCCAGACAGAAAAGCAAGAAGATGAATACAATTCATGATTAACGAATAATTCTTAATGAGCAGTGTCCGCTTAGTGTGTACCCGGATAGGCGAGGGGGTGGGATGTGAGCTGTCAGGGTGCATGAAAAATTGCAACTCAGAAACGGAAAACGAAGGATGTACGTTCATGAAACAAGCACATTGTTTTACGTGGTCTGAATATAAAAAAAATGTCAATGTTTCTTCCCGGGGGCAGTTCCACATGTTAATGAATATCAACCCTGAAATGAACGTAACAGGATTTATTTGTAAATTCAGATATCAGTTCGAGAATAAGATTATTTGCCGTACTTAATCAGTGTGTTTTAATCAATCAATTCTAAAAATAGATTATTTGCCGTACTTAATCAATGTGTTTAAAGCCATGACACGAGCACAGACGCACGCTAGTTCAACATTGCGTTTGCAGTCGTTCGCAACTATTTTCAGCCTGCTAATGTTTCGATAACGTTTTGAAAGTTTTTGAATAAATATATCTATGCTTTCTTTTGTCTGGCAATTGCATTTCCATCGTTATTTTTCGATTTACGCCCATTTGAATCTGTTTCTGGGGATGATCGATTGTTGTCGATGGATTTAAAATTATATTTAAATGAAGTAAGTGTAAAGGTTGTTCTATTATCTGTAGAAACATCAACGAGTTTTCGACTTAATAAAAAGGTAACATTAAGGCTTGCTTGCTAAGGAACTGTAGGCTCCCGTTTGTTTGTTTAGTTGTAGTTTATATAAACTGTATGAGAGCTCTGAATAAATTATCGTCTCTAGAGCAGACAATCCAGTGATTGACATCCTGAGCATCGATCTACACAACATGGGATACAGTGACACGTGTCAACCAAGTCAGCGAGCCTGACCACCCGATCCCGTTAGTCGCCTCTTACGACAGGCATGGGTTACTGAAGACCAGGGCCTAGATTTTCGAAGCTCTCTTAGATAGTCGTAAGTGCCATTCGTTAACATTAGCTTACGACTATCTTAGCGCTAAAAGAGAGCTTCGAAAATCTAGGCCCAGTTCTAACCCGGATCCTCACGGGTTTGGGAATAATTTATACACTTCAGTTTGTGTGTGCTGCATAACATGTTTTAAATGAAAACAATAGGGTGAATTATACTGTCACGGTAGAGACAAAAAACAACAGTGAATGATGGATTGTTTTCTTCACATAGCATTGAGCACGCATGGAGTAATTATTTGGGCTAAATTACAGCTTTGCGGAAAAATACGAAAAATATTATGATTTCAGGAGCAGTTGACCCCTTATTATATCCGTGGTTGTGACACTTACTTCGTGTCTGTCAGGTAACGTCATTGTCCTCATAAAACAGAAGTTGACAACCATACATTTGCCCCTTTGTGTGCAAGACACATGTCGCAGAGTGTACTTTCCTGAATGTTGTTACGCGATCAGAACATGTATGAAGATGAGGATTATGTTTGAAGTGTATATGATACAAAATTGCCACGAGTTTAGTTTTACGCCGCTTTTAAAAATATTCCAGCAATATCACAGCGGCGGACACCAGAAATTGGCTTCACACATTGTACCCATGTTCGGAATCAAACCCGGCTCTTCGGCGTGACGAGCGATCGCTTTAACCATAAGGCTACCCCGCCGGCCACAAAACTGCAGTGACGTTAAGGAGATGTATGACAATCACATGTCAACGTATTTTGTCATAAATGTCCTTCATAAGGAAACAGCCACTCATTCATACACACGTGCATATAGGTTCCAGTGTCAGTGTCAGCAATAATGTTCAGCTTGACATTAAACCCCATTTCTCCGAAACCCACCTTAGATACACGAGAAGTCACTGTCATGACTTCTGACTTTTCCGAAAAAAACCCAATCCTCTTGAGGCGACCCCTTAAAAGCGGGCCCTTTTCTTTCGGGGAAATGTCGATAGCACACGGTGGTCTAGTTCTGGAAAATATGTTCACGTCCCTGAAAGAATATTCAAGATGATCAAATCTTGAGTGTGCGCGTGTGCGTGTGCAAGGCTTCACTCAACATTATTGGTGGAGATTGATTGGGATGTGACGTGAGATGGATTGGTGTTTATTGCACTAACATGGTCATTGGAGTGGTGCGTGAGATGAATTGGTGTTTATTTCACTTACATGGTCACGGTTGTGGTGTGGTGCGTGAGATGAATTGGTGGTTATTTGTACTTACATGGTCACGGTTGTGGTACGTGAGATGAATTGGTGTTTATTGCACTTACATGGTCACGGGTGTGGTACGTGAGATGAATTGGTGTTTATTGCACTTACATGGTCACGGGTGTGGTGCGTGAGATGAATTGGTGTTTATTTCACTCACATGGTCACGGGTGTGGTGCGTGCGATGAATTTGTGTTTATTGCACTCACATGGTCACGGGTGTGGTACGTGAGATGAATAGGTGTGTTTATTGCACTAACATGCTCACGGGTGTGGAGCGTGAGATGAATTGATGTTTATTGCACTTACATGGTCACGGGTGTGGTGCGTGTGATGCGTGTTTATTGAATTGGTGTTTATTGCACTTACATGGTCACATGGTCACGGGTGTGGTGCGTGAGATGAATTGGTGTTTATTGCACTTACATGGTCACGGGTGTGGTACGTGAGATGAATTGGTGTTTATTGCACTTACATGGTCACGGGTGTGGTGCGTGAGATGAATTGGTGTTTATTGCACTTACATGGTCACGGGTGTGGTACGTGAGATGAATTGGTGTTTATTGCACATGGTCATGGTCACGTGAGATGGTGTGGTGCGTGAGATGAATTGGTGTTTATTGCACGGGTGTCACATGGTCACGGGTGTGGTGCGTGAGATGAATTGGTGTTTATTTCACACATGGTCACGGGTGTGGTACGTGAGATGAATTGGTGTTTATTTCACTTACATGGTCACGGGTGTGGTACGTGAGATGAATTGGTGTTTATTGCACTTACATGGTCATGGGTGTGGTACGTGAGATGAATTGGTGTTTATTGCACTTACATGGTCATGGTTGTGGTACGTGAGATGAATTGGGGTTTATTTCAGTTACATGCCCACGGGTGTAGTGCGTGAGCTCCTTTGTATGCCTTGCCGGAACCTTATAAAAATACCACGCACAGCGTTCTAAATGCGAACCATCCAGTCCTTGTTCCATCCCCTTTACAAGGCAGGGTAATAACAAGTACAATCTTCTAACGTCTTGAGGTTACGGATCCCGGATCTTCCCCTCTCTCTGCCCTGGAGGCTCTATCTTAAGTCCAGTATATATATGTTCTTTTAAGAACACTCAAACTGTCCCCTTGACATTCGTGACAAGCATCCATAAATTGAGGACGAAACACGAAACAACGTTGTCACCCGAAAATAGTTTCAAAGGTGTATGCGCTTAATACTTCATGACGTGTTTTACAAGCTGTATCGTGACAATTGGCAGGAAGTAATCTATACACAGCAAACTTCAGCATATCTAATGCTTCGGATGATTCATGTCACAACTGATTGATGGCGACACTCAGATGATATAGACGCCCAATTGATACTTTATCCTGAGTATATAATATCTTCATTATGTAAAGTTTCCATTAAGGGACACGCTTTTAGATCCGGACAAATATATATTCGGAATGAAGTGCTGGAGAACAGAACAGAACAGAACAGATACTCAGCATAAGAGAGAGTGAGTTTAGTTGTACGCCGCACTCAGCAATATTCCAGCTTTTTTTGGCCGCGGTCTGTAGATAATCAAGTCTGGACCAGACAACCCTGCGATCAACAGCATGAGCATCGATCTACGCAACTGGGAACCGATGATATGTGTAAACTTCAGCGACCCTGTCCACCCGATCTCGTTAGTCGCTTCTCACGACAAGCATGTGTTACTGGTGACCAATTCTAACCCGGTTCTTCACGGGTTCAGCAAAAGAGGTACATATATACAGTTAAGTGTACATAGGATGGCGGGATGGTTTACATGAAAGATTGTACAGTTTTCATGATGGTTTTACAAAGTATACATATTTGTTTTAAAACATTAATTCGATTACAGTTAAACAATTCGTTACAAACCGAAACATGAGTCTCATGAACCAATTTAGCCAATGACCTACTTTTCAGCCGATTCCTCGTGTGAAAGTGAAAAAAAGACACTACAAACAACTATGGTTATGCACAATTCCAATTCCTTGTTTCATACGAAACTGGTATTTCCAAATGAATTTTAATTTTAAACTTTAAAAATTCGTATTTCTATATTTTATGACGAGGTTTAGGCAGCATGTCGGTAACTAAGACGTCACAGACTGCCCCTGTTTGATGAGGTCATTAAATGATTCACAATTCATCTGGCTCACTGGTTACGCCTGTTATGTGTTTTTTGCGTTTATTATGTGTATTTTAGTATCGTACAATGTGATCGATATAATATCAAGTCCGTACCAGACCGCTAAACCTTTCTTGCGGCCGAGCCTCGTTTTGAGATTTCCACGATTTCCGTTTGTAAGAGCAGGCTGCACGGCGTGTTTGCAAGGATTGGAAGGAGGGTAGTGTTGCAATATACAAGTGATTAGATGTATCAAATAATACTGATTAATACTTGTATATCCAGTTGAATGAGTTCGTCTCAACATTCTGGACTAATTATTGTACTAAGTTGCACAATGGGACGGAACCCACTCAGCAGGAATCAATGTTTTGAGTTGAATTTGGGTTTTTTAACATAATGGTTTCGGATATAGGTTTACCGATGATGTTTGAGTGAGTGAGTGAGTGAGTGAGTGAGTGAGTGAGTTTGGTTTTACGCCGCTTTTTGTATCATTCCACCAATATCACGGCGGGGGACACCACAAATGGGCTTCACACATGTGAGGAATCGAACCCGGGTTTTCGGCGTGACGAGCGAACGCTTTAACCACTAGGCTACCCCACCGCCCCAGATGATGTTTGAATAAGGACAGAGAAAAATGTTATGAAATTCATCGCCATCATTACATGTGTCGCAGAGGTTACACATTCTTCAAAGTCAATTTTCGTGTATATATATCTACAGCAAAGATGAAGAAAAGATTATTTCTAAGAAAATATGCAGAATTTCAGTTATTTCCTGTCTAAAATGGACATTGAAACGAGTACCACAAACAGTCAATCACTCTATCGATCAATCGATTTATAAACTACCCCATGATAACACATATACATTAACGATATGAAAATCAAAATTGCATTCATTATTTTACTGAGTTAACCTTACAGCGTTAATCGTGATCGTATTAAACTTTGAAAAGGGTTTCCAATACATTACTTGTGACGGGTTAAGAAGACATTTAAAGGTGATTGCATCTGAACAAGTTTGACATTCTTGCGGAAAGGTTAAATAGTGAAATGTTTCAACAATAAAGGTTGACGTGCTCAAGCAGGAATATTGTTACAGATAAAAGTGGGTCATTTTCAAATGACAGTAATTGTAACATATAAAACCGAGTGAAGGACATTCTCACATATTTGCGATGACGACATTGGAAAATGGCTTAACAGGAAAAGAGATCGAGAATGCGTGGTTTTATGTACGTAGTAGTTTTTGTGTTACGACGAGAACGCGAAAATGTCCCTTTTGTATTCTATATTTTGATTGTTGGTGACACCCTTTGCCTTGTAGGAACGTCTCCAATATTGGTCAAATTTCGTAGTGGCATTTTAGAAGTTGGGACGTACAATATTGAACAAACTTCATGGATAAAATTATAGAAGTTGTTTTCCATCAAGTTTGTTCAGTATATCAAACATTGGACGTGCCTATGTATACAACAAATTTGCTAGCTTAAACCACTACATTTTGTAGAATAATAATAATAATAATAATAATAATAATAATATGCAAAAAATTGTATAGCGCCCTATATGGCTTAACATTTAACCGACCCGTGAAGATCCGGGGTGGAATAGGTCTTTAGCAACCCATTCTTGTCATAAAAGGCGACTATGCTTGTCGTAAGAGGCAACTAACGGGATCGGGTGGCCGGGCTCGCTGATTTGGTTGACACATGTCATCGGTTCCGAATTGCGCAGATCGATGCTCATGCTGTTGATCACTGGATTGTCTGGTCCAGACTCGATTATTTACAGACCGCCGCCATATAGCTGGAATATTGCTGAGTGCGGCGTACAACTAAACTCACTCACTCACTCACTAACATTAAACCACTCTAAGGCGCTTAACAGTGTTCAAGGGTGAGAATCTATTGCTGAGGGGTATAAGCATTTTTATATAGATTGGTTTTGAAACAGTTGTATGAATCTAAGTCTTTGATGGTGGCTGGAAGATTGTTTCAGAGCATTGCTGCTAACTTGCTGAAGCATCTGTCCCCATATTTCGCAGTTCTTGTTTTTGGTACAGTGATGAGTGAAGATGTTTGGGACCGCAGGGATCGTGTCGGTCGGTATGGGGTTATGAGCTCCTGGAGGTAACACGGAGCTGTGCCATGCAGCGCCTTGTAAGCATACGTGAGCACCTTGTGCTGACATCGGAGGTGCACAGGTAACCAATGTATATCCATCTGAAGACGAGATATAGGAGACTAGGGTAGTCACACAGGAGGGCGTTTCCATAGTAACGAGATGTTACAAGGGATTGCACCAATGTTTTACAGCAGTCCTCTGTTATGCATGGTCTGATGGCTCCAAGGTTCCTAATTTGGTAGAAACAGGATCTACTGATGGCATTTACCTGTTTTCCATTGAGAGAGTGCTCTCGAGGTGGACTCCAAGAGTCTGAAGCTTGGACTGTGCTGGTTCCAACATGATAGTTCCTACAGAGTGCATGGTTGTTCAGTAGTCACACCTTATTAACACACTATCATGTGTTCAAATATGTGTTCAACGGTAGTGCATTTGATAATATACTCAGCAGCAAAACACAAACCCGTCAGTACGAATTCAAAATTAGATAGGCACTGTAATCAAATCATTACAGAAATGGACATAATAAGCGGATCAAAAACAATTTTTGTGTACAATATCCTACCACATCAATGAATAACTCAGCACAATTTCAAGACATTGCGTGAACGTTTGCAGTCCATTCAGACTCTTGACTTCAGTATCTAGTGTGACCACCACGAGAGGCAATATCTGCAGCACATCGTCTGTGCATGGAGTGCACCAATCGATTGATGAAGGCTATTGTCACCTGGAACCACACTCTGAGAAAGGCCTGGCGCAATATATCGGCTGTGTTCAGCCTTGGTATGACATTATTGAGTCTCCTCTGAATTTCATCCCAAAGATGTTCAATTGGGTTGAAATCAGGACTAAGGGCTGGCCACTGCATAATGTTGACAGCGTTGTGCTGTAGGAAGTCCCGTGTAGCTCTGGCAGTATGGGCGCGGGCGTTATTATGCTGGAAAATGTTGTTCCGGTGACGTGCGAAATGTGGTATGACATGGGGTCAGAGAGCTTGGTCGATGTAGTGCACCGCTGTGATGCAGCTTCCTCTCCCTGGACCAAGGTTCTGGAACAACAAAGGACCCACTCTCTGGTTCAAGCCTTTTCCACCCCATACCATGATGCTTGTACCTCCCCATAAGTCTCTTTTCATAACAGATTGGTCTGAGTAACGCTGGCCACGTCGTCGCCATATTCTTGTTCTGCCATCTGCAGTTGATACGCAGTACCGACTCTCATCGGTGAACAGAACAGTTCTCCATTGCCTGTATCGGCAGTTTTGGTGTTGTAGGGCAACCTGTAGAAGTTCACGCCGATGACGAGGGGTGAGGATAGATCCACGGTAAGGTCTACGGCAATGTAGGTTCTCGCTGTTAAGACGTCGGCGTCCTGTATCAGTACTGATTGGTCTTCCGTATGTTCCGAATGTCTGGCGTGCTGTTTCGGATGCCTGCATGAATGGATTCTGTACATGCTGTCGCACAACATGGCGGTCTTGTCGTCTTGTGGTCATCCTTGGTCTGCCAGTACGGGGGCGATCATTTGTGGTGTTGGTGGCCCGGAAACGTTGCTTCAGAATGTAGATGGTCCGAACGTTGACCTGGAAGTGATTGGACAACGGCTTGTGCAGTGTGGCCAGCTTCAAGTCTTCCTAGCGCCTGGTTCCCTGAGCTGCCATGAGTCGCGGCAGCTGCTGACGTTGTAATGTGAATGTTTCAACCAGGTTTGGGGGTGCATTTTATAGGGCTGGTCCTTGTGAACAGCACGTGCAGCATGAGTGGCGTGCAAAACATGGAGAACACCGTACCATCTCAGAGATCAGGTTGCGTTTTTGAAACCATTTCCTGGGTTCAATTCTCAGTTTGGGAAAGAATGTCTTTGCTCAGGTAAAGTCGGAGATGTTGTCAGAAATATACAATCAAAACATGAAATGAGTTTACAGTTATCCGTTTCTGCGATGGAAAAAATTCCAAACTGACGTTTCTTTTGCTGCTTAGTATATAAGCAAAACTGTGTTACAAAATTGCCAAGAGTTTTTCTCATTTTTCTTGGCGTAGTCAGTCAATACTACAAAGAAGAAACATCGTTCAAGTGCAATGTGTGACATTAAAGGTCACATGCAACGTAAAACACAACTTTGCAGATTCTGATACCTTTCGGTATGGACATACCGAAACAAATCGTCAAAATGCAAATTCAACTTATAAAGTTGAAAAATAACGCGATGAAAAACGCGCGCGAAATCGGAGTTCAAACGTTTCACTAATTTTCCCCAGACTTTTCTGGGGAAAACGGGTTTCAACAGCTGGGCTGCGCTCATAGCATGTGCGCAGTGAAATAGGTTCGCGCAGCTTGGAAGCGGGTTGTCGGGTGAATACTCGGTGAAGGCTTTGGTGTGAGCTATTTTTCTAATGTTTTGTTGATATCTCACAGGCGCAAGCTTTTTATATGTTATGACAGTAAATTAACTGTTTATATAATTTCATTTGTCTATTTCACCACACGTTCTTACCGAGACACTTTCTCAGTCTCGATACTTAAAAGCAATGTCATTATTTAGCGTTGACACAATTTCTAACTGTGATATAGATATGTCGTTGTCACAGACAAAACTCAATGTCTTGTTTTATTGACACCTGTGTGTCTGCCTGCCTGTCTGCTAATGACAATATTCAATACACAACTGCGATCACTGACCACATGCAATTTGAACTTAACACCAATCAGGCTATACACCATAAACAAAACGCATTGATTTATGGCCCGAGTTCGGTCTCTGTCACATTATGTAATTACACAGACAGGCAGGTGTGATACTAGAACACATGACATGTTATGATGTCTGTTGATTGCAAAATGTTATACACAAAAAATGAGCATGTATTTACAAAACCCAACATCTCTATATATACACACACAATGAGCCATGAAGGCGTCATCTGCTAATGAACCAGCCGTTACACTTGAGTGCACACCCACCCGCTCTGACTGGGTTCGGTATCCCGGCTGCTTCGTTTCGAGGGAGGTAAACCTAAGTACAAAATATTGCACTTTTGATTTGCGATTATTCGCTTATAATTTTGTTTATTTGTTTTTTTCATAATCAGCAATGCATATTATATGTCATGAAGAAGTGATAATTGTGTTTTAATTATGTTTGATTTTTTGGTTGCATGTGACATTAACAATTAATAGCAACAATGGCAAACGTATTAACTACTTTACCAAATTCAATTACCCAGTTGACAATTACTCAGTTTGAGAATGACATGTCATGGAGTGCAGAATCCCCACATGATTACTGGAACTATTTTCCTTCTTCATCAACACTGTACTGTTCACTATTTGACCTGTGTGGAACACTCTGGCCTGTGAAGTGGATTCATAGCTCAACATGGATTAAATGAAAGTTCCGTCGGCAAGACACACCTCATCTTCGCAAGGATAACCCGCATTATGAAAGCATCGAAGTGATGGTTTCACCTGTAACTGTGGGATTGCACGCTCAAGAATATAAACCGACGTACAAAAGAAAGCACACACAGGTAAGTAGCGATCAAAACAAGAAAAATGTGTGTGTTTTTTTTTCCAAAAATCCTCAAACAGCAGGTATTTTTGTATTTTTGAAATAATGGAAATTATGCAGATTATTCCAGACAGGCACATGTATGCTAATGGAAATTAGGCACATTACATCAGAGAGGTAAATGTTTGCTGACTGTTTTCCTGATACAATATCAATGTCTCTTACACTAATGCAGCTCATCGAACATTACAAAATGACGAGGCAAACACACCTGGCCCTTTCTGATTCTACATCAGTATCCTTATGACCGTATTCAAGGACATATAAATTACTTATTTCCTATCATTTCCGCTCACCGTTCCGTGGCCAAGCACAGCTAAGTTCATTAATGAGTGTGACAATCCCCAACACACCTGCTTCTCTTTGTCTTGTTATACTCGGAGCACAACACGACCTCTGTAGATGTGGTATTGACAAAATCATCTTGTAGATGCATCGTTTTTCATAACCGAAATTGTCTCATGATTTCTTTTCATAAGAACGTGGAGAACACATTCTTCTCATCTTGCTTCCGTGGCATGTTTGAATGATGTCATTAAAATAACAGCTTTATAAAAATCAGTTTCAGTACGACGTCGGAAATGAGAACTTATTTGACTGGAAGTGGAATCAAGAACAAAGGAACACTATACAAACAGATTGGAGGCTGGCTGTTTTGGGTTCTATATACAAGAGGGGGTGCAAAGTGTTGATGTATGAAAAGAAGGAAAAAATGTTTATCGTCAAGCTGCTGTAACAAAAACCCTTCTTGAGTTTTAGACCAAATCATGATGCGAGTTTACCAAAATATAGATTTTCTTTATAAATATTAGTACTATTTGTGTAAAACTATACTTTTCAAAACTGAATACAGTTTCATGTTACAGTCAGTCCAAAACTAAATTGTCTTGATGTTTTGTCTGTACTTTGCAGCAGACATCATTTTTAGCTCCACAATAGATAATTATCCCGGTCTCAAGAACTCTAAAATAGTGACCTTTGACGTTAGAAGGTTCTGTTCGTTTATTTGAGTCCAACATAATTATAATGGATACACAATCTACAGTTAACCCTGTTCATAACTATACTGTAGTGACACATAGACGTATTCTGATGACGTCATGCCCTGTTTGACCTATGGGCAGCCTTCCCCGATTCTCTTCCTGAAATGGCAATCATACATTCTGTCAGTGACAACGTTATCCATCCGAGACATCTGGACGATGTCAACTACCACCGAAATGCCACCGATACCTTAACCTACTTTCGTTCCATGATCTTTAGCAGGGCAATCTGCCATTAACCGCTGTGATTGATGCTGTCTGAACGTGGAGAGGTTTTACCAACGTCTCACTGACCCTGTCAAGAAACACTGTCACACCTAAACACAGTATGCTTTCTTGAAAACAAAATAATATGAAACAAGAACATGATATCCATAATTGTAAACCAAAAGTCACTGTGTTCTTTAATCTGATTGGTTGAAAAACATGATCAAATGGTATTCGATGCCCGGAAATTCGCTGCGTATTAATGCATAGAAACATCGCTCACACCATTGTATTGTTAGCAGTGGTGACGTCATTCAAATCGAGTCCGAAAGACGTCACAAACGAGCAGTTCGAGAATTTAAAGATGCTACCATGGGAGACAGCCGAAACGGCCGGCTGATGCCATTTCACTGTTCTACCCGTACTCGATGTCAATGAGTGCAGACACAAACGTGTGTGGACCTTTTGGTTTACATTTGTGTTTACAATGTCGATAAACATTGACATTGTTTATCGCCGTCGGTTCCAAATAAATTCCCGTGCTTCCAATACTCAATAACACCCGGAAATTGGCCAACACATGATGTTTATCTCCTAATTTAAAATGTTTGTGTTCCTTAAGTCCTTCTTGAAAAAGCAGTCTGTACGTGAACAAACGAGATCTTTTGTGCAGTTTGTCCTTTCATCGTCTTACTACTGCAATATTCCATGGCCAATGAAGATGAGCTTGGTGAAGCTGTTTGGCTATATTTCAAAGCATTGATATCGTCAGACATGAGAAAATATGTCATTTCTCCTGTTTCATTTACATAAAGGGGCAGTGGGATAGTCTAGAGGTTAAAGAAGCTCGTCACAAATTTTCGATTCCCCACATGGACAAAGTGTGTGAAGTCCATTTCTGGTGTTCCCCGCTTTGCTATTGCTGGAATGTTGCTAAACTCACTCACATTAAATGAATTTATGAATTTATGCAGATAAAAGTTCCATCAGGTCATTACATATTGTAATGTGCCTGTATCGCATAGTGTTCGGAATTGGTTGAAATCTCACAATTGATGATTGCTTCATTACCAACGAACAATCATCGAAAAAAATTGGTTAGCGTCATTTTTCATATTTTCCTATCCAAGTTGTTACTGCAGAAAAGTATAACATGTTGCCACTTGCTACATTAAAGTGATGACTAATATATCATGAACATAAATTTCCTGGAGTCTTAGAGAAATATGCAGTCATGACTTTTCAGTTAGTGGAGTGAGTTTTCTAAGAAATAAACATGTTTTCAGGCCCTGACAACTTCTAAGATATGTTCCATTGTCAAGTATTTCAAAGACTAAAACAGTATTCCAAAATCGTTTATGTTCGATTATGAGAAAATGTGATCGATTGCTTGGTCGTTTGGTCAATTTATCGGAACACCACTAGTATTGCATCGAACCCACAAAGATCTTGGTTGAAATGGAAGTCAGAAACCTATGCTAATTGATCTGGTAACCTAGATTCCTGGTCATGATATCAGTGACTGAATGGTCTAGTATTTTGACGGGCTTATAGTTCGAATATTGCTAAGAACGCCATTTACGTTTACTGCGATAATGATCTCTGTATTAAAACACTGTTTTTACGCGATATCCAGAAAATCACATTCCTTGTTATTTCATACAATGAATAGTATGTATTACTGCAACAATGTTAGATCATGTGAAACACTAACAAAAGAAAATGATCAGTCGATTGACCAACCAAACAGATTCAGTCACACCGCGTCATCCAATGTCGAATACGTAACATAAACTAAACATCATTGCACATAGGCCCAAAAGTTGTGTTTTTGTTATGTCAACAATGTTGTATGTGTGATGCTGAGTGAGTGTGTGACGTGTGTTATACCACACATAACGACCTCTGATATCCAGAAAATCACATTCCTTGTTATTTCATACAATGAATAGTATGTATTACTGCAACAATGTTAGATCATGTGAAACACTAACAAAAGAAAATGATCAGTCGATTGACCAACCAAACAGATTCAGTCACACCGCGTCATCCAATGTCGAATACGTAACATAAACTAAACATCATTGCACATAGGCCCAAAAGTTGTGTTTTGTTATGTCAACAATGTTGTATGTGTGATGTCGGTTATAACATAACGACCTCTGAACTACATCAACAATGTTCTGTATGTGTGACGTCTGTTATACCACACATAACGACCTCTGAACTACATCAACAATGTTGTGTGTGTGACGTCTGTTATACCACACATAACGAGCTCTGAACTACATCAACAATGTTGTGTGTGTGACGTCGGTTATACCACACATAACGAGCTCTGAACTACATCAACAATGTTGTGTGTGTGACGTCGGTTATATCACACATAACGAGCTCTGAACTACATCAACAATGTTGTGTGTGTGTGACGTCGGTTATACCACACATAACGAGCTCTGAACTACATCAACAATGTTGTGTATGTGTGACGTCGGTTATACCACACATAACGAGCTCTGAACTACATCAACAATGTTGTGTGTGTGATGTCGGTTATACCACACATAACGAGCTCTGAACTACATCAACAATGTTGTGTGTGTGATGTCGGTTATACCACACATAACGAGCTCTGAACTACATCAACAATGTTGTGTGTGTGATGTCGGTTATACCACACATAACGAGCTCTGAACTACATCAACAATGTTGTGTGTGTGACGTCTGTTATACCACACATAACGAGCTCTGAACTACACATCAACAATGTTGTGTGTGTGACGTGTGTTATACCACACATAACGAGCTCTGAACTACATCAACAATGCTGAGTGTGTGTGACGTGTGTTATACCACACATAACGACCTCTGAACTACATCAACAATGTTGTATGTGTGACGTGTGTTATACCACTACATAACGAGCTCTGAACTACATCAACAATGTTGTGTGTGTGTGACGTGTGTTATACCACACATAACGACCTCTGAACTACATCAACAATGTTGTGTGTGTGACGTGTGTTATACCACACATAACGACCTCTGAACTACATCAACAATGTTGTGTGTGTGACGTGTGTTATACCACCACACATAACGAGTTCTGAACTACATCAACAATGTTGCATGTGTGACGTGTGTTATACCACACATAACGAGCTCTGAACTACATCAACAATGTTGTATGTGTGACGTCGGTTATACCACACATTACGAGCTCTGAACTACATCAACAATGTTGTATGTGTGATGTCGGTTATACTCACATTACGAGCTCTGAACTACATCAACAATGTTGTTGTGTGTGACGTCTGTTATACCACACATAACGAGCTCTGAACTACATCAACAATGTTGTGTGTGTGACGTCTGTTATACCACACATAACGAGCTCTGAACTACATCAACAATGTTGTGTGTGTGACGTGTTATACCACACATAACGACCTCTGAACTACATCAACAATGTTGTGTGTGTGACGTGTTATACCACACATAACGACCTCTGAACTACATCAACAACATTGTGTGTGTGACGTCTGTTATACCACACATAACGACCTCTGAACTACATCAACAATGTTGTGTGTGTGACGTCTGTTATACCACACATAACGAGCTCTGAACTACATCAACAATGTTGTGTGTGTGACGTCTGTTATACCACACATAACGACCTCTGAACTACATCAACAATGTTGTGTATGTGTGACGTCTGTTATACCACACATAACGACCTCTGAACTACATCAACAATGTTGTGTGTGTGATGTCGGTTATACCACACATAACGACCTCTGAACTACATCAACAATGTTGTGTGTGTGACGTCTGTTATACCACACATAACGACCTCTGAACTACATCAACAATGTTGTGTGTGTGACGTCTGTTATACCACACATAACGACCTCTGAACTACACCAACAATGTTGTACGTGTGACGTCTGTTATATACACACATAACGACCCACACATACATCAACAATGTTGTTGTGTGTCGGACCTCTGTTATACCACACATAACGAGCTCTGAACTACATCAACAATGTTGTGTGTGTGACGTCGGTTATACCACACATAACGAGCTCTGAACTACATCAACAATGTTGTGTGTGTGACGTCGATTATACCACACATAACGAGCTCTGAACTACATCAACAATGTTGTGTGTGTGACGTCGGTTATACCACACATAACGACCTCTGAACTACATCAACAATGTTGTGTGTGTGATGTCTGTTATACCACACATAACGAGCTCTGAACTACATCAACAATGTTGTGTATGTGTGACGTCTGTTATACCACACATAACGAGCTCTGAACTACATCAACAATGTTGTGTGTGTGACGTCGGTTATACCACACATAACGACCTCTGAACTACATCAACAATGTTGTGTGTGTGATGTCGGTTATACCACACATAACGAGCTCTGAACTACATCAACAATGTTGTGTGCGTTTAACTGTAACGTTGATAATGATTTAAGCACCATGTCAATAATGCTGACAGAACATTGTTACCTGCATTGTTACATAACCTATGTCAAATCCAATATGTGATAAAGTTGCTGAACTGCTTTTGTAAATATGCATTAACCATATATAGAACCTAATTTCACCGTTTGCCATTAAAATCGTTATGATTTCAATACAATGCTTTATGGAGTCTCTGAAAAGGGTAGTAATGTGAGCATGGGAAATGAGAAAGAAGCATTCATTTCCTGATCATGTTACCTATCGGCGTATTCTCCAAAACACTCATACATCGTGAAATTGCCTTTGCTTTCACTGCGGTCTCATTCTGATAAAAATCGGTACGAGTCATTCGTCGGAGGGAGTACGACAACAGCGACAGCATTAGAAGAATATAAATGCCCAACAAGCATCAATGATATTGCACAACAAAGTATGATTAACTATGCTAGGAGAGAAAGAGAGCAGTCTTGGTGGGGGTGGGTGGATTGGAGATTCAGGATAACTTGTGCCCAATCCGGGGTGGGTGGATTGGAGATTCAGGATAGTCGAGGTTTCTTTAATTCAACAAGAAGCGCCTTTCTTATGCCTTGAATTTTTCATTGATTTCAATAATTGTTCTCTCAAGGTAAAGTTCAATCAATATGAAAGTATGATCCCACTGAGCACAAGGAATGTCAGAAATCTAACAACCAACTGTAAAGTAAAAAGCAAAATATCGGTTGTTCGTGACAGTTTGTATGTCTGCTGTTATGACGCTGATTAAGGCACGACTTCCAAGGTTTTCATCACGTCAGTATCCTCCAATTACAAGGACGCCGATGGCTGCAGAATTGTTCCAAGGTCACTGTGTGGTTATCTCACACTGAGACACTGTGGTGCATGACCGGAAGTGATCGATTCGTTTGTAACTTTGCCGAACGGCTCACGTTCTACCATTAGAGAAGGACACCGGCTTTGGTGGGGTTACTTTTCATGTAATTTACCCCAAGCGTGGTATTTTTTCCGGAATGGCTAATGATCAGTTACCCGCTGCTTACAGGCACAGACAATGTACAGTACAGGCCAAAGCAGACGTGACTTTTATCTTAAAGAGAGCTACGGTCCATGATCTGAGGCTCAATTTTCTGTCAAGGTCCAGCCAATGTAAGAAGTGATAAGTATCTTATTTGACACCGACTCTGTGTAACTGGGAAATCATGAACTATTTGATTGCTATTAGGGGAGGTTAAATAAGCATAGCGTCATGTTTTAAGTTATTGCACTTAAATCGTGACATACTTTTAGAATGGTTCTTTCCAAGCCTTTTTCATGTGGGGTGCAACGATTAGAATTTAAGAGAAAAAGGTTTGTTTCTCGATGGCCTTTCCCACATGAAAGATGAAAGACACACTTAATAAGTTAACATGTACATAGTGTTCCTATTACACTGACGTGCTGACCATCTCGAGATAAAATCTTCAGTCAATTAGTATGATTTGACATGTATCATAAATCACGAATTTTGCAGTCATTATTCAAATACTTATTATGATTTCTAATTTCGAAATGATCGTGAATCGTTCTCAAATATTACCAAAATGTTTTTTTATCCCCTCCGATAGCAACAGGTCAATATGTTTACCTCCCAGATGTTTATTAACCCCCAAAATCAAGTGCAAATCAACACTAAAGTCGTCGGACACCGGATCGGTTTAAATTCCGTTCACAATTTACGACATTATCATGCAGCCCAACCAATATTTATATTGTCTCGGCTTTTTGGTACACAAGGCAGAGATATATAACGACTGTGAGACTTCTTAATATCTCATGAGACTTCTTAATATCTCACAAGGGTTAGAGATATCTTCTTCCATGAATGAAATGGCTCCGTTGAGGAATCAAACTGTACCTAAAAAGGATTAGGGATAATCCAAATTGAACGGACTGACCGTTCCATAAGCAGAGGAGTGGGACAATGTGATTTGTCTTTTTATAGTTTATCGATTATGTGAGATTTGATGGCTCTTAAGGGCGTAAGTACATTTATTATGCTCAACTGTTGCTTCAACAAATACAGGCAGAACAGACTCAACAACGAGATGCTTTCTTCTTTAAGTGGCATTTAGAAGCTGGTATGATGAAGAGGAACAAGTTCTATGGAATCACAACTTCTTTGTTGTAATGGATGCGACCTTTCTGTGTAGATACTAACAACGTTATTGAGCACTATACTGTAAAGTTGCATCATTGCAATGAAGAAGTTGTCAATCTACTTGACATGTTCCTCTTCAACGTGGATGTTATTGACTATTGTGGTTCTTTTATGGTACTTTATTCGGTTGGTTTTTTTTGCCTGTTGGTATATAAAGGAACTAACTTTATACGTTTCTGGAGGTATAAACGATTTATGCTCATGGCAGCATAACTGAAAACAAGACTTTATTGGTAAGCCAACCAAGTGCCATGGGATTGCTTGCGATTTGTTTAGAAAAGCATAAAATGCGTAATGTATGTTTCAATTTTGATATATTCATCAATTAAATGGATTTAAGATTTCACTCTTCCAAGGACGTCATGTTGCAGATGGAATAGTGTTGGAAAATTGCGGCTCATTAGTCTTTTTAAAACAGATTGATGTTCTGTGAACTGCTGACCAAAGACCCAGCAAGTGACTGGGACAAAGACACCCATTCATTATATCCGTCAGTTCGCTATAAGCGAGTTCGTAATAAACGTAGTTACGTCATACCACTCTTGCTCAGAAGTTGTTTGATCAAGATTACAACATTTAAGGCCTCAGTAAAGTTTTCTATGGTAGACATGTGGAGGAAAGTTCCAAATCTGATGCATCAGTGACAAAAATGAGGTCCGATGCAATTCCCTATTTCGACTTGTAGTTTACGTTCCCGAATTATTGCAGGTGAACAAATGTCTGAACATATGTTTATGACGGGTGCCACCGGTGGGGCAGGAAACGCTCACTTTTTTCACAAACACCTGGTATCATCACAATGTCATAGGGATTCATAAACAAATGCTCTGTCATCCTATCGTGTTGTGAAAATCACTGGATTGTTTGGTCCAGATTCGATTTGTAATACTGCTGAACTGACTGCCTGAGTTTGGTTTTACGCCGCTTTTAGCAATATTCCAGTAACATCACGGCGGGGGAAAAATGGGCTTCACACATTGTGCCCATGTGGGGAATCGAACCCGGATCTTCGGCGTGACGAGCCAACACTTTAACCACTAGGGCTACCCCGCCACCCCTCACCGCAAATACGTTTTTAATCTTTATTTGGCTTCCCCTAACATGCAGTAAATAGAAGCGACAAAACCACACCCATAAGAAATCTCTACTAAAAGTAGAGTAGATTGTACAATTGTGACTATATCATGAGTATGTATTTGTTTCAGCAGTATTCCCACATGGGTACAATGTGTGAAGCCCATTTCTGGTGTCCCGCGCCGTGATATTGCTGGAATATTGCTAAAAGCGGCGTAAAACTAAACTCAGTCAGTCAGTCAGTCAGTATTTGCGGTGAAAGGATTACGTGGAAGGTCAAAGATGGGACTGGTGTTAATTAAATCGAGATGGCCTTTCTCCCTTAGTGAAACAAACAGTTCCTGATTCTACTGTCACGCTCAACTCATAACCCCATGACGCAGTATTCCAGTCATCAGCTTCACTGAAGTTCCAGCTGAAGCTGTCGGGGAAACCAAATAAAGTTTTAAAAAAACGGATTTGCGGTGAAAGGAAGTGGAAGGCCTGAGATTGGAGTGAGTGAGTGAGTTTAGTTTTAAGCCGCATTTAGCAATATTCCAGCAATATCAGAGCGGGGCCACACCAGAAATGGGCTTCACACATTGTACCCATGTGGGAAATCGAAACCGGGTCTTCAGCGTGACGAGCGAACGCTTTAACCATAAGACTACTCAAACGTCCACCTAAGATTGGACTGGTCTTAATTACGTCGAGATGGCCTTTCTCTCTTAATGAAACTGATAGTTTCTGATTCTACACATGTCATCGGTTTCCAATTGCGCAGATCAATGCTCTTGTTGTTGATCACTGGATTGTCTAGTCCAAACTCGATTATTTACAGACCGCCGCCATATAGCTGGAAAATTGCTGAGTGCGGCGTAAAACTAAAACTCAACTCACTCCCAACTCATAACCTCATAACGGAGTATTCCAGAAATCAACTTCACCGAACTTCCAGCTGAAGTTGTAACGATAATGACGGTTCTTTTCCTACATTTAAATTTATGGAGCAGGTTTAAGTTCACCAAGGGAAAACTGTATATATTTACAGCCTATACCAAATTTCAAATTTATTTTTATTATTTGTAATTAAACGTTTATGGACGTTTGTTTCAATGCAGTTGCTTCAAGACCGCACCTCTAAAGTAGTGAAGGTTGTCAAGTGAGGCGAAGTAGGTGTACCGTTTTAGGTTACTGCATTAATATAGCAGGATACATTCACGGGATATACCACTCATTGTATACTATACTGAAAGATGGTTGTTTCCCTTGATGCAATTTTTTGGTTTCATCAAAATATAATATATTTAAAGACAAAACGATTGTCTAACAACCAGGCACAAACATGAAATAGAATATTCTATGAAAGGATCGAACCACCAAACTTCAGTTTTCTTTGAATATACTCTGTGCACTCGTCCTCGGAGGCCGTCCAGATTGATGAAAATAATACAGTTTGTGTTGACAGACAAACAAAGTGAATATAGAATGACTTCAGTCAAAGTTGTTGGGGCTGAAAATTAGTTTGTGAGTAGTCTCCCTTTAACTGATCACCGCAATTGGATCGCTGTATGGAAATAAAGGGAGTGGACCCTATTAACAACCATTTTGAAAAATTATCAGTCAAACAAATACAAAGAAATGCTATTCTAGGTCCAAGGGCAAATAAAGCCCCATAGATTGTGGATCATCTCAAAACTGGACCGCTTCACTAATTGAGGTCGCGAGTTGACCTGGCATATTGTATAAGAAAGCATTCATGAAAAGTTGATACAAACTAAAAGTGTTGATACCCCTAAACGACTCCATGTATCCAGGTAACAAATCTGTTCAAAATCACACAAACAATGCCGTATAACTGAATATCATTTGAGAATTATTGTTTTAAGACATGTGGCAGTGTAATGTTTCGAAATTTCGAGAAAAAGGTTTCGTTTCTTCATGGGCTTAACCCGATGAAAGTTAGACACACCCATTATACATTGCTGTCCTGTTACATTGGTAAATAAATAGACATTGACATGCTGCCCATCGAGAGATAACCCCTTGTGTCAAGTAAGATTACCTGACTTTCCATATATATATACGAACTTTACATAATTCAAATAATTATCATGATTATTTATTTCTAAACCATATCTTAAATCGTCCTTAGATATTACCAAAATGTTTTAATTATTCCCTCTGATAACAACAGGCCAATATTTATACCTCCCCAGAACTCAATTCAATTCGCAATGGCGAAATTCAACCCAAAATCTGCCGGACACTGGATCGGATTAAATTGCGTTCACGGTTTACGACATTATCATGCAGCCCAACCAATATTTATAATGTTTCGACTTTTTGACACACAAGGCAGGGATATAAAACGACTTTGAGACTTCTTAATATCTCACTAGGATTGGAGATATCTTCTTCCGTGAATGAAATGGTTCCGTGGGGGAATCAAACTGTACCCAAAAAGGATTAGGGATAATCCGGGTTTAAAGGCTTGCCGTGCCACGAACAGAGGATTGGGACAAATTAATTTGTTGTTTTTTGTAGTTTATCGATTATGTGATATCTGTTGGCTCTTAAGGACGTAAGTACATTTATTAATGTGTGATGCTCAATTGTTGCTTTAACAAATGCAGGCAGAAAAGACTCAACAACGTGATGCTTTCTTCTTGAAGTGGCAGTTAGAAGCTGGTATGATGAAGAGGAACAAGCTATATGGATTGACAACGTCTTTGTTGTAATGGATGCGACCTTTCTGTGTAGATGCTAACAACGTTATTGAGCACTATACTGTTAAGTTGCATCCATTGCAATGAAGAAGTTGTCAATCTCTATAACCTGTTCCTCTTCAACGTGGATTTTATCGACTATTGTGGTTCTTTTATGGTGCGTCATGGGATCACTTGCGATTTGTTTGGTTCAGACCCAATTTGTTTGCAAACAACACCGTACAGCTGTAATACTGCTGAAGGAAATACATACTCATGATATAGTCAAAACTTTCTTATTGGTGTGGTTTTGTCGCTTCTATTTACTGTATGTTAGATGAAACCAAATAAAGATTAAAAACGGATTTGTGGTGAAGAGATTACGTGGAAGGTCATATCTGGTGTTAATTAAATCGAGATGGCCTTTCTCCTGATTCTACTGACTGTGACACTCAACTCAATCCCATAACGTAGTATCAGAAATCAGTTTCACTGAAGTTCCAGCTGAAGTTGTAGCAATAATGACATTTCTTGTCAGACATGTCAAATTATAGCTCACATTAGTTCAACAAAGGAAGACTTTATATGTTTACTGCCAGTGGAAAATGGAAAATGAATTGTTATTATTTGTACTGAAACGTTTATGCATGTTGGTGGCAATGTAGTCGCTTCAAACACTCACCTCTAAAGTAGTGAAGGTTGTAAAGGTTTATTTAAAACCAGGCATTAAACACACTTAATGTGTTCTATTTCCGATAAAGCAGGTATTTATTCGTCCTACGTGTGAAAATATCGGTTAATAAATAACCTAACACCAGTTTTATACTCCGAGGTTTAAGTTATCTCAGTGTTTGTTTAAAACTGTCTTTGATATATGATGCACGTAGTTTAAGTAAGAACCAAAATAAACTCGCTGCAAATATATAGATCACAGCCTCAGGCAAAGATAAGATTTTGCATTAATATCATAGTCTGAAAAACAAGGTCTCGTTTCACGTTGTCATTGGACACGTGTGGTAATATTTGAAAAATGTGGTAGCTATTTTACAAGAAGTCAGAGTAATGTGTCCGAGTGGGGCGTTCCGTGTTGTAATGTATTTTCTGAACTGTAACCCGGAGGCCCCTAGTGAGTGCTTAGGCCAATGCTATACTGAACAGCAAAGAAACGCAAGTCTGGCTTTTTGTCAAATTTTTTAATAGAAGACAACCAAAATTATATTCTAATCATTTATTCTATAGAAAACACTGTCAAATTAACAGCTGAAAGTTGATGTTGACACTGAATTGCAATAAGTTCAAATTGATCACAGTCCGTCAAATTGAGATACCCCTGAATGTGAAAAGTGACAGTCTCTTTAGTAGCACGTATAGCCACCTTGTGCTTGCACACAGGCCGTGCAACATCGTCTCATTGAATTCACGAGGGTCTGAAAGAATGCCCGAGGCAAGTGTTTCTATTCAAACACCAATCTCTGTTCCAACTGTGCAGCGTGAGTGGCTGTCTACCTGCAGCAATCCTCCGTCTAATTTCGTCCCAAATTTTTCAATGGGAGCCATATCCGGGGAAAGAGACGGCCATAGAAGAACGTTAATGTTGTTCTGAGTCAGATAGTTCATCGACACTCTTGCTGTGTGAGGGCTGTAAACGTCGCTGGCGTTGTTGACGTGTCAAAATTGGTCCCACATATGGCCGTCGGCAGTGGATTTCAGCAGTCCGAAGACGATGCTTCATCGTATCGCTGGACACTGCTCCCCTTGACCCATGAACTAAGGTTGCTGTTGCTGCTTGAGTTCGGTTCCTGGCATGAGTGACCCGGATGAATCGATCTTGCGCAGGAGTTGTCATTCGTGACTGTCCGGTACGAGCACGATCAGCAGCAACCCCGGTTTGCTGATGACTTTGAGCAAGTCGTGTAATGGTGGTAAGTTGACAGCCCAATTGTTTAGCTACAGCGGTTGCAGAGCTACCTCCGTGCAACTTTCCAATGGCCATTCCCCTCTGCTCAGTCGTTAGTCTAGGCATCGTTTGTGTGGCGTGTACATCTCCTAGCGTCAATACCGAACTGTGTTTTGACAAAAAACCTTTATAAAGGATGCCTCAGGGTGACATGCATGCTTTCCATCCAGAATCGTCGATGCAGGAGCTAACATTATGGTTTTGCTGCACTGTGGGTGTGTTTGTGCTAAAGTTTCGTATGGACGTCAAATTGCATGACATCATCTCACCTGGGATCATTACGTCACTTTACCATGAACGTTTCATAAACATGAACAGTTACCATTAAGAGATTTCATTTTTTCGAAACTTGCGTTTCTTTTGATGTTCAGTGTATTTGAAGCGGGCACACATGTGAATTGTCTTGGTCACGACTTTCAATCCCCTAACCAGCCTCATCGCACTGCAATGAATATCAGGTGCAACACTTAGCGTTCACCATGTTGCCGCCCACTTAAAGATCACATGCAAGTTAATACCATTCCAATTATGAAGTTTCGTGAGAATCATGGTTCGGAGAAAACTGTTGGCTCATATGAATATTTTTCCTTCATGATATCGTTTCTGTCGGGTCCCCACGGGCGGATACAATGTATCGGTTTTCATGGTTGCCGATTCAGAGATGACAACGTTGCATGATCCCTGCGTCTTTGCATAAAAGGGACATTTCTGCAGGATATGAATAGGTTTTCCAGTAGGATCGAATTATATATTTAATCCATTTCGTATGGATGTACGGTAATATATTCCCCTAATGGCCAAACATTTCTAAACCAATTGGTCTATTGTATCAAGTATTTGAATCAACCATGCACAGAGGGTCTTCGTTTAATTATCTCGGACATGAAAGGGGAATCGATAATGTGTATGGTGGTTGAGCTGTCATTGTGAGAATGACGGTGATACTTAAAGCATGAATATAAACTAAAGCGGGCAATGATGTATGGGTTTGTGACACTGTACCTACACAGTTTTTTTCTCTTGTCTGAGACAGGGATTCCCGGATATCATGGGTCCAGTGTACCACTTGTCTCGATAGCCCACTGAAGAGTTGTTGTCTGTTGTTTAACGCTGCACTCACTCCAGCTATATGGCGACTATAGCACAGCTTGATCATTGTAAATTTGTACAAATATGTAGTGAGTGAGTTTAGTTTTACGCTGCACTCAGCAATATTCCAGATATGACGGCGGTCTGTAAGTAAATCGAGCTAGGACCAGACAATCCAATGATACATGAGTTGTTGTGATATGATGACATGTGTCTTGCCACCCGTTTCCTTTAATTGCATCAGCATGAGCTGCTGAAGACCAGTTCTAACCTTCTTCACGGGTCCTAATGAAGGTCGCACCATTATTATTTCCCCTTGCTCAGCATGATCTGTATCTTGACAAAAGATACGACATTCTGCTCCCATCTCTCATTCGTTACTTCCTACTGTCACAGTTACTATCACCTCTCCATCGTTGCACCAGTATTTTGTCCTGTTGCTGGCAATGAACAATATATTTAGGAAATATATGATACTCTGCTGAGGCATATGAATGTTGTGTTACCCCACTGACTCAATCATATCGGACCTTTCATGGATTTTGTTGCTTAACGCCACACTCAGCAATATCCCAGTTGTATGACGTTGGTATGACAATAATCGAGCCTGGACCAACAGTAGAGTGATTGACATCATGAGCATCGATCTTTGCAATAGTCATACCATTGGTATACTGAATCAGAGAGGGGCGGTGGGGTAGCCTAGTGGTTAAAGCGTTCGCTCGTTACGCCGAAGACCCGGGTTCGATTCCCCACATGGGCATAATGTGTGAAGCCCGTTTCTGGTGTCCCCCGCCGTGATATTGCTGGAATATTGCTAAAAGCGGCGTACAAGCAAACTCACTTACTCACTCACTGAGTCAGAGAATTTTACCAACTGGTCCAGTCAACCGGTTAGTTACTCATTACAGCAATCATGAGTCGCTGAAGACAGATTCCAACCCAGTTCTTCACGGGTTCTGACGAAGATTGGGTGGTTTCAGTGAGTGACCTAACTGAATACATGCCATCTGGCAACCGCTGGGTTGTCTGGCGCAGTCTTGCTTATCAAGGTGCAATAAAGCTTGAACTATACTGACTTGGCGTAAAACAACATACATTCTTTCTCTGTAAACACCAAACAGCAACCCAAAAGGTGAACCATCTGAATATTATACACACATCACCACCTTGTAGTTGGGAGCATGACGGCCAAACACAAACAAAAAGGAAAAAAAGAAAGCGCAAAAATAGAAAAATTGGAAATATCAAACGGAGTTTTCACAGAAGAAGTCGTAGGGAACGTTATGCTCGAAACTGCAGACAGGGAGCGAAGGTGTAATGATGTGGACAGCCATCTCCCATTCCGGAAGAACAGACTTGGTACATGTCGAGGGCAGTTTAACGGCGTAACCTAACACAGATGAAATTGCATAAGGCATACATCTGAAAACACTTTGCGTTTCTTGTGTTGCAGATTATATACATTTTATCACCTAAACATTATACATACATCATAACCTTCTGAGAATACATATATCATCATCTTAACTTAACACATATATCATCACCATAATGTCACAGATATATCATCACCTCATAATACATATTTCATCACCTTAATATTAAACATATACCATCCCCTCATGCAACAAATGTGTGAAGCCCATTTCTGGTGTCCCCCGCCGTGATGTTGCTGGAATATTGCTGCTAAAAGCGGCGTAAAACCAAACTCAGTCAGTCAGTCAGTCATGCAACAAATATTATCATCTTCAACAACTTACTACTTCTACCATGACCTTACCGGTTGTGGTTAACGAGATACATCTGCATCATTTGGGGTTTTCCTCCTACACAAGTTCCTATTGTTTGCCTGCCTGTCATTAAGAGAATAAAACAAAGACTGGGGAAAGAATAATGTGTCTGAGGGGGATAGCCATGCTAAACTCCGACATGGTGTCACAGTGGGAACTATAAAACAGGCCACAGTCTGGAATTAAACAGGCCAAAGTCTGGAATGGTGCAAAGAGCCACGCCCACACATGCAAGCATTGCTATATTAATGAAACATCTTTAACGCTTCGCTGAACCGCTTTTAAGCTTACCTCGCCCACACAGCGACGTGGTATGAGGGAGAATCACTTTGAAAACTCAACTCACTGATTTCCTCATATTGTGCACATGTTGTTTGATGTTTGACACAAGACTCACCAAAACTACACTCATAAGACAGTGGACTGTTAATTTCCAATTCTAGAGCCACGCACATAGGAAACAATGACACACAATCAACCATGTAGCCGAAACTGACCGTCCTGGCCGTCGAGTCTTACCTCACAAGCAGCAGTTACCAGAGACCTACATTGTAGCCATAATCCATACGTAAACATTACTGTGTATGTTCATGGTAAACTATGTGGTGCTGACAAAACTGTACACTAGCTCAGATCGAATTTAGAACATATTGATTTGAAAAGAATTAATTTTCTTTATAATTTGCAATCGCTTGAACAAACCAAGTCCTGAAATTGAAGTCGACATACAAAATCGACAATACACTTTCCATGGCCACAAGAAACATGGAGTTTGACAATTCCGACCACAACATGAGCATGTGTTTATGACTCGCTATCAAATAGTCTTGGTACCGGGTGTTCGGGAAAAGATGAGCGTATCTTGCTCTTAGGGTGGCAGCCATGCAAACCGCATAACTATTCATCTGAAATAATATTTTATAAAACCACCAGACCATGCGGTACGAGTCATATTACGGACTTACGTTGGCCATCATTGTTTTGGAATATAGTTCCACATAAAGGAGAAGGTTACCATTGGCAATTTGAAGTCATCACTCGGAGAGTTTGTGGAGAGTTCGTTTTTGATACTCAGAATCATCTTCATCTCCATGCATGGATCTTAATATGAAACAGATGAGTCAGTGTCACTGGTCTCTTTTATTTCCATCTATTGCAGGGTTCTTGAAGACCGTGAGATCATCGATATACCTGAAATTGAAGTTGGACGTCTTTGCCAAATTACCTTGTTTTGATTTTGCCAATCAGAGCAGATTTTCCAAAACATGAAAACTAAGAAACAGATCGGCAAGAAGGTGCGTACGGGTGGGGAACGCGGGGATGCCTTTTTGCCTTGACTAAATATTTTGCCCCAACTTTTACACATGATGAAGTCGAGCATTTCACATATTGTTTTTCATACAAGTACGAACACCTATAACTTTCTAACAGTTCAGAATGAGTCGATGATACTTCCTTGAGTATAACATTCAGCTAGCTGTTTATGGACTGCCGTCACCTTGCTTTTGCTAAAAACGTTGTTTTGCACCAAACACTTACTTTTCCAATTAACTTTGTGAGTTGTGGATGCTTTTTGTCTGTCAGCCCTTATACAAGCCGAGGCAGATGTTGGCTTACTGTCAGTCAATACTACGGGTTTTTGTTATTTTCTCGCCATTTCCCTTGTTCCCCACTGTCCATCAGAATTCCCTCGAAGATCTTGTCCCTTGAAACAACAGTTTTACCTGTCATGTGATGAGATACGATGTTCGTGGAATTACGATAGAAAGGTAAAGGCACCTTTGATGAAGTGAAAGGTTGGTTGTATTACGATAGAGAGGTGAGAGTAGGTGAGTTTAGTTTTACGCCGCACTCAGCAATATTCCAGCTATATGGCGACGGTCTGTAAATAATCGAGTCTGGACCAGACAATCCAGTGATCAACAGCATGAGCATCGACGTGCACAATTGGGAACAGATGACATGTGTCAACCAAGCCAGCGAGCCTGATCACCCGATCCCGTTAGTCGCCTCTTACGACAAGCATGGGTTCAATCTAACCCTGATGATGAAGTAAGAGGTCGGAGTTACTACGATAGAGAGGTGACACCACATGTGGTGAAGTAAAAGGTTGGTTGTATTACGATAGAGAGGTGACACCACATGTGATGAAGTAAAGGGTCGGCGGTATTACGATAGAGAGGTGATACCACATGAAATGAAGCAAACGGTTGGTTGCATTACGATAGAAAGGTGACACCACATGTGATGAAGTAAAAGGTTGGTGGTATTACGATAGAGAGATGACACCACATGTGATGAAGTAAAAGGTTGGTTGTATTACGATAGAGAGGTGACACCACATGTGATGAAGTAAAAGGTCGGAGGTATTACAATATAGAGGTAATACCACATGAAATGAAGCAAACGGTTGGTTGCATTACGATAGAAAGGTGACACAACATGTGATGAAGTAAAAGGTTGGTGGTATTACGATAGACAGATGACACCACATGTGATGAAGTAAAAGGTTGGTTGTATTACGATAGAGAGATGACACCACATGTGATGAAGTAAAAGGTCGGAGGTATTACGATAGAGAGGTGACACCACATGTGATGAAGTAAACGGTTGGTGGTATTACGACGGAGCGGTGGCACCACATGTGATAAAGTAAAAGGTTTGGTGGTATTACGACAGAGAGATGACACCACATGTGATGAAGTAAAAGGTTGGTTGTATTACGATAGAGAGATGACACCACATGTGACGAAGTAAAAGGTGGGAGGTATTACGATTGAGAGGCGACACTACATGTGATGAAGTAAACGGTTGGTTGCATTACGATAGAGAGGTGACACCACATGTGATGAAGTAAAGGGTTGGTGGTATTACGGCAGAGAGGTGATAGGACCTGTGGTGAAGTAAACGGTTGGTTGCACTACGATAGAGAGGTGACACCACATGTGATGAAGTAAAGGGTTGGTGGTATTACGATGGAGAGGTGATACCACATGTGATGAAGTAAACGGTTGGTTGCATTACGATAGAGAGGTGACACCACATGTGATGAAGTAAAGGGTTGGTGGTATTACGACAGAGAGGTGATAGCACCTGTGATGAAGTAAAAGGTTGGTGGTAGTACGATAGAGTGGTGATGGTACCTGTGATGAAGTAAGACTGACTGACTGACTTTGGTTTTACGCCGCTTTTAGCAATATTCGAGCAACATCACGGCGGGGGACACCATAAATGGGCTTCACACATTGTACCCATGTGGGGATTCGAACCCGGGTCTTCTGCGTGACGAGCCAACACTTTAACCACTAGGCTACCCCACCGCCCCGATGAAGTAAGAGGTCGGAGGTATTACGATAGAAAGGTGATAGCACCTGTGGTGAAGTAAGAGGTCGGAGGTATTACGATAGAGAGGTGGCACCACATGTGATGAAGTAAACGTTTGGTGGTATTACGATAGAGAGGTGATAGCACCTGTGGTGAAGAAAGCGTTTGGTGGTATTACGATAGAGAGGTGATAGCCCCTGTGGTGAAGGAAACGTTTAGTGCTATTACTATAGAGAGGTGACAGCACCTGTGATGAAGTAAACGTTTGGTAGTATTACGATATAGAGGTGATAGCACCTGTGAGGAAGTAAACGTTTCGTGGTATTACGATAGAGAGGTGGCACCGAATGTGATGAAGTAAAAGGTTGGTGGTATTAAGATAGAGAGGTGGCAGCACATGTGATGAAGTAAAAGGTTGGTGGTATTACGATAGAGATGTGACACCACATGCGATGAAGTAAAAGGTTGGAGTTATTAAGACGGAGGGGTGATAGCACCTGTGATAAGCGGAAAGGTTCGCAATGTTGCGATATAGAAGTGTTAATATCTGTGAGGGACAGATAGACAGGCTGGTGCCATTACAATGAAGGGGTGATAGAACTAGTAGGGTAGGGCTGTGGTATAGGGCTATGATACAAAAGTGATATCGTTTGCGATATTGGGAAAGGTCGGCGGTACTGTGATAAAGACATGATACCACCTGTGACAGAGGGAAGAGTCGGCGGTATTGCGATAGAGAAATGATTGCATCTTTGATGAAGATAATTATTTGTGGTGGTACAAAAGATAGCACCTGTAAAAGAGGGAAGAGTCGGCGGTATTACGATAGAGAAATGATTGCATCTTTGATGAAGGTAATTATTTCTGGTGTTACAAAAAGAGTCCACAACAACTGTGATAAAAGGACAGGTTGATGGTAAAACGAAATATAACTGACACGACCTAAGTATTTCGATGGAGAGGTGATAGGGTATGCGACAAAGGCAGATACGTGTTAGTGATAGAAACAATAAGTAGGTTGAAAGTGTATTTGACAAAAGGAAAGGTTAGTAGTATCACGAAAGGTTACAGCGTCTGTGGCGAGCACAAAGAGAGGAACATCTAGGAGAGTTAAAACAGGAAAGATTAACATCGTGAATCCACAAAGACGTAAGTAGGCAATCCTTTCATTTAGTCTTGAGAGTTGAAATCCCTTCTGCCATTCGTTCAATATCCGCTGGACCTTTACCACGTGACCCAGTCACGCGATATCTCTTTCAACTCGTGAATAGCCGAGAGGTGATCATGTCCGAGCAAACCCATCACCTTCAAATCCCGGTTCGCTGAGTCCCTGATGGTAGCTGATGTCACAGTTGCAATGGATCCATGTACACTTGTAAACGCATGTCGGAACCACGTGGGCTGCTTACAGATGAAGACAATGAACTCCTACGTACTGTTTCCCCTACGACTGAACTGACAATTACAGCGGGAGAACAAACACTTATCCCGTTACAGAAGATCAACATACAACTATCGATAAATATATTTTATTAAGGGTAGCGGACTTAATGTCAGCGTGTTAGTCGACTTCGAAGTGATAATGATGAGTTGACTCGAATCCCTTATGCACTTATATAAATAACAAGTCTCGCCATCAATCAAAGGTGATACAAATATGTCCAAAGTAAAGTAACCATTTATAATAAATATGGATCTTCCGGAAAAGCATGAAACATATGTAAATATAAGCACATTTCTGGAATCTACTTAAAAGAGAGAAGCAAAGTTAATCTGGAAGTACTTTACATAAGCTGCATGAACTCCCCGTGGGATATAACGAAAACTATTTTATTGCAAAACCTCGTTAGTACGGACTTCGTTAATCCAAACTGTATACACAAATAAAAGGTAATAACGATGATTCCATAATATGGACATTTTAATGGGGACAATATGTCCGGTTTCAGAAGTTTTACAGCATAAGGAGTCAAGAATATGGAATAAATGTCTGCTCTAACTATCTCTACAGAAACAAACAAGTTTGTTTAAACGTGACGACGACACTCGCTTCTTTTACAGTATCATATAGTCGGAATCGTACGTGGACCCTGAGAGGAAAATTCGTATGATTATGGAAATTGTTTTGTAGCTTTACCTTTAAGGTATCTATGTTAAGAATAGAATACATGAAGACAAGGGGTGTGTATTGGCTTATCACTCCTTTGAAGACTATTTCAGTTATATCACGGTTTTTGAAGCTGGATGTGGGAGGAGATCCTGAAGTGATGCAGATCACAACCATCCACCACTTTGATGAACTCACCAGCACCGCTATGGCTGACACGCCTCGGAACATTCCGGACAGACAAATTTTATGATTAAAGCAGTTGGTTACAAAGCGTAATCTGAGAGAATGTATCGACAAAATGTGTAGTTGGTCCTATTTATATTTGGACTGATCCAAACACGGTAACTTAAAGATCTTCTTGATATAACTTGACTATTGCTGCCTACGCCGCAAAACATTGAATTTTCTCACTCATAGTGACACCGTAAGCTTGGCTATGTTGTCAAAAGCGCAAGAATTCGCTGTACAGAGTTGTTTGCATTGGGCACGCCAAAAACCACGATAATGGGTTTGAATCCGAGTTCGACCCGATTATGTTTCCTGGTTTGTCAGCACCAGACCCATGCTCTTGGGTTTCAATATTGCAGCTATATGGTGACAGTCTGTAAATAATCGAGTCTGGACCAGACAATCCAGTGATCAACAGCATGAGCATCGATCTACGCAATTAGGATACGATGACATGTGTCATGACATGACAAGTCAGCGAACCTGACCACGCGGTGCCGTTAGTCGCTTTTTACGACAAGCATGAGTTGGTGAATTCTAACCCGAATCTTGTCAGGTAGTTTCACCGAAGTCATACACACGGAAGACCTGCATCACTTTGGGCTTGTTTCAACATCAAATTGACACAGCATTATACAACCGGAACACAGTTCAACTCACTTCCTCACTAACCCCGTTAGTTCAAACCCATTATACCCCCATTATACATCCTCAATTTTGCCTCCCTTCTTACTCAAGCGAGGTTTAGTGTGTAGCCTCAGAACTCGGTTTGGAAATGGAACTTGTGAGGGGGCGAATCCAAAAGGATAGTGTGACAAATATAAGTAATACACCAATAAATGACAACAAAATGCTTCTTAAAGTAGCATGTATTTTTGAATACCAATAATCGCAGTGAAAGGAGCAGTAGGATCAGGAAAGTGGTCACACCTTAAACAGATCAATAACACCCATACGAACTGGAAACACAGTGGTCAAGCAATCTAATGTTTACTTAATTTCGTTCCAGAATAGTTGGGATTACCGCCAGTCCTATTTTTGTACAACTCTTCCGGAAATTATAACCTGACAATTACCGGAATATTCTTAAGGGAAGAAGGCCTTTTCATGGTTTAGCTGCGACGCAAAATAATGACTAGTATGGACACCTAATTGCTGAGTCGTAGTAAAATCCTCAAGTAGGAAAGCTTTGTTTTCAAATTAATACGTCACAACCTGAAAACAAACCCATCCCAAACACCAAAATGCAAATCTCAGTGAGTAGCTAAATAACCGGATAACTTAGCAGTCCAATAACCCAACTCCACACGCACATGTCTCCCACGTTCCAATACATCGATGATAATTATTGTCCCACACACTGTCGTCTGCGCTCTTTCATAGGCAGACGACACTTTGTGATTGCAAGAGAGGCCGTCAGAGAGCGCGAGAGCGTGCAGCGCGTGGTCGTCTGCTCTTCGGGATTGTAGAACCATTTCCAACACCAAACGGTATACTCGTCTGTCATGTCGTCTGCCCATGTTCTTTTGTTGGTCTTTCTAGCGGTTTTACAAGTTATAGCCCAGGTGAGTGTCTGTATTGTTACATTGTTCATTATTATCCCTCTGTTATCATAACATGTGTGCCAGTTGTGATATATTTCAAACGATTGATGTTGTTCAAGGTAGTATTTATACATTCAAACACAAAGTTATTGAGGATATTCTTGCTCAAAAGTTGTTTGATCCTGGTTTCAGCATAAACTTCCTTTGTAAGGCGCTAATATTTTTTAGTGACAAAATTATATCGGAGGCCATTCCCTACTTCAACCATGTCATCCTGCTTACAGGTGAACACCTAACTTTCATTTCATATGTCACAGGTGGGGCAGGATACACTCACCTTTTCGCACATTTGGTACCTTGTTGATAGTTATTCATAAACACGTGCCTGTGATATAGACGGTATGGAATAGTGATTGCTTATGATTTTGGAAGTTGCTGTGCGGCGTTTCATTAACTAAATGATCCGTCCTTTAATGAACTAAAACATTTGGCATTATGTTTTCAACAAGAATAATTGTCTCACAAATTAGAATTATTTGCAATGTCTACAATTGTAGGACGTATTTTCTTATCCAAAAATGCAACCCGTTTTCACCAAACTATCCCCTCATCAGTGCATTAGATCATGATCTCAAGGATTGTTTGTATTCTATTGTCTGTGTAACAAAATACACTTATAATGTGAGCTGTTTAAAACTCTTCTGTATGATCAGCTTCAACAACCAACGCTTCTTCTACGTAAAAGGGGCCGGTGGGGTAGCCTAGTGGTTAAAGCGTTGGCTCGTCACGCCGAGGATCCGGGTTCGATTCCCCACATGGGCACAATGTGTTAAGCCCATTTCTGGTGTCCCCCGCCGTGATATTGCTGGAATATTGCAAAAAGCGGCGTAAAACTAAACTCAGTCAGTCAGTCAGTCTACGTAAAAGTGTTGTTTCTGAAATTACGACTTAAATATCATTTTGTAAGTCAAGTTATTAATTCTTGTTCATACAATTATTTATAGTTATGTATTGAGATTTGCATGCAAATCAACTGGACAGACTTCCAGGAAACTGCCATCTCTTTGAAGTGAAAGTTCCATCAAGACCTTTTACAACTTTATCACAAACACCCACATCACGTCATGCGGGCGTAATAAAGAAACCAGTCACGGTGTCGCCATTTGTTCTAAGATGGATCTGTAAAGTTCTACATACGTACCACGTAGTTTTATGTGTTCCCTCTGAACAATCGTTCTATTAGAAGTTTGCGTGCGTCCCTTGTATTAAAGCATATGTAAGACGTTGCCTTTTGCAGCCAGAATATCCCCGAGCTCATAAATCAGCGGTGTTCTTTTTCTCAAAGAACGGAGCGTAATGTTAATGCAATCAGACTAAGCAATATCCGAAACTCTGGCGATGGCAATATGATTGATGACCAGTAGTTTTATGATATCGCTACGGTTTTATACCCTGACTCCATGTTTGATGTCCGTCCCACATGTCTCGGCTATCAGCGCTAGATCATTATTTTCAGAATAACATGAAGCATATGAAGCTAGACTTAAGGGAGAGGAGGATCTAACAAATTAGTAGTCCTAGCTACATCGGATCAGGCGTTAAGGCATTTGTTTGTGTGTCTGCAGGCAAAGAATTAATATAGAGCATTACTGAAATGTTTTCATGATTTCCAAATGCCCCATCGTAAATGTGGCAATTATTACAATGTTAAGATCGCGTACCTGTTAGTCTTATGCAAGACATTCGAATCTGGAGTCCCTCTTAAAGATGTAGAACTTGTCATTTTGGTTTACTTCGTTTGTTATAAACCACTACAGTCACAAGGACTGACTGACTGACTAAGTTTGGTTTTACGCTGCTTTTAGCAATATTCCAGCAACATCACGGCTGGGGACACCAGAAATGTGCTTCACACATTGTACCCATGTGGGGAATCGAACAAGGGTCTTCGGCGTGACGAGCCAACGCTTTGACCACTAGGTTACCCCACCGGTCGGTCACAATGAGAAAGGTTAACTGTATTTATCTTTTTTTGTGAACAAAATGTATGATAACTGTTTTAGAGTGGTATAGTGGGACTTGTACGATCTACTCTGCTTGAGAGATGCACAGCTCAAGATGAATATTGTTGCTGTTCACCACACCGTATCTCGCTCTCGGCTCGGTTTAAAATTGTTTTCCAGCACCCGTTGCTTGTGTAAGAAAGGGATTTCTAAATGGAACCGGTGGTCCATATGTTTACTTCAAAATGGTTCTTAAACACATATTGTGATACAGTCGCAATCGTACAATGGACTATGCTTTTAAGACATTTCTTTTGATTGAGGACATGGTTTTGTCACTTATCATAAAGAACATACAATTCCTTACTCACAAATCTCACTGAAGGTTAACTCCAAGGGACCACAGCGGTCTGATGCTTGTGGAAAGGGGTTAATCTTGTGAAGGATGGGTGGTAATGCTATGTATTATTTGACTCTGCGTCATCATACCCCGTGGGGGCGTAGGACGTGGGGCGTGGGGCGTGGGGCGTGGGGCGTAGGACGTGGAGCGTGGGACGTCCGGCGTAGGGCTCGGGACGTGGTGGCATTGGACATAGGGTATGGTACGTGGGACTGTGGTCTCGGACGTGGCTCGTTCCCCAGATTTAATAACTTAAGAAAGCCAAATCTACTTTGGCAACGTCTTGATTAACAGAGTAACTTAGCTGCCACGAAGAACTTCTTCATGTATGACTGGGGCCGAACTGACAACCAGGTAAAAGGAGACTATACACGTCTCATCAACAAAGCTTGGAAATTCCTTTAAAAAAATAAAAAGTTGTTCACCATGAAGAAGCACCAGTCCTTGTCCACGTTTTGGATCTTGTGACAGGCCAGTCTGTCCATTAGGGACGATCAAGCCGATCGTCCATCTGGGAGATTTGACTTGAGTGTAGCATGTGATGGAACATTAGGTTTGTACTTATGTGCAGTTGTTCTTGTGGAGGACGGTATTTACCGATAAGCTCTGAACTAATGGTCATTTCACGCAACTGTGAGATTGTGAGCGCAAGGTTGATAAATCAATGGTGCCCCCAAACTCGTACTTTTGTCATAAATGTGGACAAATGTGTTTGATAACTACTTTGGCTGGATCTTTGTGGTTGATGTGTCGATTAACGAGACGTCTCTGGAGAAGAGGGGTGGCACCCCAGGGAACAGCACCGTATGACGGGTCTGTCTTACTACTTACCACTTAATGTCTTTAAACAGCAGTAGGCTTTTTTGGTCAAATCCAGTTTTTGAGGGAATAACGTTAAACAAAGAAGCATGCACACGCACACGCACATACATACGCACACACACACACACTCACACACTCACACACTCACTACAATCACAACGTCTCACAATTTGGGCACACACAGTTAAGTTCTTCTTTGGATGTGAAAGTGGGTGATACAGACTCACCATCTGTTTCCTAAAATGAAGACTGGCAACCGCGAAGTGTACGTTCGTATCCAAATCGAGATATGAAACAAGTTCTCTTCTCGTCTTGTCTCGTTTATATGCTTGTGACCATGGATGATTGAGTTAAAGAATTGTTCTTCAGATTAACGATATATGAGATAATAACGCATTTTACAGAGAAAGAACGATTACCGTAGCATCCCCGTTAAATATCCCGGCAATGGTTCTGTACAATATACCAGTTGTCATCTGGTACTAACTAAATTTTATCAGATATGTGATGTATAATATCAGATTATAGGACTGTTTCTCCACACAACACATGAACAGTATCTATAGCAACTTAGTTCATTGTGAGACCGGGTCTCTAGTACTCTCTCGGCTCATCGATCAGTGGTCAAGCTATGTGACTTGGTTGATAATATGTCATCCTACTCCGACGGTGCGAGACATTACTCGTATTTCACTTATTGGTTTGTCTGGCCCTGACTTATACTATATAAGTCGTCGTGATATAGCAGGACTCTTATTTTTCAAAACAAACTTAAATTTGAGTTTTCACTAACTTCAGTATACTGCAATTACGTCTTGGTGGATCCGATTCACTCAAATTTGAAAACAAACTCAGTAAAATGTATTTCCCGAATTAAACTGAAATTAACGTTAAACTCAAACTGGAGAATTTTAGTTTGATAGATAGGTTACTTAAGTTATATTTGTTTTTGGTTTTGAGAAACGCTAGTTATAACTCGGTTGTTTCAAATTCTCAAATTCAGTTGGAAATCTGAGTAAGAGTAAAAAAGTCGAAAAATCGGGACCTGGATTATTGGGGGTTGTGGGTTAGCCTAGTGGTTAAAGCGTTCTCTTGTCACGCTGAAGACCCGGGTTCGATTCCCCACATGGGTACAATGTGTGAAGCCCATTTCTAGTGTCCCCCGCCGTGATATTGCTGGAATATTGCTAAAAGCAGCGTAAAACGTAACTCACTCACTCACTCTGCGCATTGTAGTAAATATTGACAGTCTCGGTCATTTACTATATTGGTGATATTGCCGGATTATTGCTTAAAGCGGCGTAAAACTGAACTCACTTACTCACCTGGATTATTGTGTGTGGCGGCCAACAAATATGATATATGATGCGACATATTTGCATCATGAAGATGTAACCGTTGTGGAGATGAGCGATCTATGTTTGATTTGGCTGAATGGAAGATGACCAAAATTAATTCCTGAAAGAGATACATTTCTCCAATATTGTTAAGATTTTTCATCAAATCACGTCTTTTGAACAAAAATCCAGTTACTGTTATTTGCAACGTCATTGTTTATTAAAATTTAGAAATGTATTTTCTAAGGGGTCATCGAAAGTCTTAACGCTTTCAATCCAATATGCCACACCAGGTTGAGCACAGTTGTCATGGAATCGGTTCCCAATACCAATATGGCATTGTAAACCTCCTTTTGCTGTTTTTATTCTGAAGTAACGAAACAGAGATATTGGCAAATGTTTGGGATAATTACTAATAGCTCGGACTTGATCACTGTAAATCTGTTCAGATAGGAAAAAGGAACAGATTGTCATTACGTCTTGGTTGATCTCACAAGATTGCCGTTACGTCTTGGTGGATCTCAACATACTGTCGTTACGTCTTTGGTTATTTCAGTCTACTGTTTTGTTGGATCTCAGTTCTTGTCATTACGTCTTGATGGATCTCAACAGATTGTCGTTACGTCTTGGCAGATCTCAACAGATTGTCGTTACGTCTTGGTGGATCTCAACAGATTGTCGTTACGTCTTGGCAGATCTCAACAGACTGTCGTTACGTCTTGATGGATCTCAGCAGATTGTCGTTAGGTCTTGGTGGATCTCAGCAGATTGTCGTTACGTCTTGGTGGACCTCAGCAGATTGTCTCGTGGATCTCAACAGATTGTCGTTACGTCTTGGTGGATCTCAATATGCTGTCCTTAAGTCTTGATTTATTTTGGTATACTGTCATTACGTCTTGGTGCATCTGAGTTCTTGTCGTTACGTCTTACTGAATCTAAACACTTATCGTTACGTCTTGGTGGATCTCAGCAGATTGCCTTTACGTCTTCATGGATCCCAGTGGGCTAATGTTAAGGTCTCATAGGATCTGAGCTGTCGACAGAGATGAGTCGATTTCCGAAAAATGTCTTTGGATCTATATGACTGTCGTTTATGTGTCAATTTGATTGCTGTTAAGGTCTCGATGAACCTAAGTGGATTGTCATTAATGTGTTGGTGGATCTGAATTGAATGTTCGTTAGGGTGTCGATAAAATCGGTCACAGTGAATTTACGTAGACAGTCGTCAAGTTCTCGGTGGATCTTAAGGATTAAGATTAGGAGACATAATTCTTTATTGATAACCTCAACTCGATCAATTTTTCCCCTAAACCAATTATTTTTCAGTTTTCAAATGTTGTTCTTCAATGACTACAGTCATTCCACCTGTATTTAAAAACAGGTAGCAGTTGTGTAGATAAGCCGCCTAAGCGTTCGCTTATTACGAAATGGATTCAGGTTCGATACCTTACATGTATGAAACTGATGGTAACTTTGGACAAGGCCATTTTTACTGAAACTAAGTAATCCAAATTCCTCCACTCACCAACTTTATTTCTCATGATAATGATGAAAATTATGGTGAGTGAGTTACGTTTTACGCCGCTTTTAGCAATATTCCAGCAATAGCACGACGGTTGACACCAGAAATGGGCTTCACACATTGAGCCCATGTGGGGAATTGAACCTGGGTCTTAAAGGTGTACGAGCGAACGTATTAACCACCAGTCTAACACCACCACACACGCACCCCCACCCCCCAGCCCCCCATATATTATAGATACAGATTCTCTTAGGACTAAATCTACTCCTGCAACTGGTATGCGCAGACCCTTTTTCTAAAGACGATCACGTCTTAACATATGCAGCTCGTTCCTCAGACCAAGGATATTGATATCGTCGAATTGTTAACCAAATTCAATTCGATGTCTGTTTCTAACTGATAAGAGCCTTATATGTGAATGCACATGTGTCGCTTGGCCTGAACGACGACTGTGGAGTCGAAGCAATCTATCGGTATCACATCCCCTAAGGGCGTTTGTTCGTGATTAAAGCCTTGAAGTAGTTTGAAAGATTTTCCTGGATTTTATTTCAAATAACTGCTGTTTGAAGCACAGTAACGTTTACATGAAATGAGATCCTAACTGTAAGAATTAAGCAAGATTCCATGTCAACCATGCTAACGTTTGAAGCGTTTCGGTATTACGTCATTCCATCGGATTGATCAAGAAACAAAACCAAGACATACAACTCTAAAAATAATTCGATAAAAATTGGAAAGTATGGTATGTTTACGAGGGTGATAAGCGACGCCTCTTGGGGGTCTCATTTGGAATATGGATTCTTTTCCTGAACAGGCTTATTCTAAAGATCACTGATCAATATAAACTCGAATACGATTTCTTAAACTTTGTGTCTAATTTTAAAACTGTTGTCAATCAATTTGAATAAAAAAATAATGAATATGTGTTTTTTTTAATGGAAAACATAAAGGTTAACTTCTCATCCTTACCTGCCTTTAAGTATTGTTGAAAAGTTTTATAACCATCGATCCTGTTCCCTGAATGTTACTTTAATCAATAGTAATGATGCGATGCCCAAAACCATTGTCAAAAGGACGATACGAACCATATTCAAATGGTTTTCCTTTACCATTGTGACGATGGGATTACAAAAATGGTCATGGATTAGCATAATTATGAATACCACTGCATTGTTTGGTCCCGGGATCATTGCCTTCATATCATATCAGTGAGTGAGTGAGTTTTACACTGCACCCCGCAATGTTCCAGCTACATGGTGGCGGTCTGTAAATAATCGCGTCTGGTCCAGACAATCCAGTGATCAACAGCATGAACATCAATCTACGCAATTGGGATACGATGACGTGTGTCAACCAAGTCTGACCACCCGATCCCGTTAGTCGCGTCTTACGACAAGCATGGGTTACTGAACATCAATTCTAACCCGGATCTTCACGGATTCATACAATATCAACCTTTAGTGTGATACAATGATCTTCACGGATTCATACAATATCAACCTTTAGTGTGATACAATGATATTTACACACAGTTTCGAAACCTCTGTACGTACCAGCACAGATTTTCACAGGAATTAATTTAGAGAGTTGGACACCTGGTGTCATTGTTGATTTTAAGTGACTGTCATACAATTTTCACTGTTACTTCTAGGGCTCGCTATCGATATAAATCATGTAGATCGATCATCGTTAATTGAATATCGATCGATTATCGATATATATCAGAGAAGTATCTCTGAGCATAAATGAATAAAAAATATGAAAGAAATCAACATATTTCACACCAGTGGTGAGTGGTGACATATTAAGGCTTGGATTACCAGCAAAACGCCGTCCTGAACATACTTTAGGAGCAACCCGTGAATAAAAAACTCACTTTGTGTTTTCTCCGAGTAAATTATATAATTATTGAACTCACAATAGTTCATTTACGATATGATCGATTACACAATTTTCATATCGATAATCATTAATAATGATTTCCATCGACGATATTTTCGATCATTTTAGCCAGCCCTAGTTTGTGTAACTAAACGCCCCGATGAAACTGTTTGGCTGGATATACGAGACTGGTTATTCTCTAGCGATTCATATTTGCATAGCGACGTCCTTTCCAGTTAAGGTCTCTCTGACTGCATACGACGCCAAGGGACCAGGCACATGTTCCACGTATCCGGTTTCAAATAGTAATAGCAGAAAAAGAGCCATCTGGCACGAAACAAAGTGACTGATGATACCGTTCCAACATAACGAGAGCTGTCTGCATAATGAAACCAGTGTTAGTAGCATAATTTAAGTTGTCGTTGTCTTCTAATCGCTGGAAGAGACAATTGAATGTGACACCTTGCCAAGGTCGTTGTTCAATATGAAGCACTCTGCATCTAATCTGTTAAATATTTCTGACTGATCCAAAGTGAAGTCATTGGAGATCCATTCACGTTTATGATCAATATGTACGTGCGTGCAACATTCATTAGAAGGGATCTCTGCGTGAGACGTTTACATGCTATTTCACAGCAGTGCGCAAAAGGTGCATCATTGGGTTCACTGTCACTGGCCTCCAGTAAAAGCACACTTCCGTGATACCTTTTGATGACTGGCGGGACATAACCAAATAAATGTATGACATCGCACAGGGTTAATCGTCTTTTGAAACCGCATGACCATGATGCTTTTGATTACTGGCGAGACATAACCAAATAAATGTATGGCAACATATAGGGGTAATCATCAGAGAGCTCTTTTAAAACCTCATGATACCTGTGATTGCTGGCGAGACATAACCAATTAAATACATGACAACATATAGGGTTAATCGTCAGCGACCTCTTTCAAAAAAGCACTCTCGTAATAACTGTGATTGCCGGTTGGCCGTAACCAATTAAATACATGACAACATATAGGGTTAATCGACATGGTCATCCTGTAAAACCACACGCTGAAGCTGTTTCCTGATGACCGACAGACCATAAAAAAATAATAAATAAAACATAAATGGTAACGTTCAGTGTTAATTGGCAGAGAACCCCACTAAAACCACACACTCAAGTCTCCTGGTGAGTGGCTGAACATAATATCAATATATGGCACCACTCTGGTTCAGTCGTCACAGACCTACAACTCGAACACAACAGCGTACAAGCTACCATCAGAGCTAAGATGCAATACAAATCAACAAATGGAAGCATACAGGGTTAATCCTCACAGAATTTACGTTCGAATGAAACCAAAAGCTCTTGACATTTCACAGAGATAGTATCAGTAAACTTATATGGTTAGTCGTCAGAGTGAAACCAATATTGCACTTAAAATGATTCTTCATTTTGGATTTTATGTGAAATGAAGATGGATATCAATAGTGTATGCCCAGAATTCCTATTTTATGGCGAAATATTGTTCCATAAGCTGTAATTCTCTATTAATTATACTAAATAAACGCCATAAAATACTATCCTAAACCCGTTGCTTTATATAGACTTTGAAAGTTATGGTAGTACTGATGTGATTGGCATAGTAAGAACTCTGGCGGTTAACGATAAGTATGCTATCACATTCGAATTAAATATTCTCTCTATGACGATTAAAGACATTTTGGATTTTATGTCATTTAGAGAAGGGGCGTAATTATATACATTTTTCACTCGAGAAAGACATGTTTCTGAAAGAATTATAAAACGGGGAAAAATGCTGGAAGCTAAAGTTTCACCAGAAGCAGATACGTCCGTTGATCAAATATGTAATGCTAAAATAATTACATGAATGGCTTCATGAACAAAACGCATGGCTATATGGACAAAGGTTAATGTCGAGTGAACGATACTTGAAACTACATATGCTACATATGACACAGAGCTTAAGCTTAATGTTAGACTTACGGTGATGTGATACTACATACTTCATTGAATCATAAAAATGAAGGTCATTGCCAGAATGACAGCGAGAACAATTCACCACCCACATACTTGCTAATAAATAAATACTAATCGACGATAAGAAACAACGTTTATCGGGCGTACTTCTTCTTACAGTGAGTTGGACTTTTCCATACTGAAAATATGAACCGGAGAGATCACGCATAATTTTTTTGCCTACCAAGATTGAAACATACTCGACACTTCAGTACAATGTCAGTTGTCAAGCATGTCAATCAACACACTATTCTTCACATGAGGCGGGGGATTTGAAAACGATTCTTATTGGCAAATAGTTACCATGAAAAGCAAGATTTATGGATGTCAACTTCTTTATTGTGAATACCACGACGTTTCGGAGTGGATGCTTGCTCCTTCATCAGGTGAGCTGAGATGATGAAGGAGCAAGCATACACTTCGAAACGTCGTGGTATTCATAATAAAAAGTTGAAATCCATAAATCGTGCTTTTCTTATGCATTCCACTTCTAAATGCCCTTCAAAGATTTGAAAATTCTATGCGAAGGATTGTAAGTAAATAACTCGTCAATGCTCAAAGCATGATCTTCTTTAGCCTAATACAGTTGAAAATGTTACTTGGGTTATTATTTGGTACAGGAGATATTTAATACAATGTGATCCACAATGAGATTTGGAACATTATGTTTGATGGTATTAAACTGCGGTTAACAGGCTAGAACTTAACGCCGTAAAAGGTAGTACCTAGTGTCATCTGAAGCAACTGCAAAGCCAGGCTGAAATTCTGAACTCCAGATTTCGGTGTAACTTTTAGACACCGGGCTTAACCTGAGTGGTGCAAGAGGAAACATATCGGGATTCTGTGTGCATTAGTATAAGGTTAAAGATCATTGCCATTGAACATATCAAGCTGTGCATTAATCAGCAATAAGAACATCTGGACAAAGGTCAGCTTTGGTAGACTGCAAGTTATTAGTGATAAGGGAAAAGACAGAATACTCATTGGACTATTTAATTCTTCCCTATCAGCCATTGATTTGTAGCATGTATACATAGATCTAATCAGTGTTCCTATCTACTCATATGGAGATAGATTAATCATATCAGTAAACAGAGCCCCAACGTTCAATAAAAATAGTTATTTGCTTCTGGTGGGTTAACAATACGTGCAGGGATTTACCTTGGTATGTAACTGGACGACAGGGAGCGGGATTCGGTACGTTAACCCCTGCTGTTTGTAACAACACAAAGACCGCCTCCATGATGTAGTGGAGTGGATGATTTCCACATGGAGAACTGATGGCCAGTTGTTGGATTCCTGTCCTAGAAACCAACGGTAACATATTGTACTGTCTGTTTGGGTCTAAATGATACCGATGAATCACAATCTAACTCCACATCGGTTCATGATCAAACATTCATTTCAACGCAGCATGTAAGGGAAACATCAGACCAACTTTGGACAAAAGTTACACAACGTTTGTCTCCAAAATAAAAAAGGTACTGAACAAACTATCATTATTTTGTTTTGGTTTTGTTTTCCGAGTTAAAAGTAACAGTAGTACTGTTGCAGGAACAGCCTCAAGGGCAAGATAATTAGCTTGAAGTAAACCGTTTGAAAATAAGGCATTTCAGCGTTTTCTTGAAGCACCATAATAAATAACAACTTACTTTGATAGATGTATAAAAGATGATCTGCTGGGAACGATTACTTGCGCGAGAATCTTCAAACATGTTATAGTTGCATCAAACTATCGATAATGGAATCATATTTTGGTGGGTTAGCTCAATAGTTAAAGCGTCCGCTCGTTTCACTGAAGACCCGGGTTCGATTCCTCACATGGGTACAATGTGTGAAACCCACATTGCTGGAATATGTCTAAAAACGGCGTAAATAATACTCAATCACCAAGTCATCAGCTAAGAGACAGCACAGCATATTAATAATCATTATTCAAGCTTACCTCTTTCACGAACCATATCCGGCTCTGGATTATCAATTCTCAGCTTTCTAACATAAAATAAACTAATGCGGATACTCTCTTAAAACCCCACGTCCATTTGATATGAATTTACCAATTTTATGGTCGCAAATGGACCATATTTTCGAACAAATTCCTGTATTTCCGTGAAGCACGCGAGAGAGCATACATGTTTCTGTTTATTCAATCCTTCTGTAATATGAACATGTGCCTGGGCATTTTACCAGATCAATTATCGAGGTGCGATCAGCTTAGTCATTATTGCCCTGCTTTCTTCTTGGCAAATGCTTGTTTATCGCTTGTTTATGAATCGGACATTTGATCCCTCTTCTGTCTCAGTACTCATATGCTGTTAACCGGTGTTTAAATAGGTGGTAACAATGTGTGAAGCCCATTTCTGGTGTCCCCCGCCGTGATGTTGCTGGAATATTGCTAAAACCGGCGTAAAACCAAACTCAGTCAGTCAGTCAGTCAGTTAAACAGGTGGTACTGGCTGAAGAAACAGGATGACAGCGCGTCTCGTCTGTTATTGGCTGTCGTCACTGTTGCATGTCCAAGAGGTTCGGTTGACACCGTGGCGTCCGACCACGATGGATCGTGATCTGTCACTGTCAGGGCTAGTGTCAATTATTTACAGCTATATGGGGTGTTTGGCAACACCTGGTGTCTTCCCTTATTTTCAGTGATCAATTCATATAATGTTCATTACTGTTTTGCCCACTACTGACCTGGGTTCGATTCCCCACATGGGTACAGTGTGTGAAGCCCATTTCTGGTCTCCCCCGCCATGGTATTGCTGGAATATGGCTAAAAGCGGCGTAAACCTAAAACTCACTCACTGTTTTGCCTTTTTCGCCTCATGGAATCCGTTTCAACTAATAGGGCAATGGTGATCTAAAGCAACTTGATATAGTCGCAATATGGCTGAAATACTGCCGATGTGACTTAAAACTTTAACTCACTCACTCACTCTTTTGTACTTGATTCCAATTAGACCCCGTGAAGATCCGGGTTAGACCCATGATTGAGGCGACTAACGGGATCTGGTGGTCAGGCTCGCTGACTGGGTTAACACACGTCATCGTATCCGAATTGCGTAGATCGATGCTCATGATGTTGATCACTGGATCGTCTGGGCCAGACTTGATTATTTACAGACAGCCACCAAAGAGCTGGAATATTGCTGAGTGCGGCGTTAAACAAGAAATAAACAAAACGAATTCCAATTGAAGCTCTTCACAAACCGTACAGAGAGTCATATGAATAGAAATATCTGCTGACGTTGGTAAAACAAGGTTACATGGCCAGGGAGCTGAAGGATTAGTTTTTTTGGTGGTCTTTCATCGTTCAAAAATCAACTTAAAAATTCCCCTCGACTAATTCACCATTCTTAAATATAAATAAAGGAGACCAGTGACTCATTTATTTCACATTCCGAGCTGCGCAAAGATTCAGGGTGACAAAAAACTCTCTTCAAGACTATATCACAAGAGTATGACTTCAAAGGTATGCCATTTTCCTTTATGTGAAGGTATAATCCACATGATCCAGCTTCTGTGTCTACATTTCAGAACTTTTGAGGAAGGAATTGAGTATGCTCTGTCGTGTTCAAACAATCAAACCCTCAGAAGTGTTCACAAAGTTTTTATGTTAGATATATGAAGGACCTTTCCAAATCGTATCAGTGAGAAAACATTATGTCCGACGCAATTCTCTATCTTAGCTTTTCAGGTGAAAAATTGACTTGGCTTTTGCGTGTGTTTGTGATGGTGGCCACTGTTGGGCAGAATACTCTTACATTTTTTACCACCTGATGTCATTACTTTTGGACAATCATTACGAAACACGTGCTCATAACATGGTTAGTATGATATCATGGAAATTTCTTTAATTTCTTCTGAATATAGAAAAAACAAATCTTTTCTTTTTTCAAAATACCATTTGTGTTTTCCGACTGGAAGCTTCATGGCGTATTTTTTTGGGCCTAACTGTTATTTATCCTTTAAACCAACTATACACAGTGCAATTAATGGAGGACCGCCTCCGTGGTGTAGTGGTTAGAGCGTCCGCCCGGAGAGCGGAAGGTCGCGGGTTCGATCCCCGACAGCGTCATACCAAAACACGTTAAAATATGGTACTTGTTGGTCCCTGCCTGGCACTCGGCATTAATGGGTACAACAAGGACTCGGAGTCAGTATAATGTGTCTGAGTGGGGTATTCATGCTTCACTGCGGCATGGTATCTCAGTGGGCTAGCACTATAAAACCAGCTTAAGTCTGGGCTAGTACAAGCAGCCGCACATACATATACACACCCATGCACGTCGTCATATGTGCGAAATATTCTCAAGCACGACGTTAAACCCAATTTCACCTCACATCACCTCACCGCAATTAAGGGTGTACGGGGTTTGCTGGTAGATCCCGCCATAACGTGAGTCTCCCACAAAATTTACTTGTTTGGGTTCGGTTTTATGCTCGGTCCGAGAAGCCACACAATGCTGCCGCATTTACATACCAATATATATCTTACGGTGACACTTCCATCTTGTGCCAGAGTGAATGAGTGAGTGAGTTAAAATGTTACATAGCATCGGCAAAATCGCAGCCATAAAGCGATGAGAACAAGTTCAATAATATCAAAAGTCTATCTACAAAGACAGTAAAACAGTTGATTATAAAACAAACCAATTTTTATCAAAAATATTATTTTCTCAGGCTGATATGTGGAAAGAATTAACATTAGACTACAGATCACGATCGCGAGTGACCAATGTTAGACCACTTTCCTGAGGATGAAGGGGACTTATGGTACCATTACTTTCTGCATGATTCCCAGGAGGATTTACGGCATCACTTTGGCCACCACTGGCTGTATCTATTGCTAACTAATGCTGTGACGGGTCCATATTTTCTACCCGGGTACCCCACCCCCTATTACCCTGACCTACCCAGATACCCGGTATGTTAATTCCTGGCATCGAATTTGTAAGAAATGGCAACATATTCTTCAGCTCTGAAGTTAAAATTTCGAGTTTCTCAATATCTAAACCATGCATTATATTCAAAACAGGTGACTGTAAATTATGTCAAATTCTTCAAAGACAATACAACCTATAAATCATGAAAGAATAACATAGTAAGAATAACTATTAGTCACATGATCATAACGGGTCTGGGTATTGAGACGGGTACCCACCCGTCCCGGGTATCCGGGTTACCCGTCCCAGCCCTATTGCTAACCAATGTGAAACAAATCAACTTCACTGTGATCAAGCAATTAAAATACTAGTCGATATAATATACTTTATTTTAGTTTGACTTCTTTTGCCAGAACGAGTATTTAGATATTCATGGTGCGCCCAATTAAGACGAATAGTATCACATTTTACATCCGTGACTTTCATTTAGCTTCGCCTGTTATATATTTTTAGTTACTCTTCATTAACCTGTAAGTGCACGGACAGGTAAGATAATACACTGTACACTTATTTCAACCAGATAATCATTTCCTGGCAGACGCACAAGCCCTGTGAAACTATTATCGGAATCGATCAAATTCTTCCAGAATACGTAGATTGTAATGAACGATATGACATCTTTGACATGAACCTAATTTGGTTGATTTGATTAAGGGATGAAATAACTTGAAAACATGTCAAACAAGATTATTGTTGTATCATTGGCAAATTGTGTAACAATATTAAATAAGGTTCAAACTGAAAATAGAACTAATTTGAACAACGACGTCAACGTCTATTAATGGCTGGCTGCCCACACAGATCAGTATGGAGGCTATTGGAGGTACTGGCTTTGCATGACACTTTTTTCACAATTTGTTTGCTTGTTGTTCGCCACACTCAGCAATATTCCTGCTATATGGCGTCGATCTGTAAGTAATCGAGCCTGGACCAGACAATCTAGTGATCAATAGCATGAGCATCGAACTACGCAGTTGTGATACGATGACATGTGTCAACCAAGTCAGTGAGCCTGACAAATAGACTCTGGTTAGTTGCCTCTTACGTCAAACATGTTCTTGAAGACATGTCTTCATGAAGATTGTCAACTCCAATCTGTTGCAGTGTTTGTGCATGTGTGTGTGTGTGTGTGTGTGTGTGTATGTGTGTGTGTGTTTTGCCTGGGGTACGAGGGGTAGCTCGGTTGTTAAAGCGTTCGTTTGTTACGCCGAAGGACATGTTTCGATTCCCTACATTCAATGTGTTAATTCTATTGCTGGTTGACTCCCGTCTGGATTGCTGAAAGTGAGATTCTTTTCTCAAGAATATCCTTAAATGCGTATTCTTCATGAGAAAATTTGAAACTGTTGTAGTTATAGCTCTCGCTGTTTGGTTTCGGTATGCACAGGCACACACAGCCTCATAACTACCCGATCAAACAGCACAAATTATGAAAGCACCACACTCATACCCGTGTCCCAATCTACAGGTTTATTTATCTTGCTGATCCATAGGTTTTTATATATTGCTGATCCATAGGTTATTAAATATTGCTGATCCACATGTTATTATATATTGCTGATCCACAGGTTATTATTTATTGCTGATCCAAAGGTCATTATATATTGCTGATCCACAGGTTGTTATATATTGCTGATCCACAGGTTATGACATATTGCTGATCCACAGGTTATTACATATTGCTGATCCACAGGTTATTATATATTGCTGATCCACAGGTTATTATATATTGCAGATCCACAGGGTATTACATATTGCTGATCCACAGGTTATTACATATTTCTGATCCACAGGTTATTATATATTGCTGATCCACAGGCTATTATTTATTGCTGATCCAAAGGTCATTATATATTGCTGATCCACAGGTTGTTATATATTGCTGATCCACATGTTATTATATTTTGCTGATCCACAGGTTATGACATATTGCTAATCCACTATATATTGCTGATCCACGGGTTATTATATATTGCTGATCCACAGGCTATTATATATTGCGGATCCACGGTTATTATATATTGCTGATCCACAACGTCATGTTATTATATATCGCTGGGCCCTTATTCTCGAAACGTTCGTAGCCCTAAGAATTCTTAACTTTGATCGTAGCCCGTTATGTTAAGAATGGGCTTACGAAGTTCGTAGGGCTACGAACGTTCGAGAATAGCTAGCCTGATGTACAAGCTATTATATAATGCTGATCCACAGGCTATTATATATTGCTGATCCACAGTGTTCTATATATTGCTGATCCACAGGCTATTATATATTGCTGATCCACAGGTTACTATATATTGCTGATCCACAGGCTATTATATATTGCTGATCCACAGGTTATTATATAATGCTGATCCATTATATATTGCTGATCCACATGCTATTATATAATGCTGATCCACAGGTTATTTTATAATGCTGATCCACAGGCTATTATATATTTCTGATCCACAGATTATTATATATTGCTGATCCACAGGTTATTAGATATTGCTGTTATCCGATCCGCAGTCATTATGTACAAGTTAGAAAGCGATACAGAAGTGTACGCCGATATCTCATTCTTGCAATGTAATCTATCGTTATTCAAACACGACGAACATTCAGTAGCCACCAGGCCGTGCTGGCGGCCACGCGAATTGATTACAACATCGCCCGGAGACACGTGCCTTCATAAGAAACGTGGAACTAAAACATGAGAACACAGACCTAATATCCTTCATATGAACGCCATTCCTCACAGAATAGATTAGTTTCAAATAACTTTAAGAAATGAATGCACAACAGCAACCGACATGTGGCAGGTTATTTCTTTCGAAGCTTTGTTAGGGTTCTTTCATCACTACTACTACTACGACGACGACGACGACGACGTACTACTACTACTACTACTAGTGCTACTGCTATTGCTACTGCTACTGCTAGTGCTAGTACTACTACTACGCGTGAAGATCCAAGTAAGAATTCATCTTCAACAACCCATGCTTGTCGTAACAGGCGATTAACGAGAGCGGATGGTCAGGCTTGCTGACTTGGTTGACACATGTCATCGTGTCAAAGTTGCGTAGATCGATGCTCATGGATTGTCTGGTCCCGACTTTATTACTTACATATTATTGGAATATTTGCTGAGAGCGGCGTAAAACAACAAACAAAATGAAATACTACATTTTTCATCACCACCACTACTACTACTACTGGTGTTACTACTATTAAACCTTTCAAAACTGACAGAAATTTCAGGCAACTAATTCTAAACAATGGCACTGATGAGAAAAGACCCTCCATGGATTAAAGTAAATTCTTTTGGAAGCAATTGTAGTCTGTTCCCGGCAAATGCAACCTGAAGGAACCATGAGTGATGCACAATGATGATGTACACCGACATGTAAGGTTGCTGTTGGGGGGTTTAATCACACCTGATTGCTCGACAAAAAGGAATTAAAAAGTCCAAATCTAATACGGCGCCAGGGCCTGATGGCGTTCGAAACTGGAATGTCCAAACACCAATACGTCACTGTTTCAATTCTCTCATGGCTACAGGGAGACTTCCTCCTTGATTGGGCAAAGGTCGAACAATAATCTGCCAACGAAAGGTGATTTGTCTGATCTTAAAAAAGTCAGCTGTATTACATGTTTGAATACATAGTACAAAATAGGGTGTCTTGCAGATATTTTGTAATCATACTGCATCACCAATCATATTTATTAACATGGAACAGCAACGAGCCAGAAAAATGATGCTGGGGTTACAAGAATGAATTGTTGGTAAGCATATCCTTGAAGAGACTTTGCACTCTCACAGAAAATCATACAGAATAGCTCATGATTCTCTACCCCAGGAATCGATTTTGAAAGAACTGGAATGAATTTACCTTCCCCGGCGAATACCCCATTTACTTAAGTCTTTAATGAATTGCTGGACCAACTCATCTTGAAATGTATTCTCTCGGGAAGGTGCTGACTGTAGAAACCATTTCTATTAAAAGAGGAATAGTTCAGGTTTCTTTTTCTCATTTGCTTTTCCGTTTATGACTCTATCCTTCAAGTGTTTTTTGTTCAAGAAAGAAGAAGGTTATCATCCACGACCCCTTTAACACAGATCCCCAACACATTTTATTCATCTCCTTTACACGGATGACCGTGAACTCATTGCCACGCTGAAAAGTAGCAGATTGGCCTTGTCGAATACTTTTTCATGACAGGGATATGTTGGGTTTTTTCATCCTAATTAAATGTTGCAAGACAGATGGGGGATCAGTTAGTTTACCCGGGGGAGGAAGAATTGAACGTCTCGTGAGGGTCACACCCATACACCCTTAGGAATATCGAAATTTAAATCACCTCGAAAGCTCTGGGGGTCTCAAACCTCGAAATTTTAATACCTTGAAAATTTCCCGGTATACGGTATGCAAATTAGAGACAAACTCCAGACTGGCCATATAAACTTCAAATAGAAAGACGGACAGAATACAAATATAGAATTCGGAAAGTGGTGAATTCAGAGCTCAATGCTCGCAATGAAGTCAGTATTCATTTGTTGTTGTTCATTTGGGCGAACCAGGAAATTCAGCGAACTGACACCCTTACACGAAGAGTTCTGTCAGATAATACATGCCATCACTCTAGCTAATCCCTCAGCCATTATTTTCATATTTATCTGTTATAATGGGAGAGCATGGTTTGATTACAGAGGAAGCTCGTCGTGACAAAATTGTATCGTGCACGTTGGCACACGTTTATTTGTCTTATGATTTGCCTGTGAATCATGCAAAGGCTTATAATGAAAACAATGCATTCCACAGCTCGCCTAAAGGATGTTGACATTATCTCAAAGTCAATGTTGATTTTGTTGATGGCTCTGGAAATGACTGTCGAACAAGCAGAGTGTGATGTCATATTGGCACAGACTCAGTTTTGCCAAGGTCGACCGTTGCATCGAGTTTATGCGCAGTGTGCTGAGAAGACGACTCTCCAAAGTCCGTCACTTGGCCTGAAAAGTGAAACAGAAAGCTTTCTGTTTGCTGCCCAGTCTCTTCCCATGCGTTACCGTGGAAGGGTGATTTTGAAATAATCATAAATGTGACATGTAGATTGTGCAATGATTTTATGAAACTGTCCAATACCTTGTCAGGTGGCCAGGGTTGGTACAAACGCAGTTTCTTAAGCGACATGATGGCGTAGCAACATAAGTTTTTACCGTCTTCGCCAAGTCTTACGATGATATTACTTGTCAAATGTTTTGTACCTGAGGTTTAGATTTCAGATGTTGCCACAATCCATTTTGTGAAGTCATTATAATTTGATAAATGAACTCTCGTCTTCCGCAATTATCACCCTGTGCACAGTGTTATTGGATTTAATTCCTGTCTGATATACAACGTAATCTTTTGGCTGATATGCATTACAATCTCTTAGATGGCGTCATGGTTACCATGGCAACAAGTCTTGATATCTGACATATATAACAAGTGTCATAACATGAAACGTCCACTCAGGAGAACACCCAGTCTCGATTATTCCACGAAACAAATTTGTTTGAACGTGTAAGTCTAAATTGTAAACATCATGCAAATGAATCGTTGAAAATCAGTGCTGTCACAATGTGTTCGCGAATAGGAAAACCTGACGGTAGACCCGCCACTCTCACAATGACTTCCGTTATCACCGGGATTCGCTCGTCAGAGTGAGTGGATGAGTTTAATTTTGCTTCACATTTAGCAATATTCCAGCAATATCACGTCAGGGGACACCAGAAATGGGCTTCACACATTGTACCCATGTAGAGAATCGAACCCGGGTCTTCCGCGTGACATCGAACAATTGAACCAAATGGCTTTCCCTCCGCCCCCGCTCGTCATAGGAGATCTGGCACCGATTCATAGTCAGTGGAGTATATTCGACATTCATTTTATCCAAAGTATACCGCTACATGTACCTGTAACGTGAGTGAATACTGTTCGCCAGACCTATAACACCTCGCAGGTTTTAAGTAGCTTTGTTTTGCAACAGGACTGTGATTAGGCGCAGGATCCACATTTCACATGGATTACTCTTGCCGCTGGAGCGGAAGGGTCTTATGATCACACAATGTATACCCGATCGATCCAAGGTTTAATAATGAGATTGTTGCGAGGTTTTGTCTTCCTGCACGTTTGATATCTCAACGTTCACAAGATTTGCCAAGCTTTTCAATATCTTGTTTCATATTATTACGGAATATATACTTCAAACCGTCGCACAATTTTCGGACGAACGTCATATTTCCGGCCAGTGGACATTTTGGGCATATAACTCACTTCTGTCTGATATCAACTCCTTTCTTTGACAGTATTGATCCCTTTCGGCGCCTTTACGACATTTAATTTCTCGCACCCCTCACAATTCCTCCCTCCTCTGCAATTTTTAAGAACCTTGGCGATAGGATACACATTTGACCTGACGGACTATTTCGGAAACCTCTTCACAATGGGTGTTTTTCCGCAGCATTGACAAGCGGACTAACAGGTCCTCCGGGAATATCGGATATCTAATGCTACTTGCCATACAACTACCTTCATTAGCCGCAGGCACTTAGTAGTGCTTGCATTACAACAACTATCATTACTGGAGAGCACTTTATACTATTTGTGTTGAAATCGCTGTCATTATAAGCTTAGTGAAAGACCCTTTACCGAAGCCAATGGTGGGCGTTTGGCTACTCCTTGGAGTCGAGATCCCTTTCGATATATCTCAAGCGTCCCAAAACCTAATTATCTGAGGAACTGTCCAATCTTTCATTTACTGTTGGAGAAACTAATAAACACATACGTATTTGCCACTTATTTCGTACAAATACACCACAGATAACTGTATTTTACTGGACTCAGATATGATTACTATGATTCATATTGCTGGATTATTGCTTAAAGCGCCGTAAAACAAAACGTGCTCACGCACTAGTATGAAAGGGGAATCGAATCACAGCGTCTTAAAAAGGTATTACCCATTGATAACGACCCTAAGTATCCCACACTTGTGACAACCAACAACAATCGCCTCGTTGATTTACTTATTGACGTATCCCAGTGGTGTAGAATGTTGCTCATAACGTTGCATTCGTAACTACTCGTGTCATTCCGGCAAACCGGATGGCGACTCGTACCCCTCTCGTGGCCATTTTCACGACTGGGCCTTGTCTAAGCGCAAAAGAGCACGGAGATTTAAATAGTCTACTCCCGGAAAATGCCAATTAATTTATAATACAACACGAACCTTACTGAAACTCACTTATGTCGTTAACAAATATCAGTAACAAGATAATTGTAGAATCACGGAAAATAAAAAAAATCGATAATCGCAAAGAAACTATTTGACCTCATTTGACATTTTAAAAAGCGCGATCTGATTGGTTTGCCACTATTCTTGGCAATAATGGCGTACTATACCGGGACGAGTCTTCCTTCAGAGTAGTTACGAATGATAGCATTGCTGACTGAGGAGTAAAACGTCTTACAAAAACACTCCGCCTCGCTGACAGACAGCAGGATGGAAATGGTTTTATGCCTGACTGTGTGATTAAGTGTCATGCTCCGTGTTTGGTCGTCGCTCATGCTGCTATTAATTACTTTTTCTGCCGACATTACTATTTACAAGATCCTGAAAAGGCAAACTTGATACCCATGTACACCACGTGACCTCCTACGCACGACCCCCCTACGACTAGAAATTTCAAGTTAGAAAAGCTTTAGTAACATATAAGAAACAGACACGGCTCCGATTATGATACATTATAAATCTTTTGAGAAAAACTGGAATCGAAATTTGCCTTAAAAGGGTAGCCTCTTAACAGTGTTAATAAAAATTCATCATCTTCTTCTCATCACTGGCTTTTCTGACAGTGAATACAGCCTACTCATTCCTGTACTCGCCACGACCCGTGAAGGTCCGGGTTAGAATATTGATCTTCAGTAACCCATGCTTTTCGTAAGAGGCGACTAACGGGATCGGGTGGTCAGGCTCGCTGACTTGGTTGACACATGTCATCGGTTCCCAACTGCGCAGATCGATGCTCATGCTGTTGATCACTGGATTGTCTGGTCAAGACTCGATTATTTTCAAACCGTCGCCACTTAGCTGGAATATTGCTGAGTGCGACGTTAAAGTGCAAACAACAAACAAACAAAACAATATTATTATTTTTAGTTTTTAGTATCAGCATTACACCTTTTTGGACGATGGGTGATGAGAAACAAGAAATGTACCCTCTGTGAGCCTTGAACCTTTACTCGTATGATAACTATAGGTTTGTGTAACTGAAGGATAGGCCGCACAAGAGCCTGAAACAAAATATAGTGTTTTCCCCCGGAGGCATTATATGAATTATACTTGTAATATGTATTGCAACTGTCATCGAATGTTGCCCTTGATACTGAACCCGATTTTTCGAGACAGTAAACAGACCGCTACATGACACTGGTCTAGATCCAATCACAGTCATGTATCCTGTCCATGGCGGTCACACTGTCTCATGGGTTTAGTCCAGACGATTCCAGTTCTCCAGTGGTAGATTGTGGTCCTTCTCTTACCTGTTTTCGGCGACAGTGATGGGACTCTCCGACTCCCTGAGGAGTAGAGTCAGACTTGTAGTCAAGGCAAGCATGGACTTACATACTGATTGACAGTGGATATATGACCTCCTTCATGGCCTTGTGGATGGAGCATCTGTCCAGAGGGCGGAAGGTCTGCAGTTTGATCTCTGGCTGTTTCATACCAAGGGACGACAAAATATGAAACTTGTTTTTACCGTTGCTGGCGCTGGACATTGAAGGGATAGAATAACGATCGATTGGCTCGGCGTCAGTATAATATATGTGGATATTTGTATCCATTTTTATCTTCATCATGTTATAGCCGACGCTTTACACTTTAAAACGAAACAGGTACACACTTGACTTTGTTTAATTCACAATAGTATGTTAAGAGCATAATACAGCTATAAAAATCGGATGCTATTTGATTATTTTGTTAATTGTGTCACGTGTTCGACCCTTTCTGATTTTCTTGTATAGAAAAAAAACAGACAGCAAGTGCATGAAGTAAAAATTGAAATGGATCGTAGATTTAAAAAAAAATGCAGTTTAGTCATATCGTAATAGCTCTTGAAGGTACACGAATCAGCAAATAAAAAGAGAATAAGAAAGAAAAGAGGCAACTTTATTAATCAATAAGGTCCTCATATTTCTTTTCGTTTCCGGGTAAACGGAAGTGAAATGTTATGTAAGAGTGATGTCCCCTCCATTGTATGCTAATGGCCCGGAAGGTGGTGTTTCCACATCCATAACTTTTACGTTCATTTCTAAGTGTCACTTGCAGAAATTCTGTGAGTGACAGAAGGACATTGAGTAAATATAGCTATCGACATATCCTAAAAGTCTGTTTAACCTGTAGAAACACGTAAATCCTTTTGTCACATACGTTTGTTTGTTGTTGTTTAACGCCGCATTCGGCAATATTACAACTATATGTAAATAATCGTGATCAGACAATTCAGTGATGATCAACAGCATGAGCATCGATCTACGCAATTGGGATACGATGACATGTGTCAACAAAGTCAGCGAGCCTGACCACCCGGTCCCGTTAGTCGCTTCTTACGACAAACATGGGTTGCTGAAGACCAATTCTAAGGCACATATGAGTTGTACAATATTGTGATTGTTTATAACAAAACAGCAATATAAAACAAAAGTACAGCAAATACAAAGCATTATACTCCAATGACTTATGCTTTTTAACCATAAAATCAACACCAAAACAGTTCATTGAATGGCCATTCGATGTCTACCTTTAACCTTTCGACAGAGAGTGGTGAAAAGTGAAACTTCTTCGCCAAAGAATCAGCCAGAATTATCTGCCTATATTGGACATACTTATCAAAACAAGTCTGACAATGGTATGAGCAGATCACTGATCATCAGTGCCGGCACCAGAAGCAGGCTGAAAGGGAGCCAACTATCAGGTACACCCCAAAACACCTTTTACGTCTTCGAATTGTCACACATGTAGTTGTTGGACAAAGTATTCTTTCGCATGCTTTAGTTTTTGACGTAAGTAAATTTGACACTGTCATAGACTTGAAATATCTGTATTGGGGACGGTGGGGTAGCCTAGTGGTTAATGCATTCGCTCGTAACGCCGAAGACCCGGGTTCGTTTCCCACATGTGTGAAGCCCATTTATGGTGTCCTCCGCCGTGATATTGCTGGAACATTGCTAAAAGCGGCGTAAAACCATACTCACTCACTCAGGATGTCACACACACGAAGGACTGAGACGCCGGAAGACATAGACGTGTTCCCAGTGCATGTGTGGAAGACTGCAATGAGGTGAACAGTACTACTACTTAACTATTCAACAAAATCAGTAAATACACTGCCGTATTCCTGTATCTTTCAAGCCATCACCTGCATAAGACATCTTTGAAAACATACATCATGTCAAGAAATGCCATTTGACGAGATTTAAACTATTACATGTTAAAGTTAATGTCCAAAGTGTGTCAAAATGAAAGGAACCTTTCATGACAAACAAAATGTGATCTTAATATTGGTAATAATGACCCGAGCCTGTACACGACTGTACAAAGATCAATTACCCTTTGTAACATGCAGAAGAGTTAATGGTTCATGCACGTTATGCCATATGTCCTTATATTTACAAACCCATACCTAATTATTCCGACAGGATACAACAACCACAGACATCAAAATCTGTTATTGATTTCAGGACACTTTAGGGATACGGCTGTGTTCGCGTTGGCTTTTAAAATCCTTTAATGACAATATCCAACCGGGAATATGGAAACGTTTTCAAAGATCTGTAATGTCCTTCTTCTACATACTCTGTAAAGGTCGGCAAGGAATACAACCGGCTGTTATGAAACAAACTCAGCCTTGAGGTCTTTCAGGGAGATAAAACGATCTGTTCGTATCGCATCTGACTTTACCATCCATAAAAGAATTAAGTGCTGTGCCAGGATGCGCTAGTCTTTAATTGCTCTGCACTTTTCTTGCTTCACTATTGACTTCGACACAAAAGGCTTGCATTATCGCCTGTCTGTGGACGCCGAGTCCTCTAAAAGCTGAAGTGCAGTGCACACATACCTAAATGGCAACTAGCGATCTTAACATTCGTACTTTGGGTTTTCGATTTCAAATGATGGAATCATGACACAAGAAGTATGAAGAATAACATGAACTAAAATTCCTAAATGATATAAAAACATTTACAAAACGTGTGCTGTAAACAGGTGTTGTTTGCAAAAGGAGTTTTTTTTCAAAAAGGTAGATGCTGTGTCAAATCTATTAGTTCTAATAAAGATCATATTCTTGACAAAAGATCAAAGACTACGTGAACAAAATGGTATGATGTGTGTAGTCTTTTGACGTCTTATCACTCACTTACTGTCAAGCATCCTAGTTAGAATCGATCTTTAGCAACCCATGAAGAGTCATTGAAAGGAATTTAATACCGATATGTTAACAATTGAATTCTTTTACCAGATCTATGATTAAGATATGTTAAGGTTATTTCATCCTATCTGTAGGAAAAATCAGGTCGTGTTTGATACTTTGGTATTTTCCTGGGGCATCTAATTGACGCAAAAAACGACATGAGGCATATTACAAATGTCATTCACGATATCATATTTCCGTTTTTGTGATTTTCATGTAAAGCAATCAAACGAAATAAATGCTTGAAATAGAGACGTAAGCGGTCGGAAATTGAAACATGACGCTCTCTGACAGAAATATCACAGATTGCATTAATGCGTTGAGGGTGTAGCATCTATGATGCAGTATAACTATATTCTATCTTCTGTATTTTAGTTGGCAGAAAAAGAAAGTATTTTTTGCAAGCATCGACGATTAACTTTAAACTGTGTGCGTCAGTCTTTTTTACCGATGCTTTCTGTTGCTAAGTAACCTGAATCAGATTTTGTTCTGCATAAATGAACCTGACATTGTAGATTGTAACATAGAAACTAGTTCAATGTATGTCCGTTTGTGTTCGTTGTTTCCATGGTGGTAATAATATAACCATTACTTCCAAACTGTGTGTTACTTATCGCGTACGTGCGTGTGTGTTTCATTGTGGTTCTCTGTGTGTTCCTGTTTGCACTGTTCGGATTGATATCAGCTGAGATACCATGCCGCAGTTCAAGAAGTACACTATCCTTAGATTCATTATTCGGAGCTAATCAGCCCTTCTATGCCATATACCCGTGAAGATCCGGGTTAGAATTGTTCTTCAGTAACCCATGTTTGTCGTAAGAGGTGATTACCGGGATCGGGTGGTCAGGCTCGCTGATTTGGTTGACAGTTGTCATCGTATCCCAATTGCGCAGATCGATGCTGTTGATCACTGGATTGTCCGGTCCAGACTCGATTATTTACAAACTGCAGCCATATAGCTGGAATATTGCTGAGTGCGGCGTTAAATAACAAATAACCAAACCTTATGCCATTAATGCCGAGCGCGAATAGGCAAATGTATGGACTCATTGACTTAGTAGATTTGGAGCAACGTTCCCCTACGCCGCTGTTCATAATTTAAATCATCGGTTTGGCTCCGATCACATCGATCACATGGTAGAAAGATTTATGAAGTTGCACTTTACAATTCTCTCTCATGTCTTAAACCCATTTGAAATAGTAGATATCAAATGTATTTGTGAGATCGAATCATAGGTCCGTTTTGGTACATGATGGTGATGACTGAAGGTCAGATTATATGGGCACCGTTCCTTATTGTAATTCTTTGATGCATTTATACGGTCGAATTCATCGGCGTCTTTTTTGTCGGAACATTATGATTTTGGAAAGCTGAACAAACAGTTCTTTGATTTTACCTAACTGGCATTATCATCATAGCCTTGATCATCCACTATGGCAGTAACTATTTTCGCGGATGATCACACGAGATCCAAGTAAGAAGTAAGCCGGATGACGTCGTGGTGTTATGCATTAATGCGCCACTCTGATCGATCATTAGAATTAACTATGCATCAATTCGATGCTGAAGCGGTGCGATGGTGTTAGAAACAAATGACTACACTTGTGTCTGTCATGTACCATTTATCTGCATCTGACAGACACTTGTGTAGAAATCTCCAGCCACAGATACAGAAACCAGTCAATGTCTTGTGTTTCTACAGCTTATCCGTGGGGATTCCGGGTTAGAAAAGGTCCTCGTTTAACTATGCGTAAACTGAAAAGCGGCTCATAGGATCCGACGGAGTGAGACTTTGCTCAGCTTATAGTATGAATCAATCATTTTTCTTGCCCAGGGCCGCATATTCACAGGCCACCGAGACGAATCTGGCATTGTGTTTAATGAACTTTTTAAACCAACAAGCACGTGCTGAAATTAGAGATAAAGATCCTGAAAAGTTCTGATCGAAATAATTCCTAATCACAATAAATTTAATTCCTTTCTACCATTGCGATAAAAATTCTTATAATGTCATGTTCTTTGGTGACAAGTTTGTTGTTGACAATATAAACCAGCTGAATGTCCCCAGTAAAATTCGTTCTTGGATCAGAATCTCCCAACCCTGAAATCGACCAGGCTGAACTTGAGCTGTTTCTGTTACTCAAGCTATGGACAAGTTGAATATCCCATGTAACAGTTTAACGGATCAAGGATAAGTATTTCTCCACTCCCAAATTCGACCTAGTTGAATTTGAGCTATTTCTGTTGCTCAAGCTATAGACCAGTTGAATATTCCCTGTAACAGTTTTACGGATCAAGGATAAGTATTTCTCCTCTCCCAAATTCGACCTAGTTGAATTTGAGCTATTTCTGTTGCTCAAGCTATAGACCAGTTGAATGTTCCCTGTAACAGTTTTACGGATCAAGGATAAGTATTTCTCCTCTCCCAAATTCGACCTAGTTGAATTTGAGCTATTTCTGTTGCTCAAGCTATAGACCAGTTGAATATCCCATGTAACAGTTTTACGGATCAAGGATAAGTATTTCTCCTCTCCCAAATTCGACCTAGTTGAATTTGAGCTATTTCTGTTGCTCAAGCTATAGACCAGTTGAATGTTCCCTGTAACAGTTTTACGGATCAATGATAAGTATTTCTCCTCTCCCAAATTCGACCTGGTTGAATTTGAGCTATTTCTGTTGCAATAGCTTTGGACCAGTTGAATATTCCCTGTAACAGTTTTACGGATCAAGGATAAGTATTTCTCCTCTCCCAAATTCGACCTAGTTGAATTTGAGCTATTTCTGTTGCTCAAGCTATAGACCAGTTGAATATTCCCTGTAACAGTTTTACGGATCAAGGATAAGTATTTCTCCTCTCCCAAATTCGACCTAGTTGAATTTGAGCTATTTCTGTTGCTCAAGCTATAGACCAGTTGAATGTTCCCTGTAACAGTTTTACGGATCCAGGATAAGTATTTCTCCTCTCCCAAATTCGACCTAGTTGAATTTGAGCTATTTCTGTTGCAATAGCTTTAGACCAGTTGAATATTCCCTGTAACAGTTTTACGGATCCAGGATAAGTATTTCTCCACTCCCAAATTCGACCTAGTTGAATTTGAGCTATTTCTGTTGCTCAAGCTATAGACCAGTTGAATGTTCCCTGTAACAGTTTTACGGATCAAGGATAAGTATTTCTCCTCTCCCAAATTCGACCTAGTTGAATTTGAGCTATTTCTGTTGCAATAGCTTTAGACCAGTTGAATATTCCCTGTAACAGTTTTACGGATCAAGGATAAGTATTTCTCCTCTCCCAAATTCGACCTAGTTGAATTTGAGCTATTTCTGTTGCTCAAGCTATAGACCAGTTGAATATTCCCTGTAACAGTTTTACGGATCAATGATAAGTATTTCTCCTCTCCCAAATTCGACCTAGTTGAATTTGAGCTATTTCTGTTGCTCAAGCTATAGACCAGTTGAATGTTCCCTGTAACAGTTTTACGGATCAAGGATAAGTATTTCTCCACTCCCAAATTCGACCTAGTTGAATTTGAGCTATTTCTGTTGCAATAGCTTTAGACCAGTTGAATATTCCCTGTAACAGTTTTACGGATCCAGGAGAAGTATTTCTCCTCTCCCAAATTCGACCTGGTTGAATTTGAGCTATTTCTGTTGCTCAAGCTATAGACCAGTTGAATATTCCCTGTAACAGTTTTACGGATCAAGGATAAGTATTTCTCCTCTCCCAAATTCGACCTAGTTGAATTTGAGCTATTTCTGTTGCTCAAGCTATAGATCAGTTGAATATTCCCTGTAACAGTTTTACGGATCAAGGATAAGTATTTCTCCTCTCCCAAATTCGACCTAGTTGAATTTGAGCTATTTCTGTTGCAATAGCTTTGGACCAGTTGAATATTCCCTGTAACAGTTTTACGGATCAAGGATAAGTATTTCTCCACTCCCAAATTCGACCTAGTTGAATTTGAGCTATTTCTGTTGCAATAGCTTTAGACCAGTTGAATATTCCCTGTAACAGTTTTACGGATCCAGGAGAAGTATTTCTCCTCTCCCAAATTCGACCTAGTTGAATTTGAGCTATTTCTGTTGCTCAAGCTATAGACCAGTTGAATATTCCCTGTAACAGTTTTACGGATCAAGGATAAGTATTTCTCCTCTCCCAAATTCGACCTAGTTGAATTTGAGCTATTTCTGTTGCAATAGCTTTGGACCAGTTGAATATTCCCTGTAACAGTTTTACGGATCAAGGATAAGTATTTCTCCTCTCCCAAATTCGACCTAGTTGAATTTGAGTTATTTCTGTTGCTCAAGCTTTAGACCAGTTGAATGTTCCCTGTAACAGTTTTACGGATCAATGATAAGTATTTCTCCTCTCCCAAATTCGACCTAGTTGAATTTGAGCTATTTCTGTTGCTCAAGCTATAGACCAGTTGAATGTTCCCTGTAACAGTTTTACGGATCAAGGATAAGTATTTCTCCTCTCCCAAATTCGACCTAGTTGAATTTGAGCTATTTCTGTTGCTCAAGCTTTAGACCAGTTGAATGTTCCCTGTAACAGTTTTACGGATGCAGGATAAGAATCTGGCAACCCCGTTATTCCACCTGACTGAAGTGGAGTTACATGATGCCCAAGCTATCGACCAATTAAATGTTCCGAGTCACAGTTTTACGGATCTGGGATAAGAATCTCTCCACCCTGAAATTCGACCAAGCTGAAAATCGAGCTATTTCGGTTATGCTTTACACCCAACGTGACCGCCAAAGTAAGTTGGAAGGTGACAGTACTATTTACACAAACACCGAGAGAGCGATGTTTGTACTCCATGTGAAGGCTATCAACAGATAGGCATATTCTAATGGAAGATATGCTCACGAGAAAGAGTTATCTTTTAGGAATCAAATGGCTTTGAACGCTTAACTTCATTTGGCTTTTACATTTGGTAGAAAGAATTTCATTCCTATTCAGTTCATATGTCGCTTTTGGTAAAAGCAAATGACTTAATGCTTGAAACAGATTGTATAGTATAGCACGGAGTTGGTTAAAGAAATGTATTTAAATGTCAAACGTGTGTTTTCTTTTCCCGACGCAGTCTAACATGTCTTTCAGAAAAATCTGTAACGCAAAATCTATCTAACATAAAAACGACAATGCTTAACAAAATCTATAATTTTGAAACAATATAGATCATTATTTCTGGACAAATTATAGCTTTTCAATGTCCAACACAGTTGCTTAAAATGAAGCCATTTAAGTACGGCTTCCTGCCTTTTTTTGTCAAGGAATCAACTCTGAAGGAAAGAAATCTTTAACAAGACATCATTAAGCTCTATGGCGCTGCAGGCGAGGCAATATGCCAAAGTCCTGTACATTAACTGTATTTGTTTGGTGTAAGTCTCTTGGCGAATATAATCACCTTTGGGAGGCCCTGATAATGTATTGAGTGGTGTAGGGCACTTTATCAAATTGCTGGCCATAAGATACAATAATTTTCAAAACTACCGCAACCTCGATCGCAATTCAAAGGCTGAACGCTGACTATTCGCGTTCCGGTCGAGGTCTTAGGGACGATTCTTTCATAACCCGTGCATTAACCCATGACATAAATACGCGCGTGCCTCGCGTCCCACTCGCTCCCTGTACTTCTGCATACACAAGTGATAAGATCGAGGGGACGTTTGTTTTGCACAGTATTGTAAACTGATCTCATCGGGGATTCCGTGTTATCGTAAATATTATGCTACAGCCAACTGTTCTGATATGTATATATGGACTCAATCATACATTATCAGTGTCAGATTGTGTTACAGGACGTGATAGCAATGATATTCCCTCGGCACGATGTCTCCTGTCCGTTTCGCATCGATATGCTGAATTTTGCATGTTAGAAAATATCGGATGGCTTAGATAAACACACACTACTGTGATGGACCTTGTCTAAACAATGCCGAGATCATTAATCAGTTTTCGTCGTTTTGTTTCTGCGTAAACAACGTCATTTTATGGTTGCGTAATTTGATTTTCGGAGTTATTCACCTTCCTTGAGGCATTTTCGCCGAATTTCCAAATTTTCACTTAATGTCTGACCTTCAATATTGTGTGTGTGCGTGTGTGTGTGTGTGTGTGCGTGTGTGTGTGCGTGCGTGCGTGCGTGTGTGTGTGTGTGTACTCCTTTGGCATGGGTCTTTCCTCATGCTATCATCCATCAATTTGTTTGCTCCTTAAGTACGGTCAGACAATTGCGTCTGTTTATATTGTTGTTATATTCCAACTTTGTGTTGGCAAATCTGGATAGTCGAATCTGAACCGAGACAACCCAGTGATTGGCTCCAGTACAAGCTATCTACCCAAGTGAGACACAAAGACATTCATCACCAGGATCCTGCAAACAAACATGACCCAGGAGTAATTCTGTTGGATCATGTTCTGAGGGAGTTTTAGTGAGTGAGTTTAGTTTTACGCCGCTTTTAGCAATATTCCAACAATATCACGGCGGGGGACACCAGAAATGGGCTTCACACACTGTACCCATGTGGGGAATCGAACCCAGGTGTTCGGCATGAAGAGCGAACGCTTTAATCACTAGGCTACCCCGCCGCCCTCAGGCAGGTTTGAACACTGAGTGATATGATTTCTTCAACAACTTGGCAAATGTCATCTCTATTAACATTAGATTTCAAGGTATATTCGTGTAGAAATAACCCAATTTCTCGGTCCAGGGGAAGCACAGCCCAGTGACCTCGGTCTTGGCGCGTCTTGTGATTTGGGAAAGAAATGGCTGTCTGTATCGTGGTTACCTCCAGAACCAGGGTCAACTCAAATCAGGGGATAGCATGCGTCTGTGTTGGCATCAAGCAATTTTGTCGCTTCCGCTTAGCGGGATCGGTAATCGTAAACGTTTATTATTGGCGTTTAAATTGACTACTGCCAAGCTTCTCCTCATCAGTGCACAGCATAGGGGTGTTTAGACATGTCGCAAGTTGCAGCATTCGTTAGGTTAGGTGATCAATCGGATATCTTTTTTACACTGGTGTGTGATGGCAAATAGCGAAAATCAAATATAAATATATGAATTACAATTTAATTTTTCTCTTCGGATGTTTTGATTGTCAATAACGTGATCTTGGTGCAAGTTGTCATATGACTAGTCAATTTCTTTGGAGGTCACTTACATTAGAGACCGACAAGTCCAAACCAGAATTGCTGGAGACATGTACAAAACTAGTGTCTTTAACTATTCCGCCACAGCCCATTTCTGGCGTCCCCCGCCGTGATACTGCTGGAATATTGCTAAAAGCGGCGTAAAACTAAACTCAATCACCCATTCATTCACAAGTCACTGGTCAGGCTGAAAATAAGATAATTGTAATTGTCCGGTTTTATGGCGCTTAACACAGAATTGATCGGTGTGCGTCAGTATTTCCTTCTCAACTCCCCGTGGAGTATGCAACCCACGCTGCCGTTAGGAATCATGTGCGTGGAACGGAATTACCACTGTGTGATTTTAATGATACGCTCCTCGGCACTTAGTCACTGGGGTTCCAGAAATCAACTTCCAACGGTCTTCATGCTCGTTGCTATCGTAGGGGCGATACAAATAGTTGCCAAGTGTAAATTAAATCTCAAACCTATTTTAACATTCCCACCCTAATTATAACCTCCTACCACTGTCTTTTATCGTGAAGGAAACAACTTTCACAGTATATAGTCCGTAGTAAATGCGTTATAGTAAATTGTTATTGCTGCTGAAAGATGCCATTCAACGCCAGGGGACGTGAAGGCGACACCTGATGCCGCTCCTGTATGTCAAATTTAGAAGTCATAAATCTGGTTTCTGAGACTGGTGCTGGTTGAATAGGTTTCAGTGAATTTGAAGTCAGAGCCTGGAACCTTTTGGGGCAACATCTGGAATTCCTTCGGACACTTATGATATATTTGGAGAACTACTACTACTACTACTACTACTACTACTACTACTACTACTACTACTACTACTACTACTACTACTACTACTACCAACTACCACTACCACTACCACCACCACTACCACTACCACTACCACTACCACCACTACCACTACCACCACTACCACTACCACTACTACTACTACCACTACCACTACTACTACTACCACTACCACTACTACCACTACCACTACCACAACTACTACTACTACTACTACTACCACTACCACTACCACAACTACCACTACCACAACTACCACTACCACTACTACACTACTACTACTACTACTACTACTACTACCACTACCACTACCACTACTACTACTACTACTACTACTGATAAAATTAATAACAAACAGAACTGTTTGAATCCCTAATAGATAATACTGAATACATGCACGTGTATACAGAACGGATTCCATTGGGCTCACAGCAGTTTAAGTTTGGATCCCTTATAACAAAAGTCTATTTATACAGCGCCGAGTTCCAATAAGATTGCATTACTTACTCCCCGGGTCATTGAATCAGTGTGCACGCGATTTCATTCTCAGCTCCCTGGGGAGTGTATAATCAATCTTCCTTTGAGGCACGGGGCGCTGTCACATTACCATCTCATCATATAATTCACTCCTGGTGAACAGAGTCTATTTCGGATAGTCACGTGGTAGCTAGACCAGCGCCTTTGAAACTCTCCGAATCAAGTTGATAAAACGGCCACCCTTCCAACTGCTCTCAGAGCATGTGGATAGCCTAATGTTTAAATCGTTAGCTCATCACTCCTAAGACACGGGGTTGGGTCTCCACATAGGTACAATGTGTGAAGCAAAGTTCTGGTGTCGCCAGCCGGAACATTGCTTGAATATTGCTACAAGGGCGTAAAACCGCACTAAGTCACTCCAACTGCTCTCCACAACCGACGTTGTTCAACTTCAATTGATTTGTGAATTGAATCCTGTGATCTGTACACAACCCCACGTGCCACCATATGTTCATATGTTCATATGTTCATCTCACCACTGCTCCCAAGTAATCCTGCAACGTTGTCCAAAATGCGCATGCACTAGTCTTGATCACTAAGTTGCTTGACATCCGGTTTCCAATGAAACGTAAGACCTCAATGCTAAAGAACGACCAGTGTTCAGTCAGATTTCATTTGGCGTAAATATCAAAACAGCTATGAAAATAATGTGAAGGTTCCACTGGAGATCGGTGCTGGCACTAGGTGTTCTTGAAAAGGGTAACCATGTCCTACCCTACCGTTAGCATTCGTCATTCACACATTTTGCATTCTCAAGCACAAACAGTTCTCCTGTCATGCGACAGAGGCGTAAAAGCAAACCAGACAATCAGGTGATGTCCTGAAAGATAAGGGACATGGCAGTGTATTTATAGATTTTGTTGAAAAAAGGATCATCTGGTAGTCTGTAGTGTTCACTTCATTGCAGGCTTCCACACATGCACTGGGAACACGTCTGTCTTCCTGCGTCTCAGTCCTTCATGTGTGTGACATCTTTGAGTGAGTGAGTGAGTGAGTACGGTTTGACACCGCATCTAGCAATATTCCGGCACACATCCAGTGTCACTAATTCCCTAAAAAGAGCTATAATTACAATTATAATTACATTTGACAAATCATCCAAAGACTATTTCACTCTTTCAATTATCGCCCATCTGCTGATCAGAGGATGGATTAGTCACTTTAAAAACAGTTAACAGCTTCGCAGTAATCCCATGTTGAAGGCAGACATCAAATGTTTGGCAACAAAGTTAATATAATAATTACATTCAACCCAGAATGACACGCCGACCAAGAACATCGTAGTATGAATGGACTGACTGACTGAGTTTGGTTTTACGCCGCTTTTAGCAATATTCCAGTAACATCACGGCGGGGGACACCAGAAATGGGCTTCACAACCCTACCAACCAAGAACATCGTAGTATGAATGGAAGAGAAAGGGAATGTGTCATTGTATTGCCAACCAAATGTTGGAGTACAAACAGAATACCATGCCCAAATGTACAAGGGTACAATGTGTGAAGCCCATTTCGGTGTTTCCCGCCGTGATATTGCTGGGAAATTGCTACAAGCGGTGTAAAACTAAACTCACTCACTCGTCTGTTCACCATTTGCTCTGTCATATTGTCGACTGTTATAACTTAACATTTTAGCTCACTGACATATTGTCTGTCATATTGTCAACTGTTATAACTTAACATTATAGCTCACTGACACACCCTTGTCGACTATGTCCCTAATTAATTTCATACTGCTTGGGCATAGTATTCTGTTTGTACTCTAGCATTTGGCTTGCAACACAATGACACATTCCGTTTCTTTTCCATTCATATTACGATGTTCTTGGTCGGGCGTGTCATTCTGGGTCGAATGTAATATTACATGTAACTTTATTGCAAAACATTTAATGCCTGCTTTCAACATGAGATTACTGCGAAGCCGTTAACTGTCTTTGAAGTGCCCAATCGGTTCACTGATCAGCAGATGGGCGATAACTGAAAGGGTAAAATAGTCTTCGGACGATTTGTCAAATGTAAAAGCAATTTTTAGGGAGATAAGTGACACTGGGTTTGTCCAACTGCTATATTTGGTCCAAAAAAGCCTTCAGACTCGAGTTCACTGTCACTGTCGAGTTATCACCTCCTGATACTAAGACAGCCTCAATATGCTGGAGGAAAGAGCGGCTCCCTTTAGGTCGGTGGTACTTGTTGTTTCCTAGCCTCAAGGGAAACAAACAAGTACGGGTCACGTGTTAGTCATATAAGTTCATTTAAATTTCGGCCTGGTATCCCGGTGTCGGCATTATCCACACACGTGGGCGCACACACGCACGCACACAATCACACGTGCGCGCGTACGTGAATCGTCCCTATAAGCCTTACTGTGTATAATTATTCCGTTTCAAATCATATTCTTTGCACAGACGCGATGAGGTTGCAATTGTATTATGTGAACAATCACCGATTATACACAAGAACAAGTAATAAAACTTATCGTTTGTGCCATTCCAATACTACAGGTGAACACAAACCATTTCATGGGTCCTTTTCTTTCGCTCCAACATCCAACAGTACAGGGTCGGTGGGGTAGCCTAGTGGTTAAAGTGTTCGATCGTCACGGCGAAGACCCGGGTTCGATTCCTCACATGGGTACAATGTGTGAAGCCCATTACTGGTGTCCCCCGCCGTGATAGTGCTGGAATATTGCTAAAAGCGGCGTAAAACCCAACTCACTCACTCACTCATGCGGACACATTGCTTTACAGTACACACGTGGGAAACATTTCACAATTTGAAGCAACAATGGCAATATTGATGCAATTTCCCATTTAGACTGGAATCAAGTGTTCTCGTGTTTTACAAGTGAATAATTGACTTACCTCTGCGTGTGTTTGTGATGAGTGCTAACGGCGGGGAAGATAGATTCCGCTCGCGAACACCCAGCTTCATCATAGCCTATGTCATTCACTGACGACACTGATAATACAGCTGACATGTATTTTGTGATATCAATGTTGATCCCACTCAACCTATTAGGATACCGGGTCAGGAATCTCCAAGCAGTATATACTTGTCGAAAAGGCATCTAAATGGATGTGGTGGTCGGATCACACCATATCCACCAGTATTCCTGTACAGTGAGGGATATCCTCAATACAGTCACTATTTTATTCTGTACAGCGATGAATATACACAATATATGCATCACTATTTCTGTACTGTGAGGGATATCCTCAATACATTCACTATTTTATTCTGTACAGCGATGAATATACACAATATATGTATTAGTATTTCTGTACAGTGAGGGATGTCCTCAATATATTCACTATTTTTTTCTGTACAGCGATGAATATACACAATATATGCATTAGTATTTCTGTACTGTGAGGGATGTCCTGAATATATTCGCTATTTTTCCTGTACAGCGATGAATATACACAATATATGCATTAGTATTTCTACATTAGTATTACACTGGTATTTCTGTACAGTGAAATATATCCACAATATATGCACTTGTATTTCTGTACAGTGAGGGATATCCAGAATATATACACTAGTATTTCTGTACAGTGAAATATATCCACAATATATACACTAGTATTTCTGTACAGTGAGATATATCTAGAATATATGCACTAGTATTTCTGTACAGTGAAGGATATCCAGAATATATACACTAGTATTTCTTGTACAGTGAAATATATCCACAATATATACACTAGTATTTCTGTACAGTGAGGGATATCCAGAATATATACACTAGTATATCTGTACAGTGAAATATATCCACAATATATACACTAGTATTTCTGTACAGTGAAATATATCCAGAATATATACACTAGTATTTCTGTACAGTGAGGGATATCCACAATATATATTCAAGTATCTCTGTACAATAAGGGATATCCTCAAATTATACACTAGTATTTGAATACAGAAACTAAGTACATAGATCACTTTCACGTGAAGCTATTATTTTCAAAATCTTTACTTATGTTTTTTCTGTATGAAACAAAAGTCTCTGGAAACAACTACGTAATTCTTCTGAGTCTATCAGACAGCTAACAAACTTTAAGCCTCGGGCAGGTTCTGGCAGTTAATCGGGGTCGCAATGTATGGCATTCCAAATGACCATTGGTAAACGCGACGAAACATTTCGTAATTTCCAACATAACAGCCATAGAAGAACAAGCCATGGCGTTAGCGAAATCATTCCACGTGACTCACCCGGGAAATAAGAATTGTGGCGGTACATATGGCCAATTATGACAACTGAATTACCAGACTCACAGTGGTATTTACCTCAACAAGCCCGTGATCAATTATTGGCTAAATGTCACGACACAACACAAAGAGCGTCAGTTTCCCTTGAGTAAGTATGATTTGCTTTGAGCCATGCTTGTGCAATGTGGAAAATAGGATTATACGTGATATAGAAATAGAGCTGGTACCACAGACTGGCAACCATTGTGATCGTTATCGGAAAGCATAACTGACTATTTTAGTGGAAACATGTGGGAGGTGTCATTAAAACTGACCAGTGGGCAGTGAACTTGGGTGCTCGGCGCCAAAGGCTGGACTGTTATCTGTTGCACTGACGCACGATAGAGCTCGTTATAGAACAAGGTTGAAGAGCTGTGGCTTAATATGTAGAACACTGTTTTCTCTGAAGCGCAGTGGTACTTTGGTCAAGGATAGTGTTTGCACTGGAGCACAATGGCATTTCTGTAGAACAAGGTTTAAAATCAAAGTATCTGAGCATGTACATATATAACAATGTTTGTAGTGGAGCCCGGTTTCTCAACATATACCTACAGAACAATCTTGAAACGGAGCACAGTGTCTTAACATGTACACTCACGTGTATGACAATGTTTGCATCGGAGCACAGTGTCAAAACTTCATGCACATGTATGACAATGTTTGCATCGGAGCACAGTGTCTCAACACCCACATGTATGAAAATATGTGCATCGGAGCACAGTGTCAAAACTTCATGCACACGTATGACAACGTTTGCATCGGAGCACAATGTCTCAACACTCACATGTATGACAATATGTGCATCGGAGCACAGTGTCAAAACGTCATGCACATGTATGACAATGTTTGCATCGGACCACAGTGTCACAATGTCATGCACATGTATGACCATTTTTGCATCGGAGCACAGTGTCTTAACATGTACACTCACATGTTTGACAATGTTTGCAGCGGAGCACGGTGTCACAACGTCATGCACATGTATGACAATGTTTGCATCGGATCACAATGTCTCAACATGTACACTCACATGTTTGACAATGTTTGCATTGGAGCACAGTGTCAAAGCGTCATGCACATGAATGACAATGTTTGCATCGGAGCACGGTGTCACAATGTCATGCACATGTATGACAATATTTGCATCGGAGCACAGTGTTTCAACATGTACACTCACATGTTTGACAATGTTTGCATCGGAGCACAATGTCTCAACATGCACATATATGACAATGTTTGCATCGGAGCACAGTGTTTCAACATGCACATATATGACAATGTTTGCATCGGAGCACAGTGTTTCAACATGTACACTCACATGTATGACAATGTTTGCATCGGAGCACAGTGTCTCAACAGTCACATGTATGACAATGTTTGCATCGGAGCACAATGTCACAACATGCGACGTTTGTAACCTGTATAATTCATCCCCTACAGGGAAGTACAAATACATCACCAAACGTTATCCTTACATCAATCAGAAATTGTTTTTAAACCATGTCTTTACAGTATTTTACCACGAATGTAAAATATTTTTAAGATAATTTAAATGAGCAAAAGAAATGTGTAATGTGTAAAACCTTAAAGCCCCCAGATAAATCTACGTCCTTCATTAGGAAGCTATTGGCCGTAAAACGAAACAGCTCACTAAAAGTAAAGTCAGATAAACATTATGTCCTTCCGGCCCTTTTAACTCTATTGTAATGCTAACATCTTTTCACGTACATCAATAAAACCTCTTTGCGGAAGATCAAACTCAACGATAAATATCAAGAGAATATTGGTGTCTCTGAAATCACATATTGTAATGTTCTCCTCAAGCTAGTCCACATCCCTTCATGTTAGAATGTGGACTTCGATCAAATTACATCATTGATGAAGAGGATGGTGACTTATCCTGGCAATATGCATGCCGTGGGAGACGTGTTTAACTTATAAGGCATGGCTATTGTGAATCATGCATCTACCAGCCTCGGGTGCTTCTTTGATTATCTTGGAACCATTCAAAGCAACATAGTTACAGGAATTACAAAGCATTGTCTCCACGTAACGACAAATGAACCGTCACATCGTCCAAGACCAAGACAGTGTTTGTTTAACGATTCAGTATTCTGGTTAAAGGTTTTTGAATTCTGGATTTTTAATGTGTGGGTGTTCATGATTTTGACAATAATCGATCACATACTCTAACCATCAACTTTGACATTTAGGGATGGTCAAAGCGGGGCTCTACGAAGGTTATTCGAAGAATTCCTAGCTTCAATAGAAAATCGTAAAGAATAAAAATGTTCACAAAATATACTTCAGAGCAATCATATTTTACTTGAGAACACCTGGTCCAGCGACAAACCAGTTGTTATCACTGCACTGTAAAGTCTGTATTTTGCAACCTTCTCGAACACATATGCAATTATTACACTGTAACTTCAAAGAGTTCATAGTATTTATTCATGTGTTGAAATCCCACCTATATTTATGTCATCATTGATGTTTCAGCGAACCATTCATAACACTTTTACCGCTATTTTTCTTCACTGGATAATTGAGAGTCGTTATCTGGCGTTGTATTTTCAGTAATTACCAAGTGGTTAATGAAAATAAGTTCAACATCAGTCGGTTGACACGTTGATCTAAATCGCTCTGCGCGGCCTGTTATAAAACCACAGTGTAAACTAAGTGCTACATGATAGCACATGGCCACCTTACAGGCAGCATTAACGTAACCTGACCATCTGCGTTAACACCATGGACAAGCTATTACATAGACTGAAGTGGCTGTGCTTAATGAGGTGTTACAAGAGTGGTCTCATGGTGACACTCGTATATGCTCAAGGCTTCAGCTAACAGCAAACGAGGATTAGTGAAGCTAATGTTGATTATAGTGCTACCAAGAGAATTCACATCTACAGTTGTGGATAAGGAGAGATAGACAGACAGACGGATAGATAGATATATAGATAGATAGCCGCGGGGAGTAAGACACAGTGATAGGGTAAGAATAACATACATGCACAAGCATCAATTTCACCCAGGAAGACTACCTCACTCAGTAAATTCAACCTATATTGCACAATAACGTATGATTAACTATGAGTGGTGTAAGTGTATGTTGGTTATGTTGGTTATGTGGAGAGGGAGAGGGAGAGGGAGTGGGAGAGGGAGAGAGAGAGAGAGAGAGAGAGAGAGAGAGAGAGAGAGAGAGAGAGAGAGAGAGAGAGAGAGAGAGAGAGAGAGAGAGAGAGAGTGTGTGTGTGTAGCAATAGTGTAATTGTCTGTTATTTGGAGAAAATGAGGACGTTTGTAAGTTGGCTTCAAGGCTAAAATGTGTGTTTCGCTTAGAAACTGGCAATGTTTTATTTTATGTGAGAAGCTAATCCAGATATACTGGCTTATAAAATATTGCACTGTTGGAATGATGACCATGCCAGAGTGTGTGTGACTGCTTCTGTTGTTCCGTACGTACACCGGTTGTACCACATTTTTACGTCTTGTATCACGAGGTCAGGTGATCGAACCACCGACTTTATGCTGTCCGAGCGGACACTTACCCACTACACCATATATAATATCCCAAATATAACACAACATAATACAAAACTGTATTGCATATCATGTATAACTGATTACTTATTTGTTTGTCTGTCCCAGTATCAACAGCTGTTATTTTCAAATTGCGCCAGTGTGTTCTCATTCAGCTCTCGGGGTATTTTATCAGTGTGGCCATAGCAAGTGAGTGAATGTTCTTTTATGCTCCAGTCAGACAACGACATTAAGGCAATATGCAAATAATGAAGACGGGGCCTTGAAAAGCAGTGGTTGGGGACGTCAACGACCATTCCAACCCTCCAGCTACATTGACATTAAAGAGACAAGTATTGAACAGTTGGAACTAATTCCACCTCAGAATATTTCCTGACACTGACGTAGCATGGAAATCAACTCTCTAGCAACGCATGGGCTAGGAATAGAGATCATTGAAGTGAACAGCTGGAAAATATGTGATTTCCATTCATAGGACTCTTTAGGAACTCTTGATCAGCAAATTTAAGAAATTAGCAAAACATTTAGAATTCGGTATGGAACTTGGATGTTTTTTTTTCTAACTGAGAAGGTGCTTCTGCGTGGTCTTGACTTAGATTAACATCTAACGTTTCCAAAATAGTGTAAATAAAAAAGGTCAACCCCAGCGATTAATAAGTCTCGATTATCAATAGACACATATTCCACTGTGCAAACTGTTTTAGTGTTTGAAACACTTGCTTATGGAAGATATCTTGTAAGAGCCTGAAACATGTTTAATTCTTAGAAAACTCTTTTCACTTACTGAAAAGTCATGACTGAATATTTATTGAAGACTCCAGGAAGTTATGTTCATCATATATTAGTCATCACTAGTAGCAAGTTGCATCATTTTACACTGGACGTGAAGTTTGCAAATGCATTTTGCACAGTTTCTAGATTAAACAAATATTAAAAAAACAACAGAGATTATACTTATCTGCAATAACAACCTGAATAGGAATATCTAAAGAATTATGCTAACCAATTTTTTTCGATGATTGCTCGTTGGTAGTGAGCCAGTTATGAATTGTGAGGTTTCAACCAGTTCCCAACACTAATATGTATACGTACGGATAAGACCATGTGCGTTAGTTTTTGTAAAATAATCTGTTACAATACGTTTCCAGTTCCAATGAGCCGAATAGCTGTCGTATCTCGTCCATCCACAATGACAGAATAGGACTTTCAATCTTATAAACATCTACATATTGTGGGATCAAGAGCTGCTGAGCCATAGAATGGTTGTTATCGATATTTAAGGAAACAGTCTACAGTCCTGTATGTTCGTCTTGTGGAAAGTTTGCGTTGGTTAATTATGCCAAATAGTTTCCCTGATCGTGCATTTGGTGCTTCTGTCCAATAGTTTTCATAGCAAGCTCTCTGAAGCAATACTTTTCCGGTCTAGTGAACTAAATGTCTGTCATATTTCGTTCACCAACACATACAGAATAGGACTTTCAAATTTCCTTCTGTACACCTCCATGATCAGCGCTGCCAAAGAATGGCTGTTAACTATATTTCAGGAAATACAGTAGAGTCTGTGTAATCCAATATCTGTCTGATCGGACATCTTTATGTTAGTCTTGTGGATGGTTTGCTGTTACTTATGCACAATAGTTTCCCTGATCGCATTGTTGATGCCCATGTCCTTTAGTTCTCGAACAATACTTTTCCAGTCCAGTGAGCCAGATATCTGTCATATCTCATTCACCCACACATACAGAATAGGACTTTCAAATTTCCTTCTGTACACCTCCATGATCAGCGCTGCCATAGAATGGCTGTTGGCCATATTTCAGGAAATACAGTGGAGTCTGTGTAATCCAATATCTGTCTGATCGGACATCTTTATGTTAGTCTTGTGGATGGTTTGCGGTTACTAATGCACAATAGTTTCCCTGATTGCATTGTTGAAGCTCATTTAGGTTTCATAACAAGCGTTCTGCAACAATACCTTCCCAGCCCAATGAACCATATTTCGTCCACCCACACTCACATACAGGACTTTCAAGTTACCTTCCTTACACCTACATGTTGTGGGATCAAGCTCTGACATTTTTGATGCAGCGATTTGCTCAGTGGTTCGAATGGGTCCTTGATAAGGTTTCCACTTTGCCACATTGGGACCGATATGTTCACCAAAGTGGTAAACGTGAACTGGCGACATCAAGCTAACATGAAGTGATATGTCCTTCAGGAATTGCGTCTTGCAGTTCTTATAAGAATTACTTTACAACATGCTGACTGTCATGTTGCACGAATTACCATGAGAGCTATATCCGTGAAAGTATTTTTTTTTTAAAGTGAACAGTTTAGGTTTGATTTAAACATTATACAACATATTTAAAAAATATTGAGCTTCAATCGCCTACTTCTATCTTTTTAATATTTTTAGAGTGAGTGAGTATGGTTTTACGCCGCTTTAAGCAATATCCAGCAATATAATGGCAGGGGACACCAGAAATGGGCTTCACACATTGAACCCATGTTGTGAATCGAACCCAGAGTTGGCGTGACGAACGAACGCTTTAATAACTGGGCTACCCGACCGTTCCATATGCTACAATGGAAGTGTTATGACATATTAAACTATGTGCATCTTGAACCCAGCACCAATGGAAAATATATTGACAATAAGTGTTCTTTATACCAAAACGTCTCTTGGCCTCGCGAGCAATTGATGATCCTGTGTGGGAATCTAGTGTTTCTGGGACCACACCAGTACTTGTGGGTGTCACCAAAATGGTAAACCTTTGAGCCCTGTGGCACCTCGGGCTTTTCTTTCAGATTATACTAGCACGGCGTGATATATCAGGATAAAAGTAGGTAGAAAGAGGCGTCTAACCCACTCACTCACTCTTCATCAACTCTGAGCCTCGTATAATTCGATTGCAGTTTGTGTCACCAGCATTTAAGCCGCTTAACTGAGGTTACCCTGATAATTATCGCTTTGTACGTTCTGCTATTGCTTAAAGGCGTAGAGAACATTAACAAATAGCGTTTGGGTTAGTGCTTGATTCTGTTCCACGTCATTGCAATACAGTGTGTACTAATCGATAATCTTAATTGTATCGGTCGGACTTAATTGAGCTCTCCAACTGATATAATTGGCCAATAATATGCAGGGGAACGCAAAGTCTCGAAAAGCAATCATTCTATTGACTAAGCATTCACGCATGTTTACTTTCAAACTAGCTCAGCTTGTGTCAATACAATAACATAGCCCCCATTCCAAATCTCATGGGGAACTTCTGTTGATAGTCACCGGCAGATGTGCTGGTTGCTCTCAGGGTGACCAAATTAATCAACATGATGGACTTCATTTCCGATGACACGTCTTCAGTATGCTTGCTCTGCTCAGTCAGGGACAACGTCCAATTTAACCATCTCCACTTAGTGTCTGATTACGATGGATTTGGGTTTCATTTTATGGCTTGAATACAAGTACTATATTGGACGCCGATAAGTGCAAACATAATTTATGAGTGGCCTCATTCATAGGGAAAATGACCTGTCACTTGAGGAGTAATAGTGTGTACACTCGTGGAATCTTTTTGAAGACCTTTTCTTGTCTCAGTTACATGATCAGAACCAGGGCGACGTGATCGATCACCTTATATATCCTAGCAACACTATGTATTTCCCCCATCGTGGCAACTGATGATAATTAATTTGATAATGTAACGTTATTTCTTCATAACAATTAAATGAATAATAACAGTTTTATTTGCTTGACGGATGCAACTTAATTAATTTAATGTCACATGTGCTCTCCACCAGTCAAGAGCTCCAGGAACAAATTACACAATTGCATTAGGTTGGTTCGGGAGGTAGTTCGCGCAGTCTGTCAATTGTATAACGTCTACAGTTATTATTTGATTGTTATGCTGGGATGTGTATCAAATTCCTCTGTTGGTGTTCAAAGAGCCTATGGGATAGTGTTATAATAAGGTTACTTGTCATTTATCAACAAGAGGGAAAGAACCCTCTCGCTCATGATACGAATTCTCCGCTAGAATACTACTGTACGATTCAGACATCATCATAATGTAGCATTAGTTTTAGTTTGGACCCTGAAAGACCAGTCAAGGGAATCATCAAAATGAAAGTTTGGATTGCTCTCAACAATATTCCAGCTATATGGAGGCGGTCTGTAAATAATCGAGTCTGAACCAGACAATACAGTGATCAACAGCATGAGCATCGATCTACTCAATTGGGATACCATGTCAACCAAGTCAGCGAGCCTGACCACCCGATCCCGTTAGTCGCCTCTTACGACAAGTATGGGTTACTGAAGACCAATTCAAACCCGGATCTTCACGGGTTTCAAAATTAAGTGCAATACTGTTACTCTTGGCGTTTCAAGACGCCGAGCATCAGAATCCTGAAGAATCAAGCTGAATTTAGTCAATACTTATTCACTTCCAGCAATGAAATCACTGCCTATGTTCTCCTAATCATCTTCTTTTTGTACCTGTATGAGCTATAGCTCTGGTCACCGAACTAGCCTCAAAGCAGTTTCGTTTCGTTTCAATAGTTTAAAAAAATCACTGCATCCGCTATCGTGTCATTGGATATGCTAATTCGCGTGCGTGCGTGCGTGTATGCGTGTGTGGCCGGCGAGAGACAATTTTGGTTCCCCACGATCCATCTTGAGTTTTAACAACATATCTGTTTTTTAAAATGTACCGTCACGATTTCTAAAACGTCTATTGTCCGTCAAAAATGGTATTTGGAGAATCGGGTTTTTAACCTTTATTTATTTACGTCAGTTGAGTGAGTGAGTGACTTTAGTTTTACGCCGCTTTTAGCAATATTCAAGCAATATCACGGCGGGGGACACCAGGAATGGGCTTCACACATTGTGCCCATGTTGGGAATTGAACCCGGGTTGGGCAAGCGAACGCCTTAACCACTAGGCTACCGCCCCCTTAATGACATCCCAAACTATGTGTCGTGTTATTGGTCTAAACAGGTACAAAGTTGATCAAGGTCGTCCCAATCGTAAATAAATCATGTTCTTATCAGATTATATCTCATATAACCATTACAAACATGAATATATAAACTTTGTAAAACACAATCTGGATAACCTGGGTTTCAGTAATGCATGGCAATCTCAAAACAGTTTCTCCACCCCACAAAAAAAGATCACATGAATAACAAGTACAAGAGAAACATACCTAATAATGTACTTCATATAAGTTTCAAATCCCAATATATTTGGAGACATAACTTAATAACAATAAATACAGACTTTTCGGACTTCAAAGGGAAAAGTAGATGGAACAAAATACCATCAGCATTTTGATTACGCCCATTGCACAACGCAAGAGACACCGGTGACGAGTTTCATTATGTTTTAATCTGTCATTGGTAAAAAAAACGTGATCAGGAGTAATGGTTGGGTTCAACTGGGAAATTACATTTTGTTCAGCTTTAATTACCTGACATTTGTTTGTGTTAAAGCCATGAGCCTAAATATAATTGAAAATGTATTTTTATGGCTGGAAAGCTGATGCATTGGGGTTTTTTTTAGAGTGTAGAGTTTATTTTGCGTAATTGGCCTTTACTTGTGAAAGAAAATGTCAATATATGTAAGTTTTTATCTTGAAATTCAGCTTCACATTTGAAATGCGTGAGTGATTGAGTTTAGTTTTACGCCTTACTCAGCACTATTCCAGCTATATGGCGGCGGTCTGTGATTAATCGAGTCTGTACCAGACAATCCAGTGATCAACAGCATCAGCATCGATCTACGCAACTGGGATACGATGACATGTGTCAACCAAGTCAGCGAGCCTGACCACCCGTTCCCGTTAGTCGCCTCTTACGACAAGCATGGGTTACTGAAGACCAGTTTTAACCCGGATGTTCACACTTGAAATGCGTTCAGCATGAATTATAAAGCAATGTAATCGCACGATGATAAATGCATTGAAAATAATAATATTTAACGCGAAAGGCGACTTGACTGACACAAGTCATTGTATCACGATTGCGTAGATCAGTGCTCATGCTGTTCATCACTGGATTGTCTAGTCCAGACTCGATTATTCAGTCTGCCGCCATATAGCTGGAATATTGCTGAGCGTTAATCAAAAACACAACAGCAAAAGGAAAACAAGAATGTGTGCGTGCGCGCTTGCATGCGTGGGTGCATGTCTGCTTCTTCTAGTCTAGATGATATACCATGCCGCACGTTTACGTGGATACCACCACTGAGAGATAACCCACATTATTCGGACTTCGAGCCGACCAGTCGTTGTTGTATAATCCAGAGCTCCAGGCAGTATTACATCAAATACCGACGTCTCCACAACACAACGGAGGCGGTTGACATCAGAGATAAACATCCATTACATATGCTAAAGCTTGGCATGAAAACGATATTGATACACTTTCAATCTCCAAAGTGCGGTGATGACGAAAGGGGACATAATCAATACTAAAAGATTACATAGAACCGCTAGCAAAGTAATTTAAGAATGCATATCGAAAACCCTGCGGAATCAACGCCAGCGATTATAAGGTGTCTTCTTTTCGTGCCAAGATTAATAAAGTCAGTGGAAATTGGAACCGGAGTGTAAAACAAAAGCATAAAAAGAAGCGCCATTTGGCATTCCATTAGCGCCTATTTTTACGTTGTTGACATTTTAGGACGTAAAATATGGCACCGTGACGTGATAAAAAATTGTTAATACGTTCTTGTCGTCTGAAAGGACGGAACGGATTACTGTAGATAATGAAAAACGCACGCAGCGAAATGCTGCCGGCGAAATTATACACATTGGACCCAGGATACGTGAAGTATAGATATCAGTGAACAATTTGTGATTCGATACTGACCTTTGTGTGAAATAAAACTTATTTTGAGTTTAGTTCGTTTTTATCCACTTTTTGTCTGTTTCCACATTTATATTAAAAGATATCTTAATTTCATGATGCAAAATTAATATTAGATGTAAATGTATTATAACCTTATGGAATATAGGTCAGACACATCAATTTACTTAATCTGAAATGTCTTTGTCAAGGGTTTTACTCGACGCAGAAAGTACGTCCTTTTATAGTAAATGGATAAAATTGACGCGGGTAAAACTATGTACAGTGTCCCGAGTGACCAACAATGACAATCAGTGTGCAAAATTCTTGAGAAAAAGTATGAAGGCCCTCTATTTGAAGTATCTATTTAATTAATTATTAAATCTTATAGTGCAGTACCCTGCAACATTAGATTTCTTCACAGGATCTTAATATTTCCAATAAGGACCGTTGAAATTTGTAATAGGGTATCCTCAGGACCTAAAGATATGTACAAATATCGTAACAGCCCTGCTTGACAACAGCGGATATGGTCTAAGCCTCAAACAAGGCACGGAAGCATTCCCAGCAGAAGGTCAAGGTCGTGAGCATTTCGGATAACAGGGTCCGCTCAAGCGCAATTTTACTGTATACGACTTAGCATGAACTTGTAATTATGCACATATATTTTCTACTCTTGTTTCTTTGCAGCCTGAAAATGGTGACAAATCCAAGCAAGATGCAGCTTCAGTACAGAGAACGGAACATTCCACTGGGACGACGTCATACGACAAAGTATCAGATGAAACAAGACTCCGAGAGGTCATCGACAAATTTGTAAAAGGATGGGACTTCCACCAAAATACTGGCGCAACAAAAACCAGGCCCACGCGTTCCAAAAGATGGGCAGAGTCGGAGAAGAGGCCCAGTTATTACTACAGCTCCTACATGCCTACCAGATACGACAACCAGAGATGGCGGTATCCTAGCAACCTGATGGCAATACTACGTGGTGCCAAGCGAAGCTGGGTGGAGGAGCCCAGGCCGAGTAACGATCGTTGGGCGTATCCTAGCAACCTGATGGCGTTGCTGAGGGGGAAGAAAAGCGCCATGTACGAACCAGAGGACACGGATGATGTTGAAGGAGAGGCTGTGCAGAACGTGATGGACCGCCTTGCGGATGGATGGCAGTACTTTGTTGAGCACTACGTCCCGGAGGAGAGTTCCAAAAGATCTTCTGGATGGGACAATGATCAGAGAACCGGGAACTCAAGAAATTTTAGGCCATATGGTGCACGTCAGTTCTTGGTGCTGAACGGAGGAAGGTATATCATTGGTTGAAGGTCAAGTGACTATCATACATTGAAGTACAATCTGCTGAAACATACCCAGATCATACAAATGCAGGTCAAACGAAAAACATAAACGTTGTGTAAGCTTGCACAATAGTGTGATTACAATGCACATTATCACAGCACTGGGGACATTGTATCGACTGTCAACATGTATCTGAGTGAACTCTCAACGTTTTTTAATATATTTTGCGAAGGAAATATTCCAGATTCTTTCTCATGAGCAACTATGGTACATCGGTGTCTTCTGCTTCATCTCTTGGATGACGTCATCTTGTTCTTGCTATTTCAACTACTGGTGCTATGACGAGGCTCATTTTTGTGACTGTGGGTTTCTTTATTTTCTCTTGGATTTGGCTTAAGTAGCTCTCACCTGTTAATACATCGTCGATGTTGCTATCCATATCATTATTAAAGTGTTACTTTCACGAGATCGTTGTCATGTTGATTCCAGTGGATAGTGAATCCATCATCAGAGATGCCAAGGCGAGAATGACATAGCGATGTAGCACGCTTTCTTTGGCAGGAAAAAGCAACCGAAAAAAACGGTATGCATTAGAGTTATTTTATATATACAAAAAGAGGTCAGATTGGAACTACTTCCAGACTGTACAGAATGTCAATGCGCATTTTAGGATTTGTTGCTTTTTACAAGTACCATTAGTAAGAAATGAGAACACGTTGAATTGATTTACTGATCCACAATGTCGGGGAACTACGACAGACCAAGTTACCGATCCAACCACAATGTCACCTGTAACGACCAGGTTGGAGGGTTGTTCTCAGTCTGAATTTTCCAGGCCTGTGTGTGTCTGTGTGTGTATGTGCGTGCGTGTGCGTGTGTTGTAGGGGGAGATAAAATTTATGAACGACTTTATATCGTTATGAGGTTTAGCGCTTGAGTTCTTTGAAAGTTCAGGATCATGTATTCAAGATTCATCTGATCGTTTGCTTTTTACTTTTGTCATGTCGTGTATCAAGATAGCAGGTATTTCCTTGTCAGATAACACAGAGACAATGGACTTACATTGATCCTGAAGACCACTGCCACATCCTCCCTCTTTACAGATGAACGTATTAGTGACCATAGTACTGTGCTGACAAGCATGGATAATTTGAGATTCGGACAAATCGCATTGTACGACCTAGGCGTCACAACTGAACAAGAATGGCAGCGATCGAAGTACTCTCCGAAAGGATTGATGTTTCTGTTCACGGTCGCACAAAGGCCAGGATGAAGATATAGGTCTCATTCACATGGGCTCGAATTTCAGTAAACCTTCACAAACTAGGATGTATTCTCGCAATCACAAATTACCTGCCCTTGATTAATATTTTCAATTTGCGAATTTGGTTGGCTACGCTACAGTCCTAACGTACCGATCAGAATGCCAGTTGCAAACCAGCCTGAAATTTGGGTTGGCAACATCATCAGCGTAGCGGCCAACTCCATTGACCTTGACATAGTTTACATGAAAATTCAGCTGAAAAACTGGCTGACTCAAAATGGAAAACCCCGAAAAATGTTTTTGAATGGATACCTTCATGTCCAGGAATACGGTGGCTTTGTTTCCTAGGTATAACGAGTTACCTACCTTATTCTTTCCCTTTTCTTTGTCCCCCGTGAAGGTCCGGGTTGGAATGAACCTTCAGTAACCCATGTTTGTCGTAAGAGGCGACTAACGGGATTGGGTGGTCAGGCTCTTGCTGGCTTGGTTGACACATGTCATTGGTTCCCAATTGCGCAGATCGATGCTCATGCTGTTGATCATGGATTGTCTGGTCCAGAGTCGATTTTTTACAGACCGCCGCCATATAGATGGAATATTGCTGAGCGCGGCGTAAAACTAAATTCACTCACTCACTCACTCACTCACCTTTTCCTTGTGTCTTCATTTTATTGGTAGGTAAAATCTTCGTGAAAATCAAATGCTTGTAATTAGCGATCGCTGGAACCACGGGAATGGATACGGGGTTAGAGTAGGTTTACAAAATGCTAGATATAGGGGAATAACAGATCATCTACATACCCATGACCGAAAGATCCACATCTCAAAGTTTCGTTGTGAACACAGCAAAATCGACAGGGTCCGTAAATAATGGAGTCTGGACAGATGCGGACATCATAAGCATTAACCTGCGTATGGGGGATTCGATTCGATGACATATCATCAACCATGACCCGATCTGCTAGCACTCTTTTCTGACATGCATCTTTGAGCAGAAAGCCACCGGATAACGACTAGTATTTGTTGCTGGGGACCTCTTTTCTTCCTCCGGTTTTATATGACTCTTGCGAGCCTGGTACCCTCTTTCCAGTTTACAGAAGAAAGACAAGAAGGCGGTCGTCACATGGCTCCAGTACAAACACAGCCATAGTTCCTATGTGTTGACTTTTACGCCAACGCGACAGATGGACAAGTACTGACCAGTCAAGACCATGCTTATACGATGTCTTTTGTATTGGATGGTTCGTGAAGTAGAACCTTCATGTATATTTCAAACGTGTTGAGGAAAACTTTCAAGCATTGAACAAAAGCATATAAAGTAGGAAGCATCAGCTGAAGCTGCCCTGGATCTTATTTCAAAATCATTTCAAATCTACTGGACGACCGCATGTTATAATACAGTTTCTGTCAGTCTATCCACTGATTGGGCGGTGGGGTAGCCTAGTGGTAAAAGCGTTCGCATGTCACGCTGAAGACCCGGGTTCGATTCCCCCACATGGGTACACTGTGTGAAGCCCATGTCTGGTGTCCCCGCCGTGATACTGCTGGAATTTTGCTCAAAGCGGCGTAAAACTAAACTCGTTCACTCACTATCCAGTGATTGATATCATGAGCAATAATTATAATAATGTTACCTTTCCTGATCACTTGAAACATTTAGGTGATTACTACACAAAGCACTCCTATGTTGCACAGAATGGCCAAAATATCTGGAGGAAATACGGTATTCTTCAAATTCCTTAGTCGATCACATTTGCTGTGGCACAGGAAAACTCTTTTTAAGTTAATTTATTTTCAAATAGTATTTTTTGTAATTGCTTAATGGTAGGTGGTCGATGTTCTATTAACAACACAACGACCTTCTAACCAACTTAATTCAGTATTATAAAAGTATTTGGAATCAAATTTAAATGCCTCCTTGTGTGCTCAGTACGAGGCTCGAGCTATGTAAGTGCAACAACAATTTTGGGGGAAAAAGCACAGTCTTTAGGCCGAGAATTATGGAATACTGTAAGTGACATTCTCGCGATCTCGCATTTTCACGATCTCGACCTTTGGAAACAAGCTAAAAATGCCAAAAGTGCGAGGATGCGACATCGCGAGAATGTCCCTTACAGTATTCCATAGAGAATGGATTTTTAACGACATAATTCTTCATTAAATAAATCCTTGGCTTAATGTGCACATCAGTTTTCCAATTTTGGGAGTAATATCTTTTGGATTCTGGGAATGTTTACTCTCACAAAAATTAGTTTCTGTTTCAAAATGAATTGATTTATACACCCCTGCCACAGCAGAATAAGGTATTGGTTGGTCATTAGACTGATTACTCATCTCACTGTTGCCAATGCCAGGGCCGCAGTGGTTAAGTAGATAGAACGAGCACGCCGACTCTGATTGAGGGTGAGTTTGGTTTTACGCCGCTTTTAGCAATATTCCAGCAACATCACGGCGGGGGACACCAGAAATGGTCTTCACACATTGTACCCATGTGGGGATTCGAACCTGGGTCTTCGGCGTGACGAGCCAACGCTTTAACCACTGGGCTACCCCACCGTCCCCGGAAGAAGAAGAAGAAGAAGAAAACGTGCTGTCGGTCAATTCAGAGCAGCTCGGTTTGGGTCGTGCATACATTTAGGGGCGGATACAGCTTTTTGAGAAATAGTCATTTAATAAAGTTTCAAGGCAAAAGGGGTCGTGCTCATTCCTCCTCCCCCCTCCCCCCATCTGGATCCTCCTATGTAATACAGACCCTGAGTATGAGTCCAGATTACAGGATATTATATGAAATCTTTTACTTTAATAACAGAAGGATGTGGCACTGAGAAATCATCGATCACACTCAGAGAACGGAACGATACTATATATATGTTCTAACCACCAGTTAAATCGCAATTTCGCCCCACAACCATATCTTGAGACAGTCGGCATTTCTTTCCCCATTACCTCAGTCGTTACGATGAAAGTTTAAATCAAATTACAGATACATGACATAGTCGTAAATTAGATCCAATTCTATTGATTTCGACCTTAACCTAACCCTGGCGTCGTCTCTGTTGACATTTGAAAATCAACTTTCAATTATGTTTCTAAAATTTGTTTAATTTGAAAGAGAATTTAGAATTGCGTCTGAGAAAATCAATCTGCAAGTATCCTGTAATTTAAGATAGAGACGACTCATGTTCTGTGCAACTGAAGCTGCAGAAACTGCGGATTCGATTTCAAAGATGATTAGACTTGAGAAATGGGCGAAATAGCAAGTGTGTTTCAGTTCGCTTAAACGTCAGTTTTGAGTGTTATTGTTTTCTTCAAAAGTACAGTTAATTTTAACCGTAACTGCATAGAGAGAACGTCAGGTGTATGCACGTCTGATAAAAACGTCTTGAATATGACGGAAGTGGGCACTTTCCCGAGAATGTAACAGAAACTCGCCCATTTACAGTCATACTGATAAGGGTGACTGACTATGGCTTTCCGCCGCAGGTGAGAGAGTGAATGAGTGAGTTTAGTTTTACGCCGCTTTTAGCAATATTCCAGCAATATCACGGCTATGGACATCAGAAATGGGCTTCACATATTGTACCTATGTGGGGAATAGAACCGGGTCTTTGGCGTGACAAGCGGACGCTTTAACCACTAGACTACCCCACCGCCCCTAAATTGATAAGAGTGAGCGTGAAGTGAAGTGTGATAAATAGTCTGTCTGTCCCTGAAACGCATTATTTCCTGTTCTGTCCAGTCCTTTATGCAATGCTGAAGCCCTGAATGAAACAAGTCGAGATTTCTTCAGATACTGCATCTCCCTTCTCACTGGGGCTCTTTTTCGAATTAAAAGGCACTGTTTGTTTCTAACAAAATTATATACACCCAGAGACTAAGCTACCCCACCGCCAGAGACTGAGCTACCCTACCGCCAGAGACTAAGCTACCCCACCGCCAGAGACTAAGCTACCCCACCGCCAGAGACTATGGAACCCCTTCGCCCTCTGTGTGATGACTGACTGAGTGAGTATGGTTTTACGCCGCTTTTAGCAATATTCCAGCAACATCACGGCAGGGGACACCAGAAATGGGCTTCACACATTGTACCCATGTGGGGATTCGAATCCGGGTCTTCGGCGTGACGAGCCAACGCTTTAACCACTAGGCTACCCCACCGCCCCCTGTGTGATGAGGTCAAATGGAAAGGGAGGTCAGGGGAAATTTGACTCCTGTAGCGACGAGCATAAATGCGTTCACTGTGCTAACCACCCGAGAGAAACATGCTGTAGTTTAACATTACATCAAGACACATTCTGAGCCGATCAGTCCTCGTCCCTTTAATCCCAGCTCCAGGGTAACAACAAGTACCATGTTTTAACATGAGATAAAGAAGCCAGGAATCGGACCAACGACCCTCCGCTTTCCGGGCAGACGCTCTTTCAGGAAGACCACGGGTTTGTTTGTAATTTGTTTGTTTGCATGTTAACACCACTCTCGACAATATTCCAGCGCTATGGCGTCGGTCTTTAAATATTCGAGTGGAAACCAGCTGCCAGAGATCAACACCATTAGAACCGCTTTGGTGAAACCTACAACATGTATATGATGGTGACAAAGGAGGGTCACCATAAGAATAATATAGGATTCGAACCCATAATCACTGGCTTCTGTCATGCTCGTAACTCGAATACAAGAAGTAGCGGATCTGATGAATATCCGCGATTAGTGGTATGTTAGATTTTGAATAAAACTGCGTGTAAGACTAAAACACTGATTTTGTACCAGGACAGTTTTTACTGCATATATACTTCCTTTCAAAAGTTTAGACTCACTTAAAATACTCACTATATGTTATGCGAAATATTCTCAAGCACGACGTTAAACCCAATTTCACTTCACTTCACTTATGTATATATACATGGTTACTTCGAAGATTGATTTCTCCACTAACTTGGGGGAACCAACTGAAAACCTTATGTAGATGAATTGCACAAGGATCATCCACCAAATTGCCGAAAAGCATGTGCAAATATCGCACATGTGAACAGCTGCGTTTTGGTGTCTCGCCAATTTTCACTGAGTTTCATCATTTACTGAACTCATGACAATAATGTTTTCAACGTTACGAATTTGTTTTCTAATACATCAGTTCATGTGTAAACAGCACCTTTAAACAGTATGGAATATTTTGCAAAATTTAGTTAGAACAGTTGACTGAAGTAAGTGGCTACAATTACACTAGTGAGTCTAAACCTTTGCAAGGAAGCATAGAAAACGTTGTGTTTGCTGTTTAAGGTCGCACTCAGCAATATTCTAGCTATGTGAAAGAATGATTGATACCTTTATTATTTAATATTTTTATTCTTCATGTCCTGTATAATACATACATATCTTGACTATGCAATATGTCTACAGGAATAGAAATTTGGGAAAAAATATATATCAGCTATAAGACGGCGGTCTGTAAATATTCGAGTCCGGTGGTTGACGTCATGACTGACTGACTGAGTTTAGTTTTACGCCGCTTTTAGCAATATTCCAGCAATATCACGGCGGGGGACACCAGAAATGGGCTTCACACATTGTGCCCATGTGGGGAATCGAACCCGGGTCTTCGGCGTGACGAGCCAACACTTTAACACTTAGGAATTGATATACACTGAGTGACAAAGGTTGTTGGTGAGTGTGTATCGGTGTAGATATTGTGTCTGATATACAGAAGCGATCCACTCGAAGTTACATTTAAACCTGAAAGCGAGCCTCATCACAGGAAGTCATCCGATCCGACACGTGTGATTCCACTATCAGCACCGTGATGCTGATGAGGAGGATTTTATGTCGTTTTCCGACATAATGTGTATTCCCCACACGGCCCGCCAGGTCATTTAGTGTTTGATCGAAAAAAGGGAGATTTGACCGAAATATATGGCAACCTGAAGGGGCGTTTATGTTGCATAATTGAATTTGTATGAATTTTGAATTTGGAAACTTGCCAGAGTGAGTGAGTGAGTTTAGTTTTACACCGCTTTTTGCAATATTCCAGCAATATCACGGCGGGGGACACCAGAAATGGGTTTCATACATTGTACCCATGTGGGAATCGAACCCGGGTCTTCGGCGTGACGAGCGCACGCTTTAACCACTAGACTACTCCAACGCCCGAAATTTGCCGAAAAGTTAAAGGGGAGCACTATTCTGCTATCAAACATCATGTCACGTGATCCCAGATGTACTGTCACGTGCTGAGAATATCAAACGATAAAATACTGATAATTTCATATGCAAATAAACATAATCCATACTGTTTGCATTGATGAGAATATAATACACACAATCACTGACAGCGAGGCAATGTGATGTATGTGTTGGTCCTCTGTCCGCTTGCCACCATTGAGTGGTCATCCATCACCGGACTGTTTGCACTGTAATTACCTGGCTGGTTAAATGACCAATCAGCGCTTGTCCCTTTGCGGCTTAACGACACAGTCAGCGATATTCCAGCTATACGATGACAGCTGGTAAATAAACGAGTCTGGGCTGGTGATTTATATCATGAGCAACGCCTCCCGACATTGGGGTACGTTGACACCAATCAGTCACGTCACTGGGCCTGACAGCTTTGATCCTCACTATCACTTCCCTTTCTAGCCCCGACTCTGCGCTGAGGGAGCGGTTATTGCCATCAAATTGTGTTTGGTACACTCACTGGAAATTCCTGTCTTTCCAAGCAGAATAGGGGCGATAGGGTGGCCTAGTGGTTAAAGCGTTCGCTTGTCACGCCGAAGACCCGGGTTCGATTCCACACATGGGTACAATGTGTGAAGCCCATTTCTGGTGTTACCTGCCGTGGTATTGCTGGAATATTGCTAAAAGCGGCGTAAATCCAAACTCACTCACTCACTCCAGACATAATATACCCCATAAGATCCGGGTTTGAATTGGTTTCAATAACCCATGTTTGTCGTAAGATACGACTAAGTACGGTTTCGGGTGGTCAGGTTCGCTGACTTGGTTGACATATGTCATCGTATCCCAGATACGTGGATGGATGCTCATGTTGATCAGTAGATTGTCTGGTCCAGACTCGATTATCTACAGACCGCCGCCATTGCTGGGAAATTGCAATGACAAACATTGAACCAAACAACATCAAACAATCAAACAAGCACAATGTCTTACACGTTATGTAATCTAAAAGGACACACTGAGTACGTTTGAGCGCATCACTTTGAAGAAACTAAGACATGTAATGTATTGTATATTTTACGTGCGCTTCAATATTGTGCACAGAGCGAGAGAGAGAGAGAGAGAGAGAGAGAGAGAGAGAGAGCGTGCGTGTGCGCGTGTGCGTGCGTGCGTGCGTGCGTGCGTGAGAGAGAGAGAGAGAGAGAGAGAGAGAGAGAGAGAGAGAGAGAGAGAGAGAGAGAGTGTGTGTGTGTGTGTGTGTGTGTGTCTATCTGGGATCGAACACAATCACACCGTTCATTGAGCTCCGTTAGTTTGGGGTTGGTCACCGATATTCCGGATTGGGCAAAATCCAACATCGCGGCCATGTCGCGCTTCAATCCTTCGAATGGGCAAAAGAGGTAGTAAATATTCATTTTTGACATTTTATAATTTCAGACACCGACAACTTAGTAGATCAATCGTTTATTGAGGCACCCCCATGTTTTACAGATTAAAGATAGTATGCAGCAGAGAGGGTTCGGATGATTCCGGCACAGTCAGACTAGTAAGGTCATCATCAGCTCAGGGCCCTTGCCCCCTCTATGATTACTATTATTATTATTATCTGTGCACGTTCATCTTTACAACTTCTAAAATGCCTCTCATAGAAACGTGTATATTGGTTCGACATAATTTTACCACTTATTTGTAATGGGACTATTATAAGTTTGATATGGTCCTCAAATTAAAGAGTATTTTTTGTAAGGCTGGTTTGAGCCTGTCGGGCGAATTTTCGGACCATTTATATTTTGACTTAATTTTGACATATTCTGTTGTCAAACACCATTCTTACCTCTCGGCTGCGTATCGTGTCCATTCGTCACCTCTCGCCCTTTTCCGTACCCTTTCCGGACTAACACGAGTGGGTCACGTATGTAGCGAGTCACGTACTTCCTGTTGTCTTCATGCTGAACCCGAGCGAACACCATCCAAGGCTACCTCACCGACCCCTGACTGTTTTGATTAGTATTATGGAAAACACTCCAATAAGTGCAAAAATTTAAAAACTAGGTAATCCACTTACGAAATAGTATATTGGAAATCCATGAACTTTATCATTTTTCGTTTGTCTCACTAGCATTAACAAAATTGAAAAAAAAATTGAAATAAGAAAACACTGTTGAGCGCCACCAATGCATAGTGGTTAGGAATGCAATGGAGGCAACCTTCTCTAATACAATATGTATAGCCTTTTAACTTTGGAGCCAAAAATCAATGTACACACAGGGTCGTGAAGAGTACACAAAATGCTGATGTCCATGAAAGCATGACGTTTAAGAACCCACTGTTTACTGAGTCACTAGGGGCGGTGGGATAGCCTAGTGTTTAAAGCGTACTCTCGTCACGGCGGGTTCGATTCCGAACATGGGTACAATGTGTGAAGCCCATTTATGGTGTTCCCCGCCGTGATATTGCTGGAATATTGCTAATAGTGGCGTAAAACTAAACTGAGCCATTGAGACAGTGGCGGCACAAGACTGTATGGTGTAGACATTACTACATGTCCTTTTCATCTTTGTTTGGGACCCGTGAAGGTCCAGGTTAGAATTGATCTTAGTAACCCATGGTGGTCGTAAGACTGACTGACCGAGTTTGGGTTTTACGCCGCTTTTAGCAATATTCCAGCAACAACCAGAAATGGGCTTAACACATTGTACCCATGTGGGGATTCGAACCCGGGTCTTCTACGAGCCAACGCTTTAACCACTAGGCTACCCCACCGCCCGGTGGTCGTAAGAGGCGACTTACGAGATCGGGTGGTCAGGCTCGCTGACTTGGTTGACACATGTCATTGTATCCCAATTGCGTACATCGATGGTCATGTTGTTGACCACCGGATTGTGTGGTCAAGACTCGATTATTTACAGACCCCCTCATATATATAGTTGGAATATTTCTGAAAGCGCCGTTAAACAATAAACCAAGCACGTGTCATCCCACAATGCACGTCATTTGAATCAGAGGTGTCAGTGTTGTCGAGAACGGTCGCACTGGGTTAATATCACACAGAAGGATTTGAGTCTGAAGGCCTCCTGTGGAACGCGTTCTGGACGTTCACGTCGTAGTGTGTGAACGTTTTCGGGATGAGGCTATGAAGGAATCCGGGTGGGATCACGAACCAGACCTGAAATTGTGACCCAATTCCTCCGAAAGCAGAACCTCCATGTTATGCCATGGCTAACTGTCAGTCATGACCTTTCTCAAGTCAAACACGTCTCTCACGTCATTTCCAGGCGTCATGTCAAAATCCATCCACCAAGGAGCTTGGTGCTGTTCTCAGAAGTCAAGATGACATTTGTCGACAGGAATTCGTGCATATCTGACTGGCAGATGTGGTTTTACCAGAAAGAATGACATTTGCTGCAAAATTTCCTTAGAGTCAATTAGATCTCATCACCTAATCACGAGCAAATTACATGACCATATCATCACGCGGACCCTTAGAGCCAATTAGATCTCATCACCTACTCTCCAGCGTATATGACCATATCATCACGCGGACCCTTAGAACCAATTAGATCTCATCACCTACTCTCCAGAGTATATGACCATATCATCACGCGGACCCTTAGAACCAATTAGATCTCATCACCTACTCTCCAGCGTATATGACCATATCATCACACGGACCCTTAGAACCAATTAGATCTCATCACCTACTCTCCAGCGTATATGACCATATCATCACACGGACCCTTAGAACCAATTAGATCTCATCACCTACTCCCCAGCGTATATGACCATATCATCACACGGACCCTTAGAACCAATTAGATCTCATCACAAACTCTCCAGCGTATATGACCATATCATCACACGGACCCTTAGAACCAATTAGATCTCATCACCTACACTCCAGCGTATATGACCATATCATCACATGGACCCTTAGAGCCAATTAGATCTCATTACCTACTCCCCAGCGTATATGACCAAATATTTCCATTAAAGAACCGTGATTCCCTTACTCATTGTGGCTTTCGCAGCGATTTGGTTTGTACTTGAAATGTGGCTTTAGCGGCAATTGGTGTTTTTCAAATGTGGCTATACCGGGCGGCGATCGATTTGTCTGACTTGAAATGCTCCAAAAGAAGAACATATTGCATCTCGCTCCTGGGTATATGAATGCAGGAAAATCGATCATAGAGTCAGAAACAATCGAGTTTTTTTCAATTACTTGTACTTGGTTGACATTGCTATTTCTGAAGTATCTTCCCATCACTACTGAATTGTAATTATGTAGTCTCTTAGAAAAATTAGAGGCTTACGATTTAGCAATCCGTGGCCACTTAATTATTGACAACCATAACTGACATGGCAAACACACATGTGATGCACGAACCCAGATGCAAGGATTACTCTTTTGTCTATGCTGTATTCCCGTAACATGCTTTGTCTGCCTTTGTGGTTGTGTGCGTTTCGTGCATATGGGCGTATGTTTCTGATGACACCAGTCCTGGCTGACAATGGAGGAAGATCAGTTCACTCCCAGGACCATACCCACTGTCGTCATATTCCCTTAAAGGGCAAGTAAAGCACCTAATATTGTGATCTTGTAAATTTTATAGTCCAACCTACATGAAATCTAATTTCAAGTGATTTCTTTTACTGAAATTGGTAGAAAGTATTTAAATGAAACTGCTGATATCACACTTTCCGTAACAGGCCAAACAAACAAACATATTTGGAGACGAGGAAACAATGGTCTCCCAAAAGAGGCCTCGGCTGAGTATCCAGGGTTAGAATGATCTCCCCACAACTGGTGGTCTTTTTGTACTTGAGACTGACTGACTGACTGAGTTTGGTTTTACGCCGCTTTTAGCAATATTCTAGCAATATCACGGCGGGGGACACCAGAAATGGGCTTCACACATTGTACCCATGTGGGGATTCGAACCCGGGTCTTCGGCGTGACGAGCCAACGCTTTAACCACTAGACTACCCCACCGCCCCTGTACTGAGATATTGAGATATAATATAAGATGTGAGGAAAGAATTAGCCTCCTTAGCTGAGCATTCTTAAAAAAGAAAAGTAGGGGAACTGAACTTTCAATTTGGATAGGAAGTATAAGCGTTAACAAACGTTTCGAAAACAGACTCCTTATGAAAGCGTCACAATTTCTTTTTATCACCATCCCTAAACACAACGCATGGGATGCACATGCACAACGCAATAGCCCCAAACACGTGCATGGGGTGTGATTCTTGATTTTGACGGTTTTCAAGATGGTTGATAAATCACCTGTTGACCATTAATTTTGACAATCATCTTCCATCAGACAGTTGTTAGTTTTTGTTTTAGCTTTTGTGTGTATATTGTTTGAAAATGAAAATCCTACACATGCAAATTTTACGTCAAACACCAATCATCTTTCAAGAGCGATAACTGTACAAACACACGTCAAAACATTGATTACACAACTGTCTCGTTCCTGTTGACTGGGTCCCGTCTTATTGCGCAGCTTAGTACAATAACCAGTCCATAATTTTGAGACCAATTCATTTAACTGGATACATAATTATTAATCAGCAGGGCTGCACGGTAATACCGGTATACCGACAAACCGCAATACGAAATTGTAACAATTACGTATCGCGATACGTTTATGTCGTACCGGTATACCGCCAAAGATTTATTTGTTCAATTTTAACCCATTCAACACCGCACATAACACTTCCGCCCGTATACCCCCTAAATCTTAATGGTGAGGAAAAAGATATATATGTATAGTCAGGTAATATGGGTGGTGGTGGTGGGTGGGGATTGGGCGGAAGTCTTTCCAAATGACTTAAAAATTGTCAAAGAGCAAAGTATGGACGTTTCGAGGAAATCATTAAAATTGAATAAACTAATGAATAAAATCAACAGTTCTCATAAAAGTTGTCAAACGTACATCTAAGTTACTATTTCCATCTTTTCGTGCCATCCTGTTATGTAAGTCAAGTGACATCTCGGCTTTCGTCACGTCGATCTTCATGCTCGGACACACGATGTTTAATGAGAAAACATTTGCATAAAGAATATTTGTCACAGGTCGTCACCTAGCACGATACGTCCAATTGGTTCCATAATTTACGTATGTATGGCGATTTGTTGCTTAACACGTTCAGAATAGCATTATTGTACCAAAAACATTTGTCTAAACGTTTCCGTTTATGAGGACGGTATTCATTGTTGTAATATGATTGGCTTACGAGCATGATTTTTACCAATCACGAACATTAAGCAGACTGTGGCGAAAAAGGGTCATTAGAAATCAATCTTTATCCAATAAAATCCACTTTTTACAACTGCAAAATTACTCCTGGCAAGGTTACTGTGACATTATTGATGATTAGAGCTTTTGAACGATACCCGCCATCAAATGAATCTTCTCGAGTGTTGTTCATACGGAGCTTCTCTACTGGCATCGGAACAAGTGTGACCCAAGGACTCGAGGACACATGTGCCCTCGAGAACGCCAGAAAGAAGTAAATTCACTGGCCAGAGAACACAGTACTCGACCTGACACGGGAACATTCTATCCCGGATCGTCACGGGTGAGAACATAAGCGCTCCCCAAGGCACTAACAAATAAGTGCCCCCCTGTTGTAGTGACAACGAGGTTCTTATTCTTCATCCATGTAATCCTTTGTGGCTGTGTATGAGATCGAAAACACACACAAAACTGATTTAATTAGTTCCCTGGGGCTATGAAACAGAAATATTTATGAAGAGGTTCTTTGTGTAAGTAAAAGTGAGATTTGCTTGTGTCAGTTGAAAGACGAAGGATCAGTTTGCAGGAGAAAGCAGTAATCGTTACATTTGTGAGTAAATGTTTTGGAACAGAATGAGGTTGCCATGTGGAATGCTATAAACATTTACATAGCATTCTGGTTACCTCATTAGAGCTGCCACAACATTCAGAGTTTGGGTATGCAAACATAGAGAATTATCGATTGGTCATATCATTTGCAAGAAGATAACTATAAAGAGCCGAATGAAAATAATCAAAGTTGCCAAACAGACTGGAAAGATGTTATCAGGCAGATATAACTGATTGGTACCCGTCATTATTTTCGTCTCTGCGGATCTGTCAATACTATATGGATGTGGCAGTGAGTCCTTAGGAACGAATGACAAAGATTTTGGGTTGGTTTGTTTTTTAACGCCGCACTCAGCAAATTTCCAGCTATATGGCGGCGGTCTGTAAATAATCCAGTCTGGAACAGGCAATCCAGTAATCAGCAGCATGAGCGTCGATCTACGCAATTGGGAAACGATGACATGTGTCAACGAAGTCAGCGAGCCTGACCACCCGATCCCGTTAGTCGCCTCTTACGACAAGCATGGGTTGCTGAAGATCAATATTCTAACCCGGGTCTTCACGGTTCGAATGCCAACGACATGTCGGACGTATTATATATATGCTTATATACTGTTCACAATCCTTTGGTTGTGGCATATTTAAAACCAGTGTGGATCAACACAGCTTAACTTTATTGCCAGGCATTGCTTTGTCAAACTGACAATCATTCTTTATTTTATCATTGAAAGGCTTGCTTTTTGGTTAACCTTTACTATAAAAATAGTTGGGGAGATATGGAGGATGACTGACAACGAAACCTCTATTTTTTTAGCTTATTACATCCGCACCCACATCCGCATCCTAAGCCGCAACAGCAACTGCATACATTTCCACATCCTTGTCGGGGTTCCTTGTCAATTTGCGTCCATCACCCCAGATATGCACATTAATCCGCGTGATGTATACGGTCTCTGTGAGTCTCGTGCATATTTGTTAACAATAAAACATTAGGCATATTATTGTGATATTGTTCTTGCACTCTTTCATTGTCTCCCAAAGTTCTATGTATTTGTTTATAAGAAACAAAACACTGTGTGTGTGTGTGTGTGTATGTGTGTGTGTGTGGTGGTGGTTGGGTAGCCTGGTGGTTACAGCGTTCGCTCATCATGCAACTCACTCACTCACACACTAAACTCAATCACTAACTTACTCTTCTTGCACTTACATTCACTTACTCGCTCACCCAAAAAGAATTGGCACGTATCCCACTTCACGTCACCAGTCGGATGCTTTTATTCCACGCGCCGGAGAATTGTATGTGTCTTGAAGCATGGAGTCGTCCCATCATGCGGGCGTCACACCAATGACTGTCATCTTAAAGATTGATTTCGTTAAGAGTCACTAAAATGACATTCATGCCAGGACCCGGTTGTATCAAACTTTAATGGAGCATTAACGTGCCATTATACGTGCATTAAGTAATGTAAATTCTGTTGTACTAGGTTCGGGGGTATTATTAGACTGTCATTAACTTCCTTTGTGCAGAAGTTATTTTTCCTGTAAGATCTGTAAAGTGAACGTCGCGCAGCACTGGATCTACCCACAGCTGTAACATTACAAAGAAATATAGAACATTAAATGTCCTATTCCATGGTGTAAGCTCTATTGCAAGTACTGCGGTGCTTTGGAAAACAGACACCGCTAAATGTTATCCGAAAAGTACATTTCTCCGCTTTTTATTGTGTACCAATAAAAGCACCGTGCGACTATTTTTATAATTTGGCATCTTTACAGAAGATGTGAGCGAACAAAACACACTGTCGATTCAATGTGAGGAGAAATGGTGTTCAATGTTAATGGCACAAACCCCATTTCACCTCTCATTGAATGGTATGGATATGGGGCACAGACGAATGTTTCAAACTGAATAAATGCATTATGACATCTTCAACACATGTATCGGAGCTAAAACATCAAGCTTGCCTTGGACAAATACTGTTTTGCTCTACACGAACACATTAGTATCAAGTGCCTTTTCTCTGTTTCTTGTTCAAATATATTTTTTCTGAAATGAATGCCCTTGTGCCGTCGTCAGCTTGTATCCTTAATCCTAAAACACATACATGTATCTTTGAGAGCAAACATCATAATGGATACATTATCCATAAATCCATATGCAACATAAAAAAACGCGTTATAAGCATAACGCGTTTAAACATCCAATGTACATATAGATGCATTATGTTTGTTCACATTACAAGCAGTTTGTCAGTGGATGATCTTCACATATAAATACAACATCGATCTTCATTTCTGTTCTCAATTTCCAAAGCCGCAAGTTGAAATGCATCAATAGTGTGTAAAACAAATCTCATCAGAAGCGTTGTTGAGTGATAGAGATAGTGGTTGCGGTGTTTTTGAATGAATGACTGTTTGTTAAGCTAAGTCGGCCTGTTCATAAAGGAAGAATCAATATTTTGACATCTTGGCAGATTGATGATGTATGTGTGTGTGTGACGTCTATGTGTGTGTGGACGTCCATTCATATGTGTGTGTGTGTGTATGGACGTATATGTATGTATGTGCGCGTGGAAGTCTATATACATATATGTGTGTGTGAAATCTGTTAGTGTGTGTGTGTGTGTGTGTGTGAACGTCTATGTATATATAAATATATCTGTGTGTGTGAACATCTATGTATGTATGTGTGTGTGGACGTCTAGGTATGTGTGTGTGGACGTCTATATATATATGTGTGTGTGTGTGAACATCTATGTATGCATGTGTGTGTGGACGTCTAGGTATGTGTGTGTGGACGTCTGTGTATGTATCTGTGTGTGGACGTCTAGGTATGTGTGTGTGGACGTCTATATGTGTGTGTGAACATCTATGCATACATGTGTGTGTGGACGTCTATGTATGTATGTGGGTGTGGACGCCTATAGATATGTGTGTGAACACCTATGTATGTATGTATGTATGTATGTGTGTGTGTATGTATGTGTGTGTATGTATGTGTGTGTATGTATGTGTGTGTATATATGTATGTATGTGTGTGTATGTGTGTGTATGCATGTATGTGTGTGTATGTGTGTGTATGTATGTATGTATGTGTGTGTATGTGTGTGTATGCATGTATGTATGTGTGTGTTTGTTAACATCTATATATATACTTCCCATCAAAAGTTTAGACTCACTTAGAACGCTCACTATATGCTATGCATATATATATGGTTACATCGAAGATGAATTTCTCCACTAACTTGGGGGAACCAACTCTCTGTGTGTGTGTGTACGTCTGTATATGTTATATATATATATATATATATATATATATATATATGTATGAATGTATGTGTGTGTAGACGTCTATGTATGTGTGTCGACGTATCTGTGTGTGTGTGTGACAGTGTCCAATAAATTACATGACCATGACTTTATGAACTTTCTTAAAGGATATGACATTGTTCATTTAACAGAGACATGGGTTGCTGATTGTGATCTCAGTACTATAGTGTCATCGTTTCCTTTATACAAGTGTTACCATATCCCAGGTGTACGACTGTCAGAGTCAGGCAGATTATCTGGAGGTATCCTGCTTTGTGTCAAAGAATGTTACCAGCCATATGTTAAACACATTCATAAAGGAGTAAATGCGATATTTGCCCTGTTTGACAAAAGTATGTTTTCCACTGTAAACGATAGAATGTTCATATTTGCTTACATACAACCAGAAAGATCAAACTGGTATTCTTCACGCATCTATTCCAATAATGGTATTGATATTCTATTCAATGACTATTGCGATTACTCTGCGAATGTTGCGTACAGTGATGTCATTCTGGTGGGTGATTTAAATGCGAGAACTGGCCAACAAGCAGATTTTAGCAATGACAACTATGAGTACATATCGGATGATTGCGAAGATTTGAATGACTTTATAAACGATGGATTCTCATCTACACGAATATTTTGCGATACCCATATAAACACATTTGGGAAAAGTCTTTTAGAAATGTGTCGCCTGCTTAACATCCACATTGTAAATGGAAGATATGGTACAGACAAGGGTAAAGGTGATTTTACTTTTATAAGTCAGGCAGGATGTAGTGTGATTGACTATGTGATCGGGTCAGCTACAGTACTTAATCAGATGTCAAGATTTGATATTATCTCCGTTGTGAATCACAACATCTTCCGATATCGTTTGCTCTGTTGTCGAAACATGGCAAACAGCTAGCTATAAATGAAATGTCTATAAATACACCTATTGTTAAGTACATTTGGAAACCCGAAAAGGAAGGCGAATTTGTTTCAAACCTCTTGAGCTTGTCAAGCGAGTTGGAGAATGCAACAGAAGTAATGTGTTCCGATTGTGAGCTTGGTATACAAATGTTTAGTGATGTAATAGTTAAGTCAGCGGAGTGCATGAAGCGGACAATTACATCGTCCAAACGAAACCCAGATTGGTTTAACAACACATGTCAAGGACTTAAACATCAGCGATGTCATTACCTTAACAGATTTAGAAAGCATAAGGACACGCTTTCTCGGGATTTATATATTTCTTAAAGGTCACATGCAACGTAAAACACAACTTTGCAGATTCTGATACCTTTCGGTATGGACTTACCGAAAAAGCGTCAAAAATGCAAATTCAACTTATAAAGTTGAAAAATAACGCGATGAAAAAAAACGCGCGAAATCGGAGTTCAAACGTTTCACTAATTTTCCCCAGACTTTTCTGGGGAATACGGGTTTCAACAGCTGGCTGCGCTCATAGCACGTGCGCAGTGAAATAGGTTCGCGCAACTTGGAAGCGGGCTGTCTGGTGAATACTCGGTGAAGGCTTTGGTGTGAGCTAGTTTCATAATGTTTTGTTGATATCTCACAGGCGCGAGCTTTTTGTATGTTATGACAGTAAATAAACTGTTTATATAATTTCATTTATCTATTTCACCACACGTTCTTCTTACCGAGTCACTTTCTCAGTTCGATACTTAAAAGCAATGTCATTATTTAGAGTTGACACGATTTCTAACTGTGATATAGATATGTTGCTGTCACAGACAAAACTCAATGTCTTGTTTTATTGACACCAGTGTGTCTGCCTGCCTGTCTGCTAATGACAATATTCAATACACAACTGCGATCACTGACCACATGCAATTTGAACTTAACACCAATCAGGCTATACACCATAAACAAAACGCATTGATTTATGGCCCGAGTTCGGTCTCTGTCACATTATGTAATTACACAGACAGGCAGGTGTGATACTTGAACACATGACATGTTATGATGTCTGTTGATTGCAAAATGTTATACACAAAAATGAGCATGTATTTACAAAACCCAACTTTCTATATATACACACACAATGACCCGTGAAGGCGGCATCTGCTAATGAACCAGCCGTTACACTTGAGTGCACACCCACCCGCTCTGACTGGGTTCGGTATCCCGGCTGCTTCGTTTCGAGGGAGGTAAACCCAAAAGTACAAAATGCGATTATTGCTTATAATTTTGTTTTTTGTTTTTTTGCGATTATACGCTTATAATTTTGTTTATTTGTTTTTTCATAATCAGCAATGCATATTATATGTCATGAAGAAGTGATAATTGTGTTTTAATTATGTTTGATAATATTTTTGGTTGCATGTGACCTTTAACTGTGTCCGCACAAACAACAATGTTCTTACAGACGTATTTGACTGTCCTGTTGGTGTTAGGCAAGGCTGTGTCCTAAGCCCTTTCCTATTTTCGTTTTTATTAACGATCTAGTGTCTGAGATTAACCATTCATGTTCCACTGGCGTCCAATTATATCCAGATCTTATTGAAATATTTATGTTGATGTTTGCCGATGATGTGGTGTTTTTCTCAGAGTCAGTGATTGGTCTACAGAGGCAAATTAATGCTTTAGAAACCTACTGTAATAAATGGTCCTTAAATGTTAACCTTGATAAAACTAAAATTATGATTTTTAAAAAAGGACCTAAACTATCAAAATCAGAAAAATGGACATATAAATCAGCTATGCTGGAAGTCGTTACATCGTACCAGTACCTTGGAGTATCATTTAATAGAACTCTAAATTGGTCCCTCTCTGCCAAACACATTTCACTTAAGGCAAAGAAAGCTTTAGTGTGTATTACAAAATGCCTTTGTAGCTTTAAAGACTTGTCATATGATGTCTATTTCAAAATATTCGACTGTAAGATACTACCCATATTATTGTATGGGTCAGAATTATGGGGCTTTCACAAACATGATTGTCTGGAAAGGGTATTGCTTTATGCATGTAAACGATTCCTTGGTGTGCGAATGTCTACACCAAATACAATTGTCCTTGGAGAAACTGGTAGATATCCTATTCATGTGTACACGCTAAAACGCTGTATTGCTTACTGGCTTAAGCTCCTCTCCATGCCCTGTTCACGCTACCCATTTAAAGCTTACAAAATGTTATGTAATCTAGATTTAAACGCAAGCGCCGAGCGTAATAGGTTTAATTGGGCTACGCATGTAAAAACAGTTTTATTTAGATTTGGACTAGGTTATGCGTGGATATGGCAGGGAGTTGGAAATAAGCACCAATTCTTAAATTTACTTGTAAGAAGAAGCAAAGATTGCTTTATACAGGAGTGGCATGCAAAACTCCAAAATAGTCCCTGTACATTTACTTATTCCCTATTAAAAGAAGACTTCTTGTGTGAACCATATGTACGTTGTATCAATATCAAGAAAGTAAGACAAGCCTTATCACAGTTTCGTTCTGTTTATTATGATTTAAGTTGTTATAAGGGAATATTTCACAAGAAATCTACTGTGTGCAGATATTGTAAAATGAATGTCTTGGAAGATGAATACCATGTACTGCTAATTTGTGACTATTATAGAAACATTAGAAGCAAATATATACCCAGTTACTTTACGAAACAACCGTCAAAACATAAATTTATCAAACTGTTGTCAACTTCTAATCGTATATTGATTGAAAATATTGCTTTGTTCATATACCATGCGATATTGAAGAGAAACCCACTCTGCTTTTGAACTTTGTATATACCTGTACTATGGGCCTGTGGCCTTCAGTTCTGAATAAAGATTGATTGAATGTATGTGTGTGTAGACGTCTATGTATGTGTGTCGACGTATCTGTGTGTGTGTGTGACAGTGTGCGTGTACGTATTAGCGTCAGAATGAAAAACGCACATACCTTCAATTAACAACGTCGACACATTTAATGATGAGTTACATTATGTAATGTTCTGACAGTACTTCAATACAGACACATCAAGATTTAAAGTCAGACAAATCGATAATAATCAAGCCAGAGGCAACATAACACACACTCGGATCTGTTCTCCATTACTCCTGTAAATAATGGTTCCAAGTCGATACTTAGCCTGGAGCGATGCACGCTGACATGCCTGCTGTGTTATATAATTAAAGCATGATCATGGTGAACTGTATAGAAATAGTAGCGACAGGACCCCAACCAAAATCATTTGAACAGTTGTATGATTCCCCTAACATACTGAGCATTTGTTCAAGAGTCAACAGCCAATAGTGATGACACTACGTGTTGGCGGACACGTGTTGGCGGACATGTGACCGTATGCTGCTCCACGGGTGGCACCGGTCCCACAAACATGCAAAACACGGGAACAAAGCTATGGTGCAAGTCCAAATGACAAAAACACGTGTTACATAGTATGGGTGCATGTTTTCTCTTCTGAGCTGGGATGAGGTAATGGTGATGAATATTGAATTACGTGTCTTTTCCAGAATGCTCATTTCTTGCAAATTATTTCATTTTTGCAGAAACATCTATTCATAACAGGACAAGACCTGCATACGTATTTTGTACCGTTATACTGAAGGATAAAGAAGCTTAAAAAAGGAGCGGTGGGGTAGCCTTGAGGTAAAAGCGTTCGCTAATCACGCCAAAAATCTGGGTTCGATGCCCCACATGGGAACAATGTGTTAAGCCCATTTCTGATGTCCCCTGCCCTGATATTGCTGGAATGTTGCTAAAAAGCGGCGTAAAACCATTCTCACTCATAAAGACATTTCGATGTTGATATCGTTCACAGAGTGAATGGCCTTGTTTCTATTGAGGCAGATTCCGGATTACACATATATCTTGGGTGAGTCAGGGAGTGAATGCGTTTAGTTTTACACCGCTTTATCACGTAAGGGGGGACACTACAAATGGGGGGAATCGAACACAGGTCTTAGGCGTAACGAGCGAACACTGTAACGACCGAGCTACCCCATCACAATAAATGTCGAATGAAGTTCAGCGAGTTGGAATGAGGCTGTATAGAGTACATAGTTACTTTGGCTTATGAAGGTAATTAACTATTCTCAAGTGTTCACGGGAGCTGTAGAACCAATCCCTCCTGTGACTTAGTGTTTATCGACATGGCGGGAGACCATGAACAGTTCCGTAATGGGATGGATTTACTGTTGTATTTTTTTAATGTTGTGCACTGTGTTCGATCCAAAAATAAGTTGTGCATGAAACGTTTGACGTGTGTATCGCTAGCACTTTTAGCGTGTTTTGGGGCTACTATGCAGGTTCTATGTCTCGTTTCACACGAGAGTTAGTTCGCCGCTTTAAGATGTGTATGTGAATTATATATATGTAACATTTACATAATTCTTTGTGTTTTACTTTTGTATACTATTTGTTTTATCGTATTATTGCTGGTGTGACTTAACCAATTTGCATGTTTTGTTTCCGGCACTAAGATGTAGCGTTAAAATGGTTATTAATTAACATTCGTTAATGAGTGAGTGAGTGATGTGAGTGAGTGAGTGTGTGAGTGAGTGAGTGAGAGTGAGTGAGTGAGTGAGTGAGTGAGTGAGTGAGTGAGTGAGTGAGTGAGTGAGTGAGTGAGTGAGTGAGTGAGTGAGTGAGTGAGTGAGCTTCGGTGAGAGCATCGCTGTGTTCATAGAGTGTTGATGGATTGTGACGTTGACGTACACGTCGGCCAATAACGTCCCCGAAATTTTCAACAGGTAAACGATCTGAGTGCCATGACAGGGATGTTTTGCTTTTGGGGGAGTCAGCGGGTGAGTTTAGTTTTACGCCGCTTTTAGCAATATTCCAGCAATATCACGGCGGGCGACACCAGAAATGGGCTTCACACATTTTACCCATGTGGGGAATCGAATCCGGGTCTTCGGCGTGACGAGCGAACGCTTTAACCACGGGGCTACCCCGCCGCCCCAGTGTGATCGGAAAGGTAGCCTTAGATAAGTGTTCACATTGTGATCCAACATTTAGAAAAGACAAAGGTAAAAAAATATCTCACATGCAACTGACTAAACTTCACTGTGACCTGCATTAAATGTGCCTGTTTCCGACGTAATATATGAAGAAATTGGCATATCAATGAAATGGTAAAATAGCTTATCACTGACCTTCATTATGACCTTTACCTAAAGCGTGGAAAACTCGTCATGTTTTTCGATTTAGTCACCACCCGCAAGTAAACATGTACCAAGATTCATTTGGAACGGATCAAACTTGCCATGGACACGCTTCTCAAAGGGGCTTGGGGAAACATGAATATGGTCATCTGCAAAAAGGTATAAACATGAAGTGTAATTAATAGTAATTTATGGAATTAAGCAGTTAACATGCCATTACTCTGTCAGTGACCTTGACGATTACCTTGACCCTTGTCTTAATATGAATGTAAATATTGTAGAAAAGTACATGCAAATTACATCTGGAGAAACAAGGGAAAACGCAAAGGAACATGACATTTTCTTGACTCTCTGACATAACATACTATATGCTCTTTGAAACTGATTTAGGTGAGTGTCATTGGTAGAATGCACAAACGGAAAAACGGAAAAGGAAGAAATAATGTATTGAATAACAAGAACTGGAATAATGTAACGTATTGATTTCCGAAGCAAGGGTTAACCCAGAAATCGGTACTGGGAAATAATCACACACGATCAATAAACAAACAACACAGTATATTGAAATACACATGATTAGGTTTTCAATCATGAAAGTCAATGTGTCAATACAGATACGGCGGCAATACAGATAAGCCCTATTACACCAGCCAGTGCACTCGCGAATGTCAAGTATTTGCCAAAGTGGTGGGAAACCCACGCTTGTCGTAAGAGGCGACTAACGGGACCAGATAGTCAGGCTCGTTGACTCACGAATGTGAAGTATTTGTAACAGTGGTGGGAAACCCAGGCTTGTCGTAAGAGGCGACTAACGGGATCAGATAGCCAGGCTCGTTGACTCACGAATGTGAAGTATTTGTAAAAGTGGTGGGAAAACCCACGTTTGTCGTAAAAGGCGACTAACGGGATCAGATAGCCAGGCTCGTTGACTCACGAATGTCAAGTATTTGTAAAAGTGGTGGGAAAACCCACGCTTGTTGTAAAAGGCGACTAACGGGATCAGATTGCCAGGCTCGTTGACTCACGAATGTCAAGTATTTGTAACAGTGGTGGGAAAACCCACGCTTGTCGTAAAAGGCGACTAACGGCATCAGATAGCCAGGCTCGTTGACTCACGAATGTCAAGTATTTGTAAAAGTGGTGGGAAAACCCACGCTTGTCGTAAAAGGCGACTAACGGCATCAGATAGCCAGGCTCGTTGACTCACGAATGTCAAGTATTTTAACAGTGGTGGGAAACCCAGGCTTGTCATAAGAGGCGACTAACGGGATCAGATAGTCAGGCTCGTTGACTCACTAATGTCAAGTATTTGTAAAAGTGGTAGGAAACCCAGGCTTGTCGTAAGAGGCGACTAACGGGATCAGATAGTCAGGCTCGCTGACTTGGTTGACACATGCCATCGGTTCCCAATTGCGCAGATTGATGCTGATGAAGCCAATCATTGTATTTTCTGTTCCAGATACGATTATTTACTTACCGCCGTCATATTGCTGGGTTATAGTTAAAACGGCACCCCAGCAAAACGGCACCAAATGTGTTTGGCGAAAACGGCATCATTTTGGCGAAAACGGCAACTGATTTCAGTTGAGTAAATGTACTTAAAACATCAAAGGTTGCAGTGTTTTCATGCTAAATTGGAATGCTTTTCCAATCACTGTCGGCACAGTAGATGTATTTACTATCTAACCTGAAATATCCACCATGACAAACTAGTTTTCCCCATAAGATTTTAGTTGGTGCCGTTTTCGCCATAAGATTTGTAGCCGTTTTCGCCAAGTGGAGGTTCCGTTATGTCCAAATGGTGCCGTTCTCGCCAGGTGCCGTTTTGCTGTGGTGACGTTTTAGGTGGCGTTAAACAACAACCAAGCTGAATATCTCGAATGAGACAAGACTTCCCTTTTTGAATACAGGAAGTCTGAGTGAGTGAGTGAGTGAGTTTACTTTAACGTCGTTTTTAGCAATATTCCAGCAATATCACGGCGGGGACTTCACACATTCTTCCGGTGTGGGGAATCGAACCCGGGTCTTCAGCGTGGCGATTTAACTACTAGGCTATCCCTCCGCCCCCTGTCCGAACACGAACTCAACATACTACAGTGTGATATAATTAACAATCGTATTCTAAAATTAGCTAAGTTCACTTTTAATACAATTCGCTACAAAGGCATTACAGTGACAGTAGGATACGAAAGCAGTGATTTTTGCAATAAAGACGAATGTGGAAAAATTCACCTCACAGCAAGAATGGTCAACTTTCCAATACAAAGCCCAGACTGATTATCCAGGGTAAGAATGATCTCTACACAATTTGCTGGTCTTCTTGTAATTTGAGATCTAAGACAAGAATTGACTCACCTTCTAAACATAAGACTATGACGCTAGAAGATACTCCAACTTTCTGGGTCAGAATATACTGGAAACGCCCACAGGGTTGTAGTACCCTGCAGTACCTTCCAGAACTCTGTCTAAATACAGAACACAACTGTTGTGTGCTTTACAGTGTTATACACCTGGAACATTATCACACAACGGTGTGTTCCCAGAGTGGCTTCTCTGTATATTATGTAATAACCAAACTCGGGGTCCACTCCGGGACAAGTCGTCAAGAAGGTGAACATGGGGGCCAGTGTGGTTTACTCCCACTTTGCCCACTTTTTAAAATGGGCAGAGTTAAAACAGCAGATGTATTAGGGTATAGCCTGCACCAGGCTGGTGGGCAGTAGTATATATATATGTGTATAATCTACTTAAGTCATAAACTACTAGTACATACTTGATTCATGAACTAGTATGTAACTGGCATTAACTCAGCAAGACATAAGTGTAATGAGTTTGAAATAATAATTTCCTAACATACAAGTGATATGCATCTTAAGAAACATCAGTATGAGTAACATCAATACCATGTCATATACATGGTGATATACGGAAGGAAGTTTGCTGCTTCATCACGGGAACGTAGATATGCGAAAAATTAAACAAGCATAAGTAAAAATGATAAATAGCATCGTGAAAAACAATCTGAGAAACCTGAGGTTGCAATTATAACATTGGACATGTTGTTCTTACATGTAAGGCCAGACCAATTTTATTTTTTTGCTTTACAGATCCGCCGGTGGTATTTTTTGAAGAATAAGAAAAAAAATCCCTGCTCAAAAACAAAAAACCTGATGTTTTTATTGGCCAGAAATGTAAACTTACCCAAAAATATTTTTTCATTGTTTTTTTACCCCATATACACTTCATAAATTGCCAAAAGTGAAATACTTTAGTATTTAAAAGGAATAGTACTTTGACTGGTGAATTTTGATTTTTTTCACTCCTGCCTTTAGGTTTTCTGAGGACAAACATCCATAAAACAAGAAATAAAATTAGACTATAACTAATCCCCCTATTGTTCTACGGGTGACTTCATTTTGTTGTTTTAAGAAAAGTGGGCACAGAGGGGGTATACCGCCAGTGTGGGAACGGTTTATTCCCAGGAAGGGGACTCGTAAAAACACAGGAAGTGACGCGTGCAAGGATAATCACTGTGGTCGAAGTTGGAGAACAAAAGATGTTTCTTGTGATCACAAGCATCTGGGCAAGTGTGAATACGTAAATGGAAAAGTACACGAAACTTATTAGTTGTTAAAACAAAGAGTTAATCTGCTACTGTGAGTAGAAGGTGACTGCTGATGCTGTTAGCAAAGTGATAACTTCAGAGTACAAAGTGAAAGTCTGGTTATCATTAATGGAAGTTTGTGTAATAATTTATCCTATATTTTCTTGTTTTCCTATGTTGTTGGCTGCTGGTGTGATTTCTCAGTTAGATGAGGAGGAAGTTTGTGTAATAATTTATCCTTTTTTGTGTGTTTATCCTTTCTTCTATTTATGCAATAAGAACACTTCTGGGTGAATGTTGGTCATATCAACAATGGTTCTAATTGGAGATGAATATTCATTTGAAGCTCTGGCTTCTTTGATACTAGAGCGTCACTGGAATAAATTTGAATGAGTTCATTAAGAGCGTGATAAAAGATTCACGCCAGTTGGGACACAAATAAGTATTTGAGAGTGTTCAAGTGTCTCTGGATGCTCCGTGAACACAACATTAATTCAAACAGCTCAATGTTCCTTTCAACAAACAACTTACAATACATCGCCTTCGGAATAATACCTGACCCAACAAGTGAATTCTACAACGTCCCAATAGAAACAGTCCAGACATGTCTTGACGTCTCGTGGGACTGTGTTCCCTAAATATTGATTGGTAGCTTCTGTCTGTTCTACATCAATTCTGAAGCCTTCCAGTTACACGGTACTTTTTCTTCTCTAGAAACAGTTTGATAAGTGCCATGGTGTCAGACAGGGAGCCATAATCTGACATTGTTCTTTCGTACTAAATGAAAAATAAACTTTAGACGTCCAAATTCTGAAGACAGAGGACAACCGTTATACGAAAGGATGAAGATTACTTGGAATGTTATAACGACATTCCTGTTTTTAGTTCAGGAAGTTTTTGGAAGTGATTGCGGCGAAAGTGATCATGAGTTTCAGAAAATAGGACGAATTCTTCACCCTAAGAGTAATGGTGGCTTCCTTCTGACCACCACGGCCATTAATGTGGATTGTGCTTCTCAGTGTTGGCGGAAAGAGCAGTGCTGGTCATACTATCACAATCCACATGACCAGGCGTGTTTCCTCGCCTCCAGATATCAGACCGCTGTGCCGGACACGTCTTTCACAGATACCAGTTCCAACTACTTTGACCTGTACAGGAAGCCAGGTAACCAAGGTTATACTCCGCCGTTTCGATAAATTGGGCTAGTTTCAGAGAAAAAAAATATTTTAAAAGTACATCATAATAATTCATTCCTGGGAGTCATATGGTGAAAGCACTGTAAATTCCCATGCATATTATAACTGTCAATAGGTATTTGGAAATGTATCTGCTCTTTTTGTACTCAATATTGATATCCGTTAAACCAAAGGAATATTTTCTAAATTTCTTTCACCAAGAGTGAAAATATTAGAGATGCAGAATTTGTTTTAATTGTGATGGTATTGTTGGTTTTCTGAGAAGATTCTATACTAATTTGTTAAATATGTTTTCATCAAGACGACCTTTGGCTTTGAATCTCTCTGACATATGTTTGCCAGCCATTTGGCCCAACGTCTTCGCTAACCCAACGTGCCCTAAATGCTCTAACCTCAAAACTGACAAAGGTGTTCCCTGTGAGAAAGTAATTTATTTCACATCTTGACATGCCTTCACTTTCGACAAATTGTTCAGACCTTTAAAGGCACTATGTCACATCACACATCTCTAAAAATAAATCATGCATTTCTCTCAATAATACTATCAGCCTTCAGGGAAGCTACCATATAAATTTATTCCATAAATAATTACGTATTTATATTATAATATTTAATTAGAAAGTTCGAATGAATTATTGCAACTTTGTAATCGACTCTCGAGCCCTCTACCGACTGAACATTATTTCAAGCACAAACCATATAGTTATGTCCCTTGGAGCGCTATTTAAGAATAGCCTACGCACAACTTGTGACTGAAACCAGTTCGGCAAACACCGACAACACCGTTTGCGACAGTTTTCTATGTATGGAGCAATTGTTAACATTCCATTATAGCAAGTGCTCTCTTTTTGGAAGCTGTTCGCCTCGAAGTTTCAATTATCGATTTCAGGCAAGTCGTAATGGATAATAAGTCTTTTGTTGCATCAATAGGAAGATAAAGTAAGTGCACATGCCCCAATATCTATTATATAGGTAAAAATGTTGTCGAAAATTTGTGACATTGTGCCTTTACAGATATAGATGCGAAGATATCTATGGTCACAACGTAAAAATGTACAGATGCTGTAAAGAGCGTCATAGAACCAAGCTCAATGACTCACCCACATTCAGCTGACAGATGTAGATGTAACTGGAATGCTTTTAAATGATACTATCGTATTCTGAATGAGTTATATTAAAACTATTTTTACAGGTGGGTACTCTACTTGCAAGGAACTTCAACTGGCCAACCCAAGCGCAACCGATGGGGATTATTGGCTGTATCCCACAGCAAGTCATGTCCACTACAATATTGTCAAGATGTACTGCTACGCCATGGGGACCAGCAGTCCGCGAGAGTTTATTACTCTACCCACGCCCAACCGAGGGGAATATCCAAATGAGACTTACCAAAAATGCCTTACTCATGTCTACTCCCTAACGGGTTGCCCTGGAAGCCAGGGTGTCTATATCTACAGTAAAATAGAGATCGACCCAACTGTAAGTCACATCATGGTATTGATTGATGCTTGTGCACCTTTGCGGGGACCTTTCACACACGCTTACTTAATGGCACTCACTTTAGGGGCGGTGGGGTAGCCTAGTGGTAAAAGCGTCCGCTCGTCACGCTTAAGACCTGGGTTCGATTCCCCACGAGTACAATGTGTTTAGCCCATTTCTGGTGTCCCCCGCCGAGATATTGCTGGAATATTGCTAAAGCGGCGTAAAACCACACTAACTCACTTTAAATGATACGTTGGTCCCTGGTGATTTGGGCAACGGCTACAACAGGGTGACGTGGTGGGTGGGCCACTGTGCTACACGTTCTGTTTGCAATATTCAAGCTTTTGGGCGGCGGTCTGCAAATAATCGATTCTGGACCAGATAATCCAGTGATCAACAGCCTGATCTACGCAATCGAAATACGGTGACGTTTAAACAAGCTCAGCGAGCCTATTAATGGTTATGTCAAGCATGGGCTCATTACGCTCACTTTAATCTGTTTGGAACATAATCGAAACTGATAACTTCCTGACTTGCACCTTTTGAATGGGATATGGCAGACCTGTCAACTATCACGCCTTTGTCTTAAGACCCACGCTGTAATTACTTCCGACAAAACTGATATATCTCAAGCCAAAATTCAGTATCCACATTTTGACCACTTAACATCACAAAATAAGCCTGAATGCATTGTTTTTGTTGAATTTGCAATTATGAGTTGGCCCACCACCAGGTTCCACCCTTGACCCTGCCGGACCGGCCTGAAGCATCTCAAGCTTTTTCCTTTTTTCGGGTTGGAAGCTATAAACATGCTGCATTGTGAGCACTCCCAGGTTTGCTGAGTGTAACTATGCTGATTTCAGGGTAGAACCGCTCCCTGTATACACTGAATGTTACGTAGTTGGCTTTCTGCGGTTCTTGTCTCCCAAAAGGATTTCGCAGGTGAAACAATCATCGGCACCCATTGCTCTTTTCCCGGCAGAACAGGTCCCCATTTCTCAATGACTATCACCACGTAGGAATTTTACATCTGAGTAGGTAACCAGCAGCAGTTCTAGTGCGTGTTATCCTGAAGGGATTTCCTGACAGATAGATCCCCAGTATGAAATATTGTCTTCCTGTAGAATTTCATTTACAGACAGGGACTCACGTACAGAATGCTTGTGACGACGTGAGGACACCGAGGCAGGATAAATACCCCAGAGTCCATGACTGTCGTAAGAGTCTTCTTTGGCGGATCGGTTATTAATAATGTATGCTCTGGCTCTGTCGAATTTCGTTTTGTTAAATACCGATTTTCCTGCTCCAGACTTACCCTTGAACATATTGCTGTGGCATAGCTTGGATATTGCTAACTGAGGCATATACTCTACAAATATATTCCCTTTCAGCGGAAGTGAGTCGCATTTTGTTGACATTCATTTTGACGTCTTTAAATGGCATTCTAGAAGTTGGGCAGATGAAAAATGAGGACTAATTCTATGGATATACAACTTCTTTATAAGCGACGTTTCGAAATAAATTTTAATTTTAAATTTTAATGTCGTTGTCAAGCACACCAAAGTGGAGTACCAAACTCCCTTACTCACTCGGTCTTTTTCTTATATCTGCAGACCATGAATGTGAACAGGGCGACCAGAGCCTTCATGACAGGTTCCGGGAAGTCACGTGACTACGCGTGGGTTGGAGATTGTTACACTGAGCTTGACAATAACTACACGTGCGGACCCAAAGGAACTTTCACCATCAACACCTCCGGCACAGGTCTTATTGTCGACCCAGCGGTAAGCTTGGAAATACTACGTTTTGTTTTTTGTTTGTCTGTTATTTAACGCCGCACTCAGCAATGTTCCAGCTATATGGTGGCGGTCTGTAAATAATCGAGCCTGGATAAGTCAACCCTGTGATCAAAAGCATGAGCATCGATCTACGCAACTGGGATACGATGACATGTGTCAACCAAGTCAGCGAGTCTGACCACCCGATTCCGTTAGTCGCCTCTTACAACAAAATAAAACAACAACAAAACAAAACAAAAACACAACCTACGTAGACCAGTTACAAAATAGTATTTGGGAATCAATGAACTATCTTTAAAATTTCCCATTAGCCCCACTGGATTTAACAAAATTGAAAATTTGTTTGAAATCAGAAAACACTGTTGAAGGTAATCAGTGCATAGAGGTTATGAATGCTTTCAAAGCTACCTTCTCTAATACAATATGCATGGCCATTTTAACTTTTGAGCCAAAAATCAATGTACACACAGAGTCGTGAAGAGTACACAAAATGCTGATGTCCATGAAAGCAAGACGTTTGAGAACGCAAGGTTTACTGAGTCACTGGGGGCGGTGGTGTAGCCTAGTGGTTAGAGCGTTAGCTTGTTAGTCGCCTTTAACGACAAGCCTGGGTTGTCGAAGACCAGTTCTAACCCGGACCTTCACGGGTCTGGAAATTCTACGAAGTACAAAGGTTCACCAGGTTTACCATTAGACCATTTGCGCCTTTCCGTTCAGTTTCAGTACTCAGTTTGAGAAACAAATTATTTCATTTAATTACCTGCATGGCGCTCACCATAAAGGAACGAAACCAGGTTTGGCACATTGTGTGTGGATCGGTTATCCATACGCCAGGTGTTCTGGCGCAATAAAATCAACATAACACCGGGCTGAACAGCCGGGCCAAAGGAAGCATGTCCCAATGTTTGATATGGGGAATAGGGGCGGTGGGGTAGCCTAGTGGTCAAAGCGTTCGCTCGTCACGCCGAAGACCAGGGTTCGATTCCCCACATGGGTACAAAGTTAGTAGCCCATTTCTGGTGTCCCACGCCGTGATATTGCTGGAATATTGCTAAAAGCGGCGTAAAAGCTCACCCACTCGCTCACTGATAAGGGGAATACCAACACAGTGGATTTGTCTTTGAGGTCACATGTCATGACATGTCATACCATCATCCCACCACCACATGGATGCACTTCCGGACAGCATCATGGCGCCAGTCGCCCCCTTCCCCACCCAACCCATTCGTAACTACTCGCCTCTTTCCGTAACAAGAAGACTCGTCCCTGTACAGTACGCCATTATTGCCAAGAATCGTGGCAAACCAATCAAACTGCGCTTAGTAAAATGTTAAATGAGGTCAAATAGTTTCTTTGCGGTTATCGATGGTCATGTGGACCACAATATGACAACAAATATGACAACGAATATGCTCCTGAGACTGACTCGAGATACTGACACAGTCACGGGTACAATGCCAATACAGAACTACAACCCAATACATGGCTAATTCATCAGACTCAACTTTGGTTGGTTCTCATTTCCAAACATCAACCTCTTCCAGTTGAAAATCGTTAGGTGTGTTGCTGTGCCTCTGTTCACAGTCCTACAACACGTTCCTTCTTAAAGCATAAATAACCATGTGAGTTATTCCCAGGTTTGTTTACGCTTCGCTTCTTTCACGATCACGTGAATAAATCAGGCCTCTCTTTGGTGCTGTCACAAGTGGACTCCCTGGGCCATGAAGTGCACACATGACATCGCATCGCCCCAAAAAAGTAAAAAATGTTACGGGGAATGTAGGGGTAACCATTCCTTATAAATATTGTACAAGCAATTTGGAACGAGTGAGTGAGTTGGGTTTTACGCCGCTTTTAGCAATACAATAATAATAAGTCATCTTCTGTAGCGCACAGTCTCCAAACAGGTGTCCTCCCATTACGCTGACAGCCAGTTCGCAGACACCTTAAAACAACAACATTTACGGTTATCTACTACCTGTTACTTGTTGTATCATATAAATCAAATAAACACAAATGTAAACCTAAATATTATTCACTTAATTACGACTTATTTAGAATATATTTAAAATATGACACATCATGTCAATGTGGCCATGGATGTGAGAATGTTTTTCATTACTTCCTTGAAAGTCCACTGTATACTACTCAAAGACATAAACTGTTACAATCTTTAGAAAGTATTGTTAAAATTAGAACACTGATTGGTATTAATCGTAAATTACATGGCAATGCAGGTGTCTCATGTACTGCAAATCAGAGGGGCGGCTCGGGGAATACAACCTTACCCAGGACTGATAAAACCCCGTATTTCCCTCGACACGATGTGATAACTTATAATGCATAACATAAAGTGTGCTTTAGGTGAGTCTTACCTTTAATGGGTAGTATATAATTGATTATGTATGTGCGTTAAATAACGCATGAGCTCAGAAATACTGATGCACCACAAGACAGGAATCTGTAAACTCTTAGCCATTGATGCTTTTCTTCTGAAACAATAGAATGACGTCAAAAAAAACTTAGTTTATCTCTTCCGACACGGTGTTGAGGCGATGTATATTATGCATATGCACAGAGTGAGTTTTCGCTACGGTAGGATGCCAATCTAAAACATGGGATTGGTACCACACGGCATCGGGATTACTCGTAACTGTCACTGAACAGCATCATTCGTCACCACTCGCCCCTTTCCGTAACCTCCATGAAGACGCTATTCGACTGGTCCCGGAATAACACGAGTTGGTCACGAATGTGAACAGCATGTTTACCCGTAACCTTCGTAATTGTCCGTGATCCATTCGACCCTTTCCGTTCATTTCCGCAATGTCTTCGGCATGACACGATAAATATGCACAGATCTTATTAGACTGGTGTGCCTGTCCAGGAGCGCTGCTTTGTGCAATCCGACAAGTGGTGAAGGGCAGGGTACCAGTCGACAAATTTACTAGTGTCGTAATGTTCAGTGTGTAGGTTAGTAGGTTAGTGGCCGCGAGTTCGCGTCCGACGGAATCTCACTAAACAAGGTGCTTATCTTAGAGAAGTAGGAGAACTTGTGATGCTTTATTCCGAAGGTAGTCCATAAAACATAATACTTATTATGCCCTCTACCTAAAAACATTAGTGACAAATTAAATTGTTTCTTTACTGTCATCTTCACGTATTGATTTTGTACAGGTGGCAGCCGTTCCAGGTGCCACAAGTCGAGATGCATAGTTACCTCCCTTCGGCGTGCCAGGAACCTCTAATCATGGACTCGAATCTCGGGTCGCCCTGATAATGTTTCGAAGTTCAACATTATACCCATTATCACGTTTAAAATCAGCATTACTGCTGACTCTCCTTCCACGCTGATTAGGGGCGATGGGGTAGCCGGGTTCGATTCCCCACATGGGTACAGTGTGTGAAGCCCATTTCTGGTGCCCTCCGCCGTGATATTGTTGTAATATTGTTAAAAGCGGCGTAAAACTAAACTCACTCACTCACACCGCAATGATTAGACACAGTGTTCCATGTTCCATCCTACTCGCTCGACATATCTCATATTTCAGCTGACGTGGAAGAGGGCAGGATACAAGTCCAAAGTAGTGATGACGAAGTCAGACGGTGACGCCGTCATCAACCTCATCTGCGGCGGATACCCGGGCTCATGTGCCCCTCTCTATCAGATGAAACTTTACATCAGCACGGCAAACTGTAAGTATTTGCTACGGAGCCGTGCCCTGGCTTGGTGTCATTAAGTGATGTTTAATTGCAAATATAACGTCTTCGCTGACAACACCCGTGAAGGTCCGGGTTAGAATGAACCGTCAGTAACCCATGCTTGTCGTAAGAGGCGACTAACGGGATCGGGTGGCTTGGTTGACACATGTCATCGGTTCCCATCGGTATTAGCAAAGATTGGTCACGCCACACTCTGCCAAGATGCCCAGACAGCCTGCACGATCCGTCAACAGAATTAACAAAAAAAGGCGTTTCCTAAAATAAAGAAACTACAAGTCCTTGTCACAAGAGTGAGTGAGTACGGTTTTCTGTCGATTTTAGCAATATTCCAGCAATATTACGGCGGGGGCCACCAGAAATGAGGTGAGGTGAAATTGGGTTTTACGTCGTGCTTGAGAATATTTCGCTCATATGACGACGTGCATGCGTGTGTATGTGTATGTGCGGCTGCCCACTGAGATACCATGCCGCAGTGAAGCATGAATACCCCACTCAGACACATTGTACTGACTCCGAGCCGACCAGTCCTTGTACCCATTAATGCCGAGCGCCAGGCAGGGACCAACAAGTACCATATTTTAACGTCTTTTGGTATGACGCGGCTGGGGATCGAACCCGCGACCTTCCGCACTCACGTACGTACGTAAACTTATCCGCATAACAATAAGTCCGTCTGGTTATTTAAATCTGTGGCATGTATTTAATCAAAAGGTAGTTTGTTACAAAGTTACAACGTGTCAGTTCCACACACAACGCTAGCCTCGAGTATTGTCAGAGAGAGTAGTATTTTTGCCCAGATTTGAGATGAATAAATAAATGAATAAATGAATAAATGAATAAATGAATAAATAAATAAGAGCATGTTTATCAGGACATGGTTATTATGTCCAGCCTACAATTTTGAACTTAAATTTGATGCAAACATATAATGTGTATAAATCAATTCCGACCCACAAGTATGGAATGGCTCTGGCAAACAAAACTGCCCTTTGGCTGTATTTCGTAATAGTAGATATGTAATGTTTCAACCAGGCAAGTTTATAAACATTTCAATATGATTATTGCCATTTTTCTCCCCGATCTCACAACACTATCCTTGTATTTCGTAATTGATAGTAGATATGTAATGTTTCAACCAGGCAATTTCATAAACATATCAATGTGAATATTGCCATTTTTCTCCCCGATTTCACAACATTATCCTTGTATTTCGTAATGTATAGTACATAGTAGACATGTAATATTTTGCAACAAGGCAGTTTTATAAATATATCGATATAAATATTCACATTCCTCTTCCCGATAATCCTCATTAAGCTGTAGGGATGCCTCGATACATCGATGCATCGATACTTTTTCTAAGACGATACAATTATCGATACATTCAAAACCGTATCGATATTTAGTTTTGAAAGTATAGGTTTAAATTCGTTTACATTTTGCAATTGTATCATGTTTTTGTTCATTGAGTTATAAATGATTATTTTTCATGCACAAAGATGGGAAATTAGAACTTTTTAATCTCTGAGAATCAAAAATGTTGATCTTTTCATGGACAATTATAAAATATGTAATATTAATGTTCAAAATGTTACTAAATCTACGCAATAATGCCGCGAAAATAGGTATCGTGATACGTATGGAATCGTGACATGGGTATCGTGATACGTATCGATTCATGAAACTTATGTATCGTGACATCCCAGTTAAGCTGACAATATTCCACACAGGTCCCTGTACATCCTCCCCCACATACTAACATTGACCCAGGTAGAACCGGAACTAATTAAGCCCTTATTGTAAATATTCTCACTGTTACCTTACGTGTTCTCAAAATGGCATCTATTTAAAATCAGCTGGATTGGCTTCGTCACATTTAAACTAAGAGTCAATAATTCCCTGTGTAAAAAGACTTTCCAGTCACAAGTCCCTTCCTTTCAAATCCCACCTAACAAAAATATGATATAATTGATGATTAAAACAATCATCTTATGTTCATTGCTGTGTCGCAAACTCTTCTAATACCATTCTGAATATTTTAGCATTTCCTTTTCAACAACTGAACAATAGATAACGTCTGATTTGACTTTTCCCAACACAATAACAGCATCCGCAATTAACCTCGGAATTTTGTTTCCATTCTTTACCCTGCAAATGTTACAGGATCAATGTTAAAGGTAATAAGTCAAAATGCTTCTCAAAAGCATAAATTAAATGTGTGTATCCATTGAGATATCCAGAGGCAATGTTGATTGGAGACTTGCTTAATGAACAAAATGTCTAGAGACCTAGTTCCTGGCACGCAGGCATATGCCAAATTATGCATGCGACAAACAACGTCACTGATGCTGAGGTTGCACAGGTGCTTTCAGTCGTACAATCCTCATTGGGAAAAGGTGTTGTCGTCACCAGTTCTACGTCGCCGGGGTCGTCTATATGTAATAGTTCTGTCAAAGGTTGGGCACATGGCAGTTTGCTGGTAAACGTCTACTAAGGCAATTCATACATTTCAAAGGGCGCTCGTGTAGCCTAGTGGTTAAAGCGCTCGCTCGTCCTGCCGAAGACCCGGTTCCGATTCCCCACATGGGTGCAACAGTTGAACTTGTGATATTGCTGGAATATTGCTAAAAGTGGTGTAAAACCATATTCACTCACCCACACATTTCAAAATTAGTCTGTAATTGTGCGTGACAATGCAGTATTGGCATAGGTGTATGTGTGACACTTTTTAGTTTTATTTGTATTTGACATATTCCCGTTATATTGTCAGTTGGCCATTTTGTATGTGGCAAAACCCCTTGGTTAATACAATGTGTTGAACAATTTGTCACAATAATCAGAGACCTTGAAAGTCTTTCTTATTTGTACATCTTCCACACGTACTAACATTGACCCAGAAAGACCGCCGGAACCAATTAAGCTCTAATTATGAATATTATCATTGTAGCCTTACGCGTCCCACAAATAGGATCTATTCATAATCAGCTAGATTGGCTTTGTTACATATAACTTTTGTAATCAACCAAGAGCCAATAGTCCTTTGTGTAAAATGTCATGGAAAAGGATGCTTTTAAACTTCTTTTGAATAGGCCCATGTACAGCCTCAGAGGAATTCCAGCCAACAAACCTGATCTTGTCCTTTTTGATAAAGCTAATGATTTTATTTATGTTATTGAATTTTCTGTCCCTTTTGACAGCAATGTGATTGGCAAGATTCAGGAAAAGCATGATAAATATGCGGACCTTGCCTTTGACATGTCTCGCTTGCAAGTACATTGTTGTCAGGCTCCCCATTGTTCTCAGGGATATACGACAGTAGATAATATGTTAATACTACAAAGTATTATTCAAAGGTATTTAAACTCTAAAGGGGGGAAATTCTACGCATTATTTGTAGATTTTTCAAAAGCTTTCGATTCAATACAACGAAAAAAACTTTGGCTTCTTTTTAATACCCACGGTCTCAGTGGTAAAATGAGTAAACTTTTATGCAATATGTATGAAAATGTTAAGGCTTGCATTAAAAGTAATCATAATTATTCAGAAACATTCGACTTGCAACTTGGTGTGAGACAAGGCTGTATACTAAGCCCATTTCTATTTTCCTTTTTTATAAATGAGTTAGCACGACAAATCGAAACTAATTGTGTACACGGCATTCAACTCCACCCTGATATAGTTCATATTTTCCTATTGCTATTTGCAGATGACATTGTTTTGTTCTCAAGCACGATTAATGGCTTACAGAATCAAATTAATGAACTTGAAAGTTACTGCGATAAATGGAAATTAACTGTAAATAGAGAAAAAACGAAAATTATTGTATTCAAAATTGGAGGCAAATTGTCAAAAAAGGAAAACTGGTTATATAAAGGTATGCAGCTGGAGTGTATTGGCTTTTACAAATATTTGGGACTATATTTCACCGGTGGCCTGTCATGGACGAGGCATGTAAAATATGCAGCGTTACAGGGACAAAAAGCATTAATTGGAATTATGAAACAGTTGAGTGTACTTGGTAATATTAACTACTCTTCATTCTTTAAAATATTTGATGCCAAAGTCAGTCCAATTTTATCATATGGGGCCGAAATTTGGGGAATAACAAAATTTGACGAAATTGAAAAAATCCATTTATACGCATGCAAAAAGTTCCTCGGAGTTAAAATTAACACTATTAACGCAGTGATTTATGGTGAATGCGGAAGGTACCCATTGCACATTCTTACAAGCATTAAAGTTATTAAGTACTGGCTAAAACTGTTGATTATGCCTTCAAATCGCTTACCCAAGAAGTGTTATAATATGATGTTGTTATATGATAAAGGTGGACAAAAAAAACTGGGCAACCAATGTAAAAAACCTTTTATAGTCTATTGGTTTTGGAATTACATGGAATACACAATATGTCGAATCACCTACGTTATTCATACAATCCTTAACAACAAGACTAAAAGATATGTATATTCAAACATGGAGTGAAAGGATATCCTTATCAAATAAATGCATGTATTATTCATTGTTTAAAAATGCCATAGTTCTTGAGTCATATCTATCCTGTGTTAATGTTAAAAAGTTTAGAATAGCACTGGCACGATTCAGATGCTCTTCTCATGATTTGTTGATTGAAAGAGGCAGATATATGAATGTAAAAAAAGAAAATAGAATATGTACACTTTGTAATTTTAACGAAATAGAAGATGAATTACATTTTCTCCTAATATGTCCATTTTATGACCGGTTGCGAACAAAATATATTAAAAGATATTACTATGTCCATCCAAATGTGATAAAATTCTCCTCATTGTTAAGTAGTAAAAATCCAGTTCTTCTACAAAATATTTCAATGTTCATTTACTATGCTATGATTACCCGATCTAAATTCCTCTCAAATGTCACATAACTTTATGTACCATAGGCCTGTGGCCTTCTCAGTGCAAATAAAGATTATAATATTATTGTCAGTTGGCCATTTTTGTATGTGGCAAAACCCCTTGATTAATACAATGTGTTGAACAATTTGAGACAATAATCAGAGACCTTGAAAGTCTTTCTTATTTGTACATCTTCCACACGTACTAACATTGAACCGGAAAGACCGCCGGAACCAATTAAGCTCTAATTATGAATATTATCATTGTAGCCTTACGCGTCCCACAAATAGGATCTATTTATAATCAGCTAGATTGGCTTTGTTACATATAACTTTTGTAATCAACCAGGAGCCAATAGTCCTCTGTGTAAAATGACTTTCCACACACACGTCTCTTCCTTTCAAATCTCATCTAACAAAGATATAATGAATAATAATAATAATCTACTACCGTCTTCGCCTTGCCTGTGGCTTTGACTCCGAGGTCCATCCATGGTACGACCCTGAACATGGCCAGGGTGTCATGGAAAATGATGCTTTTAAACTTCTTTGGAATAGGCCCATATACAGCCTCAGAAGAATTCCAGCCAACAAACCTGATCTTGTCCTTTTTGATAAAGCTAATGATTGTATTTATGTTATTGAATTTTCTGTCCCTTTTGACAGCAATGTGATTGGCAAGATTCAGGAAAAGCATGATAAATATGCGGACCTCGCCTTTGAAATGTCTCGCTTGCAAGTACACTGTTGTCAGGCTCCCCATTATTCTCGGTACCCTTGGTTTGGTACCTCCTGATCTCTTGGCGCTGTGCCAAGCCCACCTGGAGCACAGCCCTTCTGACACTCTGGGTAATGCAGAAGTCTGCAGTGTTTGGGAGTCTACATATTCTCCGGATAGTTCTTGGTGGGTTCGACTAGGCAGCGTTTCCTGGGAGAAGTCCCATTAGCTGTCTCGGCTGCGTGTAGAAGGGGCAATAGTCTGACTCACAGTCCCTGAACCACATCATTTTCCCTACTGCCAAGCCCTCTCTGCAGTGCTAAAGCCCTAAATAAAGCAAGTCTAGATTCCCTCAGGTTCAGGATCTCTGGCCTCCCTGGGCTCCTTTTCAATTTAAATGGGCTTGTTTGTTACTATGAAAATTATATATATTCAGAGACAAAGCATTAGTCTAAGTGGGCAAGGGCCCTGAGCTGATGATGAGCCTTACCAACCTGACTGTGCCAGGATCACCCAAACCCTCTCTGCTGCATACTATCTTTAATCTATAAAACATAATAATAATCCATTTATCATGAATATTGCTCCATGCACAATGCATGCCCGTAGCGCCCACACAATCTGATTATTATTACCCCGGATAACAAATTGTGCCTGTTAGGCGCTAGAAGGTAAATAGTCAAATGAGTTTATCCCACCGAGTACCTATTTTCTGCTGGGTGAACAGAGGCAATTTTGTACAAACTCACTTGCCTAAGGTGAAACCACATGTATCACAAGTGCTTCGTTGTGAGGCAGGACCGAAGTCCTAGAAACTCTCAGGAGTCAAGCTGCCAAACACGGTCACCCATCCAAGGACTCTGAACTCTATTCATAGTACCACGTGCCACCACCATTAATGATTAGAACAATTACTGTTCTGTTCATTATTGTGTTGCAAACTCTTCTTATGCCGTTCTGAATAAGCCATAATTTTCTTTTCAAAAACTGAACAATAGATAACGTCTGATTTGCCTTTTCCCAACAAAGTAACAGCATCTGCAATTATCCGGGGAATTATATTTCCATTCTTGTTACAAAGGTTCACGAAAAAGAAATATCGGCTAAATTCTGCGTGCGTCAGACATCGTCGCTGACCTATCAATTCCTTTAAAAAAACCAAAACAATAGAAAACGTCTGATTTTACTTTCCTCAAAACAATAAACAGCATTCTCTATTATCCGGGGAATTGTGCTTCCATTCTGTACCATTCAAATGTTGCCAAGGAGCTTGAAACTGTCGGAGTGAACGTCCGGAGTTAGCGCCTCCCTTGTGACCGCTTACACCAGCCAGCAAGATAGTGTTTCTGAATATGTCTGTGTTTAACTGACATGATGAGTGAGTGAGTGAGTTTGATTTTACGCCGCTTTTAGCAATATTCCAGCAATATCACGGCGGGGGACACCAGAAATGGGCTTCACACATTTTACCCATGTCGGGAATCGAACCCGGGCCTTCGGCGTGACGAGCGAACTGACATAATGAATATCAACGGAATGTTGCAAAGCAGGCACCTCGCCTGTTGACTGCTGACACCAGCCAGCAATACAGTGTTTCTGAAGATGTCTGTCTTGAACTGACATGATGAATATCAACGGAATGTTGCAAAGCAGGCACCTCGCCTGTTGACCGCTGACATCAACTAGCAATACTTATTTCCTTCTGAATATGTTTGTGTTGAAATGGCATTTTGAATCATTTCCTTTGACAATGTAAATATTTTAGAATTTAACTTTGAATTAACAATGTCATTTTCTTGCCTATTTGTAATGGTGTAATGCAAGATCACGGCGGGGGACACCAGAAATGGGCTTCTCACATTGTACCCATGTGGGGAATCGAACCGGGGTCTCCTATAATGGTAGGAGTTCCTACAATGGTTACCCAACCACTGTGTACAGAGAAATTCCAAGCTTTATTTACTTGAAGAATGTTTGACATCATCAAAACTTGATATTCAGCAAACACTTAGTATGGTACACCCAGGGACCTCACACTGCCATATATTTGGTTTGAGCAGTATTTAGAAAAGACACGTCACGGAAAATAACCACGGGCGAGTGAAATCGCCTACAGTTGCAACAATAGGTGAAATGACGTCTTTCCGTTAAACACAATGTCAGAAGGGAGGTGTAATATGCTTAATAATTAATGATAGAGTTGAATTGAAAACCACGAGTGTATCATGTGTACAAAGGGAGAATCAGGAAGATAATAAGTAACGACATTGATTAATGCTCCTGTCCTTTAAAGAGGAAGAGTTACAAACAGCTGACAATCATAGCAAGCTTGAGTCATGCATACAAGATATTATATCTTTGATCTCTGTATGTCGGCATGTATTATGCATAATCATGGTAAATTACTCACATACAGACAACGTTTAACACATGACACTAATTACAACATCTTGACAAAAATTGTGATATATGACCCCGGAACCGACCAAGTAAGAACGGGGATTTTACTCCAATGCGATATGTCGTTGTGAAAATAAAATGTATCTGCCAGTTCTGAATGCAAGTAATAAATGCTGGGTCATTATGTTGTGAAAATTTACATACATTGTCGTTTCTGAGCGGCATGTTTACATCCAAAAGGGAGTGCCAACGAAGGAAGGAATCATCCTCGATATCTCGAGGGTATACGTTCCGATAAATCTCCACTATATACTGGAGATTTATAGGAACGTATACCCTGGAGACATCGAGGATGGGGAAGAATCAGCCGACATCAGATTTCTCCAGTTGTCAAAGTTCACTCAACCAGCGCAGTTCCGGGTTTAAATTGGTCTTCAGTAACCAATGTTTGTCATAAGAGGCGACTGACGGAATCGGGTAGCCAGGCTCGCTGTCTTAGCTGACACATGTCATCGTACTCCAACTGCGTAGATCGATGCTCATGATGTTGATCACTGGATTACTGCAGCTGGAATACTGTTGAGCGCGGCGTTAAACTACAAACCAACCTACCAACCAAAGTTCACTCAGGGTGATCTTGGTATCGTATCAGTGTGAGGGCGACAAGGTAGCCCTGTGGTTAAAGCGTTCTCCAGTCACGCCAAAAACTATGGTTCTATTCCCCAAATAGGCATAACGTGTGAAACCCATTTGTGGTGTCCCCTGCCTTGATACTGCTGGAATATTGCTGAAACCCAACCCACTCACTTTAATAAATCGGCATTCTGTGAGTCGTCTTTGTGTAGCTATAAACGAGATTTTATGGCGTTTCCCGGCTGTGAATCGTGTTTGTTTCAACTTGATTTTCAATTGTAGTTTTCTGGACATGTTTCAGATGTGAATCCTGCCAGCGCAACCTGGATGACTTGAATGCGCCGCCATGACAACATCCCGACTGCGATGGATTTGAACGCCGAGGAGTCTCATTTACTTAACCCTATTGATAGCAAATTAACTGCAGAGACAGGGATGAGCTCACTGAAATAGTTTGTGTGGTGTTTGGTAAATGAGCCAAGGGATGGATGTGAAAGCAAGTCCAGTAGAAACTCCCAAAAAGGTGTCCACACCATCCATTAATGCATACGTCCAATTTGTGGTGTACTCGCTCCTGACTGGTTCAAGCTGCCATTTCCCTTGGATTCAAACATATGTTATCCACAATGTAAAAGAGACATGGAACCAGTTTTCCAACTGTCAACATCTTTTCTCTAGTAGTTAATATATTCTTGTGTTTTGACATGTTTGGCTTCTTTGTTGTTTAACGAGATGAGTATAAGCTAAGTATACGCAGAGTGAGTGAGTGAGTTTAGTTTTACGCGGCTTTTAGCAATATTCCAGTAATATCACGGCGGGGAACACCAGAAATGGCCTTCACACATAGTTATAGTACCCATGTGGGGAATCGAACTTAGGTCTACGGCGTGACGAGCAAACGTTTTAACCACTAGGCTACCCCAAATATAAGCTGAAATGGTATGTTAGGCATCGAACTATAGTATAGTTAGGGGTAGAGTCAGTCCCAGTGACTCACTCATGGCCAACATTCAATCAACCTTCCGATCTCATGGCAGATAGTCCTATTTATTTGGCCGCCTTCCTGCAGTTTGGCGACATGTAAATGGCGAATTATAGTCAAACAATGTTTGATATCATGAGCAAAGTCTCACACCTTCGGATCAGATGACACGCAAGACACAAAACCTCTGAGGATGACCATTCTATCACCTTCGTCACCACTCGCCCCTTTCCGTAACCTCCAAGAGGAGGCTTGTCCCGTAACTACAAAAGTTGGTCACGAATTCGAATGCACACTATCACTAAGGTATATCCTCTCATGGCTGCCACCAGTCTAAGTAAACTTAGGCTCAGTATTATTCGTTACACTGCTATCTACTGAGTCAAACAAAACCCATTACACAGATGTACATTTAAGAGATTATTAATTGTACATGGACTAAGTTCCAACATTTTTATGCAGTCTATATCTTCAAACGGGTGTTCGAGACAAGCGCGTAACGTCTGCTATTATAAATACAAATATGGCGTGCGAAAACGATGTTTTTTTAGTCCACTTTCCTTTTTCTGTTTTATAAATAATTAGCATTAGAATTCTATAACAGTTTTGCATATTCAACTACATCCTGTAGACTGAGGCTTAGTCCCTGAATATATATAATTTTGATAATAATAAATAAACTCATTTAAATTGAAGAGGAGCCCAAGTGAGTTGGGAGATTCAGGACCTGAACCTGGGGACATCTACACTGGTTCAGGTCCCTCTCCTCCTATTAGTGTGTGCAGATGATAGTATTGCGTACTAAAGCACAGCTAAAGTACTGTCGCAAATAGAAAAAAACAGTTTTTAGGCTGTTACTCTGTAGCCCTAAAATGTACACAATTGCAAATAGCACATGTCGAAAAACCCCACATCGGCCTAACTGGGAGTTCAGTGGGATGCGTAATAGGATATCCAGAAAAGCATGTTTACTCGTAAAATCGGGCAAAACTTAGAAAAAAATTCGAATAGCTGCTGAAAACAATAAATCAGACTATACATGGCAATTAGGTCGCTCAGTCAGGTAGGACTACGGACCATCGACTCACCTGGCATGAAATGCACGTGCTGCCTACAGCATCTTAAAGATATTTGATGCCTTTACTTGGGTGTTGAATATGTCGCATCTATTGATTAACATCTTACGTGTATTTCTTTCATAAAGTTTATGTTCTGATATGTAAAAGAGTATGATACTCGTAGAAAAGCATAATCAGTCATCGTATTAATTGTCTCAAAATATATAGGTGGCATGACGACCCGAAGATCGACAGGACTGGATATTATTTGTAAATTGTTATGGCATGCCGCTTACTTCCCCAGTTTAATTCCCCAGAAGGATCATCTTATCTTAGCTGATATCTCTATACCCCAGGCCGACCCAAAACCACCGTCTCCGACACCCGTCCTTTTTTTGCTTTTGAGACGACCCCTCCTACGTGTTTCTTTATATAGTGATAGTGAGACTCCATAGTAGCTACATCCTTAATAGTTTCAGCATAAAAGTTATTATTTTTTTACGTTAGCTATCGTTTATAATGAAGCTAAGTCTAATTTCAAAATGGGTATTTAAAAAGTGTCCTTTGTAATACAATATCATCGCCCTCTAATTTGCATAAAGCCATGGTCTGTTCCAAAATAAGTCGATTTGGACTTAGAAAAACCGCATTGCCCATTTCTGCACTAATCTCTCCTGAGTAAAATCCTTCTTTTACATTTCCTATCTCCCTCCCACTGCGACTGTAGTTAGGCCGAACTTAGTTTAACAGATATTTCACACTTTCACATATTATCTACGTAATTGTAGATGTAAATGTGAAATAACAGTTTTTTTCTATTTCCAACAGTACTTTAGTGACATGCAGAAGCAAACAGTAAGGCAATTATTGTGAAAAATGGAAGTCTTTGTAAATAGAGTCAACTATAAAATTATTCGTTCCCAACATGTCTTGAACTTGCCAAACATGAAAAATGGTCCCTAAAATGTCTTAAGTTTGGATATGGCTAGATGCTATACATGTTTGGGTGTCCATTTCAGTAATGATCTGGGTCCTGGCAAAGGAAGCGCCCGTCCAGGCCACTAGGAATGTATGTGGAATAATGAAGATTCGTATTCTTGTTAATATAAGTTAGAAGTCATTCGTTCTGATTTCTGTTGTCACAGAAGTCCAGTTTTACTTTACGATCCTACAATATGAGGAGTAAGACAATGCAGCCACATCATAAAGGTTCACTTCTACACTTATATGTATATGAACCGACTCATAGGGGCGGTGGGATAGCCTAGTGGTTAAAGCGTTCGCTCGTCACGCCGAAGACGCGGGTTCGATTCCCCACATGGGGTACAATGTGTGAAGCCCATTTCTGGTGTCCCCCGCCGTGATGCTGCTGGAATATTGCTAAAATCGGCGTAAAAAACCTCAGTCAGTCAGTAATACTGGTCGGCTTAGGCCCCTTGATAGAAGACTGACTGACTAAATCGAAGCGGCAATGCACAACATGACATTTTACGAAACTTCAAATAATTGCACGCTCACTGAAAGTGCCAAATCGGTTCAGCTTTCGCCGTATCAAATTGATATAATTGACGAAACCGTTTTATGTCACCCCTGATACGACGTAAATTGTAATAAAGACGCAAATTGTAAAAAACTTAACGTAAATTGTAATAAAAACGTAAATTGTAATAAAATTGACGTAAATTGTAATACGCAAATTGTAATAAAAATTGACGTAAATTGTAATAATTTTCGTTGCGGTAAAATGTAATAAATAAAAATTGACGTAAATTGTAATAATTTTCGTTGCGGTAAAATGTAATAAATATTTACGTAAATTGTAATAACAGTTTTAATCACTCGTAAATACGCGGGTGTTTCTTTTTCGTTGCATTTCATACATCAAATAAGCTTGTTAGGGCGATAACTCAAGAAAGAAATGACTCACCGACACAAGTGAAATGGAGTGACCTTGAGATAATTTTCAAGGTCACAGCAAAAATCTGAGGGTTTTGCCAATATAAAAATTGTTAGCGCGATACCCAAGAAAGAATTGACAAATCTTAGCTAAATGACGAAAATGATATTCGTCCTGATATATAATCGATATAAAATCTCTGACTGTCCTCTGTATCATGTCTTTTCGCAAATATCTTTTGAGGTTTTGATATGTATAAATATAAAGTGGGGTTGGGGTGGGTTTCTAACGGGTATATCAAATCAAATCAAATCAAATCAAATTAGACATTTATATAGCGCTACATATCCAGAGTCCTGCTCATGTGCACTTAGTCGAATGCTCCTTTGAAGAGGGTGGTTTTGAGACAAGATCGGAAACTGTATGTTGATATTTTCCGATTTTCTGACATTTTCAAGTAATCAATTCCAGAGTACAGCACCCGGTCTGCTAAATGATCTGTCTCCGTACTTGTGGTTCGGACAAATGGAATAGCCTAGCTGACTAGCAATGAAATGCATCACAAATTAAACTTCAGGAAACAAAATATGCAAGAAACATTTTTGTATGTTTGAGATTGGTAGAGGTCGGCTAGAATCAAACGTAGATATTAAACTGCACAAAAAGGCAATTTGAAACTACAATCGCTTGTTCAAATGACTCCCCCTTCGGTTTACTGAAAGAACTCGAGAAAGAAATGATGGATTTTGTTCAAATTTGGTACCAAGGTTTATTGACGAGATGTACCGACACCACTTGAATTTAGTGACATTGAGGTCATTTTAAAGGTCACAGCGAAGGTGTAACAGTTTTGCACATGCCAAGCTTGGTAGCCGCGAACTTAGGAAGAATTAATAGATTTTGATCCAATTTTATATCAAGGTGTATTGGCGGGAATCCCCTACACCAATTGAATCAAAATATGCAAAAAACATGTTGTATGTTGGTAAAAGTCAAACTTAGATATTAAACTGCACATAAAAGCAACTTTAAACTCTAATCGCTTGTTCAAGTGACTCCCCCTTCATGTTTACTGAAAGGGCTTGTTTTGGAGACACTACTCACCCCCTTTCAGTTGACGTCATCATAAGAATATAACTCATCCTAAAGTTTTCACTTATTCATACATGGTGTCAAGGGTTCAAACTAAATACTGAATGGTCACACAAGTGTCAGCTCTCAATATGTTGTATATCTGGACACAATGTTTTTGAAAATTTAAAATGAGGGTGTCCTAAAAATACAGTCCCCGTCTATATGTAAATCAAGCAATCCAAATCTTTGAATGTTGATGATGACGGGAATTCATCCAATACTATGCTGAACATATTTTATATGATACTATCTCAGGGTATACCATTATAGTGAAAGCCCTGTTTCGAGGAGGCGCCGAGGTTCGGTTCCCGAGATGGGCACATTTGCGTAGTATCCTTGGACAAGATACTTAGATCTACACTGTCTCAGTTCACCCAGCTGTAAAATGGGTACCCGTGAGTATATGCTGGCAATGTGAGTGTTAAGTTCATTGCGCCTAACAGGCAGCATGGCTGTACAGTCCCCAGGGAGTTGAAAAAGTATCGGAAACTACGATAGTGTCCTATGATCGGGGATAGTAATGTACGTAGCGCCGTGAGCAGGCAATGTGCCTGGATGTGAGCGCCATATAAGCGGACTATTACTATTACTAGATACCTAATGGGAGATCGTTTTCCATTTTCTGCAAATTTGCAAGAAACATAATACCCCAATGTTGTGATGACTAATATCTCGCTAACCACATTACCCACATGCAATCATGGATATGACTTTGCTAATGATTCCTTCAAAATAAAATGGATGCTTTTTTTCAAACATTGGACATCGAGAATATAGTTAGTTTGACTACTTTTTCAACGCCCCTTGTAACATACTAAAAGGAAATGAGAACGTCTAAGGAAAAAAGCATTTCGATCTCTGAATACTTCTGAGCTATTTAGATACAAAAAGCAAAGGAATAAAGTAAATAATCTGAAAAGAATAGCCAAGAGAAACTTTTAATCTATTTTTGATAACTATTTATCACCTCAGTCTACTCAATCAGGTGGTTACTACTTCATCGGGACCCATTCCCCTTTTTGTCACTGATGATTCTGGGATACCTTCAGTTTTTACAGATTTGGATAAAGCTCAAACATTAAATGAATATTTTGTATCTGTTTCAAATGTTACTGATGGCGGCAAGACTTTGCCACCTGTTAGCCATCGCTGTGTTAACAGTATAACAAATGTCATTGTAACCGAAAAGGAGGTATCTGATAAGACCTTACCAGCAAACAAATCTAGTGGACCTGATGGCATTAACATGAGAGTGTTAAAACGAATTTGTACATCTATAGCTGAACCTCTTTGTTTGTTGTATAATATATCACTGAGTGACTGTATTTCCTACAATGTCTAAAACGGGTAATGTTACTCGGATTATTTTGAAAGAAGGAAATGCATCCCTCCCAACTAATTACAGACCTATTAGTTTAAAACCTATCCTTTGGAAAATCCTTGAAAGAATAATGGTAAAGCATGTGCACGACCATTTCCATGAACATAACATTTTATGTAAATTCCAGTCAGGTTTTACTGCTAGTCGTTCTGCTACATCTCAACATAGGCATTTATCATAATATATGCTCAGTCCTAGATAATCACCACCTTTACTGTATGCTGTTTTGTGATATTTCAAAAGCCTTTTACAGGGCATGGCATAAAGGTTTATTGCACAAATTAGAAAATGATGGTGTTCGTGGAAACATACTTAGTTGGTTAACTAACTATCTATCTGGGCCCGGTTGTTCAATACTCGGTTATCTTAACCGCCGGTTAACTCCTAACGGCCGGTTAAATCCTTAACCGGCCGTTAGGTAACCGAAAGTTAAATATGCGTTGTTCAAAACATGGTAAGTCATGCCGTTAGCTAACGTCGGCGTCTAAGTTTAACAGTGTGGTTAACGTCACTGGTTAGTTTCCATATATCCCATAGTTCCGTTTTCTGTTTACTTCCGGTTTACCAAAAATGAAAACGCAAAATGTCGCCTGCACCCCAAGGAGAAAGAGAAGTCGAAATTTCTCTGCTGACGAAGAGAATGTAATCCAGTCAATGGTTGAGGACAACTCTATAGTTTATCATAGGCATGCGAAAGTCGTAGCGCTACGAACGTTTTGGATTGGAACACAAGGTTCCAGCCGTTTACATAATTTATATTTCAAAGACAAATGATCCCAGTTCTGAGTGGGACCTACTTCAATTCCAACAACAGAAAAGACATTTTAATGAAAAACTATAGCACAGCTATAGATAAAATATGATGAATCCATGGAAATAATATTAATATTAGAAGCATGTGTTGTCCGTGGATAGAAAATGTACAAATATTACACACAGAGTTACGCTTAGACGGCTACAGTCTTAATGAATCTTTGAATTCACTCAAGACCTATCGCTCACTTTTCACTCCTTAAATTGTCATGACTGTATGGCCACGTCGTGAAGATGCTATCAATATCATTTATTAATTATTTGCCAAGTCTGTCAAAAAGTGTAATGTATGAACACACATTGCCAAAGCTTTTAACATCAAACAATATAGATGTTGTGACTATAATACCATTAGCTTTTATCTGAAATATGCATTCAATGCCAATAGAAACTTAATAAAATATTATGTTACTAGCACCACGTGCAAGCAGATCAAACTGTAATTTTACTATAGGCCTCAGGGCCAACACTGCTGAATAAAAATTGATCTATTATCCGACCTTACTGTTGACAGAAATCTCGTGAATAATACTGTGCAATATCGTCATTATCTGAACGCCTTCACAGACGCATATTCCGGAAAGATGTCTTGAAAAACATGAAGCTGCGTCTAATTTATAGATGAACATAATTTCCTCGATACTCATTAATCAGATGGACCTTCATTTAGTTCAATTCACAAGTGACTGCAGAAAATGCATAATTCTTTTTAATGACTTCACGATCGGAAATAATGTATTATATACCCTCCCAAAAAAGAAACACATATAGGAATTTCAACTGTATTTTTATGTTTATTTTGAAACATCTTGTAGGCTTTATGAGTTAATGAAATATAGCGAAATTGCACACTGGGAATGCAGACTTATCCGTCTTTGGCACCAACTCGAGGGAAGTCAGTTTGAGTGTCACATGGAGACGTGTGGTGGCGCTGAAGTCAATACCTCGTGTGACCACCGTGGTCATCCAGAACTGCACGGCATCGCCTCGGTATCGAACGAATCAGTCTCAGAATCTCGTGTTGCCCAATCGCAGCCCACTCTGCCTGTAGTGCCTGTGCGAGTTGCTGAAGTGTCTGGGGCTGAGGGTTACGGCGTCGCACCCGTCTGTCCAGGGCACCCCACAGATGTTCGATCGGGTTTAAGTCCGGTGATCTTGAGGGCCAGGGGAGCACATTGATGTTGTGGTTCTGGAGGAAGTCTCTAGTGTGACGTGCTGTGTGGGGCCTGGCATTGTCCTGTTGAAACAACTCCCTCTGGCGATCAATGATTGGAAGGAGGTGTGGGCGTAGGATTTCGTCACAGTACCGTTGAGCTGTCAGATTGCCCTGGATCATCACCAAATCACTTCTCCTACGGCAGGTGATCTCACCCCACATCATAACACTTCCCCGGCCGAATCTGTCCACCTGGGGAACGCATGCCTCGGCGAAACGTCCACGTCGACGTCTGTACACCCGCATTCTTCCATCGCGTCGTTCCAATAGAAATCGTGATTCATCACTGAACCAGATTCTACGCCAATTCGGTAGGTTCCAGGCCTGAACGTTGGTGCACCATTGAACTCGATGTCGACGATGTTGTTGTCGAAGCACAGGGCCCAAATACGGTCTTCTGGCGCGTTAACCTGTTCCTGACGGTCTGTGCAGAAAGCCTCCTCAATCCGGGTATTTGTCGAGCGGTACTGGTCGCCGTAGCTGTTCGATGACGCAGGTGATGTACCCGGATGTAGCGATCCTGCGCCGCAGTGGTCGCTCGAGGTCGCCCACTACGAGGGGCATCTGCTACCGCATTCTGCCGGCGATATCTCTCCCAGAGCCGTGAAATGGTACTTTGGTGAACATTCCTGCGTCGGGCAACTGCACGTTGAGACTGGCCAGCTTCAAGCAAACCAATGGCGATATGACGGTTGGCTTCACTTAGACGTGGCATTTTGCGTTCGTCAACAATATTCCAAATACAGTGAATAATCGACAGACAGCGATCAACCTTTTATACCCATCATTGAGACTATCTGATCCCCAACTTTCACGTGCATTGCATGTGAATTGTGTATTCTATGACACTACACGCCGAAATTGAAAATCATGCTGTTAAATACGGGTATTTTACGGATGGTGCGTTTTGTTGTGATGTTTCAAACCATAAACACCATAGGACTCATAAACAGAGCAAAACCTTTTGTAAAATGAATCACGTTTTAATTCATTGCTACATGAAATTGCTATTTTCTTGATGCGTTTCTTTTTTGGGAGAGTATATTTCATAAGTGTATTATAGAACGCTGTAGTAGATGAACATAATTTCCTCGATACCCATTAATCAGGTGAACCTCCATTTAATGCATAGATAGTTCTTTTCAATGTCTTCAAGGACGGAAAACATGTATTATATTTCATAAGTGTATTATAGAAAGCTGCAACGATTCGGCAGAGAAATACTATTGTGCCAGTGTATTCCTTATATGAACCTATCAGTGTATAACATTAGCATTCAGATATTGTTATAAAATAAGTAAAAAATTCCAAATATTATCGTGTAATATGACAAGAGATAGTGTTGTGTTCGCTGTGACAAAAAGGTTTCGATATTCAAATATAATATTTAATCAAAGTGACTACGAAGTAGGCCTGCATATCACTCACAACAGAAATAGATACATAATAATGTTTTGTTTCTTTTCCTACACATCAGTTGCGAGAGCAATGTTTATGCTAACTTAGTTTTCGTCAATTTATATAGCATTTTTAAAAGATGATTTGCTTCAATTAAAACATTCGAAGAATGAAAAAGAAATTAGGCCTATTGCTGAAATGATTAGGAAAAATATAATTAAAATCCATCTATGGGAAGGGATGCCAGACGGACATATCAAAACAAAATCGGATAATTACTTGGAGTATAGACTTTCAAAAATAGCATATTAATTAACAATGATATGAGTTTTTAATAAAATCACTAATAATTCTGAAACGTTGCCGATAAACCTGGAATCGTGTTCAGATGTTTTCATAAATACACTCACACGAACGCCCAAGTGCACTTTGCGCCCTATTGGATAGTGTTTACAAAATCACGTTTCGCGAAGGCCGGTATTGAAACGCCAATTACATCACTTATATTTCTTATTCAACGGCGACAAGTGAATCACTGCATTCTAAGGCTGGGACGGGTACTCGGGTACTCGAATCCGGGTCGGGTACAGCTGGAATCGAGTCCTATTTCTAGGAATCGAGTATCCGGAAAGGGATAGAGCTCTGTAATGACAAGGGCAGACAATAGCTTGTCTTTTTCATTTTTGACTTAACACACATTTACATCATTGAGTGAGTGAGTGAGTTTAGTTTTACGCCGCACTCATCAATATTCCAACTATATGGCGGCGGTCTGTAAATAAACGAGTCTGGACCAGACAATCCAGTGATCAACAACATGAGCATCGATGTGCGCAATTGGAAACCGATGACATATGTCAACCAAGTCAGCGAGTCTGACCAACCGATCCCCTTAGTCGCCTCTTACGACAAGCATGGGTTACTGAAGATCCATATTCTAACCCGGAAATTCACGGGTTTTTACATCATTGGTATTGTCCGATTAATGAAGCATAGTTTTAATGACTGTAATTTATCTGTGCATGTGCAGTGAGTAGTTAAGTTACAGTAGCAGCAGGAACAAAACGTTCGTTGTTATAACGAGGAATGTAAGTAATGGTGTTACTCTCCATGTTGGTTAAACAGACGTAAATTAAATAGCTTGAGGTCAGTTTTAATGTCTTATTACCAACTGTTCAAGTTTTCTACAATAATCTCTGTCAAATCGTGATTGAATATTCAGAAAGTTGACCCGAATGTATTTCTTACATTTCGGGTACGTACATGCGGGTACTCGATTCCATTGTTACCTACTCGTCCCAGCCCTACTGAATTCCTCATACATTTTAGAATCTAATTACAACTGGTCTTTTTGGCACCAATACCAAGTGTCTAGATAAAGTGAAACGAAAGATATTGGGAGTGCTCGAAAGACAAGACCTGTTTGAAATGTAAACAAAGAAAATTTCAGACTTTACACTGTGTAGCATTTTATCAAATTTGCAGACACCCATTTGCATGGAAAGAGCATAGTAGCAAGAAATGGGAAATCAAAAATAGATACAATACAGGAATGTGATGTGTTTACACGAAACTGTCAAGTTTCTGTGCTGCGTGAAGCCATGACTGATGCAAGTGTTAAAAGATGAAACGTAGGCATCATGCATGTACTTGTAAAACATGTATTTTAGTTCCTATGATGTGCATAGATACAGTTTCGTATGTAACTCTTCGTCAGAATAATTTCCAATATCGAAGTCCAGTCCATGATGCACCCTATTCTTTCTTTGCTGAACTGGCATCATGAAAGCAGTGTTAGCCATGAACGCCATTTGCGAGTTTACCACACTGTTAAAAAGTTAGCGGCGGTGTTACGACGTAAATTGTAATAAAAACGCAAATTGTAATACTTGCAGCAAATTGTAATAAACTTGACGTAAATTGTAATAAAAACGTAAATTGTAATAAAAATTGACGTAAATTGTAATACGCGAATTGTAATATAAATTGACGTAAATTGTAATAATTTTCGTTGCGGTAAAATGTAATAAATGTTTACGTAAATTGTAATAACAGTTTTAATCACTCGTAAATACGCAGGTGTTTGTTTTTCGTTGCATTTCATACATCAAATAAGCTTGTTAGGGCAATAACTCAAGAAAGAAATGATGGATTTTGTTCAAATTTGGTACCAAGGTATATTGGCGAGATTCACCAACACAAGTGACATGGAGTGAACTTGAGATAATTTTCAAGGTCACAGCAAAAATCTGAGGGTTTTGCCAATATAAAGATTGTTGGCGCGATAACCCAAGAATGAATTGACAAATATTAGCTAAATGACGAAAATGATATTCGTCCTGATATACAATCGATATAAACTGTCCTCTGTATCATGTCTTTTCGCAAATATCTTTTGAGGTTTTGATGTGCATACATATAAAGTGGGGGTTGGGTAGGGGTGGGTTTCTAACGGGTATATCTAACACACTTGCATGCATGTAGAGTCGGAGAGGTGGGTGGGTGTTCTAAAGGGTATAACTACGAGGGACGTTCAAATAGTAGTCAGCCTCACCTAGAATATGATACAAATGCAGCTGTTTTTATGTTTTATTTTTCTACATATTATCTGTCAGTCTCAAGCAAATTGGTTTTGCTATGTTGCAGCCTCACGATCCCCATTTTGTGAGACTTTGTATATTGGCTTGGTACTCCCCCAAAAACGTAAAATCTGCAATAAAATGCATCACAAACTTCAGGAAACAAAATATGCTATGTTTGAGATTGGTAGAAGTCTGCTAGCATCAAACTTAGATATTAAACTGCACAAAAAAGCAATTTCAAAACTACAATCGCTTGTTCAAATGACTTCCCATTCTGTTTACTGAAAGAACTCGAGAAAGAAATGAAGGATTTTGTTCAAATTTGGTACCAAGGTTTATTGACTGTAGATTGGAGATTTACCGACACCACTTGAATTTAGTGACCTTGAGGTCATTTTAAAGGTCACAGCGAAGGTGTAACAGTTTTGCACATGCCAAGCTTGGTAGCCGCGAACTCAGGAAAGTATTAATAGATTTTGATACAATTATATATCAAGGTGTATTGGCGGGATTCCCCCAACACCAATGGATTGGGAAACTTGTGCTCATTAAATCGCTGGCGCCTGGTTATTCCTTGCCACATAGCAGTCAATCTGTCTACTCATTTGTTGTATTTGATTGATGCATTTAAAATAAAATGTAGAAATGATATTGAATTGCATCATTTGCTTCAAGGAATCGATCAGATGTGCTCGTTATCAAAGTAAAGTCAAAACTTCTTTCTGTAAGGTATACAGTGGAAGTTGACACCTTAATTGTTATGGGTAGACCAAAGAAATCATTTATTTAGTTTCACAGTGAAAAGTGTTTTGCACATGTCTAACTTTTTAGTGCGAAAATACAAGACAGAATTAATATGTTTTACTTAAAGGTAGTACCAAGATGCGTTGGGAGTATCGTCTAACGCCAGTCGAATTCAGTGACCTTCGGATTATTTTCAAGGTCACAGCGAGTATTCTTGCGATATCTCCAAACCTAATGCATGGAATTTGTTCGCATTTTGTATCAAGGCATCAGATGACAGTTTCGGTAACGTTTACATAATTTTCAGGGTCAGACAGATGATAATCGCGACATTCTGATATCGACATGTGGCGGGGGTAATAGCTATGTTTGTGACAAACGCTTTGTCACTACTAATTTTCAAATTTTTGTTGGCATATGGTTTCTATAATTTCATGTTAATTCTACCAGCTGTGAAATTATTCGTCTTAAAAAAGCCAGAGATTATTTGTGTATGTTTCGAAAATTAAAGTTAATTGTTTTTCATTATGGAGTTATTTTCGACGTTGACGCAAGGACATATTTTACGAGCAATAGCTTTCAATAATTTAATGTTATTTCTATTACATTTTGAAGTTCTTCATAGCATATCCCAAAATAACAGGATATTGTTTGTTTACGCTTTGAAATGTACGTTTCTTCTTCTTCATTTTCGAATTATTTTCAATGTTGACGCAAGGATATATTTGAAGTCAATTTTATGTTTTGATCATATGTGATTTATTATGATTTATGTTTCGATCATACATTCATATATTGCGTTGTCATAGTTTAACCTGGTTTGTATTATTTTCTTCATCATATTACTACATATTATTGTATTTTTATGAGAGGGAATTTTAAGTTACATTTGCTAAGGATATCATAAATCGCTGGCGCCTGGTTATTCCTTGCCACATAGCAGTCAATCTGTCTACTCATTTGTTGTATTTGATTGATGCATTTAAAATAAAATGTAGAAATGATATTGAATTGCATCATTTGGTTCAAGGAATCGATCAGATCTGCTCGTTATCAAAGTAAAGTCAAAACTTCTTTCTGTAAGGTATACAGTGGAAGTTGACACCTTAATTGTTATGGGTAGACCACTCCTTCTGATTTCACTTGTGGAGAGTCCAACTTCAACTCGTCTCTCCTTGCGCAGTCCCATTACCCATGCCGAAGGACTTCGTAGTGAGGAAGCCGTTGAAGTAAAGGATCGTCCAAGACATGGAAGAACGAGGAAGATCACAATGTGATCTTCCTCGTTCTTCCATGTCTTGGACGATCCTTTACTTCAACGGCTTCCTCACTAGTCGGCTTATAACCATATGGTTGACGTTCAAGTTAGAACCGAGGATGCGACAATTCATCCCTGCGTCACACATGCCAGTAATTTGTATCTGATGATAGTTTTCGTCTTGTCATGCGACGAAAGAGTATGTTTTAACTGTGGTCTATAAATTTCACAAAATTCAGTTCAGAAAACTGTTGTGCACGTTGCGCGATTTTTGAAATGTACACCCCACTGTGCTTGGCGCCTTCTCAGCACGTGAACATGCGACTCAGAGCATGTGAGATATTGTGTGAATCACGTGCTCTACATGAGCAATCCCGCAGGGTTGGGCATGGTCGCCTGTTTGGACTAAAATGTTAAAAAATGCCTTTGGATTCAGTTGGTGCTTCATCAAAACTCACATGTATATGTTAATGTTCAGTGTAACATTACACCCGTAAAGATCCAGGTTAGAATTGATCTTCAGAATTGATTTTCAGTAACCCATGCTTGTCGTAAGAAGCGACTAACGGGATCGGGTGGTCAGGCTCGCTGACTGGGTTGACAACATGCTATCGTATCCCAATTGCGTCGATCGATGTCCATGCTGTTGATCCCTGTATTGTCTGGTCCAGATCCGATTATTTACAGACCGCCGCCATATAACTGGAATATTGCGTAAAACTAAACTCAGTCACTCAGTGTAACATTACGTCTGTCACAGATTTGGCTATTTAAAACAGCCAAACAGTTTGTCACATCTGGCGCTCAGTAGTTGAAATAATGTCATGAGGATAAAGCATATTTCGAAAAAATTACCGCTGAAAAGTGTACACATGTACCAACGACTCAGTAGAGTACGCGAGTACACATATTCTTTATCTGTGCATAGCAACATCATATTGTGTATTTACTGAATTGTTTTCCACTGAAGCGGAGCAAGTATTCAGTTGGGAACTTTAACGATCATATTTCCGCTTCACTATAGAGCTTGGTCCTTTGTAATCTGCCTCTACTGACCGGGGATGATGATGGAACTCCTCCCACGTACAGCAACAAAATACGTTTGCGGGTTGGTTTGTGCTTAGTAATAGAAACGGGACATAGATGTGTACGTGGTAGTCTTTTTCATGAAAGTCTCAGGCACGAAAGCTTTAATCATAAACTGATTGGTTGTTGTTTAACGCCGCACTCAGCTACATTCCAGCTATATGGCGGCGGTCTGTAAATAATCGAGTCTGGACCAGACAATCCAGTGATCAACAATATGTACATCGATCTACGCAATTGGGACACGATGACATGTGTCAACGAAGTCAGCGGGCCTGACCCTCCGGTCCCGTTAGTCGCCTCTTACGTGAGGTGAGGTGAGGTGAAATTGGGTTTAACGTCGTGCTTGAGAATATTTCGCTTATATGACGACGTGCATGCGTGTGTATATGCGGCTGCTTGTACTAGCCCAGACTAGCCCAGACTGAAGCTAGTGCTAGCCCACTGAGATACCATGCCGCAGTGAAGCATGAATACCCCACTCAGACACGTTATACTGACTCCGAGCCGACCAGTCCTTGTTGTACCCATTAATGCCGAGTGCCAGGCAGGGACAAACAAGTACAATATTTTAACGTCTTTTGATATGACGCGGTCGGGGATCGAACCCGCGACCTTCCGCTCCCCGGGCGGACGCTCTAACCACTACACCACGGAGGCGGTCCGCCTCTTACGAGAAGCATAGGTTGCTGAAGACATCTTCACGGGTTAAACTGCTTGGTAGAAACATAAGCACCATCACTGAGGGTGGCTAAAGAAGAAACAGGAAAGTGTTCGTTGGAGATACGGGTATCATAGTCATGATTTGGACGTTATACGTTATACTTACTTGCAGTATAGTGACAGTATGTAAACGTTTACAATTTTGTAGTCTGTCATACAGGCCCTGAAACAAATATATCGAAGAAAACCCATGTAAATCTAGAACATGTGGCAAGTCAAGATTACCACAGGAATGAAAAGGAAGAAAGTCTCTGGGTCCCTTTTCATTATATTTTATAATTATTATTTATGAACCGTTTTTTCTGTAAAATATGTTCATTGCAGAGAAACTAGATGTTAGTTTAAATTTTGGGGTCAGGTGCAGCTCTCAAGTGTGTACTTTTTTTAGCCCGGCATATACAAAGCATATAAAAATAATGAAGTTTTGGAAACTGTGGACGCAGAGTACAAAATGACAGGAGTCGATAAATTCCGTTAGTATGCTCAGGCGGACTTTACCGAACTTGCTATTTCTCAGGTAGAATGTGTATAGCTTGCATGTCATCTCAATGTGATTCTCCGTTGAGTATACAATGATAACTCTTTTTGTCTGTTTTCCACCTGAACGCATATCCACATGTTCGAATAATCTGACAATGGCAGCTCGAATAACGGTTGTAAGAAAAGCCTGACTGGGCTCGTTCCCACAGGAGCACTGTCTGAAGTCCACCTGCTGCAAACCGTCTTTAACGATTTCTGAACACGTTGCTTGGAACTGCAACTTGAAGCTGATTGTAATAAATTATTGGTTTTTCGATATATCCCATCCAGCTTGTTTAATCTCCATTCCATAATAAATATTCATAACAATGATATTAAGATTAATAAGTAATACATGATGATCGGAATGTCTGTGGCTGCAGGCTTGGGTTGTTGGTTAACCTGAAAATGTCAGTGTTAGCTTACTGTAGGAATAAAATAATTCAATATTAATATTGTTCAAACAATTTCCCTGCGAGAGTAACGATAAGGTTTCAGAGAACAAAGCCACCATCATGCTTGGCTGGTGATTGTCATAACTGCTTGATCAATTTGAATCGGACTGACGAGGAACATGGGGAGAAGTACTGAATCTATCACCCACGTGCCATGTTATTCGTCAGAGTCCCTTGTCTTGTGACCTTCCGTTTTTTGCGCCTCACAGGCTCGTACACACGCACGCACTTGATCCAGTGATACACATCAGTCATCCCTGTTCGTGGAATCGATCCAGTTAGTCATGCATGATAACTTTGTTCGCGTAAGGTAGCAACCTATTGACGTCTGCGTCTGACCGCCTCTGTGGTGTAGTGGTTAGAGCGTCCGCCCGGAGAGCGGAAGGTCGCGGGTTTGATCCCGGGCTGCGTCATCCCAAAAGACGTTAAAATATGGTACTTGTTGGTCCCTGTCTGGCGCTCGGCATTAATGGGTACAACAAGGACTGGTCGGCTCGGAGTCAGTATAATGTGTCTGAGTGGGGTATTCATGCTTCACTGCGGCATGGTATCTCAGTAGGCTAGCACCATAAATCCACCTTAAGTCTGGGTTAGTACAAGCAGTCACACATACACACGCATGTACGTCGTCATATAAGCGAAAAAGTCTTAAGTGCGACGTTAAACCCCATTTCACCTCACCTCACCTGAGACCGCATCCGTGGTCTAGTGAGAGTGAGTATTATTTTACGCTGCTTTTAGCAATATTCCAGCAATATCACAGAAATTGGCTTCACACATTGTACCAATGTAGAAATCGAACCCGGGTCTTCGGCGTGACGAGCGAACGCATTTATCACTAAGACCCCCTGGTCTTGTGGATAGAGCGCCTACCAACATTGTTGGTTTGTGTCTGTGACCGCGTCTAGTGAAAACGGGGTACTTGTTGTTACCCTGACTGACGCGTGGCATTAAAGAGGCTGAAAAACGGAGTCAGTATACCATATGTGAGTGGGGAATATTATCTCGGTGGGTTACCACTATAATGTGTGACGAGCGAACGCTTTAACCACACGACTACGCCACTGCCCCTACCACTATAGAACCAGTCCGGTCGACTACAAGCGTCACACGCATTAATCGTGAACGCGATCGTAAAGCCAATTTCATTTTCCGGAACATGAACCTCACGTGACAGTCATTAAATTCCAATATGTCCAAACGTCCACTTAAATATTGCAACAAGAAAGAAAAAGTAACGTTTTCGATCTTGTATGAACATGGACTGGGTACTATTTCAAGAATCTTTAAAAAACACAGAAGTGTATTAACGTTTCTACGGCATGTTTCCAATAAAATCCCTCTCCCTGCAAAGCTCTCAACCACCATTTAAATATTTCCCGAACGTGTCCATGCTTGTTAATATCCTAGTGCTCCATCCAATGTGTGGTATTTTCGCTGAAGCCAGAATCCAAGAATTCCTCGATCAATAAATGCGTTTGTTGTCTGTTTGCTTTCTTGTTGAATCCTACAACCAAAACATAAATAGAGACTGTTCAAAGACATACATTTATTACCATGTCAACTCTGCACTATGCAGAGAAACTGAACTTTTCTCAGTACCACATATTTACATGGCATGTTCCAGATACGAGGTGTTTGTTAGTGTCAATAGAGAGGCCATTGATCAAAGGTTTCAGGAGCTTGTCTCTTTTGATAGAGACTGAAATCCTTTGGATACCGATCGTTCTCTTACTCTGCACCTGTGCTTTGGCACTCTCTCCCACTTGCCATAAAACGCTCTGACACAATTGACTTTTTAAGTCCAGACTTAAAACCCACCTTTTCTCAGCATATTACTTATCATTACAGCTGTAAATACTCCAATGTAAGTCTTCTGTAGCGCTTTGAGCATGCCTTATGGTGTGGAATAAGCGCATTATTAATATGCATTTATTATTATTATTATAAAGATGATATGAATTCAGCCCACCTGCCAAGGCTCATCCTCTACAATAAGTGTTATACCACCTTTTTCACTTGATGTTATGTGGTTATGTTATGTTATGGACAGCAGAAATGGGCTTCATTCAATGTTCCCATAAATCGAACCCGAGTTTTCAGAGCGAAGGACGCTTTAACCACAATGCCACCCCGCCGACCCTCAGAATACATGTGTTTTCTGATTAGATTTCTGTGCAACTCTATTGTTTTGTAGATATAAATCTCATTTCGATAATATTTACCGCTGAAAAGTTTACACATGTACCAACGACTCAGTAGAGTAAGCGAGTACACATATTCTTTATCTGTGCATAGCAACATCATATTGTCTAATTACTTAGTTGTTTTCCACTGAAGCGGAGCAAGTATTCAGTTGGGAACTTTAACGAGCATTTTTCAGCTTCACTAGAGCTTGGTCTATTGTAATCTGCCTTTACTGATCGGGGATGATGATAAGACTCCTCCCACGTACAGCAACAAAATCCGTTAGTGGGTTGGCGTGTGCTCAGCAATAGAAACAGGACAACGACGTGTAGGTGATAAATCTTGTCCATGAAAGGTTCAGGCACGAAAGCTTTAAACATAAACTGGTTGGTTGTGTGATTGGTTGTTGTTTTACGCCGCACTCAGCAATATTCCAGCTATATGGCGGCGATCTGTAAATAATCGAGTCTTGACCAGACAATCCAGTGATCAACAGCATGTGCATCGATCTACGATGTTGGGACACGATGACATGTGCCAACGAAGTCAGCGGGCCTGACCCTCCGGTCCCGTTAGTCGCCTCTCACGACAAGCATGGGTTACTGAAGACATCATATCACCATGGGTAAAACTGCTTGTGTAAAATAAGTGTAAGTGTGGCTAAAAATGAAACAAGAAAGTATTCCATGGTGATATATTTCATACGTGTATCATGTTTTGTACGTTATACGTACTTGCAGTATAGTGACAGTACGTAAAAGTTATAATTCTGTAGTCAGTCATACAGACCCTGAAACAAATATATCCAGGAAAGCCCATGCAAGTCTAGAATGTGTGGCAAGTCTAGATGACCAGGTTTCAGGAATAAATATAAAAGGTCTTTGGGCTCCTTCTCGTTATATTTTATGATTAATATTTATAAATCGTTTTTCGCGTAAACTATACTGTATATGTTCATTTCAGAGACTAGATGTTAGTCTAAATTTCGGGGTTAGGTCCAGTTTTCAAGTTTGTACTTTCTTTCGCCCGCATTTACAAGGCATATAAAAATTATCAGGAAACTGAAAATGTCAGTGTTAGCTTACTGTAGGAACAAACTGTTTCATTATTAATATTGTTCAAACAATTTCCCTGCGAGACGTAATACAGTTGGTTGTACATATGGGAAATCGAACGAGTCTTCGGCGTGACGAGCGGACACTTTAAGCACTAGGCTACACCTTAGCAGGGGTAGAACACGTCAGATCGGTGTATTCACTTCCTGATCACTGGACCGTATCATGTTGTTTTAACCTGTAGGCAGTTTGGAACTGTAGGCAGTATGGGAATACACCACACCGCCGCCCCAAACATTAAGAGTTAGGTAATCATTAACCGTGACAAAAATACTGTACAATCTTATACACAGTCCGCCATGAGTCCCAGCCGCCCCTCAATGACTCAACCAAAATAATCCAAGCAAATATCAAAATATTCCAAAACAACTTGGAACCATTTCATTTAGTTTCAGCATATAAACATATACCATGATCATACAGTGATCAGCGGTTAAGTGGCATAAATAAACATGCACCTGGTTATAGAAATGACGCCACGTTCCCTTTCAAGACAAGCTTTTATCATATAAGTATTGCACATAAACAGTGGCAGGTATTGTTATACATCGACTGTACAGTAAAACTCCATTAGTGCAAGTGCATAGAGCGTTACGACAACAACGCCGTCCGTCGTAACATTATGTAATCAATAGATACATGCTCGCTGGATACGCCTGGTTTCTACGAACGTACAGCAGTCTTTCAGAGAAACCTGTTTGAAGTTTACTTGAGTACCTCGTTGGGCTTCAAGTCATGAGATTGATGTTTTCTTGAGAGGGTGTATTGCGTCCAAGGATGTGCAGAACAAAACAGTACAGATGACGATAATAGAACATGGGGCCCGTTTCTCAAAACGATCATAGCTCTGTTAGTCTATCTAAAACGGTTTACGACAGTCGTAGCGCTAAGCTCGCTTTGTGAAACGAGCCTCAGATACTGTTCACCGATAGACATGGCTGTCACGATAAAATAATCTGGGGCCCGTTTCTCGAAGCGATCATAGCTCTGTTAAAGGGTTTACGATAGTCTTATATTGCTTACTGGCATACATGGCTACGGGATCGCCCTGAATTGTACAAATTTAAACAAATCCACTTTGACCTGACGCCATGTTGACTTTGTAATGTGTGATAGAAGCGACAAAACCCTTTCCACATCCATAAGAAATATCTGCTAAAAGCAGAGTCGATTGTACAATTGTGACTATATCATGAGTACACTATGAGTATTACAGCTGTACGATGTTGTTTGTAAAGAAATCTAATCTGGACCAGACAATCCAGTGATTGTAACCATGCGATATCGATCTATAATGTACCAACCTGGCTTGGGTTTGCACATGTGAATCTAGAAACATTACAACTGAGACACTGAACGTGTTAAATGTGTGATGACATAATGAAACAACAGCTGTTCTGAACAGCTTTTGATCCAATAAACCCGTGAAGATCCGGTTTGGAATTGGTCTTCAGAAACCCATGCTTATCGTAAGAGGTGACTAACGGGATCGGGTGATCAGACTCGCTGACTTGGTTTCGTAAATGTCATCGTGTCCCAAATGCGTAGATCGAAGCTCATGATGTTGATCACTGGATTCTCTGGTCCAGATTCCTTTATTTACAGGTCGCTGCGCTAAACAACAAACAAGCTCAACAGAGCGTACATACACCACTCCACTCCAGATATTGGAACACAAACTGAAGGCACGTGGTGATGGTATAGTTTCAGGGCGAACAGAAAAATGTACTAATTATCTTAATATATATATTCTGATGAAATGACAGGATGCTCTGCTCAATGGAATAGATTAAAACATCAAGCAACCCATTTATGTTATGTAAAAAAACAACACAAAAATATGGTGGTCGTTCATTGAAACCCTTTAAAGGCATAAGGCTGTACATATGGCTCAAAGAAGGGACGGTGGGGTAGCCTCGTGGTTAAGGCGTTTGCTCGTCACGCTGAAAATCCAGAATCAGTGCTCCACGTGGGAAAACGTACATCAACAATACTGACCCCTCTACAAAACAGTAGAGTTGCGCAGAAATCTAATCAGAAAACACATGTATTCTGAGGGTCGGCGGGGTAGCATTGTGGTTAAAGCGTCCATCGCGCTGAAAAATCGGGTTCGATTTCCCTATTGGAACATTGAGTGAAACCCATTTCTGGTGTCCATAACATAACATAAACACATAACATCAAGTGAAAAAGGTGGTATAACAGCCTTGGCAGGTGGGCTGAATTCATATCATCTTTATTATAATATAATAATAATAATAAATGCATATTAATAATGCGCTTATTCCACACCATAAGGCATGCTCAAAGCGCTACAGAATACTTACACTGGAGTATTTACAGCTGAAATGATAAGTAATATGTTGAGAAAAGGTGGGTTTTAAGTCTGGACTTAAAAATGTCAATTGTGTCAGAGCGTTTTATGGCAAATGGGAGAGAGTTCCAAAGCATAGGTGCAGAGTAAGAGAACGATCGGTATCCAAAGGATTTCAGTCTCTATCAAAAGAGACAAGCTCCTGAAACCTTTGATCAATGGCCTCTCTATTGACAGTAACAAACACCTCGTATCTGGAACATGCCATGTAAATATGTGGTACTGAGAAACTTTCAGTTTCTCTGCATAGTGCAGAGTTGTTCTTGATGATAAATGTATGTCTATGAACAGTCTCTATTTATGTCTTGGTTGTAGGTTTCAACAAGAAAGCAAACAGACAACAAACGCATTTATTGATCGGAGAATTCTTGGATTCTGGCTATTAACAAGCATGGACACGTTCGGGAAATATTTAAATGGTGGTTGAGAGCTTTGCAGGGAGCGGGATTTTATTGGAAACATGCCGTAGAAACGTTTATGCGCTTCTACTTTTTTTAAAGTTTCTTGTTCACACAAGATTGAAAACGTATCTTTTTCTTTTTTGTCGCAATATTTATGTGACGCGCGTTTGGACACATTGGCGTTTAATTGGTGTCACGTGAGGTTCACATTCCAGTGATGGAAAACAAAGATATCCCGAAACATTGTAGGTGAACTGAGTTTAAGATCGCGTTCAAGATTAATGCATATCAATGCGTGTGTGTGACGCTTGTACTCGACCAGAGTGGTTTTACAGAGGTAGGGGGTGGTAGGGTAGCCTTGTGGTTAATGCGTTCGCTCGTCATACCGAAGACCCGAGTTTGATTCCCCACATGGGTACAATGCGTGAAGCCTATTTCTGGTGTCACCCGCCGTGATATTGCTGGGGTATTGCAAAAAGCGGCGTTACTCAACTCACTCACTCACTCAATTATAGTGGTAGCCCACCGAGATAATATACCCCACTCACATATGGTATACTGACTCCTTAATGCCACACGTCAGGCAGGGAAACAACAAGTACCCTTTTTTCACTAGACGCGGTCACAGACACAAACCAACAATGTTGGTAGGCGCTCTATCCACAAGACCACGGGGGGCGGTGGGGTAGCCTAGTGGTTAATGCGTTCGCTCGTCACGCCGAAGACCCGGGTTCGATTCTCCACATGGGTACAATGTGTGCAGCCCATTTCTGGTGTCCTCCGCCGTGATATTGCTGGAATATTGTATATAAAGACGAACAAGGTTATCATGCACGACTGGCTGGATTGATTCCACGGACAGGCATGATGGATCAAGTGTGTGCGTGTGCACCAATAACTAAAGTTGACGTAGACGCTCGATCCACCAATCCCCTTGACAATGAACGCGGACGACTAACATTGTAAGTGGGCGATAGATTCAGTACTTGTTCTGATTCAAGTTGATCAAGCAGTTATGACAATTACCAGCCATCCATGATGGTGGCTTTGTTCTCGGCAACCTTCTTAGCAAATGATTTTCTACAATCCTTTCAACCGTTACTCTCAAGAGAACCACCCACGGAGGTTTTACATAGCTTTTTATATTACATTGAACAAAATGGTACGGCGGTTGAAATGTAGAACTATTTCGCGTTTTCGTTATTACAATATGAATTCAGTGAGGGAGTGAGGGAGTTTGGTTTTACACCGCTTTTAGCAATATTCCAGCAATATCACGGCGGGTGACACCTGAAATGGGCCTCACACATTGTAACCAAGTGGGAAATCGAACCCGGCTTTCGAGCGAACGCTTTAACCTCTGGGCTACCCCAGCCACTCATGAATGGGGATAATTCATCAGTTAGAGTATGGCATAACAATGAGATGTTTTAGGGTTTAATTTCATAAAAAAAGAGAGAACAAGTCACCCATGCCCTTTATACAATGTTTTCAGCTCGCTCGGCGAACATTCTGTCAATCGGTGGTCCACAACACAGAATAGTCCCTCGGACGTTCCTCTAACGTAGGCAGCAAGCCGTCCGTCGCCACTGAACGTCAACACCAGAACGTCACACGTCATCAGGACGTGCTGATCGTATATCGCCTTCTCAAGACCTTGACAACCAAGTGCGTCTGGGTTATCTTCTATGTCGTATACAGACATTCCAGTGTCTATGATCTGACGAGGGAATAATATTTTAGCGTTATTTCGGACATCTTCCGAATCGGATGTGACGAATACTTTGTACCTCATGATGTCGTTATATTGTCTTAGGAAGTTCCATATTAACTCGACGTCATCCAATGTGGTTGCTCGTTGTCCGAATTCCGATACCCTTATGTGGGCACATATCAGCTGATAATCCGAATTTGGCCTCGCCTTGGAAATGAAATCTGTTAATGACCTATTCAGACTGGGAGAGAGTTGAAATATTTCTTCGTAAGCTTTTGCAAACACTTGGTCTCTTGTCATTCCCTTCATCCATGATAGAGGACCGTTCATATAACGTGGGTTCATTTTAAGCGAATCGACATAGTCGAGGTTTGATGTGATATAAGTGACATCATGTCTTAACCACTTGTCGAAGTCAACTGTTTTCGCATGAAACACAAGATTAGCGTTATTATACAAATTATGGAAGCCTTTTGACGCCGTATGCCCAAGATGTGCGACTTCGTCTACAACCGAATACCAATCTATCATCTTAGGTACCACGTATGACGTAAGACTACATGGTGGTGACGTCATTTCAATTCCGAATTTCCGATTGGTTCCGAGCGATATAAGATACGTCATCAATATTCCCATAACACGATCAGACCAGCCACCACACAGTCCAAATCTGCCGCCACAGTTGTAGATGATGTAATGACTGCGCGTTTGTTTTGCCGTCAACGACGTCATCTCGACATCCGTGACATGAACATCGGTAACCTTGGTCAGTTGGTACAGAGAGAACACTACGGGCAGGACGATCAATAACTTGACAACCTTTATCTGCAACAGAATTATGAGAAACATCCATTAATGATTCAACGTGCTTTTCATCATTCACTGAATGGAATGTCTTTTTGTTTTCCAACATTTTCGAACGTGCTCACATGTGTGCCAAAAGTATATGAGTTCGCATTTTCGATACAGTCAAACACTGCTGTATCGAAGTTAAAGGGATCTACGTCAACCGAGTCTCGACACAACCAAACATGGTTAATAAAGAAGAAATTCACGGGGGAAACGTTTATTTCGTGACAACCGTTAATACGATATAAGTTCGACGCAACAGTGTCTGACTGTAGTTTATAGATATGGCGACACGAACAAAAGCATAAATTCACATCCAGAGGGAAGACATTTTTCCGTCTCCTGTCTATAATTTTACACGTCGATAGCGAAATGTTGTTTGTTCTCGAGAACATTGCATTTGACCTACATGATCAATTTGCAGTCATATTTTGGAATACCCCGTGGTAACAATATACCATATTTGAGTCCGTTTTAACGTAAATTAGGCATATACTAACACACGTAAAATTTCACTCTGCTCACACATGAAATCCCGCATGACGTATAACACTGGAAGAGGAACAATCAAATCACTCATGATCTTCACTAACATGTTCAATCTTGACTACAAACCCGTGAGGATCCGGGTTAAAATTGATCTGCAACAACCCGTACTTGTAAGGGGCACACCCGTGAAGGTCCAGGTTAGAATATTGATCTCCTGCAACCCATGCTTGTCGTAAGAGGCGACTAACGGGATCGAGTGGTCAGGCTCACTGACTTGGTTGACGCATATCATCGGTTCCTAATTGCGCAGATCGATGATCCTGCTGTTGATCAGTGGATTGTCTTGTCCAGACTCGATTATTTACAGACCGCCGCCATATAGCTGGAATATTGCTGAGTGCGGTGTAAAACTAACCTCACTCACTCACTGTAAGAGGCAACAAATGGGATCGGGAGGTCAGGCTCGCTGACTTCGTTGACACATGTCATCGTATCCCAACTGCGTACATCGATGCTCATGCTGTTGATCGCAGGATTGTCTGGTCTAGACTCGATTATATGCAGACTGCCGCCTTATAGCTGGAATATTGCTGAGTGCGGCGTTAAACAACAAACAACATCAATCTTGACTAAGCTACAAAACAAGAGAGATGCGCAAAATTGGGAACATGTTCAGGAATGTGAATAAATCCTAACTGGAATACACATTTGTTGTGATCCTTCTTAAGTACAAGGACTGGCTGGCCGAGTATGGTTTAACGCCGTTTTTAGCAATATTCCAGCAATATCACGGCGGGGTACACCAGAAATGGGCTTCACAAGTTGTACCCATGTGGGGAATGGAACCCGGGCCTACGGCGTGACGAGCGAACGCTTTAACCACTAGGCTACCCCACCGCCCCTTAAGTAAAAGGTAGAGCGGTGGGCTAGCATAATAATTGAAGCGCTCCTGACGCAGAAGACTCGGGTTCGATTTCCCATATATACAGTGGCTGGCCATAAGTGAGTCATCATGAGTGAAATTTCCATAGACTTACTTCTTAATTAACTGTTGCAAGAATAATTTTCATAAATTGAGTAGAAGTCATTTTATTTTGATATTTTGCAAACACATTGGAAATCATCTTCAGCTACGTGTACATAATTTTCTTTCATCTTTCCGTTGATTCGTTATCGAATGACACCTGACTAAGCACCATAACTACAACTTAATATTAATCTATCCCATAGACAGCTATGTTCAACCTGATTGGTATGTCTAATATATGTAGTTTAAATAGTTGCAGTTTTCTTAATAATCATCGGAAAATTGAATGGAAATTATGTACGCGTAGCTGAAATGATTTCCCAGCTGGTACTGAAAGCAATTCGACCGAAACAGTGTGAAGCCCTTTCTTTTGTCCCGTCGTGATATTGCTGGAATACTTTCAAAAGCAGAATGAAACCAAATCACATATAGGATGTTAACATGTGGAGTGAGCTGTCATATCACACTGGACAACAGCTGAACACAAAATCCCCATAACCTAATCATGTTTAGAGTTTTTATTTAAGAAATACAGTTCGCTCTACCACCATGTATAATGTAATAAAGCACACTTTGGCCCTGAACTATTATAGTTAAAGTACGAGGACGCTTGCGTTATAATAGTTCAGGGCGAAAGTGTGCTTTATTACACCATACATGGTGGTAGAGCGAACTGTATTTCTTTTCTAAGATGCCAAATTTAATACTTTCTAAGGATAATTACGATGAATTTAACATCATGAACACCAATTGCACGCTACGCAAATGTGATACAATGACATGTGACAACCAAGTCAGCAAACCTCACCCCCGATCCCGTTCATCAATTCTTTTGTGTGAGTGAGCGAGTGTGTTTAGTTTTACGCCGCCGTTAGCAATATTCCAGCAATATCAAGGCGGGGGACACCAGAAATGGGCTTCACACATTGTACTCATGTGGGGAATTGGACCCGGGTCTTCTGCGTGACGAGCGAACACTTTAACCACTAGGCTACCCCACCGCCCAATCTCTTTTGACAAGCATGGGTTGTTGAAGCTAACTTCTGGCCCTGATCCCCACGGCTTTAGAATTTAGATACTGTGTATGATATGTGTTGAAATTGGATGTGTAAATCTGATTTACAGGCACTTGCTTATCAAATCCGTCAGTACTTAGAGCCTATATCGCACAGTGCTAACGCAGTAATGTACAAATAAACCAAAGTAAATAATGCTGACTGGAAAATTAACCTTTATGATTTCAATAGGTTGTTGGTTCTTATCCGCGGAGGTTGCAGTTTATTCGGAACACATTTTAACCTACAGTGTTGCATCATGAAGAATATCAAATTAAATGTATTGATGAAACACTGACAGAACGGAAGAGTGGGTAACTCACAAATGTAAGTGACTCGGGTTTAAAGCCTCTCAAGTTTAAGTTATAAAATATTGTATCGAATCAGGGAAAGAAACCTTTCAAAATTTCCCACCTGACCACAGGACCAGTGAGTGGACAATAATTAGTGGCCCTGTCTGTAGTTCACTGGTCCAAAATAACATTCGTAGATTTATTCAACTTTCAATACAAAATTCACTGGCCACCAGGACCACTCCGCATGCAAACTTATCATTTTGAGGTCCCAATGAATTTTTACTATCCAGGGACCACAGGACCAGCGTGATTTATTCTAAAGGTCATTATTAGTAGTGTAGCCTACTCGTTATGAGTAGTGAGGCACTGCACAGTTACATGACATGACAGGTGTGATAAATGTAGAATGAAACTAATGGAACAGCACGCAACGGCTGATTAATCCATATACCTAATCCACCGTAGGATGACTGCAGGAAAAATCGTTAACTGCTTGAAGACCAAAAGAAGCAGCACGCCCCAGTGCTTATCTACAGATCAGATTCAGTGGTGTAATGCAGTGTCCAGTGACACTATTTTCATTTCTTTTGACTTAAGTTCTGGATAAAACTCCATCACAATATTTAAGCGACCAGGTAAAGTGTTTTAAATGTTTTATAAACCATCTACTTAAAACATGCTTCGACTGCAACTTAAACTGAACCCGGAGTCACTTTACGATACATGCAATTCGAGACTACTTAAAACATAAAATATTAATATCAACCAACGGTACCTTGTATCTGCCGGAGTGGAACACCATCGCTGACCAGCGGTGAATTTCATCCACAGACCCGAAGTATTCACCGTGCTACTGACAAATGTTAAATGAATCGTTCGGCATCAAAGCCAAAAGCTACATGCACAATATCGACGTGAGCACGTTTGAAGCCCACATTGATCACAGCACACTCCGTGAACACTCCAGTGACTACACCGAACTTCAGTAGTTCAAGTTCTCTTCACGATATAATGCTCGACTAGGGCATCGCACGAGTCAACCGTTCCCGAGGGTGATTTATTGCTGTGCTATCAACTGAATTATTGTATGGTTTTTTTACAGTACTTACCGTTTCATTCTTGCGTCATAGTAATATGTCATATGTGAATTGGCAAGAAGAAATATCTGGACTCATATTTCATATTTATACATATATGTAAGAATGTCCATCTCTGATTGGTTCACGTTACCTTCCGTGTTCAGGCGAGAATGAACATTAAGCATAACATCTTAACGCATAAAACATAAATAATATTTTCTCATACCAATAAGTAATATCGTAACTAGTGCTCTATTCCTATTGTTAGATATAGGTGAACAAGTAATTATAAACGGTACCATGGTCATACATCGTACTACCTAATATTAATTCATTCTACCTACCACAATGCACATATATTCAAATATTTGAGTCTACCACACATGTTTACTGCTTTACTGAGAACAATGCAACGAGGGTGTTTATACATAACTGTTTTAAACTAAAATCAATGATGGCAGAAGGGTCTGGTATAAAAATATGTAAGTTTACTAGGTAGGTAGGTAGGTAAGTAAGTACATAAATAAAACATATATTTTTTCATGAAGATTTGAGGGCACCTCACTATGCCAGGTTGAGTCATCTCAATATTGTTATCAGTCAATCAGTGTCTTGGATTCCAGTTCTGGGTCCGATCCTGCGTTGTATCCACACTGGCATTTCTGATCTCAAAAACAATAATCGGGGGATTCCGAATACAAACAAAATGAGCCGATGGTATCCATGCATGTCCAACGGATTTCTGTCGACACGGAATGATGTATTTGTTTCTCGAGATCTACTAATATCTCACCCTGTGGTATACTTATCATTTAAATGAACCCTTTCTCCCGTAAAAGATTGTGATGTTTCAACTTTCATCCAATATATTAAACAATGCTTGTCGACACGTACCGTAGTTGACGGGTAACTGGAAATAGTTCAGAAAGATATGACAAGTAACCTCTGTGGGAAGAGATTGCAATATAATGAAGATGGCGTGTTTGGTGTTGGCCTAATTCTTATTATTTGCCATTTAAAGCAATTCTACTATGAAAATGTGGCCAACCTCTTGCATTCAGCATCACAAACTTAACTAACACGTCACAATACCTATGTCTTAATATTTGCGGCGAAACAATGTCCCCGTGACGTCAGCCTGCTTGTGTGGTCATCGAGTGTGAAAAGTCATCCACTGATCCAATATCGAAAGCGCATGTTAAAGAAGTTCCAAATGTTTGAATTATATTAATTTGTAGGTGCTTTCCATGCAAATACATACGTGGTCCCATTCGGACATTCTGGTTCAGTCGACATTCTTGGTTTGATCTCCAGCTCTACGTACAGTACATATTGACCACAATTGGGTTGGCACGCCAAAAAGAAAAACTGGCTTCAAGGTATTACAGTGTCACTGACGGCCGGTCAGGTCTGAGCACTGCGTGAAAATAGTGTATACGTAAATACCCCACCAGTGACAATGTATACCTTGAAGCCAGTTTTTTTTTGCGTACAAGAAAAGTCCATGTGAACCAGCTCTCGTCTGCCACGGTCTGGTGCTTACTGTTTGTGCACGCGACACTATGTCAAGGGAGGTAACGCAGTAGAACTTTTAACCAACTTGCTGGCTTCAGCGGTGTAGGGGAGACAACCCATAAATTGCAATCTGTCAGACACACTCGAGGCCCAGCTATTTCAACCAGGGATAATATACAGTCTTCTATTCTCCCAGTTTCAACAAATGAAACGCCCAAACCCATCTTTGGTACCGTGATCAAAAGTGCTTATGTTTCGCAGCGACAATGTGTTTCAACAGGGAGACTCTATAAGGGGGGAGTGGTCACTCCTCGGAAAGCTCCTAAGCTATGCCTCGGCTCGTCACGTGACCAGTGCAGCCAATATGGCGGCAGCGTAGTTTTTAAGATTGAGCCCGGTTTATTTTCAACAGCTGATTACATACGCTGAGTGTTGTGACAACTGAAAACCTACATGTAGAAGATAAGTTACCTATTCTGTCACTTCATTTTAAGTCAAATACTTGTTATTAGTGTCAGTATAAGTACAGTAGCTTTGTAGTAAAGTTTCAAGTGGGCATGTTGTAGCTCACTGGCTTCAATTCTCAGTACACAGCGAAGAAAGACTAACTTATATCGCTAAAAACTTCTTTCACATATTCGTTTAATTTTTAGAAGGAAATATACCATTTGTTAAAAGGTGTTTGCAAGTAATAGTGATATTTTATAACTAAAAAATTTGTTAGGGTGTATTTGAGGGTGTGTGAAAATATGACATATCGCCGATCTGCCATTGAAATACTACAGGGCGTTATTTGAGTGTTTCTAGTTAGTGTTCAAAAACATCTTTCACATACACCTTCAATTTTATGAGGGAATATACCATCAGGTGAAAGGTGTTTGCAAGTAATAGTGATAGTTTTATAATTTAAAAAAAATTGTTAGTGTGTATTTGAGGTGTGTAAAAAATATGACATATCGCCGATCTGCCATTGAAATACTACAGGGCGTTGTTTGAGTGTTTCTAGTTAGTGTTCAAAAACATCTTTCACATACACCTTCAATTTTTATGAGGGGAATATACCATCACGTGAAAGGTGTTTGCAAGTAATAGTAATAGTTTTATAATTTTAAAAAAAATGTTAGTGTGTATTTGAGGTGTGTGAAAAATATGACATATCGCCGATCTGCCATTGAAATACTACAGGGCGTTGTTTGAGTGTTTCTAGTTATTGTTCTAAAACATCTTTCACATACACCTTTAATTTTTATGAGGGGAATATACCATCAGGTGAAAGTTTTTTGCAAGTAATAGTGATAGGTTTTTTTGTTTTTTTGTTAGTGTGTATTTGAGGTGTGTGAAAAATATGACATATCGCCGATCTGTTCTGATACGCCATTCGTGCTTGTGATGCTTGAGTGTTATAGTTCTAAAACTTCTTTCTTTCTTGTTGATCTTAGTATTTGACAAAACTGGAAAGGTGTTTGCAAGGCTTTGTGATAGTTCTAAACTTTCTGTTCTTGAGGGGTCTGTGACAGTGTCAGTTAACATTCTGTCAATGCCCATGTCATTCCACACATGCAATAAGATATCTGAATTAGTTACTAATGTAAAAAAATGTCTCAAAGTAGATTTTTAATAAAAAGGACAGCTGATGTTAACATGTGTTCTACCGATAGTTTTGCGTTCTTTAACATGTTTGGGGAGGGATGGCCGTGGTGTATCATTTATTCTTTCATTCATTCACATATGTTCTTTTTCTTAATTTCTTTCATTCATTCACATAAAATTCTTGCTCTTAATTCATTCATTCATTCATTGTAAAATTCCGACCTATACAATACACTGGCTGAAGTACTGTTAAACGCAGCCGAAGTTGCGCTGGGACCGAACCAAGTCACTGTGTGCGTTGGAGCATGACGAGGCACACGTTAATTAGTACAAATGGTAAAGAAAGCAAGCGAGTGACCTATCCCTGTTGTAGAGTATCCCTGGTTTCAAGTACGAATACAGTTGTTGAAAATATGCAAAATGAAACATGGGATTATCACTCGTCCATTAGGTCAATATTAGTTAATAATCAAATTTGCAAACACAAAAACCCAACAAAATAAATGAATAAATAAATAAAACACAAACAGAGGATTAACGTTTTTATATCAGTTAGTAACTAGTGGGTTTCTGGTAGCAAACGGAGGCATATTCATTTTATAACGATAAAGCGATCGAAATTATTGACATGATTCGTTTGAATTTATGATTTATAGCAGATTATTGATGAGATTCGTTTGAATGTATCTCCGCAGGTTTGGGCGTTCTGGCCGCTGACCAGGCGGCGAAAGTCGATGCTCATAATCACAATCACTGTCTTGTCCAAACCTGATTATTTACAGAACACCGTCACAAGCTTTGGTATGAAAATACTGGAAGCCGTTTCCGGAAGATGTCTGTTGTCGTTTTCGATTCAACCGTTTGACAGGTGCTTGTCTCTTTCGTGGGCGTAATACACTGTGTTGTGTTGCAGTATTATATACATGATACACACTCAATACATCGGGTAAATGTTTATGTTCGACTGTTAAAATTACACGGGAAAATCTTAATTATTGGACGGATCCGTAATCCGCTCCGTAAAAGTCAATCTCGCGAGAAACTCCGAGACTTCGTTGCTACAACATCAATGGCCGACGAACTTGAGTTTTGACTTGGAAGGATTTGTTACATTGTGCTTTTGCATTCTTAATTTTCAAAGTAAGATCTCAGTACTTTTCTGATTGTCACTGGTCATTTGAGCATATGTATATTTCACAAAATGGGTAAACCATAGTCGTTGTCACACCTGTTGCAGCCGTTGTTTTTTTCTCGGATGTGGAAATTCGAACATTGCCCTTGACCTGCGAGTCAGATATTTTAATGTTATCATGCTTGAAAGGATATGACAGCTGAATATGTTTACCAAGTTTTGTACAATTCGTAGATGTTCCGTAAATGATCAATTAATAATGATTGATTTCATATCAATAAACAGTCAATGAATGAAAACAAAGACAACTTAAGAAATGGAGCAGTAATGTTCATTTAGAGATAGACATTATGTGTTTTATGACTTGTGGTCATCTTGAGTATTCAATTTTGAGAAAACCAATACATTGTTTTCAACTGACAATTTAATATTAAAAAATGTGAGATTACCATGATACAACTTCAATCACAATTTGTTCCAAGAGATGTTTATCAATGGCAGGCTCTCTATTATTGTGGCACGTGAAAACATTGGCAAAGCAGAAGTACCACTGCCTGTATCGGCTGTTTACATATGCAAATTACATAAATAAAATTCTTGAAAACGTCAATTATTTCATTGGAATGTCATGTCAAATCAAAGAAATATTGCAGCAAATTGTATGGAACGTTTTAAGGTGGAAAAAAATATTTTGTTACGTTAATGTTACCTTCAGTGTTCACAAATGGTGTTCCAAAGTAACAGGACATTGGGTCCAGTAAGTTTATGATGTCCGTCTGACCCATTGAAAATTCACAGGACCCATGGAATAAATTTAAACATACATTTCAGATTTAACATTTCTTATAATTGGCATTGAAATTATAAACAAACATAAGAAAAATTAAGATAAAATAAACAGCAAACAAGTGTCACATGTCACATATAACAACTTCAGTCAAAGTCATTGTGAAATATACAGTCGGACACTGGGGCCAGTGGGTTGTAGACTTCTATCGGACCGTTGGCGAATCTGCCGATTTGTCAGAGGGTCAGACACTATTCGCGAACACTGTACCTTGTTTCCAAATGAATAGAAGTTTCAGATGTTTTGGTTTAAAACATGATGATATTACTAATCTTAATAAAATACCTAAGTAATTTTGTAAATATTACAACTACATGTGTATTTAGATTTGTTACTTGTCTTAAGTAATCGTTTGACAGTGTCGTTTGTTTATACAGCGTGCCATAGTAAGAAAATAGCAATGCTACGATAATAGAGAGTTGATTCAATTTCCGAGTCAAATGAGGCAATCAGGATTGCGGCGACTGTATTGAATGAGTTGCGATTATGTGTCACATTATTTGCAACAGAAATGAACATTAAACATCAGTCAACTGAAAATATATATAAAATAACAAATGTCAGTAGGATTTCTTAATCCCGATATCGACAACCTTAACTACCACGATAATAGAGGATCCCATGATAATTTGACATATCACACATCATTTGCTCTCATCTAATATCAAAGTTATTTTTATCCAAATATTTAATTATTAACTTAGTTATTTTCATTTAAGCTGATACATTAATAAAGTCAAGACTAAGCACGATGAGGTAAAAATCATGGCAGCTGTAAGATTTCATAATATTCCCTCACTTATTTTTATTTTCACAGTATGAGGAAAAATGATGACAAGAATCTTAAGTACTATCTATCATCAAATATTTCTAGATAATCGTAGCTATCTGCTCAGCAACATAAGAAACTGCAGTGAATCTTTGTAAGTATGCCATATGTGAACGATTTGTTTCAGATTTTGTATCATGTGAAATCCCAGAACATTAATACTGTTACACTAACATGCAGTTTTGTTGGATAAAACTTGGTTTCTTATGATGCACTTCCTGTTTTAAGCTGATAAAAGAATTGTGATTGGTCCAATTCAAATAAATTCAATTGCTTTCGATATGGACCAGTTGTTAAACCATGTGTTCAAGTTTTAGTTTTGCATTGCATGAAATAGTTCATAATTTTCATTCTAATGTTTGAGTGATCTCAACTGAAATGAAATACATATTTTCAGACATTATACGAATGATGTGACAAGGGAGTCCATGATACAATATACAAACTGTCTTCCCCCTCCAAAAATCAGTTGGTTAGTATTCTAGAAAGATGTGAAAACAACATTTAAATTTATATGTGTTCAAACATAATACTTTTTATTGTGATATCGTTTTTGCCAAAATTTTCCAATTATTTATTGAGAAAAGGATGCTTAGCAACAAGATATTCATCACTGACATGACGTTAATGTTAAATACTAATATAATGTAGATGGACATGTCAGCATCAGCAACCATAGAAGGCCCTGATGTGATGGGGATCCCTGAGGATGACGATGGAATTCTGGATTATGATGGAGACCTTGACCTTGATGATGCAGATGACTTGGATGTTGACACTGTCATAGAGTAAGTTCGACTGATTGTCACAAAGACATTCTGTGCAAAACTAAAATGGCCAATTAGTTGTAGGATGGCACCAGCATAATGTCAGATTGGCTGATTACAGCAGCAATTATTCACTTCACAGAACTCTTAAATCTCAGGAGCAGGTAGTTCCAGGAATAAGACTAAGAGCCTACACAGTGCATGTGATTATTCTAAGTCCCTCTTTGATAATTTTGTTATGTTATGGGTTTTTTTTAAAACTACATAATCCATTGAGCTGACAGGCAAATGCAATTATGAATTATCTATATCTGTTTAATATTATGCTGAGGGTGATTGAACTGTCAGTTGAAATTTGTTAAAATAAAGACTCCTCAGGCAAATAAGTAAATTAATTACATGTATTTCCATGTGATAATTTTAAGGTTTCAGTTTGTTGTTCTCAAACAAAGAATTACCAGTGTTTTACGCGACAAATGTATAGAGTGGACTCAGAAAAATACATATCCTGTGTCCCCTGGAACGCACAATGATGTTCACTCATAACAAGAAATATAAAGTTCATGTAATTAAAGTAATCATTAAACCTTACAATACAATCTACATCATTTCGTCACTTTACAGGACTGTCGTTTTTCATGTAAGGACCCTCAAATTAGTATGTGGGGGTCATCTGGACCCGTTATTTTGTTGGTCAAGGTAAACCGTGATTACATATTGTCTCATGACAATGTTTCAGTGAGCACCAGCACCCTGAGTCTGCTGGGAACAAGGTGACATACCAGGAGCAGATTCGGATGATTCACCTGAGGAGTCACATCAACCAGCTGGTGGAGAAAGTGGAAGCCCACCAGTACACAGCAGAGAAAACAAGGTCATTCAGCTCACACATGAATTACTGAAAATGATTGTCTCTGTGCAGAGTTGTGTCCCTTAGAATGGACAGGATGTGCTGATTTTGCAAATTTTTAACTTACCTTACCATAGGTCTTATGCATATTACCCCAAGCTCTGCTTAAAAGAGATCAGACAGTCGTTGGTTAAACAGTCGTTGATTCGCCATTCTCTAGAATGGCTGCCTCAAGTATCAACGAGTGTACAGGAACAGAAGTGACGTGATCTCCCCTCTCCGCGAAAGAGCAGTCTATCCAAAATCACTTTTACTTCAAGCGTACTGTGTGTCCAACGTTTTTGATTTCGCTAGTTCGCTGCTTACTGATTCTTTCAGATATATATATATTTAGATTTTAAGAATTTTATGTGACATCCTACTTTGACAGCACGGTTTGAAACAAATAATTGTCATTTTCTTATTCATTCACTCACTGTCTTTTCTTTCACTTTCTCTCATGTCCAGGGAGGAACAGAAGAAGTGTCAGAGTCATATACAGGAGCTGACTTCAGAGAGAGACAGGCTGTTCATGGAGATAGAGCAAAATGAAACAGATAACAACACGTAAGTTACAGATATCTTGATGGACATAAATCACTTAAGTTAGACATATTTCATATGGTGAATTCATCATCTTCAGTTACCATTGTTTGCTGGATGCATCTTTTCAGTAAACATTACTATGTATTCTTTTTAAAAATGTGTAATTAATCAACCATATTTTCGATCTAAGTGAAAGATCAGGAGTCATATATAAACACTTTGCCCATTTTCGCCCAATATATATGTTGTGAGTTAATTTTGGCAAAGTCTATCCATCAAGCACATGGGACATTAATTTAGATTTATTATGCATGGAATTTTGCTACGAATCGCTGACTGAATGATTTAGTGAAATATTGATATCAAATTGAACATCACATGTTGTATATGGGGCTGGAACGATTCACCCAGACCTCAATTCGATTCGATCTTCGATCCTGGACCCTCGATTCGATCTTTTTCTGTTTGATTATTCATACAAGTAAACATTGTATACAAATTGGATTATTAGCCTGGCATTAACCAACCACGTTTTGGATGTTTTGTAATTTCATTTAGTACCACTACATTCAGTTTGCGAAGTAATTTTGTTGCTTTATTTAAACAAATGAAATCCTACCTGTTACAATGTATATCCATCCAATCAGAAAAAATCTGGCTAAAGTACTGACCTCCATCTTGTTTGACAGAGCGGCACTGTACAGGCTGCGGTCAGCACATGAGAGAGTGTGCAGGGAAATCCAGGGTGAGGGAGACTTGGAGAAGGTGATTGCTGAGCGACTGGAGGATGCAGAGTAAGTGTACATGAACCTGTGAAGATCTGTGTTAGAATTGATCTTCAGTAACCCATGCTTGTCAAAAGAGGCGACTAACGGGATTGGGTGGTCAGGCTCGCTGACTTGGTTGACACATGCCATCGGTTTCCATTCCCAGTTGCGTAGAACGATGCTTATGTTGTTGATCACTGGATTGTTTGGTCCTGACTCGATTATTGGCAGACTGTTGCCACGTGAGTAAGTAGTGGAGCAAACTGCCTGCTCCTCAGGAGACACAGAGCTGTCCAATAAGGGGAGCAGCATGGGTGCACAGGCATATGGACAAGAGAGGCCTAGATTTTGGTTTACAGTTAAACTCCACTCATTCACTCACCACACCGAAGATCCAGGTTCGATTCCCCACACGTGTGAAGCCCATTTCTGGTGTCCCCCACCGTGATATTGCTGGATTATTGCCAAAAGAGGCATAAAACCATACTCTCTCTCTTGCTCATTTCCACTCAGCTGGTCGAATATGTATAAATATACAATTTATAGTTAAAAAAATTCAATTATGGGTAATCTTGTGGAGTGGTGGATTTTTGTGTGAGGTTTAAGAATTAAGATTTTTCAGATTCTATGTTAATTGTCTGACAGCTACCTAACATTTTCTATCGTCACTGATAGGTATGAGCTTGCAAAGACCGAGGTTGAACATGGCAAGTTTATCCTGATTGAGGCTGATCTGTTGGAGAGAGAGGAGCAGTTGGCTGCCGACAAGACAGCACAGGCGATGGTTCGCTTGAAAAAGGAACAGAAGTATGCTGATCAGGCTGGACAAGCACAACGCAAACGGGAGAGGTGAGGCGTGTGTCAAACTTTGTATTCAGTGTCGTGTGCCAACTGAGATCATAAATTATTTACAGTTTCATTAAATGTTTTGCTAATTTTGAAAAGGTTCAGGTGAGCTATGTGCAGGTTGTTGTAAAGATGTGCTTCTAATACTTCTGTATGAACACTTTTCCAGTTTTATGATGTAAACACAACACAACCCCAACCCTGCTGTTGGTTTCGAAACTCACGAGGTGATCAAAGAAAAAGATGATACTTCTGCATCATTGAAATGTAGACATATTGAGCTGAAACCCCAATCCCACACAACCCAATTCCTTCCCCACTGTTCTTTTTCTTCTAAAAATCACATGTGATAAGAAAAGAAGATGATACTTATGTATTATTGAAATGTAGACAGATTCCTCTGATGACCTTGCATCTGAAACATTTGAATTGAACCCCAATCCTACCCAGTCTACTCAGGTGTAAGAAATCTAAATTTGACCCCAGAATTCGACAACATGATTCACTATTGATAGTTTTAATAGACATAAACATGGTAAAACAATTTAAAAAATAACCAAAGGTATTGAATTTGGACTGAACTGTGGGTTAGTATATTGTTTTCCATTGCACTCAGCACTATTGTACCTGCATGTCTTTTTATGCTGGTCTGTGGATCATGGAATCTGAACCAGACTATCTAGTGATTGACACAAAGATAATTTACAGTCATAGGGATATGATTACATGCATCAATAAAGTCAGCTATCCTGAACTCCTAATCCCTTTATGCTCTTGTAACAAATATCAGTGTTCGCGTTAACACAAAATCCTGCAGCTTTCACGCAAATAAATCTATGTTTCAAGCACGATATTTTCTACCTGTGTGTTCTACACGCTAAGTATTTTGTGTTCTAGGAACATTAGTAACCGGAAAACGTATTTTCCCCAAGGTCAAACAACAAAATAAAACAAAGTTTCTCTCAGCTAATTTGACTTGCGAATGATGACAACATGCTCTGAAATGCGCTGAAATGACGTCTAAATTTCACAATTGTACGGGGGAACCCCGGACTCCCCGAGACACCTCTCCGCTTTCTGGCTCGGGCATACACCTGCATTGCATGCACACGAAAGATTCTTGGGGCTCTGCGTTTGAGGCTGTGGGCTGTGCTTTTTTTCCTACCGCGAACACTGAATATGTGCTGCAGAAGATGACCGATTGTAAAAATAAGGGAGCATTAATTATTTTCAGGTTTATGCTAGCTGTGTGACAGTCTGATAAAATCGTGATGGGAAATTATCTCATTGTTTTCTCCGTTACATATTGCCAGAGACCAGAGAGAGGCTATCAGGGCACGAGAGGACCGACACCGACATGCTGTAGAGGAGGCTAAGAGAAGCCAGGAAAGGGCCAATAAGTACCTCAACATAACCCTCAACAAGTGAGACAACTTGGATATGTTCGCACCATACACAGGAATGATGTCCATTTAAATATTTTAAATCTATGGCCTGACTAACCTGACTTATGCAATTAACAACAATTTATCAAGAACATTTGTATTTGTATATTGTTAAGATAGTAATGAAAGGGATGTTCGTGAGACCTTGGAACATAAATGATATTACATGCACTAAATATAAATGTATTAGCTCCATTTTGCATAGGCGGATCCAGAAGGAGGGTGCAGGAGTGCGCACCCACCCCCACCCCCTTTGTCCTGAAAGTTTATTAAATGACCATTGAAACTCAGGTGAAAATGAAGTGTGCACCCCCTCTTTTCTCAATAGTTTGCACCCCCCATTTCTCAAAAAGCTGTATCCGCCCCTGTTTTGGATGTCCATGAATGTTTGTATTTCTGCAGATTGCGGACCCGAGAGAAGGAGGAGGAGAACCGCTACGAGTCGGACATGAAGAAGAAAATAGAAATGTTGGTGAAACTCAAGAATGATATCGCAGCTAACAGGGTAAGTAATAAGAATTCACTGGTATTTTGTGTATTTTGGACAACGAACCTCCATGGAGTGAATGGCAATCTGTCTGAACACCGGCACTTACATTGCAATACATTGTACCAGAACATTTATGAACATGTGTCTTGTCGTCTTCTGACTGGTATCTCGTACAGTGGAGAAGTCACTTATGGCTGACCTTCACAGTGAAATAAGAAAGTACCCATCTCTCTCACTCTCCTCTTTCCTCTCTCTCCTCTTTCTCTCCACTCTCTCCTCTAACCTTTTCCTCTCCCCTCTTCTTTCCTCTGTCTTTCCTCTCTCCTCTCCTCTCTCCTCTCCTCTCTCTCTCCTCTTTCACTCCTCTCTCCTCTCCTCTATCTTTCTCCACTCTCCTCTCACTCTCCTCTTTCCTCTCACTCTCCTCTCCCCTCTCCTCTTTCACTCCTCTCCCTCCCCCTATTCTCTCATATAAAAATCATGTGATGGAGTTTTGTGTTCTGTTGCACATTTATCTCTGAACCGGTAAATGTGGCATCAACACAACTGTAATATTGCTTGATCATGATTATTAGTCATTTCATTGCTAAGCAACTCTTGTCACAAAGTACTTTCAATGGTTCTTCTTGCCTGAATTGCAGGAAAACCTCCGAGCACTCCGAGCTCGGGACAAGGCACGTGAGAGAGAGGAGACATTCATGGAACAAGAGGAAAGGAGAAGGATATCACAAGATGGAGGAAATCCAGATGAAGTTCTGCTGATCAAGAAGCGTCTGAATGATTTTGAGAGACAAAAAACGTGAGGAATTATACTTTTATCAGTTCACTTTCATTTCCTCAAAATGATTTTACATGGGAACTGATTTTTGATTTTGTAATGTTATACTCAGTCGAATAAAAGGCTGAAAAGTACCCTGAGTTCATTGGCTTTGAAGAAGAGTCAGTTAAACTGGGTATGTTCTCTTTTGTAGTAAATATCTTTTGTAGTAAATATATTTGTGGATCGCCATGCTCTATATCGATTGCTCATGCTATCAGTCATTGGTTTCCCTGTGTTGTACTGACTGCAGTAAAAACAGTGTTCACTCACACAAAAACAGATGTAATCATGAAGAGTCTCTTGTTAACCCACACAGTCACCATGAAAATTGTTTTCATTTGAAGTTTTGTATTGAGAAAAGATTTAAGATGTTCTTTAAATATCTGTTAGATCACATATCATTATCAACCTTTATTTTTTCTTATCCTGACTCATGCTTATTTGCTTGTCTTCTTCTTCTGGCGAACCTAGTGGAACACTTGTATCTCCCAATTGAAGTTCCCTTCAATAAAAAATCACTCATTAGTACTCACCACGAGTTACCTCCCTTCTGCAAGCGCGGGAACGAGGGCGCCACCCAAGCCCATGTGCCTCACTCTCTCCTTCTTCGCCCAGTGAGCTGGACGTGAGAGCGCCTGTGTCTCCCAACACACTATATCCTTTATTTATATTTAGTTAGTTCCTCTTATACGTTAGTATAGAGGTATTACTAGTATATTTATTCAATTTGCATTGATTATTAATTGTGTTTCTGCTGTTTATTCACGCTTCACCATGATTGTTCAGTAGGCTACATTAATGAAAATTTGCAGATTGTAAACTACGTTATTCTGATACCGATCCACATTTAAAATGCCCTAGTTGCATTACTCCATGTTCCTTTGATTCTCGTTGTAAATTGTGTATCAATTTACCAATCTCTGCCTTTGACAAATATTTATGTTCCGTTTATAGACGGAAGGCAGATAAATCTCGTAAACAGATTTCAAACATGGCTAATAGATCGCAAATTAATGTTCCTTGTCAACTGTTGATTGAGGACACGCCACCGGCTGGTGGCATGCCTGAGTTTCCCTCGGCGGATAAGCGTGGGACGCAGTCCGCTATGTCCAAGAAGCGACCTGCATCTCAAGAGCTGCCGTCTTCTCAGTCCAAGTCGAGGAAACCAGCCGTATCATCTCGTACACTGCGTACACCAAGATCTACACCTTCATCTAAAGGGAAGTCAACAAAATCTAATAATTTTGCCTCTGATATCTTACCAGTTACAGAATTAGCATTATATGATGATGATATGCCAATAATCATTCCAGAAGTTCGTCACAAGAAACGGCCCGTTTCTGCGACTGTCACCTCAGCGCAGATGAACACACAACCGACACTATCACCAGAAATTTTATCTGAGGGTCCCGTCACCTCTGCAGAGAGACATCCCTCATCAAAGCAGACCGCTTCAGACGACTTGATCAACCAGATAATGAGGGTGATGGAAGACCGCTACGGCTTACAGAGGCCTCAGAGCCACGGGCCTCAGAGCCCACCCCATATTAAGTCATACAGGGCCTCAGAGCCCCCTTTGGCTTCGCGTAGGGCCTCTGAGCCCATAGACGCGCCTCCGCGAAGGGCAACCCTGCCCGGAGTGAGCTCTTTGCATAAGGTATCCCAGGCCGCCTCCGCGAAGGAGCTAGAGCCTCACCTTTTGCAAGAGGCTTCACGGAGAAGGAGCGCTTTGCCGAGCATGCACCTTGTCATGCGAAGAGGCGTTCAGCAAAGCAAGCTCATATGTCGGATCGGACACTGACTCCAGACATTCGCGTAGGACGCGAAGGCTAAGTGGTTCTACATTGCCTAGAAGGCGTTCGCGTAGCCCTCAACGTTCGAGAAATCCAGAGCGTCTGCGAAGCCATCACCGTTCACGAAGCCCACAGTCTCCGTGAAGGATGTCTTCTCCAAGGTCTACATACACTAGCCACTCGTCAGTCCGTTCTCCTCAGTCCTCACATAGATCTTCTTACAGATCGAGGACTCCGACATACGACCATACGTCAGAGGAGGACGATGGTATCATTTTATCAGAGGCTGAGATAAGGTATTGGATGGTAAACGAATTACAACTGGCCTCCCCTTCTAAGAACGAGGATGCAGCCCAAACTTACCTGATGAAAGATGATGATGTAGATGCCTCCTATGGATCCTATCGCAGCCGTTCCTGCTAAACTGGATACAGCCTACTCCAAATCTACTAAAACCCATCCTACCCATTTACCGTTCCTCAATGCCAAGAGTTTTTATGGACATAATATGGAGCCCTTTTTCACGACTCAGGAGATTGATGAAAACTTTAAACTTATCAGTGATTCCAAGTCCAGAAGTTATAGGGTAGACGATCACAAGATGGCCCAGTTAGATACCATTTCAAGAAGGATGTTCTTCGGACTAGGACTATTAACGAGACTCTCCTCACTAAGTTCAAGAACTCTATGGATGAGGAGGACAGGATGATCTATTCAGCTCTACTTATGCAGAGAAAAGATCAACAATTCCTTACAGACCATCTTTCAGCACTTACTGAAACTACTACCATGACACGTCGGCAAGGATTACTAGCCTCCTGCTCTTGGAATAAACAATTCACAGAGCCCCTGTACACAGCTCCATGGTCTTCACCTTTACTGTTTGGTGGCAACATTAACAAGGTTTCCAAGGAAGTATCTAAAGATTCTAGAGAAGTACTCATGATTAGATCGATGGATACGTTAGCGAACGTCTTTAAACAATCAGCACAGAGGTACTCGGGTAAGTCTAAGTTTTCAGGGCTACAGAGAGCACGGGATAAGAAATTAGCGCCGCTAATAATCCCAAGGATTCTTTTCGATGCGCCTCGTAAAAAACAAGTTCAGAGGAGGATCAGCTAGAGGCAGATCATCCAGAGGTGCCCGTGGATTTAAACGATGAAAGTCAGGTTCGAACGACTGGAGTCTTCCACCCCAGTCGCCCCAGTACAACCTTCTCAAGTGGGTGGACGTCTACAACTACACTGGGAAAACTGGGGAATACTTCAAGATCCGTGATGTATCCAACATCCTTCAGCACGGATATCGTCTACAACTCAAGGCCAAGCCACCGTTAACAGTCAACCCACCAGGGTTCAACGTTCATCTGGCACAACTACCGATGCTAAGAGAAACAGTTCAGTCTCTACTAAACAAACAGGCCTTAGAAGTTCTCGATCAGCGAAACATCATACCAGGTTTCTACTCCCCAGTTTTCCTAGTGCCGAAGAATTCCAAAGAGAAGTATCGTCTCATTTACAACATGAGCACATTCAACAGAGAATTTCTATGCAAACCACCAGCGTTTTGCATGATACATTTACCTCAACTCCGTCATCTGATTCATCCACTAGATTACATGGTAAGTATAGATCTGCAGGACGCATACCTACACATTCCGTCTGGAAAGTACTTCCCTTCGGAATCACTTTGGCCCCATGGGTATTCACAAGAGTAACCAAGCCTATTGTCTCATACGTAAATCGTCAAGGACTGCGGAATGCATTTTACCTAGACGACGGTATACAGGTGGATCTAGATCCACAGCGTCTCAGACTACAGCTGAACTTTACAATCAAGCTACTAACGCAGTTAGGCTGGTTAGTAAATCTACTCAAGTCGGACCTAGAGCCCACGCAGGATCTGTAGTTTCTAGGTATACGATTCCTTACGGCTCAGAATCGTATGGTAGTCCCGGAGGACAGATGGATCAAGATACAACAACTGATCCCCCAAGCCCTACTCTCTCCGTTACCACTACTGGGACTACTCACATCAGCTCAAGACTTGACACTCAGAGGCAAGCTTCAATTGCGTCCATTACAAGTCCTCATCAATGCCCATCTCGAGGACCCTCTACCGTTCAGTCTACCAGATTACGTCAAACCACATCTACTCTGGTGGACCAAGAGATTGAATGTTTGCGCAGGCGTCTCCTTAGTAGAGCCGGAATCGAAAACACATCTCTACGTGGACGCGTCACTAAAAGGTTGGGGAGCCCACCTTACCAGCAGGACAGCGTCAGGCCTATGGAGCATTCAAGAGAGCTTATGTCACATAAATCTGCTAGAGATGCAAGCAGTCATAAACACCATAGGTCACTGGAGCAACCTGTTACAGAACGCTCAGTTAATGATTCACACAGACAACTCAACAGTGGCGTTTTATGTGAACAAACAAGGGTCAACAAGATCACTGAATCTACTCACTCAATGTTTCAGACTGTTCGAATTAGTCGACAGTCTAAACATACGTAACAAAGCCTGCCACATTCCAGGAGCAAAGAATGTGTTAGCAGACGCGCTCTCTCGGCCGCACCAACCGTCGCCGACAGAATGGATGCTCCACACAGAGATATTCAATCAGATAATCATGGAAATCCTCTGATAGACCTATTTGCCACCCGATTCAACAATCAACTGACAACCTTCGTATCGCCAGTGCCAGATCCATTAGCCTGGGCAACGGACGACTAAGCACATCGTGGAGGAACTAAACGATAACGCTTCCCCGCCTCCTGCGTTAATCCCACAAGTCTTGCTAAAAATCAGTCAAACGAAGAGCCTCGATCTCATTTTGGTCTCGCCTTACTGGCCAGCAAGAACGTGGTTTCCAGACCTCATACTAGGAATCGGAAAACCACTACTTCAGCTCCCACTACGCTCCAATCTACTGATACATCCGCACACCAAACAAGTGCACAAAACACCAGAAGCATTCCGACTTCACGTGTGGATTGTATCAAGGCATGTTTGAATAAGAGAGGTTATTCCACCAGAGCGGCGAAGGCGGTCACGCTTTGCACTCACGTAACTCTACTGTGAACTTGTACGATGACAAATGGCTCAGATTTGTCAATTATGCTGCTAAGAAAGGATTTTCAGCCAGATTTGCTACACATCCTCAAGTGGCAGATTTCTTATGTTTCCTACGCCAAACTAAGAATCTAAAAGGATCTACACTGTCCACTTATCTTGCAGCCATAAGTTCAGTCATAACTATGAGAACGGGAAGCCAAATTGACTAAAACACCAGAGTTACTCGCTTTGTTACGTGCCTTCGATTGGAAGACCAGAAACGGAAGTTTCAAGCGCCAGCCTGGGATCTAAATGTTGTACTTCAACACCTCACAAGTGAGGCTTATTTAACCATTGTTATCTGCGCCATTTCAATCATTGACCCACAAAACCTTATTCCTGCTAGCGCTAGCTACTGCCGCCAGGATGTCTGAAATTCACGCTTTGGATTACGAGAGAACACGATTTGATGATATTCATAACATCGCCATCTGGGACTTCGGGCTGGGATTTTATAGCAAAAATCAACTACCAGGTCAACCAGACAGGTTGTTCCATGTCCCAGCTCTCTCATCCATACTTGGACCGCAGGATACGATGGACTTATCACTTTGCCCTGTAATGCGTGCACTGAAAATATATCTCCAAAGATCCAAGCAAAGTAGAGGGAAATTCAAAAGATTGTTTATCCCTATATCTACCGCCTCACAGACAGAAGTGTCAGCAAGCACTACCATTTCTATTTGGATCAGAACTGTCATACTAAGAGCCTACAAGGCAGCTGGACTGGACCCTCCAAGTGCTGCTAATCCTCACGTAAATTAGAGCACTAGCTTCAACTTTGGCTTTACATGGAAATTGCTCATTGAATACCATTATGGAGGGATGTTTTTGGAGATCCCGATATGGTGTTTGCCAACCACTATCTGAGAGATATCACCACCAAGGACGCCTCAGGTATCCACCATTTCGGGTCCCATGGTCCTCGCTCAACAGTTGACAGTTCCACGGAGAAGATAAGTCTATCTGGTTGATTTTATACTTATCTGATAACAGTACTAATAGCTACATGCTATCTATATATATTTGCTTAAGTTAAAATATTATCTTAAGCTCAGTACTATGATTCTATATCATAATATATATATACCTACAACTCTTACGAGTTTCTACTATTATATATATGTTCAGCTTAAGTGTCTATCCTTAAGCTCGGTCATATGTTCATTTCATAACATGTATTAGTATCAAACTCTCAGTAGTTGGTTACTATTATACAGCTTAAGTTATCATTATATCTTAAGCACAATTATGTTATAGCTTATATATATGCATATTGTAAGCTTACTACTTTGGTTCTTATAAAAGTATTCATTATAAACTATCAACAGTTTATACTATCACATTAATAGCTTTAGCTTAATTAATGTTCTATATACTTTTATTATATTCAGTAAATTGTAATAACCTTCTTTAAAAGGCAGCTGTTAAATTAACAGCAGGAATTCAGTTCAGTGCCTTCATGAAGTTCCCATAGGGTTTTACAATCATCTCAGTTCAAATCACTAATTAGTAAAATCCAAAGTATATATAATCCCACCTCCTAATCCTGTAGGATTCTACAAGAAAATAAGCATGAGACAGGATAAGAAAAAATATGAAATTTTTAGAGTAAAATTAATATTTGTATACTTATCCTGACTCATGAAGTAAGCCCTCCCGTCCTCCCCACTTAACACTTTGGATTTCTCGGGAAAAATAAAGTGTTGGGCTCAAAACAAAAAAGGAGAGAGTGAGGCACATGGGCTTGGGTGGCGCCCTCGTCCCACGCTTGCAGAAGGGAGGTAACTCGTGGTGAGTACTAATGAGTGATTTTTTATTGAAGGGAACTTCAATTGGAAGATACAAGTGTTCCACTAGGTTCGCCAGAAGAAGAAGACAAGCAAATAAGCATGAGTCAGGATAAGTATAAAAATATTAATTTTACTCTAAAAATTTCATTCTTGTTTTGAGGACAAAACTATTCTTTATTTTTTCTATATTTTTCTATCAATGATTTCCCAGGGTATAATAATGCCACTGAACCCATTTGCCACCATAGCTTCATTTTGAACCTGAGTCAGTTGGCATAGGACTAAAAGTAGCTGTCCAGTCAAATTACTCAGACATGCAAGAGAAATTCTCTCCTGAGAGACTGGAGCCATGATATCACTTACGAACAATCTCTGGTGGTGAATGGGTCTAGGGTCTTTATAATGATAAAATGGCATTATACTACAGTGGATATTTGAGTGAGTGAGTTGAATTTTACGCCGGACTCAGCAATATTCCAGCTATATGGCGGTGGTCTGTAAATAATCCAGTCTGGACCAGACAATCCAGTGATCAACAGCATGAGCATCAATCTGCTCAATTGGGAACCGATGACATGTGTCAACCAAGTCAGCAAGCCTGACCACCTGATCCCCTTAGTCGCCTTTTACGACAAGCATGGGTTACTGAAAATCAACATCGAACCTGGACCTTCACGGGTTGGATAATTGAGGGTGCTTATTACAAGGGACTTTGATTTCATCTATTAACAGTCAGTTCGAGGATGAGCAGGTCAAAAACAAGAGTGAAATCCTGGGGAGGATTCTGTTGGAGGAATCGCGCATGCGTCAGAGGAAGAAACAACAGCCCCAGCTGTGGGATGACCCGAAAAGACACATAGCAAAGGTACATAACTTTCAGGAACCCTTTTGAGAAAAGGTGATGCACAGCCTTTTCGGAAAGGAATGATGCTCAGCTTTTCTTGGAATGCTTGGCATTTTGGGAATATAATTTATTTTTGCCCCAAACTATTTTCAGTTGCAAAATCGTTTCTCTAGAATAGATCATAGTATTTTCTTGAAGCACTGGTTTTGTAGGTATATGTGTTCATGGAATGACAGATACTGCCTGAATTTGTTATGAAACGTTTCTGATATTGTCTCATTATCTTATCATTGTAGATGGTTGAGCCCCACAAGAAGAAGACTCTGAAAGTGTTTGAGGAATATACCAAGATGACTGACGGTCCCAAGTCAGAAGAAACGTTGAGCTTATCTCCTGATCTTCAACCAGAGGTGAGACCTTCAGTTCAGGTCCCCAAAACAATCGTATCACTACGTAGCGGTGGGGTAGCCTAGTCGTTAAAGCATTCGCCAGTCACACTGAAGACCCGGGTTGGATTCCCCACATGGGTACAATGTGTGAAGCCCATTTCTGGTGTACCCCGTTGTGATATTGCTGGAATATTGCTAAAAGCGTAAAACTAAACTCACTCGTATCATTACGCTATTTGTAAGCCTATGATAAAGTATATAATTACGATAGGTCATAACTTTACGAACACTTTGTGGATTGGGACCCTACCATAAGAAGATCTTAGTGCTCTGACGAGTTTAAGTCAGTGTTGAAGTGGCGGCATGACTATAAGTGAATCACCTTGATTATGTTTGTAGGTTTGACAGCACCATACCCATGCTCATGGGGTTCACCAAAGACTTGCATTGCATTCACATTATCATCTAATAGAATGTGTTATCAGTGCAAAAAAGCAGTCTGATAAACTTCGTATCCAAATCTGATAACTATGCAAACAACGTCAATCCACGAACTACTTTCTCAAAACTCCATACATGCCATGCGAATCCTAAAATGTTAACATATCATTGCTGACGTCCCCGCGAGTTTACATTGCGTGGACGAGTTTGTAAACAAACATGGCTGCCCCCATTATCAAAATTGGTGATTCTGTAAGAACTGATGACAGAGGTTCTGGAGTCGTTACTGCAGTAATTGACTTTGGAAAACATGAAACGTAGAACTTCGTTCAGATTGAAGGTACAGATTATGAGGCACAAGTGACAGGCTATCATTTAAGAAAGGTACCAACCAAGGATTTCGATCTATTGATCACAACAAAGAAGACGACGAATCAATTCCGTCAGGTATCAGAAACTGATACTGATGAGGTGATTACCCGCAATGAAAATAGAAACACTACCAAGAAAACCCTGCCTTATTTTGTTGTTCTTTTTAGACAGAAAGATCTTATTTTAAGCATGAGTTATGTTTGCACTGTATTAGCGACTAGTCACAACCATATGCTGCCATCATGAACGACCTTCACCTTGGTGTACCGCTAAGTATTCTTACACGTATGCTTGATTCTCTTCACATATAAATTCACATACGATTTGCTTCTATTTTAGAGTAATTTTAAGAATGACATTATATGATAAAGAGATTATTAACCGAGTGTGTTTCCGTATCATTAATATCCTATATTAGGAATTTATCAAACTTTGATAGAACTCAAATGCTGTTCAATGAGGCAACAAATGGAACTCACTCATATTGTTATCAGAAAATGACTTAGAAGATAACAGGAATACTTCATCTAAAATAGGATATGTGGTCAGTCTTCTAGAGTCATTTGTATATCGATAAGTGGATGTTCAAAATGAGTTTTTTGAATAGCCAGCACCGATGCTTCTTCCAATGGGGCATCATATTCTTGTCTTATATGTCTGATACTGCTAACTACTATTTACTCCAGCGGAACGGGAACTCACTGAGAGAGGTTTTCCTCCAAGGGTTAAAAACCCACTGGGCCATTGGATTGACTTGTTAGTAATAAACCTTTGCAATAATCTATACAATGTTTTTCTGTTCCTGCTGATTTCAGTTCTTGTTATCTGTACATTTTTCTGAATTGTATTAAACCGTGTTTTGTTGTGATCAGAAGCAGGATGGAGTGAAGGATGACACAGAGGACGAGGATGAGAGACAGGACACATTCCGGGAGATGGGCATCTCTCATAAACTGCTCGACTCTAGTGATTCCAACGCCAGGGGACAGTGAAGGTAGGATGGGCTCCCATCTCAGTTACCATGTCCACTATTGACAGTGACAGAACCAGGCCTACCAAAGAAAACATTCCCACTATGCAGAAAAACGCTGAAAAGTCCACATTTATCGTGGAAATAGCAACATAAACATAATACCTCGCTACTGAAACAATAAAATGGTTTTCATCGTGATTCCAGATGACCAGCATGTCAACTTGGCCAAACCAGAGTTTGAAGGTTTGTGGGACCAGCACAAACCGTACAAGGTGCCCAAAGATGTGGACAGTCATGTCAAGTTGCCAGGAGCCAGCAAGATGGACCAGGTGAGGACTTGCATACATGGCTCAGTAGTGTACGTTATCACCATTCACTGTGTAGTTCCATCCTTGACCTGTCCAGAACATTGGTTTAATTTCTGGTGATGGGAGGGTAGCCAAGTAGTTGAAGTGTTCGCTTATCAAACCAAAGGCCATGTTCGATTCCACACATGGGTACAATGTGTCAAGCCCATTTCTGGAGTCCCCTGCTGTGATATTGCTGGAATATTGTTAAAAGCATAACCAAACTAAACTAAACCCAATATGTCAGATCCTTGTTTGTACATTTTGCATAAGTAGAAAAGTGTCATGACCTGTGTTACCTTGTATGTTTCTTATCACTATTATCATCACTATTACTATCATTATTATTGTTTTTGTTGCTGGAATGGTTATTATTGGTATTGTTACTAGTATGTAGTGTTAGAAGGTCATTTTAACATGATACCTTGTCATGTTGAACCAGGAAATCCTAGCCAAGGTTTTGGACAAACACCGTGAGGGTATCATTGTGAAGCAAGTGGCTGCTGGGAAGGAGTTCACAGGCTGTCCCTTCTACAGCAAGCCGGACATCATACACTTCAAGGTAAGAGCACCTTCTTGGAGGCCATATTGGGTACTCATAGCTCCGTTCATGCTCTTGAGACAAATATGGCACTATTTCCTTTTAACGATGTCTTCACTTCACTTTGCTGCTTAAAGAAAATGCAGTTAGGGGCCGTTCATAGTATGTGGCTGGGGGTGGGGCTGGGGGGTTGATGATGATGATTTTAAAGGGAGGTCTCCCATTTTGTTCTGAGAAGGTAGGGAGGGTCATTAATTTTTTACACATGTACTTGATGGGGTCAGCCGTTTTGTACATAAAGATATTTTTGAAATACACTTACATGCAGGGGGGTCACTTACTTTGTACATAAATCTTGGGGGGTGGGGGTGTCATTCACATTGTACATGCTTCTCCATGTAAATCATCATCTCCCCCTGGCCATATACATAAATTATGAATGCTCCCTAAGCTAGAAAATGTTCACCTGCTTAATTTTCATGGAATGTTATTGATGCAATGTTTACTTGCTAAATACCTAGGTATATTTTGTGAAAGATACTGTTTGTTAAGTATGTTCATATTCTCATCATTCCTTAGATGTTTGTCCAGTATACTTATTAGGGTTGGGTATTGCCAAAATTTCCGTATTGCGATATATTGTGATATGTGTTGGCGTATTGCAATATGTATTGCAATATATTGTGAAAGTGTTACAGATGGTTTAAGGTAATGAAATTACTGTTTCCTTTCTTTTGAAACAATGCCACTGGCCACTGTCAGAACTCAGATGTGATTGTACAAGAGATCAATTGAAAATGTTTCCAAATTGAAGACTTCACTCTAAAGTTTGCAACTCGAGAAAAAGCGTCCAGCGGCGTCCCCCATTTTGGTTTGTTTATCAACGAGTGCCGGTACCAATCTATATGCTTTAAAAGTCACGCAAATGCAATTATATGGCCAATAAACACTCTCAAAACTATTAATGTATAATAATATAAAGGATATACATCATCACGAAAATTACCGATCTTGGTCACGGAAATTACCGATCGTATCGGGTGAACCGGTTCGCGAAAAGTGTGCCGCAATATATCGTATTGTGAAGTTCGAATTGCAATATACCGGTTAAGCGGTATTATCGCCCACCCCTAATACTTATGCAGTAGTACACACATAAATGGCTGAAAAAGATAAACAACTCAAAAGGGAGGTTTGTTATTAGGATTGTGTTTCTAAGTGTACCTTAAACTCTGGGGACTCATAAGTACTGTTTGACTTGATTCATGCGAAGTTTTACTACAATGAATTATGCAGACTTTGTTTGCTGTGTCTCACTACATGTTCCTTCATCTAGGACTTCAACGTCGGCCACTGCTACAAGAAGAAGGTGATACTGACCAATGTGTCGTACACAGTCAACTACTGCAAGTTTGTAGGCATCACTGAGAGGCTCAAGGACTTCATACATATCGAGTGAGTCACACAGACTTCCACTAGAGTCAAACTGATGAACTGCAGATAATGATAATAATAATATGGATTCTTATATTGTGCTAAACTCCACACCAAAGTGTGCTCAAAGCGCTAACAGAGTTCCACAGTTCATAATTACCCCGGATAACCCAAGCTGATTGTGAGGCGCTAGAAGTGTCACATAACTTATCCCACCTGGTACCCATTTTCTGCTGGGTGAACAGAGGCAATCTTGAACAAACTCACTTGTCTAAGGTGAGACCACATGTATCACATGTGTTTCATTGTGAAGCAGGACTAAAGTCCGAGAAATTGTCAAGAGTCAAGCTGCCAAACACATTATGGGTAATGTGACCAAGTAGTGGAATTTGATTTCTTCAAGGATTAGCAGCCCAGATCAAACATTCGTCTGAGTTACTATTAGAGTAGAGCAGGTCTATCTGTTGCAAGAGACAACTGAGATTGGTGGAGGGTGGTTACCATGGCTGATGTATACTGATTCTGATGCATGCCCTTATTTGTACCTTGAAGTGTACCCAGATGTGTACCATACCACCTTGGTATGATGTAATGTGTACCTGTTGTATACCCTGATGTTTTCTTCAACCCGAATGTACCCCTATCTCTACTCCCATGAGTACCCCTTTGTGAACCCCTGTGTGAACCCTCTAATATATACAGCTGAAACAATACTGTCTGCAGCCTGACTTCACTCCCTATTTATGTCCATGTGAATATTCAACTTTCAGCTTTGACCCGCCTGGTCAGATGTCAGCTGGTTTGACCTGTGAAATGATGGTTACATTCAAGCCAATGGTAAGTGAATATTATCGAAAGATTCTGCAGGAGAAAATGTCCCTTGTTAATATTGCTTCTAAATGTGTAACATTCAATCCCATGGTGAGTTTTATGAACATTCCTGCAGGTAAAAGCTGTCTCTTGATAATATTGTCTCAAAATGTGTAATAACTGTTAGTTCTTGTGACAGTATGTTTGTATCACAAGTACTGACACATGTTCTGTGTGTATCTCAGAGCACAAACATCTGAGTTCCACAAACCATACACTGAATCAGTGTTAAAAATAAGGCCCTTCCGACCGCCCGAGACAGGAAAGATTTCTGATGGATGGTCTAAATTTATAGCTAGCCAGCCCAATGGTCAAGTAACATTTTAGATAACAGGTTCCATACATCTGAGTAATTTTCTTTGGATAGTCTGGTCTGGTTAAATACGTTGTGGGCTGTTAACATTTTGAAGTTACCACCCCGACGTCTGGCTGGGTTTTTAGCTTATTTCATACAGTGACCGAACATCATACAAACTCCACAATTCACAGACTGAATAATTTCAAATAAATTTCTATACCAAGTGTTTGTTGTTTAAGGCATGAGATGCTGTGTTCATTTACTTTGAAACAATTAATCCACAGATCAACGAGGATCTTGTTGGCGAGGTCAACTTCCTGTCCCAGACGGGGCCTTTCGCAATCCCACTGCGATGTACAACCAAGAAGTGTGACGTAAGTTATGACCTGTAGGAAGGGAGGATAGAGGTGGATGGGGTGTGTGGAGGGAGGGAGGAAGGGAGGGTGAGGGAGGTGGATGGAGGAAGGGAGGGTATAGGTGGATGGGGTGTCCGGGGGATGAGGAAGGGAGGATAGAGGTGGATGTGGTGTGTGGAGGGGTGAGGAAGGAGGATAGAGGTGGATGTGGTGTGTGGAGGGGGAGGGAGGGAAGGAGAGGTGGAGGGGACTGGAGTGGAGGGGGTGGAGGAAGGGAGGGTAGAGGGTGGATGGGGTGTGTGGAGGGGGGTGAGGTGTGTAGAGGGTGATGGAAGGGAGGGATATGGGTGTGTGGGGGGAAGGAAGGGTGAGGGAAGTGGAGGGGATGAGGAAGGGGATGGGGGTGGGAGGGGGGTGTGGAGGGGATGAGGAAGGGAGGATAGAGGTGGAGGGTGTGTGGAGGGGTAGGAAGGGTGGAGGAGGATAGAGGTGGAGGGTGAGGGCCAGAGGAATGGGGTGTGTGGAGAGGATGAGGAAGGGGTGTGTGTACAATCCCAGTGCAACAGAGGATAAATATTGGAACAGATGAACTGGATTTTCTGAGTGCGATATTAACCATTGACCAGAGGTGGCTACCTGGTATAATATGGCTGATGTATTGCTTATTTACTTATCAATGCTAGAAAAGCTACAGTTAGTCTCAGATCCTACTAGTTCATGATTATTTTTCATAACCCTTTTATTTGTCCACATTTTTGTTTCTGGTTGTTCGGAAAAATATAATTGGTTTCTGTTGTGACCTGAGATTATACAGATTCTAGATGATAAAATAAATTGTTGTGAGTTGTTGATTTTAAGTATTCATAGTGAAACAATTTAAACACTGTTCTAGTGAAGGATGTTTCTGTGTTTCAGCTCCATGTTGACTCGAAGATTGTGGAGTTTGGTACCACCGTGATTGGAGAGACACTCAAACGTACTGTGACTCTTAGCAACAAGGGAGCACTTGGAACAAAGTTTGAGTTCTTCAAAGTCACAGGTTAGCGAATGGTGGATTTTCTTCAAATTAAAGAACTTTTTGGGGCAAGACATATGAGAGAAAATTATTATGTTATCGATGAACTTGTGTAGCAATGCCTACAGTGTTGAATGTGTGTTACAGGGATGAAGCAGAGAACATGCACCACAGCTGAGACTTCACTTGGAAGACTGGTAAGGCAATGTTTTCTATATACAACACATAGGTTTAATCCATGAAGATCCGGGTTAGAATTGGTCTTCAGCAACCCATGCTTGTCGTAAGAAGCAACTGGGGCGGTGGGGTAGCCCAGTGGTTAAAGTGTTGTCTTGTCACGCCGAAGACGTGGGTTCGATTCCCCACATGGGTACAATTTGTGAAGCCCATTTCTGGTGTCCCCCGCCATGATGTTGCTGGAATATTGCTAAAAGTGGCGTAAAACCAAACTCAGTCAGTCAGTCGTAAGAAGCAACTAGTGAGATCAGGTGGTCAGGCTCTCTGACTTAGTTGATGCATGTCATATCCTAACTGCATTGATCGATGCTCATGATGTCAATCACTTGACTGTCTGGTCCAGACTCGATTATTTTCAAATTGCCATCATATAGCTGGAATATTGCTGAGTGCAGCGTTTAAAAATAAATAAAAGAAACACAAGGTGGAATTTGCTGTGACATGTTGAGTTATGTCCCTTAGTCCCCAGGCATGCTATTGTCGGGTTGTAATGCCTTGGTTAATTTTGTCTGCACATGTGCTCATGCCTTTCATCAAAGAGGTAATCATCTAAGACTGAGTTTCTCCCACTTCAAGCCTCAGTAAAAGGCATGCCTATGATAAAGGCTGAATGACCCCCATATCCGACTGCTGAAATCTATTGTCAGCAGGAGTAAAAGTGCTCTCACTTGATGAGAATGTGGACACTTATGTCTTTGTAACCTTCTTCCAGACAACTGCAGACACACTGAGAGCTATGAGTCCAGACTCGGTGGAATTCACAGACAAGGCCAAATCCATCAGTCTCACAGACAGAGGGCCAGAAAGTAGAAAGAAGATGTCTATGGATGGTGAGGATTTTCATCAGGAAATGCCAGTTATTTTTATGCTGTCCATTGCATCAGTATCACAACACTTTTATCTCAAACACAAAAGATTGGTCCTGTGACATGCACAGATGCAGATCTTTTATAAAGGGGAAGTGCTCTTGAAAAATACAAAAAAATGCTGGACATTATGAATGTGAGGTACAATTAAATTTTGTGAGGAAACTATATTTTGTACTAATATTAGTTCTTGCTGAAAACATGTCTTCCGATGATTTAGTTACAGCTTTCACATATCATCATGACTCAGAAGCTTCAGAAAGTGGTGCAAGCATGAATGCATCTTCCCACTGGATGAGTGATGTGAATTCATTGATTCTATTTTGTCTCAGATTTGGGAGAAAATCCCAGAACAAAGCCCTGAGTTGACTCCTTCTGATGGTCATCCATTACCGGATGGAGCGGTTCTGCCAGAGAGTTCTGGCGTGACAGCTGATGGTCTGCCAGGCATGGAGCTGAAGCCAATGGAGCTGGATGGAGAAGGTACATAGTTGAGTTATCTCCCTTGCTACAATTGTTTCACTTTTTACCAGGAACTCACGGTTGTCAGACTGTCTCCCCTGACTGACTGAACAAACTTTAAAGTTTGATAGCCCAAATGATTATGCATTTCATGGTTGTCATTTCTTCTTGAAATGCTCAAGTTTTTCTGTTTTGAATGACAGATGACATTGTGACATTTTATTGAATAATTACACCATTATTGGCAAATCCGGTAATATGTAATATTTTTCAACTGTTTACAGTTGCCTCCCCTGACTTTGCGATCAGTGAAATGGACGATTATGGGACACTGGATGGAATGCGAGTCGGTCAGGTGGTAACTGGGGAGATTGGTCCTTTCTCTTCTGTCAAACTTGAGATTATCTGGCAACCGACAATACCAGGCAAAGTGGACACTGAGTTCCTCGTCACCTTCTCAGACCCCCTGTCTGATGTGGTAAGTGGACACTGAGCTCCTCGTCACCTTCTCAGACCCCCTGTCTGATGTGGTAAGTGGACACTGAGTTCCTGGTCACCTTCTCAGACCCCCTGTCTGATGTGGTAAGTGGACACTGAGTTCCTGGTCACCTTCTCAGACCCCCTGTCTGATGTGGTAAGTGGACACTGAGTTCCTCGTCACCTTCTCAGACCCCTTGTCTGATGTGGTAAGTGGACACTGAGTTCCTGGTCACCTTCTTAGACCCCTTGTCTGATGTGGTAAGTGGACACTGAGTTCCTGGTCACCTTCTCAGACCCCTTGTCTGATGTGGTAAGTGGACACTGAGTTCCTGGTCACCTTCTCAGACCCCCTGTCTGATGTGGTAAGTGGACACTGAGTTCCTCGTCACCTTCTCAGACCCCCTGTCTGATGTGGTAAGTGGACACTGAGTTCCTCGTCACCTTCTTAGACCCCATGTCTGATGTGGTAAGTGGACACTGAGTTCCTCGTCACCTTCTCAGACCCCTGTCTGATGTGGTAAGTGGACCTACTGCTTCTGTCAGACTCATAACACAACTCACAGAGGATTCTGAGGTAGATGCCCAGATGCCCAGCAGTAGCCTCTGCAACTATGTCATTTTTATAGAATCAAATAACTCCATGTAAATTGAACATGAGTTTGATATAGGGTATCGTGAAGCTGAGGAAACTCTGGGCCTGCTTCATTGCCTAAAGGCATGGGCAGAAAGGAAACAAAATAATATGGTAAAGGGACTAGGTTCAGGAACTATGAGACAAACTACCTCAGTAAAGTGCCCCATGCAGTCATAGGACAGCATTAATGCTGGTGAGGCACCCATGTTAGAATTGGTCCATGCTGTCATAGGACAGTGTTCATGCTGGTGAGGCACCCATGTTAGAATTGGTCCCCAGTAACCCATGCTTGTTGTCAGAGTAGACTAATATCAATCACATACAGTCTGGACACTAGGCTGAAGGTGTGGCTCATACTTTCCAGACATTGGCTAAGCTCTCAATCTCTGCTCTTCAAATTTGATATGCTGCGTTACTGCAGCTAAGAGTTTTACGTTATGTTTGTCATCAGTTGAATGTGGGTCAGAGGCTTTATTGATTAAAGAATAGCAGAAGGACCTTGAAACAAATGGGTTTATGGAAAACTGCATCTCTGACTGAGAATGATGATAATGTTGCAGCTTTCTGTGAGTGCGTTAGGGACAGCAATGGACGTCCCTGTGTGGGTGGAGAGGCAGACAGTGGACCTGAGGATCTGCATGTTAGACCGGCTCTTCCAGGATACAGTCATCGTCAACAACAGGTGAGTGTGGCTTCCAGCGGTGTTTCTGTAACATGATGGAGTCTGGGGCATTGTGGGCGGCTGGCTAACGTGCCAGGCTTGTGATCCAGCGAGTTTGAGGTCTTAAAAGAACCCACGAATCCGTTGGTATATGACCAGATGGTGGCCTCATGAATACGTGCAAACACCTAGTTGCATGAACAACAACGTGCAGTAAACCTGGACAAAGTACTGTGACTATGTGTCCCAGTCCACCCAGCTGTGATTGGGTGCCTTGTAAGGATGAAACAGCCGCAAAAACTCAGTGTGCCTAGTGGCTGCAAGAGTTGTATGATCCCCAGGGAGTGGAGATTGATAATACGATGTGCCATTGAGATTGACATCCAATGATCGAAGGAACACTCCAGCTCCTTGAGCATGTACTAGTTATGTGGATATGTGCGCTAGATAAATATCCTATCAAATATAATAAATAAAAATTGTCTGCTCTTAATCACAATGTGTCATTGTCTACATACATTCTCTCCTGTTAGTGTTTAATGGTTACTGTGAGTAAGTGTCTGAATGTTGTTTCGCGGGGTTTTTAAGAAATTGCTTCATTCTGACATCAAACCTGGCTATTCAGTGTCACAGGCCACTACTTTAACCACAAGGCTTCATGACATGACAGTAATGGTGAAAAATAGGTTTCACATACACCCATGTTGATTGCCCCATCAATCAGACATTTAACATGTCAAAACCACATTACAGGTGCATTGGAAGACAACAGGGACTTTCTGCAGAATGTGTCAGGGACAGAGTGATATTCTGTTAAATGTACATGTCAGAGGTTAATTCCATGAAACAAGGCTCCATAACATTAGTAGTATGTTAATATTGGTTTATGAGGTAATCTGTGTTTTAGAGCAACCACGGCCCTGCGGCTGAGATTTGAGGTGTGTAAGGAGTTGCGTAACCACCTGGAGCTGCTGCCAAAGACAGGATATATCCAGGCACAGTCCCAGTTCTCTGCCCAGCTCAAGTTCCTCCCCAGGTAAAAATCGCAGTAAAACTGATGTTAGCTGAACCTTATGCTTAAAAATTGTTAAAATGATTCAACATTGTGGTGGGATTATTGCAACTGTATAGCCAACAGTGGCTGTCAATGCCTTGAGCATTGTTTTACAAAAAAATTAAAAATACAATGTGCAGTATTGTTTACATTTCCTGTTTCTTCATGGGCAGAAAAAGCTTGTTTGAAGAAGCGGGGAAGTACTTTGACAAGGAAACTGGTGTGTTAGAAGCTCCCCTGCTGATAAGAGTTGCAGACCAGGTATGTGACAGGCTAAGAGCAACTTTCTTTTCCCGTTTCTTTTCTTAATACATTGTAGTGGACAAATATATCTTTATACACATTCAAAATAAGGGTTTGGGACATGTCTTTGGATTGCATGCAGTTATGATGATCACAAATACTTTGCGCATTAACTATCATTTAAATCAGAGCAATTTCATTACTACTGTTGGTCAAGCTTAGAATGCATCTCTCATCAATGTGCAAGATCTGATTTGTATCAAGTTTCAACAGAATTTCTACACAGTGTACTGAATCTTAGCTAACCATTCCTTAATGTCAGACACCAGGTACAGAAACAAGTACCATCTTTGTATGTAGTTTGGTGAAGCAGCAAGGGATGGAACTGCCAACCTTTCTCTGCCCAGGTTGATGCTCCATCCACTTGACAATGGAAACTACCATATTAGGACAGAAATTAACGAAAGCCCAATGAACTATGATGGTGATGTGATTGCAGCTGCTGACATCATACTGATAGTGTTACAGGGGCAGTGTTTGATCTGTGTATGTTTCTGTTTCAGACACAGCCTGTGCCCTTCACAGTGACAGCGGTAGTCACCAACTCGGACATGATGTTTGATGTCTCCAACATTGACTTCGGCTGCTGCACCATCTACGAGTCGGTCAAGACATCCATCCAGCTGACCAACAAGTCTATCCTACCCCAGCCATATGGCTTTGTTGGGCATCCAGATGTAAGCATTCTGTAGTGACAAATTTGTTTGGGGATTTGGGGTTCCCTTAACAACCTATGCTATTTCCACAATTGAATTTGGCATCATACTCATGGATGCAGTTGGATTTCGACAAAGTTGCATGCTGCTCATGATATCGATCATTGTTTTGTCTGTCTTATCATGATTGGCTTGCTGCTGAGTGTGGTGGAAATAAGAAAAGCTAATAATTACCAATGATCCTATCTGCGAAAAACAAAATCCACCCAGTTATTGGACATAAGGGGTTTGCAGCTGTGCTAAAAGAAAATTCGCCACTGCAGCTAAGGGAAATAACTCTTCATAGCATTGCTTCCAACCACTGACCCAGTGTTTGCCCATGGCATAAAAACTGAGGAGTCATCATGACTCCCTGGTGTCATGAGAGTAGGTCATTGACATGTTTTTGAAAGTCAACTTCAGTTTGGAACTTTCATCCAGACATCAACTGTGATTGTTTAATATCGACAAAAAAACAAGGCAAGGCAAGCCAGGTATTTAATCAGCACTGAGCAGTCAAAAAAACAGTCATTGCAGTCTTGCACAGAAACCAAAGTTTAGATTATCTGAACTAAGGGCCCAGTAGCATTGTGTCAACAATGACGCAAGCTTCTAAATTAACTGCGTACTTGAGATAATTTGTGTGTCAAATACACAGGTTTTCTGTGTCATGGCAAACACTGCTGACCAACTACAGTAGAAGGGTGAAGTACTACAGCGTTGTTGTTTTTAGGTATAAAGAGTACTGAGCATTTCATTTTTACTTCTTCATGTTTTGATTTCAGTATGTGGAGATTCAGCCAAATGATGGGTTCGGGACGCTTCTACCACTTGAAACTATTGAACTACATGTCATCTTCAGCCCTCCCAAAGCCAGGGATTACAAGTTTGACCTCTGCTGTAAATCTCTTATTAATAGGTGAGATGTGTTCAATGATGGTTTGCAGGAACTTAGATTGTAATGTAGACTTCAAAACTATATATTTTTACTAAACAAAACTCTTGGTTTATGTTGGTTGGTGCTGTTAAAGTTTGCATTGAAAAGACAGGAGGTTTATGTCCTAAGTAACAGCAAGCTTGTTTTCATTACAAACATTTATGACCAATTTCAAAAAACAATGTTAAAATCATATGGTTTACACAGATAAGATTCCAGCATCAAGACACCTGCAAAACTATCTTTGACTCCACAATCAAAACGAATGAAGGATATACTTGAGCTGTTAAATGTCAGTTGTTTTTTAGATATGGCTTCCTGCTTTAATTATCCGCGAAGGTGTGTTATTAGGCTCTGTCCATCCTTACGTCCGTACATCCGTACGTATGAATTGGTTCATCTTAAGATACGTTGACTAGATTCTTTTCATATTTGGTAACTAGGTTCATCACAGTATGCTAAAGGTCCCAGTCAGGTTTGATGACCTTGACCTTTATTTCAAGGTCACAAGGGGACATTAACGTTTTACCCATGTGAGCAAGATATCTCAGGAACTGTTCACTGGATTTTCTTCATGTTTGACACTAAGCTTCATCTAGGGAAGGCGCAGGGTCCAGCCAATTTTTGTGATCTTCACCTAATTTTCAAGGTCATGGCAACACTTTGAAGATTTCATCATGTTAACCTGCATGTTAAGCTTGTATTTTGATAAACAATTTCTGTATTTCTATTTTTGCATATTTCATACACCATGACTCTCATGTCAAGGTCAAAGTGAATCTTGAAAATATTTGTGTGTTTGGACAACTACAGAGGAAGATATCAAGAGAGGTTGACTGGTCATGTTTTTATTGACATTTAACTTCATCTTAAACTACGACCTTCACTTTCATTACTTTTCAAGTTTGGTTTGATAATTTGCGGCGGGGAATTATGTCACCTTAGTGCCATTTCTTGTTCAGAAATGTCCCGGGTCACACATAACCGTGATAGCACTTGATTATCTGTAGTTGCCACGGTATAGAGAAATGACGGGATGTACCTCTGTATCTATGACATCATTAAACCATGTTATATACCTTTGTGAGACACAAGAATCGGATTTGGTTGTCTGGAAAGCTTGCTGTATGGTTCTAACAATTTGGAAGCCTTGATTGACTGATCTGAAATATCACCTGTGGTACCTCATCCTGCTCTGATATATGGCAGGAATCTTTTCTCATGCTATCAATCACTGGTTTATCTGGCCCAGATTGGACTATTTGCAGGCTAATGATATGATCAACTTCTGATGTGTGTGCCCATTCAAACACATTCTCTTGTTTTGATGACAGTTTTAGAATCTACACTGTGAAATTGGCGTAATCATGTCATTATGTTTACTTCCACTCAGAGATCTGTTTCACAGACAGTCACGCTACAGCTTGAATATTACTCTGGCCTGAAACAACACTGACTCGCTCTCTGTTTCAGGCAGTTCAAGATCCAGTGTAAGGGAGTTGGGGTCCACCCACCACTGGAGTTGTCCCAGCAAGTCATACACTTTGCTGCAACCTCGCTGTATGACGTCTCCACTGCTTCGCTCCACGTCATCAATTCTCACACCAGCAGTAATGAGTTCACTCATCCAGTTCCAAGGATTGGCAAAGGTCAGTGTCAGTATGCCACAATAAGGACAGTGAGTCAGTGAGTGAGTGAGTGAGTTCAGTGTCAGTATGCCACAACATGGACAGTGAGTGAGTGAGTGACTTCAGTGTCAGTATGCCACAACATAGACAGTGAGTGAGTGAGTGAGTTCAGTGTCAGTATGCCACAACATGGACAGTGAGTGAGTGAGCGAGTGAGTTCAGTGTCAGTATGCCACAACATAGACAGTGAGTGAGTGAGTGAGTTCAGTGTCAGTATGCCACAACATAGACAGTGAGTGAGTGACTTCCGTGTCAGTATGCCACAACATGGACACAAACAACTGAGTGATTGAGTGAGTGAGTTCAGTGTCAGTATGCCACAACATAGACAGTGAGTGAGTGAGTGAGTGAGTTCAGTGTCAGTATGCCACAACATAGATAGTGAGTGAGTGAGTGAGTTCAGTGTCAGTATGCCACAACATAGACAGTGAGTGAGTGAGCGAGTGAGTGAGTTCAGTGTCAGTATGCCACAACATGGACAGTGAGTTCAATTTTACTCCAACATTCTAGCAAAATCACCTTGGAGGGCACCAAAACTGGGCTTCACACATTGTACCCATGTAGGGAATTGAACCTCTTTATTCACCATGACAAATGAACCACTTTACCTTCAAGCTTTCCCACTCCTCAAAAACAACTTGGAGGTATCTGATAATGAGAGTAGTACTAACATAACTTGGAAGTTTTAGTCACTGTGCAAAATGTTCCACAATGAAAAGACTGCACAGCTGACTCTTCTTAGCTTTGTCTTGGAATAATCATGGTGGGGTAGCCATGTGTTTGAATCATTCACTTGTCATGCTGAAAACACTGCCAATTAATACTCTGTTTAAAGGGTCCTTCAGGGATTCCAGATACCTGCAATCATGGGATTCAATTCTTGATTTGTGGGATTAGGTTTGCATTTATGTCAGTACCTCTGCCAAAGGGTTTCACCAAAGTGGTAGACTGTATAAGCAAAAGCACTCATTCACTCAGATCTTTTATCATTTGGCAAATTAAATATTCAGGAATACCGAAATGTATATGAATTATTTTATTTGTTGAGATGATGTATTATTTTATGATTATTTTTATGTTGTAGGTGAGATTGCTCCAGTTGGGCCGACATCATTTGAGTTTGTCCTTCCGGAAGACTGTCCACTGACCATCTCCCCAACTGTTGGCACCATTGAACCAGGAAAGGTTTGTTATTCTTTCTCATAGAGATCATCCTTGGGGTACATATATGCATTTTCTGCGGTTGAAAATGTCATGTGACAGTTGTATCAATGTTTTAATACAAATATTGTACAATAAATACAGATCTTTTTTATTTATTACACGGCCCCCACCACGTGGAGTTACCTCCCTGCTACGCATGTGCAGCCAACCAGTTAAGCACCTCTCATCATTCCTTCTGCTGTCACTCTAGCGTTCACACGTACTTACCCAAGAGTTACTAGCTGATTTACTTCTTGTAGAAGAATGTCTGAGACTTCAACAACTGTATGTATGGTCTATATTTGTTTTGAGAATTATTCGCTTATGGACTTTGCAGTCTGTTATTTCTCATTAATGTGACTTTGTATTAAACTTTTACGCTTTCCCGTGGTTTACACACGTGTTGCTAAGCCATGGCGGGAAGTTTAGCATGCCACGTGGTTGAAATATTGCGTTATTAACCAAGTATTTCATGTCGCGTTGTCGCATTCACGTAATTTTCAATGTTTTGTACGTGTATATTTATGCTGTTGGGTTATGCCGTTAGCTACATGCTTGCGTGTTTGCTTTCAGGCGTTTACGGGATGTGCTACCTGCGGGCAAAATATTCCCGTTCTGATAAACATGACAAATGCTTATGCTGCCTGGAGAAGGCAGGGCATAACCCTGACATCTGTGAGTTGTGCATGGGCTTCTCCCCAGGCCCAGGCCCTGGGCAGGCTGACTTCCTTTTACAAGGAATTGCATGAGGTGGAGGGATTTGACCCAGGAGGTTCCCCGTCTAAGGCCAAAAGGCTAAGCAAACTAAATCTAAATCTTCACATAGGTCACACTCTCCGTCTCCTCTGTCCAGTTGTTTTGATATGTCACTTATCCCTCAATTGTTTCAGCAGCATATGGACTCGCGGAAGTCCCTCGTTCACAAGTCAGTTGGAGGTCTCCGGCAGGAGTTCCTCGCCTACTCTGATCGGGGATCAAGAGTCCAGGGTGGGATCGAGCGAGCTTGGTTCGATCCCTTGGCCTGGGAGGCGTCTGTCGATCCTTTGCCTTTGGCTTCGGGTCCGGACGCCTTTGGCTGCCGGAGGGAAGGGGAGGGTTCCTCTCTCTTGGTGTTGGCGCAGGGTCCGCTGAGGATTCATGGAGTTATGGTCCCTGGCGCCACCCTGCCCCATGAGAGCGGAGGAGGCGGTTCTGTCTGGCCTTCCTCCCGTGTCTCGGACCGGGTTCAAGTGTTGTGTCGGGTGGCCAGAGCTGAGAGTCCCTTCCGGCTCTTCCCTTCCTGCAGCATCTGTGGCTCGCCTCCCACCGGGTCGGGTTCAGCTCCTCTTGCGTGGAGATCCAAATTCTGACTCGGGCTTGGGTGCCGAGTCAATGGAGGTTGGGGAGGTCGAGGAGTCGGTGGGTACTTTCCATTTTTGTTGGCTTTCCGAGGTTAGGCAACGTATTGCAAGTATATTCCCAAGCCACGGTGGCTTTCCGGGAGGTTAGGCAAGCGTATTGCCAAGTATATTCCCAAGCCACGGTGGCTTTCCTGTAGGTTAGGCAACGTATTGCCAAGTATATTACCCTGCCACGGTGGCTTTCGGGAGGTTAGGCAGCGTATTGCGAGTATATTACCCAAGAAGTGGCAGTGCCCCGGACTCCTCGACCCTGAGTTCCGCTGCGGGTGAGAGCGTTTGCCCTAGGCAGCCCTCTCAGACATTGTTCCGTTATCTTGCCTTCCCTGGTGCAGGACGTGATGGATCCCTCCTGGTTGGTTCTCGCCTCGGTTTGATCTTCCAGAACTTCGTTAAGAGGTATCAGCTGGGGATGATTCTTGTTCTTTGTGCGGTGGTTGACGAAAGTGAGTGTTTACTTCTCGCCTCGGGGAGTCTCGGCTTCCTCAAGTGCAGCCCTGGCTGCCAAGCAAGGACGGTTAGTACCATGGCGGCCGCCCAGCAGCAGGCATACTGGACTTCACGAGGAAGTCTACCGGAATGCCATGCAGAAGGTGCGGTCGTGGGTCCACATGGCATACCTTTCCTTGATACAAAGGTCGGCTCTGGTGGTGGAAGGGAGCACTGGTGACGTTTCCCAAATGTTGTTCTTCTCAGCCAGCCATCGGAAAGTACAGGCCCACCTGACGAGACTCTTTTCACGGTCTGCGGCGTGGTCTGCCCAGTCATAAGGGGATGGCTGTCTACATCAGGTTTTTGGCAGCAACACAGCAGACCTTGCTGGCCCTTCCGTTTGGCTGGGATCGACATTGTTTCGGGGGTACAGCAGGTCATTCGGGAGGCTGTTGCAGCAGCTACCTCCTTCAAGGACTCTTAAAGCCTTGTTGGGGAGCAACCGCCAGGCTTCTCACTCCTGCGCTTCCATAGCGGGTTCTTCCTCCGGGCGCAGCCTATGCCCGAAGTCTGCCCGGGCTGGCCTCGGCCGCTGGGTAGAGGTAGGAGGAGGATCCCGTCCGACAAAGGTAAGGGCAAGCAGCACGCCTCTTTGTCTGGCCCCCAGCAGCCTTTTCGCAGCCGTAAAACCTGCAGGCTGTCACCGTGGATCCGCCTCAGCCAGTTCATCTGCAGGGGACCACTCACCCACTCTTACCACACGTCCCAGTGGGAGGCCACCTCTCTCTATTCCTACCGAAGTGGGAGAAGGCTACCAGCAACCTATCCAGTGTCGCCATCTACCACTGTGGAAGCAAGGCCCGCAAGTTCACACGGCATAAGGTGCACTCCGGTGCCGTCATGTCCAGTCTAGGCAGGTATACTGTGCAGCGAAGTTCAGGCTTTGCTGGACAAGTCCGCAATAGAGTGCATGCTACCGGGCAAGGAACAGGCGGGGTTTTATTCCGCGTTACTTCCTCGTTCGAAGAAGGACGGCGGGTTCCATCCCATTCTCAACCTCAAGGGGTTGAATCGCATGTTAGAGGTTCCATCCTTCAAGATGGAGACACTTCACGCAGTGATCTCCTCTGTTCAGCCCTCGGCGATTGGCATTTACGTCGATCTACCTAAAGGATTACATGTGCCAATTCATCCATCGTTCAGCAGTACCGCCCGGTTCTCTTACGACGGGATGGGTTACCAATTCACGGTGCTCCCTTTGGCATATCCACTACCCCCCAGGGTGTTCACCAAGCTAATGTTAGTGCCGGCTACCTCGCAAGGTCGCCAAGGAAGGTGTTGTTACTCTTACCTAGGCGACTGGTTGCTCAGCTCTAACTCAGCCAGCGAGCCTAGATTCTACCCACACGGTGATAGACATTCTAGTTCGACTGGGGTGGATCATAAACCTCAAGAAATCTGACCTGGTACCCACCCAGGACTTGGTTTTTCTCGACGCAGTTCAAAACTCAACAGGGTCTTGTCTCTTTTGTCAGCCCGACCAGGTCACCAGAGCACGGAGATGGTGTCTTCGCGTTCCTCCCAGCCCCAGGCACCAGCGCAGACTTGGCTCCGTCTACTGGGTCATATGGCGGCGACTATAAGGATGAGGATGCGCCCTATACAGCAAGCTTTGGCGAGTCTGTGGGCTCACTCAGAGGATCTGGAGAAGTGTCTCACAGTCCCTGGGTGGTTGTCTCCTCACCTTCAGTGGTGGACCAATGTCGGGAATCTCTCCAAGGGGGTCCCTTTGGAAATCCTGACACCAGCTCTTACAGTTCAAACCTATGTGTCCCTCACGGGCTGGGGGTATTCTGGACAGTCTGTTGGTGTCCAGACTCTGGTCGAAGCCGAAGCCTGCCTTCACATCAATGTCTTAGAACTGAGAGCTGTGCGGTTGGTTTTCGAGCTCTTCCGGGGAGCATGTTCAGGGCCAGGTGGTTGCGTCTTCAGTTGGACAACCGTCCGGCCATGACGTACATCCTGAAGCAAAGGCGGCACGCGGTGTCCCTAAGCTCCTTCAGGAGACGTGGGAATTTCTCCTCTGGTGCGACCAGTGCGACTGTCAGATGATTCCTGTTTATCACCTGGGGCTGGAGAATGTGCGAGCAGACGCGCTCTCTCGCCGGATCCTGGCCCCGCACGAGTGGATGCTCGACCGGCAGATATTCGGAGTTATCTCCCAGTTGTACGGATCGTTTCAGGTGGATATCAGATACCTGTGTTCTGCTCTTGAATACCGGACCAGAGGGCGTTGGCTTCCTGCTGGATTGGACGGGCAAGGTGCTGTGGGCGTTTCTGCCTCTACCACTCATTCCCCGGGTCCTCTCCCAGCTGTCCACCCAGCCAGCTCGGCTACTTGTGCTACTGGCACCGCTATGGCTGTCACAGAACTGGTTTCCGGTAATTCTCAGGTTTCTTGCTCAGCCTCCTGTTCTATTACCTTTGCGACCAGACATTCTCACTCATGTGGTCCCGCTATGCGCGCTGGTATTCAGATAGGGGGATTGCAGATCCCTTTTCTGCAGATTTACACCGAGAACTGGAGTTTCTGCAAGCTCGTTTGGAAGAAGGCTTGGCGGCTCCGACCATTCGTGGCTACTCCACCGCTATTTCCACTTTCCACACCCCTGTCGATGGTGCTCTTCTGGGGCAGCACCCTCTTATGCAGCGCTTTTTAGCTGGCGTGGATCGGGTTCGACCTGCTGTCAGGCGAAGCAGCCCACCTTGGGATTTGTCAATCGTGCTAGATTGGCTGTCCTGTCCTACGTTCTCTAGTCTGTCGGCAATTTCCATTCAGCTGTTAACATGAAAGGCTGTGTTTCTGGTGGCGGTAACATCTAGGCGAAGGGTTGGTGACTTACATGCTTTGTCGGCAGACCTGGCACTGACTGTGTTCCCTCCTGATCGTGTCAGTATTCGCCTCCCGGATACTTACTGTCCGAAGATCTATCACGCTTTCCATGTGACAGCTCCTATCAAACTTCTCACTCTTACCCAGCCTTCCACATCGGGGACCTCTGCAATGAGCACTCACCCGTTGGATGTCCATAAGACCCTCAAGGTCTATATCAAATGAACACAAGGGATCCGTACGGGTACCCATCTGTTCTGCTGTTACGTTGGCGGGAAGGCTGGGATGCCGGCTAGCAAACAGACCCTATCACGCTGGCTTGTATCGGTCATTTGTGGTGCTTATCAGGCTAAGGGCAAGCCTCCCCCTGAGGGGTTGCAGGCTCACTTGGTCAGGGCAGTGGCCACTTCAAAGGCTTTTGCATCGGCACTGCCCATTGAAGAGATTTGCTCTGCCGCTATTTGGAGCAGGCCTAGCACTTTTATAAGGCACTAACAGCTTGATACACATTCTCGTGATCGAGCGCGTTTTGGACGTTCTGTTCTCTCCAGTGGACAGAGTCCTGCCTCCCCGACCGAGTGAGTCTTGGTTATCTGGACAGATGACGCTACTATCAGTTGTGTATAATTGATATATCCGCTGTTATCATATCTAACTACTTTCGATATCTCTCATGAGATTATAGTCGGTTGTGAGTTGGTTTTCCCCCTTACGGTGCCCTTTAATAGAATCACGATGTGGGCAGGGTTTTTTACTTTCGCATTGTGTGCGAATTGCTTTGCTTAACCTGTGAGGTCAGGTCTCAGTACTTTCCTCCCTGTCGGTTCCCCTCCCATCATGCCTCTCGCAGAAGCTCCGGGACACATGACAGGTGAGTGTTGTGGCGTCTGTTACATTCTTCCTAACGATCGCTATTTATGTGTAGTTTGACAGAATTCCCTCCTCCCTAGCCTCCGGTCTTTGGGAGTCTGAGTTAATGCATATATGTACCCCAAGGACGATCTCTATGAAAAAGAATTAGCTAAACCTGTAGAGGTTTCAAATTCTTTAAAGAGAATCATCCTTGGGGTAGGGCCGCCCACCTCACCGCAGTTCTGTTCACTGATTTATTCAGCAGAAGGAATGATGATACGGGCCTAGGTGCTTACCTGGTTGGCTGCGCATGCATAGCAGGGAGGTAACTCCACGTGGTGGGGGCCATATAATAAATAGCAAAGATTCTTATTTATTGTACAATATTTTTATTAAAACATTGATACAACTGTCACATGACATTTTCAGCCGCAGAAAATGCATATATGTACCCCAAGGATGATTCTCTTCAAAGAATTGGAAACCTCTACAGGTTTAGCTCAATTTTTGTCTGACATATTGCTGGAAATCTTTCCTAATTCTTTACAATGCATGTACATTTTCAGGTTTGATCTAAAAGAATTTCAACCAAATGTTCACACTTTTTATCACCGATGAATCAGTTGGCACAACAAGGTTGATGATGTACCCAAGAGTCACCTACGTACATGTTGCACCACAAGGACCCCTGGGCAGATTGTGGTTATTTGTTCGAGACTGAAGTTCGAAGTTGCTTCAAACAGTATCATTTTTATCACAAAGTGTCTGCTTAATGAGGGAGGTAAATCTTCAGTGATGGAGACCTCTGACATTTATGGCTTTGGGTACAGTGATGGCAGAAAAAAATAATTGACGATGACACATGTAAAGAATTGTGACCAAATTACTGTTTTTGGTCACGACACCTTCATGATGTTCAAAGGGAAACAAGACCTGAAAATACAATTTCTTCATGAGTGTTGCAGGGGCGGTGAGGTAGCCTAGTGGTTAAAGCACTTGCTCGTCACACTAAAGACCCGGGTTCGATTCCCCAAATGGGTACAATGTGTGAAGAACTTTTCTGGTGTACCCTGCCGTGATATTACTGGAATATTGCTAAAAGCGGCATAAAACCCAACTCAAATCACTCACTCACTCATGAGCGTTACAAAAAAACTCTTTAGGGCCATACTGAGCTTAACTTGTTTATGTTATTGGGAAAGCAAAATAGCCAAGTCTGTTGTATCTTATCTTCCTTTATAGCTAAAATACATGGAATTATCATGAAAGGGCCCTGCTATTATCAGAAATTTGCGGGCCACTGCAAATGATGTTGGACCGCTCAACCTTAACGAAGGGCCACTATCTGTTCTGTTGTCATTCTCAGGAGTCAAGCTGCCAAACACGGTCACCCATCCATAGTGGGTGTGTGGGCTTACTGTTCATCCGACATTGGCTTTGGACTGGCAGATATTTTAGGGCAAACAAGTCAAAGCAACCCGAATTCCCGCTTTAGCGATAAAATTGGCTTTCTTGCTGGTGTTAACCTTAACAATTGCACTATTAACGTTGTTGTTGGACCAAAACCAACCACCGAACACTGAACACTGAGGTTGTGTCTGACATAGTTTGACATGTTGCAGGCAATGGTCTTGTCAAAGGCCAAGGTCGAATATCGTCACATTCTGTTGTGACGTCACTTGAATTGTTCGATGACGTAATTGCATTCGGTCAGTCAACCCCGTCAGAAGTTGGTTTTCAGTAAACTTACAGTCAAATTCCTTCATGGTTTCCTTTTTCTTTTCAACACAAATTCTTGTATTTTAGCAATAATAACGGTAATGCTATTTTGGGGGGCATTATCATTTGCAGAAGCCCTTGGTCTTTTTCAAATGCCCTCCTTTGTCGGGCAGTTAATAGAAGACCTAGGGCTTCTGCAAATGATAATGCCCTCGAAAATAGCATTAACCTTATATTAGAGACAGTTATGAAAGGCATAGGAATTGTTGAGCTTGAATTATTCACTGATGGATCCCGAAGTGGGCAGGGAATGCTCTCAACATCTTTGTCACACACCTGACTTGTCAACCTCTGTGTTGTTTATGACCTCTGTGTTGTTTATGACCTCTTGGATCGCCTTTGCTCTGTCTGATGTCTTGTCATAGTGTTTGTGTTTTCATTCCAGAAATGTCGCATCCAGTTACGGTTTTCTCCCATGCTGAAGGAGTGTGACATACGGAAGGAGGCGGTGCGGATGGCCACTCGGATAATGGAGGCCCAGGCAGACAGGGAGTACCGAGAGGCCTTGAAGAAGGAGAAGGAACAGCAGGAGCAGGCACAGGTAACATGGAGGCCTTTATATGTACAGGAAGACATAGTTGTGTCCCTTGGGTGGACAAGGATTCTCTGATCCTATATGTTGGTTCAAACCATTGATTCGTGGTTTGTCAGCATTATACCTGTGTTTGTTCATCAGAGTATTAAACGTGGTAAGACTGCTTTTCTATGATGAAACTGAAATATTTGTATTTGTTGTGGCAGTAGTCAGCAGCCTCTCCTTTTCGTTTTTGTTAGAATTTGACTGCTGCTACCACTGATGATTTTCTTGTGACTTCTACATTATTGCCATAATATTCCTCTTCCACTTCTGAATTCTTTTGACACTTGTCATGAAAAGGTCAAAATTAACATCCAAAGAGCGGAAGAAAATCCAAAAAAATCTTTTTTGGGTCAAGATGAGTTAAAGATCAAGGTCATCGTTGACCTTTTTTTGGAACATTTAATCATTGTTGGTTTCTGATTCAGAAATCTTTTCAACGGTGAAACTTCATGTTAACATGTTTCTTCAAAATGAGAGCTACATTGTCCAAAGTCAAGTGCGCCATTGAGGAAATTTGATTTTGCTGAGAACATTTTCTATCCTTGAATATGGCAAACTGATTATTGATATTAGAACATTATCCTACAGCGGGCGTTTGGAATGGTTTTGGCACCATGCAGTCAGCAGGTCCAAGGTCAAGGTCACAAAACAGAAAAATCTCACTCAAAAGACAATTGCTCAGAAAATGTATGAGGAATTTATTCCTCTTCAGAAGGCTGCTGCTGCTGCCAAGAAACCAGCCAAGGGGAAGGTCTCCCCTAAACCGGCGGGAAAGGGTAAAGGCCAGTCTCCGCAAACACCAGGAGGAGGGTCATCTGTTGCCAAACCTGGAACTGTCACACCACCAGAGCCTGATTCTATCAGCAAAGAGTGAGTTGTTGTGTCAAGTGAATTGACTGAGGCCATCTTGGAGTAGATGCATGTAGACACTGGATGAAAAATACCAAACATTTGTCATTTTTTAAAGTAGAAATTTGAAAACACTAAAATGTTTGTCGTAACACTAACTAGAAAAGAGACCAATTCACTTTCTTGCCAAGTTTGCCAACTTTATAAACTTGATTTCACATTGTTCTTCTCATGTTCACACACACTTGGAGTCATCAAGATACCCATTTTTCCATTTATCTTCTGCAGGAAGGCAATGTCGAATGAAGGACAAATGAACAATGTCTTTCTTGTTGGAAGGTTTTGGCCCTGACATTTGTAAAACTTGACACACTTTTGCTGAATTCTTGTGAAATCTAATTGAACCAGATATACATGCCTAATAGCAGGTACCCATTGCATTTTTGATATGCCACACTCAGCATTATTCCAGCTGTTTGATGGCAGATTGTAAATAATCAGCTTTTCTTCATGTATGTTTGTATGTTTGTGTTGTTGTCCAGCTCTGCAGCCTATGCTGCTGCTATAGGATCTCTACTGAGGCAATACAAGGGAGGCTTCAAGACTTGCACTGTGCCCTGCTATGTGGCCTCGGGAACATGCGGCAACCCAGGAGAGCTGCCCTACAGGTAGAGTATACTCCAGAGCAGTAAACGACACAGCCTGTACTCGTTATAGGCACCTACAGTAGCAGGGCATGTAATCATCCTGCAGATGACATCCTTACCTTGTCAGCCTGCTTACAGGGTTAACCTCTTTGGTCATGTTGATCAGAAAGTCCATGGTTCAAATCCCAGCATCAGTGCAATTATCAGAAAATACTGCTTTCCAGAACGATCTGGTTTTGTAAGGGAGTGAGTGAGTTTAGTTTTACATCGCACTCAGCAATATTCCAGTTGGTAAATAATCCGGACAAGACAATCCAGTGATCAACAGCATAACCATTGATCTACGCAATTGGTATATGATGACATGTGTCAACCAAGTCAGTGAACCTGACCACTCAATCCGTTAGTCACCTCTTACAACAAGCATGGGTTACTGAAGATCAATTCTAACCCGCAGAGTTTCACGGGTCCTAGTTTTGTAATATGACTGTGAGCAGATCAGCAGTTCCTTACCCATTGCCCAGCGTGACACATGACAGTATTATTTACCTTAAAACAACAAATCTGGTGCCCCAGACAGTAATAGGGCTGAAGTTCATACTGCTAGCATATTGTATTCCTTTGAAAAACTTTGATATGGTCAAAACTGACCTGCTGCTGAATGGACAGGAAGCAACTGTAAGCAGGACCAGATTTTGTCGGAAGACCTGAGGCTGGAGATATTTGATTACTTAATTTAGACATACCTTCTGCAATTATAGTTGGTCTTCTGATCAGCTGACATGTGAAACACCTAAACAACTAAAAACTTATTCGGATAACACTATTCAACTGCAGTGAGTGAGTTTAATTTTACTCTGCAGTCAGCAATATTCCAGCTATGTGGTGGCGGTCTGTATATAATCGAGTGTGGACCATACAATCCTGTGATCAACAGCATGAGCATCAATCTATGCAATTGGGAACCGATAACTTGTGTCAACCGAGTCAGCGAGTCTGACCTCCCGATCCCTTAGTCGCCTCTTATGACAAGCATGGGTTACCGAAGATCAATTCTAAACCGGATCTTCTATTCAGCTGTAACATTTAGGAGCGTAGATACCTTGAACAAGTAAAGTGTTAGTTGAATCTGATTTTGTACATACTTTGCCACAGTATCCACAACACTCTGTACCTGGAGGTGCACTGCCCAGTGGTCAAGCCACCCATTGTGGTCATCTCTGACAATGGCAAGACCACGCTGGACTTCGGTGAAGTGTCGATCGGTCAACATACGACCAAGTCGGTCACAATACAGAACATTTCGGACAGAAATCTTGAAGTATCCTTTCAGTCTTGTATTACTGTTTGTACTCAGCTACATTCCAGTTGTATAATGGTGGCCTATATAGCTGAATGTGGGTGAGTGAGTGAGTTGGGTTTTATGCTGCTTTTAGCAATATTCCATCAATTTCATGGCGGGGGACACCAGAAATGAGATTCATACATTGTACCCATGTGGAGAATTGAACACAGGCCTTCAGTGTAACGAGTGGACCACTGGTCTATTCCCCCTCCCAACTGAATCTGGACAAGACAAACTAGTGATTTTTGATTTTAGTAACAAGTGAAAATGAGACCAGTTATATAGTTCCACACAGACAAAATGTTCACTTTATGATGTATAACGGTACTATAGATACTAGGGGTGACTATTGAGGGGGAAACAACTATTGCGATAACAATAGTCTATTGCAACATATCATTGCGATAACAATAGTCTATTGCAACCAAATTTTGCAATACTATTGCAGAAAGTTTTTTTCTCCTTGAATTGTCTCATTTGAAGTCATTAGTTTATATGAAATAAACACAAGTTGAAGTAGTTTCAGTCTCTTTTAATAACTGACAAGAAACTTGAAACCCAGATCAAATAACCAGTTAAAACATAAACTTATTGTTATTCACAATTTCAAACTCTGAGTCGCATGCCGTGTTTGTCACCGTGTTTGTTTAAGAGATAACAGGGGCGGATAACTCTAAATCAAAGTGAACGAATCTGGTACTTCCTGTTTCAGTCAATTACTAAACTGTCGATAGTCACACATACTATCAATGCATCGATAGTTTTTCATTTCTGCCATCAATTAATTGCTATCAGACACTCAACAGTTGCAATCCATCAATAGTTCAATGTATCGTTGCAACATTAATAGTTACTAATAACAGTGGAATATTTGAAACGTGTTTTGTAGCTTGTCTTGAAACTGTTGGGTGTTGGGGAGTGTTTTGATTTGAATGAAGGCTTCATTTCATGAGAGCAGCGGTTTTAAAAGAACAGTATCCAGACACTTTGAGTTTCAATCTTTGGGAAGCATCAGTTGGTGTAGACTGGAGAAACAATGTTCACATGCTCCTTAACGCGACCCAGCTTCAAGCGTCACTACTGGACACAACAGGACCATTCCAGAACCTGAACGCCCTCCGGATGCTGAGTCCAGGGGCCACTCACACAGCCGTCATATCCTTCACGCCTACAGCAGGCAGAGTGGTCAGTGTGCTTTTCTATTCATATCATGATTTGCATCTCCATAGTCTCGTAGATCAAAACATCTTTTCAGAAAATAGAGCTGTGTAGATGGCCTATCATACAGACAATGCATTATGATTTCAAGATGTTTCTGTTTTCCAGTTCCATGAAGTTCTGGAGATACATAGCCCTACGGCTACCTTGTACCTGACACTGACTGGGCGGGGTGTCAGCCCCATCGTCAACCTGTCCATAGACTCCGAGTTGTTTGACATGGGCTCTGTGCTATCTGGGGAGTATGTGGAGAGGCCTTTCAAGGTGGGTACTTAGAAGGTACTTTCTCTGTATGACAGGGTGACCGGTTGGCTTGGCAGGAGTTTACTTTATTTGAGTGGGATAATCATGTTGCAATGTATCTCAGAGGGCAAGCACAACAAAACCAGCATTAGTTAGGATAAATACAGGCACACAAACACTTTCCCACGTAAAACCAACCACACCCACGAGGACATCCATCCGCATAATACAAACACCACACACCACACCACACCATGCCACGCCATGCCACTCCACACCACACACACACACACATCATGCCACACCGCTCCACAACACAACACACACACACACACATCACGCCACACCACTCCACAACACAACACACCACTCCACACACACCACACAACACAACACCGCTCCAGTCCAGTCCACACACCACACCACACACACCACTGCACACCACACCCACCACTCCACTCCACACCACAAACCGCTCCAGTCAACTCCACTCCTCTCCACACCACACCACACCACATGCTCCACTCCTCTCCACACCACACACACCAATCCAGTACACACCACACTGCTCCACACCCACCACTCCACACCACACCACAAACCACTCCAGTCCACTCCAGTCCACTCCACTCCTCTCCACACCACACCACACCACACCACACCTGCACATCACATTTCATCTCATGTATATGAATGTAACTATATAAGTGCAATAATTTTGTATACAATCTCTAAACCCCATTTCACCTCACTGTATGTTCCTGTTTACAGATCCACAACACATCCTCCTTGTCCATTGACTACGTGATTAAGATGGACAGTCTCTCCCTCCTCCGTCATGCCAAGAGCCAGTTGGTACCCAGCTTTGTAGACAGGGACAAATCTAGAAAAGTATTTGTTGGTAAGTCATGTGAAACTATTTGAGCAATACCGATTCAGTGAATACTGATTTACAATACATGACCAGTTTGCATCATCATGATCATCATCGTCGACATCATCATCATCATCGTCATCGTCATCGTCATCATCATCATCACTCCTTAGATGATATATATACTCATGGAAACGAATAATGGAACGCATTAAAGTACAAGTGTTCCTTTATTTATTTCCCGAATTTTACTCACAGTGCAATATACATACCTTGTGAAGAAACCCGGAAAAGAATAAAGGAACACGTGTACTTTGTTTCCAGGAGTAAATATTGTGTATGTAAAGGTAGGATATGTCAATTCAGCATCCCAGCAGCCTTATAGAAATGTTAACGACAAGATTGGGATTCATCCAAATTGCATAATTTTTTTGTCTTCCGTTTCAGGAACTCAGAATAATAACGGCCAAAATGTGTTTGACCTGGTTCCATCAGAAGGCACAATAGAAGCCGGTAGGTACAGTCTGCTCAAAGAGTGGTTGTTCATCCACATTGTCATAGCCGCTTAATAATGCCAAACTTTTGAAGCTTTAACACAGATGTCAGATAAAGCCTTAGTGTTAGGAGTCCCTTGCACTCTTGAATGCTGAAAGAAGTGCACATATTTCAATAAGCAGTGCCTGACAACATCATGATCAGATTACCAATAATCTCAGATGAGGACGACCGCCTCCGTTGTGTAGTGGTTAGAGCATCCGCCCGGAGTGCGGAAGGTCGCGGGTTCGATCCCCGACCGCGTCATACCAAAAGGCGTTAAAATATGGTACTTGTTGGTCCCTGCCTGGCGCTCGGCATTAATGGGTACAACAAGGACTGGTCGGCTCAGAGTCAGTATAATGTGTCTGAGTGGGGTATTCATGCTTCACTGCGGCATGGTATCTCAGTGGGCTAGCACTATAAAACCGGCTTCAGTCTGGGCTTGTACAAGCAGCCGCACATACACATACACACGCACGCATGCACGTCGTCATATGAGCAAAATATTCTTAAGCACAACGTTAAACCCAATTCCTCCACCACCACCATCAGATGAGGACATTGGACCACTAAGTCCCTGACATGTCCCCAATGAGTCGTCACTGGGATGTTACTCGGCAGCGAGTATCCACGAGCATTGTGCCAGTGTGGCTCAGTTTGGGGTTGCTCTTATAGGTGAATGTCAGGCAATACTAAAGGCAACATGAGCAAGTTAGTCAACAGAATTCTGTCAACATCTGATGTATTTATGTTCACACATTGTAGACACACCAGATATTGACGTAGATATTCAAAAATAAATTCATCGTTCTTCGTCTTTACACCTTCACCATCATTTCATCAGTACCCTAATTTTTTGTCAGTGGTATATGGAGTGAAAAATGTTATTGGGCTGCTACATGTATTGACTGCTATGACAGGTGCTTCCAAAGAAATCCTTGTCACCTTTGCTCCTGACCATGCCAGTGACCACTACTCCGATGGAGTCCGAATAGAACTCTTCAATCAAGTAAGTCAGAGTTAAAGATGAGGAAGATAACGTCCGATGTTAAATAGCAGCTCAAAGCTCAAACAAAACATAACTTACGGGAAACATGTCACATTCAGAGGGAGACATTAAATGTAATTCTTTGTATTGCGTCATGTGTCTGTTTTGCAAATTTTAAATGTTTCTGAAATTGTATCATAGGTACCTTAGCAAATGTTTGTCCTTGACATTTGGTGTTTGCATTGTGTATGGTTAATGGTCAGGATACATGATATGCTGTTGTGTAATGTCGGAAAAGGTGATATAACCAATCATGAGCAGTGGTGGTTGGATCCCAAGAGAGATGCAAGGAGTTCCCACTTCTCCCTTTTTTCAGACACTACACGCTAACTGCACCCTGGCCAAGGCAATTAATGACTTGAACGGACTTGTTTGTGTGTCATGATGCCTAACCATGTGAATGATTTTGCTTGCACAGTGGATGACTGTATTGCCTGACAAAGACTTGCCTGTTTACTGCCTTAACCTAACTGGAATATTGATGATCAAGGCATAAAACAATGTTCATTCTTTCATTTCAGGAAGAGAGTCACTTTTTCCAGTTAACCGGTATAGCCAAAGATCATATCATGTACCTAGAAGGTGGAGAGGACCTCACTCCAGATGTCGAGTCTCTGTCTTTTGTTCCAGTTCCCACAGAAGAGGATGGAGAAGGTATGTGTTTTTGTGTTATCTATATTAATACTTTTTTGAGATACATACGTCTGTAAATAATTGTAAGACCATACACCATTGCTGTGGTGCGTATCTGCTACATTTTCTAAATTATTTCCTCCCGTTTTGTGCATTTTTTTTATCCATACATTGCAGAACTGAAGCCATCCATCAAACCTCTGCTTATCACATTATCCAGCGTTGCCAAGGACGACGAGTACATGGCAGCCACCAGGGACATCTATGTTGGCTGTGTCAGGACCATGGCAGTCAGTCAGAAAAAGGTAAGGTCAGCCTCCAGGTTCAAAGCTCTGGGCAACATCCAGAGTTATCCTGGACAGATTATTAGACCTCAGACTCAGTCATTCTTTCATTTGCAACATTCAGGGACACTGAGCTGATGATGTAGTGATTGCTGTGAACACTTTTCCCTTTTTTCCCCGTACACTTGCCCCAGTGTTTGTTTGTCCAAGTTGATCCTGTTGTGTTCTGAAGAAAGTCCCTGGCTGTCTGTAGTCTGTTGCTTGTCATCAGTGATTCCTTGATCTTGATGCCTCTTAAAGTGAATAACATACTCTCAGATATATTTACTCCATGATGTGTTTTGTCAATAAATTTTGAAGTGCACAATAAGCTAATGATTACAATTTCATAGCCATTTGTCATCAAAATCCAGTAAATAATAAATGTTGAAACCATTCTTAGACACCATACATGTTTCTTTTAAGGCAAACAAACATTTTTACATTTTCATTAATATGAGGTATAAGATTATCAGTTTGTACTTTTTCAAGAAGCTGAAGTGATTATTAAGTATTTTCATAGAGCATCATTGAGTTGATTTGCATACCTAGTCATATGTCCTCAAATTGCAAAACTTCACATTTATCCCATCAGGTGAGCACTGTCCATGCCCCAAGAAATGTATGCCTTGCTATAAATTACCTATTTGAGGAGTAACATACAGGGAAACTGCATCAAGTTGCATTTGTAACAATATATATCACTTGAACTGTCTTCATTGAAACTTGTAACATGATATATCCATCCCTTGAACCATCTTCATTACAACTTGTAACGTAATATATCCCTTGAAGTGTCCCCATTTGATTGTGTAACTTGATATACAAGTAAAACTGTCATAATTTTATAGTGACTACACATTTTCAGCATTTGGCTATTCCTAATATAAGTCTAGGATATTTGATTGTAATCATTATGTCATTGGTATGCTTTAATGATTAACAAATTTGCATTCTAATAAGTTTAACATCTTGCATACTTGCCAACAGCTGAAATGCTTTAAAATCTCACACACATCCATTAGTGAGTGAGTGAGTGAGTTTAACATGTTTTGAACAGTATTCCAGATATAGTGAGTGAGTGGGTGGGTTAAAATTTTAAGTCACATCTGCATTATTTCAGCCATGTCATGACTATATGAAGTTATATATTTATAATAAGTACTGGTAAATTATAAACACCTGTCAACAAAAGCGATTATTCCAGTTATAATATCTTGGTAATTCTTTTAGGGGCAGAATCTTTGGCCCATGTATTATTTTCAAAGATTTCTTTGTTATTGTGTATACATGACATTTAGTAAACATTGATATTTTCACACAAATACATTAATTCAACATTTTCATTAATCCGACATTTCCGTTAATCCGACATATTTCTCTGCAACCACAAGTGTCGGATTAACGAGTGCTGACTGTATATAACTATGTCCTGAATGGCTAGTATGCTTAGTGACCTTGGATCACTATTTGAGTGGCTCTCAGAGTGTGTGTGTGCATGCATGTGTGTGTGTGTGTGTGTGTCTGTGTGTGATATAATTCTGAGGAGCACCTTTGACCTCTGACCCACCTGCGCCCTTATAGTTTTAAACTAGCAAAACATATTTAACATGCTACTTGTCTGGGTTGTAAATACCAAAAGTTGGCAAGTATGGAAGAAATATGAATGAGTTTTTTAATTTTCTAACACTGCACATCACCCGATTTCATAAAGTAGGGTCATGGATGTAAATTCATTATTGGTAAACCAAAGGCATGCATGGTGGATTTGTACTTGTTATCCATTGTAGAATGTTGAACATATCTGTTTGTCAAGGTACTAACTGATGTCAACCTTTGTCATAACAAGTTGAAAGGATTCAGCTATCAGGCCCCTGAGCAATCTGTTAATTAGCAAAATAATTCAGTTTATATACTGGTATTTCTTCTGATTTCTGAGAAAAAGTCAGCTTCACAAAATCATAGAAGAAAATGCTTCCTTAAGCTTTCTGCTATCATCTCTCTATGATAGGGACACATTCTCATGATATTATCAGAATCGTACAATAGACTCTCTTTTAGTAGGGATTTCTTATGAATACAGAAAGGGTTTTGTTGTAGATGGGTTTTAATAATATTGTAAGATAATGTATGAGATGTAATCCCCTAAGAATACATATATTTGTAAGAATAGCATATGCCTAGTCGAAACCTATGGTAGTTTATAACTATTTATTTCCAGTATTTAGTTTACTATTTATTATTATGAGACTAAATAGCAAATGACTCAAAATGTGACCCTGTATTTTCAGAACTTCTTCTTTTCACTGAATTTTCTTTTATAGTCAAGATCCATTTCTTGAATTCTGCAGTTTTTTAAAAAACAAGAGATGCAGGAAACAAATACTGCTACTAACACATGAACGATTCTGTCCAATATTATATTATAGCCATATTGATTATATGTTTATGATATATGAATTTATCACATTTTTTTTTAATACACTTACAGACAGATATTGTGACATGGAGTCTCAATGTTCTTGGCCACTGAAAATGAAATAGTTCTATTTATCTCTGTCCAATCACAGAGGCAGGTCTAGGATTTGTTAAAAAATGGTTTACACTAGAGGTGTCATTCATGAGTATTGACATATTGACTGAAAAGTTATACAACATATACTCAATTTTTTTCTGAATATGAAAAAATATGCTACATTTGAGCTAGGTTGACCAAAGTAAATGTTTGAAATTAGAATTTCTGCCAACTCATTGACCATCTTAACCTTATAATGAAATATTCTGTGGCGGTGACTTATAAATATAGAATTGATGGTCATTAATTTGTATTGATTCAGTAACGCCATGAATTTATTGATATCATGATATACATGATGACATCTCTTGTGAAAGTCACCTAAGTCAAACAACAGCAATGGAGCAATAAACATGGAGGGAATGATGGGATTTCATTTCTTTTTCTCATATTTGGACCAAATAAAAATATGTAACCAGAACAATCAATTTAATTTGGTAAATAAATGTTGGTGAAATCGTTTTGTAACTGAATATATATCAATTCAAGATCTTCTATGAACTATATCTGTCTATCTGATCACAGTGATGCATGATTAATGATGTTTTTGCACTTTATTAATGCAGGGGTTAAAAATTGTAAGTCGCTGAAGTCTTTAAAACTTTATGAGAAGTTCCAGTGGTTACATAAAAGATGAAACAAAAGTTTGTGTGTCAGCAAAACTTTTGTAATGCTAATGTCAGTTACAATTGGCAAGTTGAACTCACATTGTATATCGTGGTTTAATACAGATGCAAGCTGATACCTTTGGATTCACGACAGTATAATTTAGCTGAAACTGTTTTCAAGCCTCAGTGACTTACATTTTTAACCCCTGATATGTGATGAATGTTTTGCCTCATATTAATGTGTGCCAACCATGATTGTCTCCCCACACCTAACGCTTCAACCAACATCTGATTGCATGGGCGTGCGCTCGTCCCAATGTATTGTGTTATTTCTCCACCATCCTCGGCATCCAGGAAGGAAAGAAGGTAGGGGACATAACTCTGCAAGACATGCACTCAACACACTAAAAAAGCACATTTAACCTGCACACTTACATGCATGACCACAGAGCAGCAATCATCCCTTACATGATGAATTTTCTTATTTCAGTTCCATGTTTAAATAGTATGTACACTACATTGTTACAACATTTCAGTTTTCCATTTTATGAAAGTTGGGGACCGTTCATAATTTTTGGCTTTGGGGAATGATGATTTTAATGGGGATCAGCCATTTTGTTCTGGTTAGGTTTGGGGAGGGGGTGTGTGATCAATGTTGTACACATGTACCAGGGGGGTGTTATTGATTTTATACATGACATGTGGGGGTGGGGTGGGGTGTCATTACTTTGTACATAAATTTTAGGGGGGTAATTCACATTGTACATGCTTCTCCCAAAAAATCATCATCACTTCCTCCTACCTATGAATTATAAACGGTCCTTAAAGGCGATGCTCATGGTAGACATCTATCACTACTGTGGCACCCATGAGCCAGCACCTTGTGCTGATACACCAAGTGTTTTGATATGGGTGACCCAGGATTCAAACCCATGGTCAGCAGATCCTGGTACATCAAGTAACACTATCCTTCACAAAGTATTACAGGATCTTAGACAGTCGAACAAATGAAATAACTGACACATTGAGCCGAGCTGCCTTATCTCTCTGCTGTGCTGTAATAGCAATTTCATCACTATATGGCTGAAATACTGCCGATGTGACTAGAAATCTTAAGTCACTCACTCGATATTAGCAATTTCAATATTGAAGCACCAAATTGATTTGGTTTGATAGGGAGCATCACAGAGATATGGTTACCATAGGAACACACAGCCACATGACACTTCCACATTGTCTCACTGTTGTTCAGTGTTTTTCTCTGTTCTGCATCTTGTCGAAGAGAGCAGTCTTCCAGTAGAACTGCATTGTCAGTTAGCCAGTGTATTGTATCTCCATTATCTGCAGCATGATGAATACCCTGGACGTATTGCCATGATAGCTTTTGGGATGGGAAATGAAGGTTCAAAGTGTATCACAATTTATTACCTACGAGGGTGAACATATGGGGGGTTCATATTTTTCATACAATGCCCTAGGGCAAAATGTCACTTTGTCATGGTGACGTGACGTCATGAACAATGCGATGACGTCATGTTTCTTCTGTGACGTTGCGTTCTACATGTGGCGACAGCGGGTAGACAGCCTATGTTTGCAAGTACATTTGGGTTATTTTCCTCAGTTTGACAACTTCGGCAATAAACAGTATATACTATTCGTGCCCATGTCATACTTTGTTTACGACACGAGTGCCTAAATGTTGGTATTTCCCGAGCGAGAGCGACTCATATAATATCCTCCATGTTATGTAGCTATGATATATTGTACAACTTCAAATTCTGAATTCCGAAGCAATCTGAAACATCATTGCACGAACTGAAGTTCTTAAATAGAATAACACAGATGCTTGCGATAATGTTTACTCAATATTCATTCATTAGCTATTGATGGGAAGTCAAGAACACTTCAAACTTTCATGCACATGCACACAAAGGAGGTAATTGAGAATTAACCTCTTATCATTGCAGACATTTTGGAATTACAGAAATTTTGAAGGTTTTTTGGCAAGAGTATAACTGAACATTGATAAGAATTTCACATCGACTGAAACTGAGCCATAAAAATCAATATTGTCATACATATCGTGGAAAAAATGAACTTCAACAAACTGAAATACTACCAACCCTTAACAGTTTTGTTTTGAGTCTGGTTTGACTGACATGTTGCTTGGGATATTGATATTTCATCTCCATTGTACACAGAAAACATCTTTGTGGGTAACATTATAAGAGCTTTCTGATGAGAATGACGTTATCAAGACCTTGCATGTGTAAATGGCAGTTTTGCTGTTGCCAAGAACAGCTGCATCATCATATGTATCTATGTGTTCCAGAATGGAGAGTTTCAGATCGAGAACCTGCAGTTGTTACAGGCTAAAGGATTCAACATGGACCCTCAGAGGGTCAGTCAACTTCATTGCTGAGAGCAATATACTTTCTCCTTTCAATGATGAGCTTATCCTGAAGTTTTAAAAAAAGAAGTATATTATTTTAGCGCCATGATTGAAAATAACATGTTTTCTATGTGAAATGTATGAAAGCGAAAACCTGAAAGAACCAATTTAATGTTTCAATTTACAGATCAGGTTTTCTCAAAAGAACTATTGAATTATTTGTTGTTACATAAATAGAAACACAAACATGTCGAAATAGCACTAGTTTTGCTATGAACTGTAAGACTACTTAAACAGATCTACATGACACTACTGAATGGAAGTAATGGTTCAACAACACTTATTGCATACAGTTTGCATGATTTTCTCCTCAAGGTTGAAAGATGTATTTTTGCAGGTAAGACAGAGTTTAAGTTCTAATGTTTTGTTTCAACAGGGAATGATAGAAGCTGGCACCAGAAAGCCCATCACTATAACATGGACACCACCATCAGGATATGATGTAGGTAGAAGAGACATGGCGGCCATTGAAACACAAATGGGTTATTTTTTGCCACAATATATGTCAAGTGCTACATTTTATGTCATGAGTGAATGAGCTTAGTTTTACGCAGCACTCAGCAATATTCCAGTTATATGGCGGCAGTCTGTGTGAATAATCGAGTCTGGACCAGACAATCCGGTGATCAACAGCATGAGCATTGATCCATGCAATTGGGATATGATGACATGTGTCAACCAAGGCAGCGAGTCTGACCACCCAATCCCATTAGTCGCCTCTTTCGACAAACATGGGTTACTGAAGATCAATTCTAACCCGAATTTCATGGGTCGTATGTCATGAGTAATGACCATTCCTTGACACATGCATTAACCCCATGGGAATACCAGGTTAGGATACAAGTCCCCTGCTGCCTTTTCATGTCAAGGGAGCAACTAAAAATGACTGGGTATTCAGGCTTAGTGACTTGGTTTAAATTGTGTCACTAAACCTGGCTCCCTGGGATTTGATTATTTGCAGACCACTGTCACATACATGGACTTTTTCTGTGTGTGGAGTTCAACAAAATAAACAAATATCCTCAAAGAATAAGCATACAATACACAATGTGTCACTCGATGCATATCCAAAATCTTTGGATGATCTTTAGGGACACAGTTATATAAAGAGATTATTACACGAGCAAGAGTGTCATACAACTTATACGAAACGAGTGCATAATTTTGCATGAGTTTCGTATAAGTCGTATGACACACTTACTCAAGTGCAATAATTGCTTTATTATCCATTTTATTCATGTACATTTGTGCAGTAAAACACGGTAAGCAAGTTTGACAGCCCTGTTAATTGACGTCACATTCCATTGTTTAATGACATCACGTTCCATTGTTTAATGACGTCACAGACAAAATACAAAAACAAAATGCTAAGCAAAAGGGATATATGACCCTGGTTATTTCACCATATGGATAATAATGCTAAATATGACACTAGACATCATGAAAAGGGCAAATGTGAAGAAACAGCAAGGTTCAAAAGATGTTTCCATTAAAATAGGTTTTTCTAATTAAGTTTAATTGAGATGTCATGACTCCATGTTTATGTCACTATGTTGTTGATGACCATGTTTCTTTCTCCAGCCCACTGTCCCCACAGAAGGCTCAGTGATCATCACGTTGAAGGGGGACCTCACAGAACAGTACAAGGTCATCGTCAGGGCCATGGTCATCACAGAGTGACCAGTTCCACAGAACTGACCTCAGTCCAGAGAAACTGCATGAACATACTGAGATATGTGATGATCAACAGAAGTGTCTTCATTTGTACCTGGAATACACTTGGAAGATGTTGGAAATGACGCACCAATTATGATATGAACCAGGGATTGTTTTCTGAAACTTTGGTAAACGTCTGGAGACTGCATTACGTGATGATCAAAAGAAGGGTCTTCATTTGTACTCTACATACCAGGGAAGACTTTGGAAGTGATGGACTTTTTTCTGATACACCCTAATCTGAATGCTCATTTACTAAAACTGGCTTTCATTTGCTCTGGTAGGCCAAATTATCTATCACTACCCCAGTTTTGTCAATAGTTATGCCCAAACTGTGATTTGGTTGTGCTTCTTCAATAACCAAATCAGGTCTTTCAAAGATTAACTGTAACTTAATAGCTGTTTTTATTCTAGAATTAAAAAAATAACAGAAAACAATAAATCAACAAAATATCCTGTCCAACAATTTTTGGGGGATGGGCTGAAAAGTGAAACCTTGGGGTTTTGGGCCATGATACAAGACTATCTGAACATCATTATCCAAACAGAGACTTCAAATGCAGGATAAGAAACATGTTGACAGATTCACTGCTTGATACTTTTAACTCTTGACATCCATCCGTCGTGATTTGTGTTTATCCGTCCACAAGTGACCTGATATTCAAATACTGCAAAACTATGAAATCTTAACTGGACTTTTGACAATGTCATATCTGTGATATTTTTTTCAGTTTGGTTTGTATTTATTGTTCAAGAGAATCAACATATTGGACTATATTTCATGTTATTTTATGGACATTCCATAGCAATAAATTATTATGAGACTTTCTTGTGTACTGTGATTTCTATAAAACTGTTGGTGTATTGGAAGATTAATTACTATTATTTGTAGGTATCTGAGTAAAATTCCCCTTTTGTAATTTTTACGCCCCCGCCATATATGGCTAGGGACATATAGGGTTACCCTCCGTGTCAGTCCGTCCATCCGTCCGTCCGTACGAAACAGGGAATGTACTCTATCCACTTCTCCACAAAAAACTCTCTGTGAAATTCAATGAACTTATACAAGGGCTTTCTTGGGACTCTAATGGTGTGCATCTCATATTTTGTTTTTGTATTTTATTGTTTTTTTGTAAGGTTAGAGACATTTGAACTTAGGTACATTTTGCTGAATTTCTCTATGATGATAGTGTAATAGGGGATGAAGTCTATCCACTTCTGCACAAAAACTGCTCAGCAGAATTGAATGAACTTCTACATGTCTTTCGTAGGGACTCTAAAGGTGTGCATTTCATAATTTTTAATGCAATTTCTTAATTTTGTCACTTTTACAGATGTTTGAACTTAGTTGAATTTTGTTCTATTCAGCTTGTTCGTTCCATCCAACAGGGGGTGTATGTTATCCACTTCTCCTCAAAAACTACTTTATGGAATTCATTTAGATTACACATGTGCTTTATAGGGACTCTGAAGGTGTGCATCTCACACTCAGTGAAGGGAACTCTTCCTACAGCAGCGGGGGCATCCGTGTCCCTTGATACAATTTTTTCTTGTTGGAATTGTAAACCCTTGAGAAGAGACCATCAGGTCTTACTATCTCTCCTGATAATCCATATCAAATATGACAAATCATCCTAATTCATCTTGATTGAAAACAAAAACAAAAACGAAAACAATTGTTTCATTTTATTTATTTGTATTTCATATCATACCCATTACATGTGTCATTAAATTATAGACATGATCGCAGCATAGGAAAATATGTCGTGCCATTGAGCCCCCATTACAAAACTTTGACAGTGTTTACATGACATAATTTATGGCCCTTGGAGAATCTGAGACAAACATTTAAATAAGCAGGATATGTTGGTGAAAACACAACTGTAGCTGGAAAAGACAAAACAAAATGACATATCAAATATTTTTTACCAACAAATGGAGGGAGATATAACATCTTGAACGTAAGCTTCAGTTCTTATCCTATGATGTTGATATTGGATACCCAAAACAAATAAAATATCAACCACCAAACAGCACAATCTTGAAATAAATCAAATGTTTCATTGCCTGAGAATCAATTATTTCATCCTTCATCCTTCTGGACAATATGACACAAAATGAAGCATAGGATGATCTGACCCTGAAATGCTAGTACCGAATCATGGTCCCAGAGATCGCCTTCTATATTATGTGCCCTACAAACGCAAAAAGAGTGAGTGAGTGAGTTAATATTTAACGTCACATCGCCAATATCTCAGCCATATCGACGCAAAAAGAACGAGGACACATAGCACGAATAACTTAGTGAGAAACTAGGCACAGTTGTAATCCATTGAGTTCATGCTGGCATGGACAAAGAGACAATGAGAATCACAAATAGCCATGTCCTGAAATTTTTGTACATTTACTGTCCGTATCTTCATGTAGATAGTGATATAGGGCTGTAATGACACACCTATCACCATGCATCAAATAGGACCCTCAAGTTTCTGAGAGGTGCATCAAACATCCTTATAAAATTGGGATATTCATTTTAAATTTGGACTTCAGTTTCAGGATATATTATAACGAGGGATTTGACCTTTTAATTTTATTTCTTCTGGATTGGTGAGTTGACCAGTTTTCTTTTTGATTATTGGACCATAATTGTAGTAATATATATCCTGAAAACCTAAAAGCTGTTCAGTTTCATCCATATTTTCAAACAATAGTCAAACTACCGTGGTACGTAAGTACCATGTAAATTAAGACAACATACTGACTGACTGAGTTTGGTTTTACGCCGCTTTTAGCAATATTCCAGCAACATCATGGCGGGGGACACCAGAAATGGGCTTCACACAATGTACCCATGTGGGGATTCGAACCCGGGTCTTCGGCATGGCGAGCCAACGCTTTAACCACTAGGCTACCCCACCGCGCCTTAAGACAACATAAGTGAAGTTGGCGCGAAAGAAGCATTGAATCCACACTGCCTGTGGAGTCGTCTTGTATTCTGAGGTGGCCTAACCTTATTTGTTTATGCTCAAGTATCTACAGATAATCACTATGTGTGTTCTCCTTTATTCATTGGATGAAATTAACAACATATACCTAAAGAATTTAATGCCTCCCACCCATGTTTGTGAAATATTTGAATGAAAAGCTGATAAGTTTCTTGCGGCACAATATGCATTCTAAGTTGAATATGTGCCTCATTGTTGGTTGTCTCTCTGCACAGAGCCACGGACAACAATATTGCAGCTATATTTCAGAGTCCAGCAGACAATCAAGTACTGACAGACTAGTGGTCGATAGAATGAGCACTGTTCTACTGTGTTGGTATGATGACAAACAATTAACCAAGTCACAAAGTTTGAGCACTGATTTATTTTGCCTCCTTGTGTGACAAGCATAGCTTCTGTGCAGCTCTTAAAACCTGAAATCAACTGAAGAGAATCCTTTATAGTGTGAGCTACCATTGCAGGATCAACTGCAAGCTTGTCCAGGTGTCGAAGATAACTTTTGTTGTTAGTCCTGCGACGAATGTATAAAGCCTGACTTCACGATGAGGTCACATGACTAGTAGCATCCATCCAGTACATCCATGAAACCTTGTAGTCACCAAAGTGCAAGAAAGATCATGACAGATTGACTTAACCAAAGCGGTCTGCAACTTTAGACAATTGTCTGACGCTCAGATCTGCTTAAATGTCTTTGTTTTGCTAATAGATCTCCTCATGTTAACCTTAAGCTTGACTGGAAATAATGTCAGCTTCACATTCAACTGTTTTTGAAACAGATTGTCATAATTGGACTACAAATGGTCTTAACAGTGACACCCATGATCTCAATCTTTTACCCTGTAAAATGCTTCAGAGGACGTAAAATCTCTGTGATTACATCTGAAGCTGCTTCAGGTGACCCTTGGCCACACTGAGTGAGTGAGTTTTAGTTTTACGCCGCTTTAGCAATATTCCAGCAATATCACGGCAGGGGACACCTGAAATGGGCTTCACACAATGTGCCCATGTGGGAAATTGAACCCGGGTCTTCGGTGTGACAAGTGAACGATTTAACCACTAGGCTACCCCACCTGTTCCACACTGACCACCCTATGTAAATGTACTTCTTAAACCAATAAATAGTATGACTGTTTTCAAAATTGATTTTCTTTAATTTCTTAACCATCCTTTTTCAGAATTTTCAGCTTGAACAAAAGTTAACCAATGCTGGACCAACATCCTTCAGATGTAGATTCCCATGTCGTCAGAAACAAACAAAATTATCTGTGACAAAGGCTATATCATGTACATTCAGTAAAGACTCTTTAAGCTCATCTTTATCATCATGATCAGATATTCTTTCTAAATGATTTGCTCACTTGTACAAAATACGCCGAAATCTTGATGCTGAATTTTCGAGAATTTACCGGATGTGACCTCCTGTGACGATGAAGTCATTTTCACACAAAATGGTGTCTGAGTAAAGGATCTGACATTAATGAGATAAGCATGTCACAGTCAGAAAGGTCCCTGATGGCAGTGGAACTTCATGAGAGATCCCAAAAGTAATGCACATTATAAACTGTGGCCACCATGAGGCCATTAGTTAGCTTAGTTACTCAGTTGTGAAGAAAGTGATTTTTTTTTATTATATAGAAATCGTGATTTTAAACTGATCTTGACTGCATCTACAACATAATGTCTATCAGAGGAATGGCATGATGTTCAGGTCTAGCACTGCACAAGGCAAGTTCAGTTCAAACTTGGTGATAACATCTGGGTGAAGCACTCCAAACTTTCCAACTGACTTGCCGTTCACAAGAATCTCTGCACATCTTCCAGGGAAATATGAAGGATCTGGAATATAGAATGTATTGTTTAACGTCACACTCAGAATTATTCCTGTGACATGATGACATGCATTGTTTGTTTTGTTTGTTGTTTAATGCACACAAAGCAGTATTCCAACTCCATGGCGATGATGATGTGCAATTAGTTGCCAAGTCAGACCACCCAATCCCACTGGTTATCTTCGTGTTTCGACTCTGGCGTGATGTGGACCTACAAGTGGAGCCACCTTGAGTGTCAGTGATGTGGACAAGTGGACCCACCTTGAGTCTCTGATGTGGACCTACACGTGGACCCACCTTGAGTCTCAGTGATGTGGACCTACACGTGGACCCACCTTGAGTCTCAGTGATGCTGACCTACAAGTGGAGCCACCTTGAGTCTCTGATGTGGACCTACACGTGGACCCACCTTGAGTCTCAGTGATGTGGACCTACACGTGGACCCACCTTGAGTCTCAGTGATGTGGACCTACAAGTGGATCCACCTTGAGTCTCAATGATCTGGACCTAGAAGTGGACCCACCTTGAGTCTCAGTGATGTGGACCTACAAGTGGACCCACCTTGAGTCTCAGTGATGTGGACCTACAAGTGGACCCACCTTGAGTCTCAGTGATGTGGACCTACAAGTGGACCCACCTTGAGTCTCAGTGATGTGGACCTGCAAGTGGACCCACCTTGAGTTTCAGTGAGGTGGATCAACCAGCAGACCTAACTTAACCCTCGGTGATATGGACCTACAAGTGGACCCACCTTGAGCCTCAGTGGTGTGGACCAACCACTGGATCCATTTTGTGACTCAGTGACGTTGACTTATCAGTGGACCCACCATGAGTCTCAGTGATATGGACCTACAAGTGGACCCACCATGAGTCTCAATGATCTGGACCTACAAGTGGACACACCTTGAGTCTCAGTGATCTGGACCTACAAGTGGATCCACCTTGAGTCTCAGTGATCTGGACCTACAAGTGGATCCACCTTGAGTCTCAATGATCTGGACCTACAAGTGGATCCACCTTGAGTCTCAGTGATCTGGACCTACAAGTGGATCCACCTTGAGTCTCAATGATCTGGACCTACAAGTGGACCCACCTTGAGTCTCAGTGATGTGGACCTACAAGTGGATCCACCTTGAGTCTCAATGATCTGGACCTACAAGTGGATCCACCTTGTGTCTCAGTGATCTGGACCTACAAGTGGATCCACCTTGAGTCTCAATGATCTGGACCTACAAGTGGACCCACCTTGAGTCTCAGTGATCTGGACCTACAAGTGGATCCACCTTGTGTCTCAGTGATGTGGACCTACAAGTGGATCCACCTTGAGTCTCAGTGATCTGGACCTACAAGGGGAGCCACCTTGAGTCTCAATGATCTGGACCTACAAGTGGACCCACCTTGAGTCTCAGTGATCTGGACCTACAAGTGGACCCACCTTGAGTCTCAGTGATCTGGACCTACAAGTGGATCCACCTTGAGTCCCAGTGATCTGGACCTACAAGGGGAGCCACCTTGAGTCTCAATGATCTGGACCTACAAGTGGACCCACCTTGAGTCTCAGTGATGTGGACCTACAAGTGGACCCACCTTGAGTCTCAGTGATCTGGACCTACAAGTGGACCCACCTTGAGTCTCAGTGATGTGGACCTACAAGTGGACCCACCTTGAGTCTCAGTGATGTGGACCTACAAGTGGACCCACCTTGAGTCTCAGTGATGTTGACCTACAAGTGGATCCACCTTGAGTCTCAGTGATGCTGACCTACAAGTGGACCCACCTTGAGTCTCAGTGATGTGGACCTACAAGTGGACCCACCTTGAGTCTCAGTGATGTGGACCTACAAGTGGACCCACCATGAGTCTCAATGATCTGGACCTACAAGTGGACCCACCTTGAGTCTCAGTGATGTGGACCTACAAGTGGACCCACCTTGAGTGTCAGTGATGTGGACCTACAAGTGGACCTACCTTGAGTCTCAGTGATGCTGACCTACAAGTGGAGCCACCTTGAGTCTCAGTGATGTGGACCTACAAGTGGACCCACCTTGAGTCTCAGTGATGTGGACCTACAAGTGGACCCACCATGAGTCTCAGTGATATGGACCTACAAGTGGACCCACCTTGAGTCTCAGTGATGTGGACCAACCACTGGACCCACCTTGAGCCTCAGTGATGTTGTAATTGTGAATTCATAATGCGCCTTTGCCACGTAAAAGCACTAACACACAATCTGATTATTATTACCCCGGATAACCCAAGCTGTCTATGAGGTGCTAGAAAGTTAATAGTCACATGACTTATCCCACCGTGTACCCATTTCTGCCTTAATAATGGACCTACCTTGAGCCTCAGTGATGTGGTAGCCAGTCTTGGCATCTCTTGGAACCTCCAGCAGTTGCATCACTCTGTCCAGGAGTCCATGGATGACCTCAAATCCTGCAGTCTTGTTGTAGTTGACAGCACAGAGGCGTCTCTCGTTCCTAGCACCAACATCTGACAAAACATAAGGTTGTCATAAATCATTTAGTCAATGAATTGTCCATATTGCAGTCTACAATTTATCAGTGACATCACAGCAGCCAGTGGTCTGGTGAGGTAAAGCAGTGCCAAACAATGTTGAAGACACAATAATGAAATCTGGTTAGCATTCAGCAATATTACAGCTATATGGCGGTAGTCTGTAAATAATTGAGTCTGGACTAGACAATCCAATGATCAACAGCATTAGCATCGATCTACACAAATGGGATACGATGTCAGCAAGCCTGACCACTTGATCCCATTAGTCGCCCCTACGACAAGCATGGGTTGCTGAAGACCCAGAGCTCCAGATAAGATTTAGCTCATATGGGTACTGCACCCACTGTATTTTGTTGGAGTGGGTATTATGAATGTTGAGTGGGTATTTCATTTTCCGTTACCCACTGCTTTCAAATATGTGCGTATTTCAGTCATTTTACTCACCTAAGTATATGCCATTGAGTAAGTTTACTAAGCAGGTATGTTCTGCCTTATGTCATACCTAATCAAAACCAACTTAAATATAATGGAAATGATTTCATAAAAAATCACTGATCCTCTACTGACAGTACAACACTTGTCCTATACTAACAGTACAACTGGATAGCAATCGATGTCTTTTTCATTACGCAAGCAATTTTTGTAAGCATATTCCGGACGCATTTGTTTTAAACTTTCTGCGTATCTAACATTTTAAATGCGTAATTGGTACGCAACAATTATTTTTCAATGCGTAATTCTATGCGTATTTTACCCGGATACGCAGCTTATCTGGGCCTCTGAGACCAATTCTAACCAGGATCTTCACGGTCTAAAATGATGTGAGACTGATGGTCTGATACCGATGTAGCCTGTCATTAACATCTAATATTCAGCTAATCAGGGCCTGAGACCAACAGACTTTGATGAGTCAACATATCAAGTCAAAGCAATAATGAAACAACTTACCTGTTTGTGAGTCCTTGAGAACTACATCTGAGATCTCAAACAGTCGGAGAGGCAACGGCATATTTTTGTTGTAGTAAACTGTCTTCAGAATACCAGGAAGAAGAGTTGTCCTGGCAACCTGTTGAGATAACCACATCTTGCATAAACAGAACTGGTCACTGTGAACAGAAGCTGAAGCTTTGAAGAACTCTGGATTCCTTTGTGAAATACATTATGGTTTACCAAAACTTCAGGTCCTGTTGTTCTTAGATTAAAACAGTGCATTATTAAAATGGGTATTTTCTTTTCTTACAACAAAATACCTAAAAGAATAAAGGTAGAACTATTACATTCCAATAATAGAATAACGGAGTATACACCTGCCGCTGTACAATAGTATAGTGTTACATTCTATCACAATTCCATTGCAAAAGTAAATATGCCATAAGATCTCCCCTGGTGAGACCGAGTGCCTGAGGCTTTTTAAGTACCTGGAACTCAAGTGTCTTGGGGTTCGCGATGTGCACAGCAGGGACATCTTCAATCTTCCGACACATCTTCTCTGACAAATCATCCCGGGAACACTGAATACAGAAGCAGTTTCATACATAATTGTACCATTGTACATGTACATTCATACTCAAAATACAAGTGAGGTCCAATTTTTTTTAAATTTGCTCAATTTAAGGGAGGCAATCTGGATTTCCTGAATCCTAAAATTACAACCATGACAAAGGGAGGGAACTGAAAGGAAAAAATTGCAGTGACTTTATTAACTGAACAAATGGTGCCTCATAGTTCCAGATGAACATTATGGAACCAGACCAGCATTTGCAATTTTGACAAGACTGATGTTCTTCATGTCAGACACAAATGCCTCCACAATGAGTGGGTGAGTGGGTGAATGGGTGAATGGATGAATGGTGAGAGGATGAGCGGGTGAATGGATGAGAGGATGAATGGGTGAGTGGGTAAATGGATGGATGGGTGAGTGGATGAGTTGGTGAATGGATGAATGGGTGAATTGGTGAGTGGATGAAAGGATCAGTGGGTGAATGAATGAGTTGGTGAATGAATGAGAGGGTGAGTGGATGAGAGGAGTGGATGAGAGGAGGAGTGGGTGCATGGATGTGTGGGTGAAAGGATCAGTGGGTGAATGAATGAGTGGGTGAATGGATGAATGGATGAATGAATAAGTGGATGAATGAATAAGTGGGTGAATGGGTGAGTGGATGAATGAATGAGTGGGTGAATGGATAAATGGGTGAGTGGATGAATGAATAAGTGGGTGAATGGATGAATGAATGAGTGGGTGAATGGATGAATGAATGAGTGGGTGAATGGATAAATGGGTGAGTGGATGAATGAATGAGTGGGTGATTGGATGAATGAATAAGTGGATGAATGAATAAGTGGGTGAATGGATGAATGGGTGGATGAATGAATAAGTGGATGAATGAATAAGTGGGTGAATGGGTGAGTGGTTGAATGGGGTGAATGAATGAGTGGGTGAGTGGATGAATGAATAAGTGGGTGAATGGGTGAGTGGTTGAATGGGGTGAGTGGGTGAATGAATGAATGGGTGAGTGGGTGGGTGAGAAGATGAGTGGGTGAATGAATGAATGGATGAATGGGTGAGTGAATGAGAGGATGAATGGGGGAGTGAATGAATGGGTGAGCATATGACTGGATGAATGGGTGGATGAGTGAGTGGATGAATGGGTGAGGGGATGAATTGGTGAGTGGATGAATGGGTGAGTCGGTGAGTGGGTGAATGAATGAATGTATAACTGGATGAATGGGTGAGTGGATGAGTGGGTGGGTGAATGGATGGGTGAGTGGGTGAGAGGATGAGTGGGTGAGAGGATGAATGGGTGAGAGGATGAGTGGGTGAGTGGGTAGGTGAATAGATGGGTGAGTGGGTGAGAGGATGAGTGGGTAAGAGGATGAGTGGGTGAGTGGATGAATGGGTGAGAGGATGAGTGGATGAATGGGTGAGTCAGATGAATGGGTGAGTGGGTGAGTGGATGAATGGGTGAGAGGATGAGTCGGTGAATGGATGAGAGGATGAGTGGGTGAATGGATGAGTGGATGAATGGGTAAATGGGTGAGTGGGTGAATGAATGAGTGGATGAATGGGTGAGTGGGTGAATGAATGAGTGGATGAATGGGTGAGAGGATGAGTGGGTGAATGAATAAGTGGATGAATGGGTGAGTGGATGAATGGATGAGTGGGTGAATGAATGAGTAGGTGAATTTATGAATGGGTGAGTGAATGAATGAAAGGTGAGTGTATGACTGGATGAATGGGTGAGTGGACTAGTGGGTGAATGGATGAATGGGTGAGTAGGTGAATGAGTGAGTGGATGAATGGGTGAGGGGATGAGTGGGTGAGTGGATGAATGGGTGAGTGGGTGAATGAATGAGTGGATGAATGGGTGAATGGATGAATGGGTGAGAGGATGAATGGATGAGTAGGTGAGCGCATGAGTAGGTGAGGGAGTAACAGATTAATGGATGAGTGAGTAAGCAGATGAGTGGGCGAGTGAGTCAGTGAATGGAAGAGTAGATCAGTGAGCAAGTGAGTGAAGTTAAACCGAAGTAAGATCAAGCCTATGAAACTAATCAAGTGAAACCCAACAAACATCGGAATACTTTGAGGGAATCAAGATTTCCTAAATCCTAAAATTACAGATTTCAGGCAAACCAAAGGGAGGGAACTGGTGTTCTTGGTGTCTGATAGACGTCCAACTCACCAAAGCGAAAGTGAGCGCCTCCGTGAACCCTGTGGAAGCGACCTCATACCGGAGCTGGTCCGTCAACTTGTTGATAGGGTATTGATGTCCAATGGTGTTGCAGTCAGGAACGGTCATCTGCACGTTGCCGAAGCCGTATGCTATAGCCACGTCCTCGTAGATGTCACAGGCATGAATCACATGTGCAGAGAGTTAAGTTGTCATAACAGTTACAAGTCAGCATTACAAGACAGGGTCTCGTTTCAAAAAGCTATCGTAGCCCTACGACTGTCAGACCTCTTAAACTGTACCATAGACTTATGTCAGTTGTAGAGCTATGATAGCTTTGTAAAACGGGGCCCAGTTTGATAAGATTGTGTCCTGACGTCCATATTATCATTAACAATGTCTGGTTGCTCTCTGCTGGTTTTCATTGTTTGGCTTGAAAGACGTCACTATCACTGGACACATTGAGTGTTCAAGTTGATAAACTACTTTCCAACACAGTAAACTCATAACAGCCATGTCAAGATCAAACTGTATTTTCTCATGGATGTTTCCCACTAAACTTATTAATTACGGCAAGTGCTGCATGTTCTTCAAAAGACATACTGTCATTCCTTAAGTGGCTTATTTCCTTTCTATGGTAGTTGAACATTCCTTGGCATTATAGAAGCATATGCAAATCCTGAGCATTCTACAATGGCATGGCATGATGGCACAAGTGTGTGTTTGTTATGGTGGTTGCATAAATCTACTAAATAATGCTATCATACACTGGTGTTACCTTGCTGATTTCAAAAACAAGGCCACTGATTAATTTCATGACACACTTAAGACTAAATGTTGATTTGCTGATTTTCAACTTCAAATCATGTACTTGCTCAAAAGCTCTACTTTATAGATGTATTTATATCACAACAACATATATACAATAAGAGGAAAAGGATATCACTCCTCGTGGGAGGGATCTCGACCGGATGGACTTGCCATGGTCCACAACCTCACTTTCCAGGCACATCTTCGTCAACAGTCTCGCCATTTTCTCTGCTTCAAGCCTGTTACGTGAGATAACAAGTGAGGTTCAAGCTTCATTCCTTTGAGAATTTGTTTAACTCAGAACAAAAAGCTTTGTTAATTTCAACAAATGTGTGTAATGGTCAAAGTATCAGAGAAAAGGGTATATTAGAGAGATTAGAGTGAGTGAGTGAGTGGGTGGGGGTCGGATGAGGGAGGGAGGGAGGCAACGAGTCAAATATACCATCAAATCAAACAGGTGAAGACGCTTACTTTATTCCGACCCGTTTATTCGTTTCCTCGACATCAATTGTATCCTTACGATATGTCAACAACTGAAATATACAACATGCAAAATATACAACATCTGAAATGTACTGTACACAATATACAATATGTTCCTGTGTCAGTATATATTATTAATGTCTAACAGACAATAGAAAATAGCCTTGGTTGCATTTTAGTGGATGCAAGCTTGGACAATAGCCTTGGACAATAGCCTTGTTTGTATTATACAACATGTAAGCCAAGAAAAAAAGCCTTGGTTGCATTATACAAGATGTAAGCCAAGACAAAAGCCTTCATTGCATTATACTGGATGTAAGCCAAGAGAAAAGCCTTCCCTTACATCAAGTATAATGTAACAATTAATTCCAGAAATAATTCACTTCAAACTTCTATAACATTAATCAGAACTGTGTTTTTGTTGTGGCATGTGAACAAATATCATGATGAACTCTTACCGGATACTGGACCTTAGAACCATCTGGATTCACAACTTCTGCACTTTCAACTCTGAAAAATGTACAACAATGCTATCAAATTCTGAAAAGAGGACTACACTATGTTTGCTTGCTGTTAAACACCTTGAACAGCAATGTTCATGTCATACGGCCACAGCCAGTAAATGAGTCAGGACTGGAAATTCCTGAGATTGATAGAGTGAATACCGATCAATCAGGTTACCATGACAATCAACCAAGTCACCGAGTCTGAGCATCTGATCGAAGTTGCCTCCAAGGACCAGCACTGGTTGTTGATGAAGAATACCCTTATGAAGAATCCCATGGAACTATAATCTACAATGAGTAATGATAACTACAGCCACAGATCAAGACGACTTACGTGAAGGGTTCTGCACAGTATTCACTGAACATGGTGACCAGCGTGTCCAGCGTGACCTGCGCCTTGTACAGATCGGTAGCCGTTGCCTCGATGAACACATTCCGCGTGTCCAGGGTAATCCTTGTGTGGAAACCTACAGGGATGGGCAATATTAGTGAAAAACACATTCTAGATTGAAAGTTATTCTAAGTGTACAATCAATCGGAATTCTACATCCAGTCTTAATTCATCGGTTATCCAATCGAATCGTTAGAATCTCAGGTCAAGTCATTACGACACAGGTCAACGCGATACGACACTCGTGTGACGTACGAGATTAGTATGCAACTACCTATACCATGTTGGTAATAATTGTTGGGAATCGAACCTGGGTCTTCGTCATGATGAGCAAACACTTTAACCTCTAAGCTACCCCACCGCCACCTGTGCAGAGTAACAGGCATTTGTGTATAATTAACTACACAGGTCTCGGAAAATTACCATTGATGATAGGGGGCATGGAGAGCACTACGTTGTTTTGGTCGTAGATGATGGGGTAGACAGGAGAGTCTCGGATGATGGGGAGATAACCCTTCAAGTGACTGTCAGCCTGAAACAACAACACTTGTAAAATATAGATATTTTTTATATTTGTATACTTATGCAGCATTACTCCTAAATGCATTTACTGCTTTCCTGCAACAAGACAAAGCTGTGCGATGGAAACGTTGAAGAGAAGTATTCCAACTAAGCGAGCCGCCATATTGCCATCGCACTGGGCCCACATGACCCAGAATGTGCTGACATTGCATATCTTCACATTACTGCTTGTCACTAGTCTGACAGGCCTTGTGATTTTTCTTGGATTAAAGTAATGCAGGATAAGGTAAAAAATCTAGTGTTTACAAAAGGATCGACACTCATGCTGTTGATCACTGGATTATTTAGAGACCACAACAACATAGCTGGAATATTGCTGAGTGACACGTTAAACAACAAACAAACAATGCAAAATCTTCAGCATTGATGTGAAATAATTATCAATCTCATTTCTATCAGATCTTCATTCTCAATACTGCTAAACAAAGATTTGAGGACATCCAAATATGGGTAACCAATCAGCTGACCAATCAGATCATCGTTTTCTAGAATAGGAAATTGTGATTTGAGAATGTGATTTCTAATCATGCAACCTCAAAAAAGAATAACATGAGGTGTTGGCTTTTATGAACTTCTTGTTCGTCATTTCATTGGTCTGCAAACAATTGGGAAAGGTTGACATGTCCAGCAATTGAAGATCTTGAGATCTTGGTTTAGCAGTAGCAAGAACAAAGATCTGATTTTAGTGGGCTGGTTTGAAGATTATGCATCAGTCATTTTTAAGTCAAAGAAACATATATATTGGAAAGCTGTAGCCATTGCTCATGTCATAGCCACCTCTGTAAAGCATGGGGCCTGTAAGTCTTGCGAGGCGTTACTTTCGGTACTGTTGTCACAGCTGTTGACACTCACAATAGTTGACTAATTTGGGGATGGTTAGATCAGAAATTTGTTATGCCTGCAAAGATTATCAGTTCCTTACTGTCAACTGACAACCATGACACCATCAGATAATGTATAAAACGTTGTTTGTCACCGGAAGTGACAGGTCTCACTTAGTGCCGTGACCTACTTACGGGCCCTATTGTTTTCAAGGGAGGGAGTGAGTGAGTGAGTGAGTGAGTATGGTTTTACGCCGTTTTTAGCAATATTCCAGCAATATCACGGTGGGGGACACCAGAAATGGGCTTCACACATTGTGCCCATGTGGGGAATCGAACACGGGTCTTTGGTGTGACGAGCGAACGCTTTAGCCACTAGACTACCCCACCGCCCCTGTTTTCAAGGGAACTGTTCCAACAAAATCATGGGGTGTGATGATAGAGGACATATATCAACTGCTTTAAATTTGTTTTGAAAATAAAAAAAGTACACACCAACATAACAGTACACAAAAGCTGAGAACATATGACCTCCATACCTGCCAACAAGGGTCAAGGTCAAGTATAAGAGAAATGTTCCGCTCACCGATAATGTTTCCATTATTTCTGGGGCTGTCATTTCCTTTTCCTGGTTCAGGATCCGGAACTTGATCTCTGATGGAGGTTTGGCATTGTAGGTGAAGGGTCCCTGGATAGTGTCAAGGTCATGTGTTCCTATAGCAACCAGAGTTCTTCTCCTGGAAATGAAATATGGGAAGAAATTGTTTGAGAATGTCAGCTACGCTGAAACGTAGGTCAAATAATCAAACTGAGTGAGTGAGTGAGTGAGTGAGTGAGTGAGTGAGTGAGTGAGTGAGTGAGTGAGTGAGTGAGTGAGTGAGTGAGTGAGTGAGTGAGTGAGTGAGTGAGTGAGTGAGTGAGTGAGTGAGTGAGTGAGTGAGTGAGTGAAGTTTTATGTCGCTTTTAGCAGGGAACACCAGAAATGAGCTTCACACATTGTACCCATGTGGGGAATCGAACCCAGATCTTTGGCGTGATGAACAAATGCTTTAACCACTACCCCACCTCTCCTCAAGCTTAACAACACAGGATATCAACGGATGAACTAACCTGCATAGGTTTTGATGAAGTTTCTCCTGGAGGTCGATGAAGTTTCTGTACCTCTCCTGTAACGATACAGCAGATTGCTAAGTGAGTCGCATGAACCATTACCATGTGTTTGTTCATATGTTTACTGACTGACTGACTGAGTTTAGTTTCACGCCACTTTTAGCAATATTCCAGCAACATCACGGCAGGGGACACCTGAAATGGGCTTCACACATTGTACCCATGTGGGGATTCGAACCCGGGTCTTCAGAGTGACGAGCGGACGCCTTAACCACTAGGCTACCCCACCGCCCCCTTTCATATGTTTAAGAATGCTCAGCGGCTTGTGTCTGGACCTTCCAATCCAGTGATTGATGTTGTAAGCAGTGTGGATCACTCTCGGGGATGGGCAACGCAATCATCTCACCACTTTTTGTATTAGGATGACTCTTACAAAAAGCATAGGTTTGAATGACTAATTCGAACCAAGAAGTCTTCTCTTAGGGTCAAGTACAACATGAAATCCTTCAAGCCACAGGAATTTCTTTGGTAAATTAGGCCTATTGTCCCAGTACTCCCCATTTATTTATCGGGGACATTTAACCAAGTGTCCAGCTTGAATGTAATCTTTGATGATTATGTAAAAAAAAGAAGATGTATCATTTTCAAGCAACCCTTAGACACACTTACTGGTGTGAATTTAATGTTTCTCAGAGTGGCTGCCACAGCATATGGTCGAATTTTAGCAGTCTGTAATAGAACAAATGAATGAAGCTGGATTGAGTTGCTGCAATACATCGACAAAACATCATGACTGACAACATAAAACTAGCAAAAAACAATCAGAGATGGAGATTCAAAATGTCCAGCTATGATATTGACAAAATTACCACGATCCAGAGAGATCTGGAATTCATACTAATGACCAGAGTGAGTTTAGTTCTACGCTGCACTCAGCAATATTCCAGTTACATGGAGTCCATCTGTAAATAATAGTCCGAACTTGACAATCCAGTGCTCAACAGCATGAGCATCGATCCATGCAATTGGGACACGATGACATGTGTCAACCAAGTCAGCGAGACTGACCACTCAGATTCCCGTTAGTCGCCTCTTACGACAAGCATGGGTTACTGAAGAACAATTCTAACCCGGATCTTCACGGGTAATGACTTGAGGATCATGGTACCAGGGGAACACAACTTGCCATGACTGCAGGGGCCTTGTTCCCATTTTCACTTCCCCACAGTAAGGAGAAATTTTATTCCAAAGTGGGAATTTTTAGAGACTTTTGCTGTAGTCTGAACATTGACCCCTGAGAAAGCCTAGATAACCCCTTAACTAATAATACAACTGCCAACATGTGTACATACATCAGGTAATATAATCAGCTGCTGCATCGAGCCGCTAGAGGGAGCCACTGCCTTGTATCGGGGGGCTTTCATCCTGAAAATATATGTCACCATTTGAGCCAGCGCTTCCATTGAACTCTTAAAAATATAGTTTTGTCACAAATAAGGATGTTGATGGCAAGTTATTAACCTTCAAGCAACCAAGCAAGCATTATTCTTGGTTAGAATAAAAGGCCACTTTGTGTGTTATTTCACAATCTTACTTGCAATATTTTTAATGTCATACATTTCAGTCAAAGTAATACTCATAACTACCCCTATTTTGAGAAAGGTGACAGTTAATACTTATAATCACAACAATGACTGACTGACTGACTGACTGAGTTTGGTTTTACGCCGCTTTTAGCAATATTCCAGCAACAACACGGCGGGGGACACCAGAAATGGGCTTCACACATTGTACCCATGTGGGGATTCGAACCCGGGTCTTCGGCGTGACGAGCCAACGCTTTAACCACTAGGCTACCCCACCGCCCCATCACAACAATGAATATATACGACTAAACAATCTATCAGAAGCAGCACCAAGCTACCTACTTCTCCAGGAACACCTGTAGTCCCCGAACTAGCCCCTCAAGACACAGCAAGTCATATCTGAAAACAAGATCATCATCTGGTCAATATTTCAAAGACATTTATACATAAACTGCAAGTGATTCTGTGACACTTTCTCTGCTAACCAAGCAATTTTCTTTTCATTTATATTTCTACTGACATTTGCTCCTGCTTATAACTCCACAGAGTAACAAATATTGAATTCAATTTTAATATATTTTCCTGGTCAGATACTGTACCGATATTTGATAACCAACAAGCTTTGATTGAACAAAAAAAGCCAACTTAGGACCTGATTTGCATTCTAATACAAAACTGATACTTTTAGAAAACTGTAAACTGATGAATCAGGCAAGTTTGGTAGACACTGGTTGATAGCACAGCCTCATGTCAGCTAAACCCTGTCTGACATTAACCTAATTCCCAACACAGATCATACCCTGAATGTTAACACTGTGGCTCAACATGCAATATTAACATGATATGTGATGTTGGCGAATCATAATCCCCCTTCCCTCCATCATTAATTCTCTCCTTAATTAAATGTCACCCTCAGCAGTATTCCAGATAAGTTGGCCTGTAAATAACCGAGTCTGGATCAGACTACAGTGGACAATGATTCCCGCCACTGGGGTATGATGGCAAGCAATCAACCAAGCCTGGCCACCCAAATCCATTAACTCTCCTCTCACCACCAGTACAGGTTGCCGGGGACCAATTCTCTGACCCTGAATCCCCATAAAGGCCCCTTTCGTGATAACCAGCTTGTAAACCAGACAATGTATCCCTGTACCTGTTAGCGGGCACCTCCACTTTGTACTCCACCGCATCCGATGCTCCAGACGCCTTCTCCTTCCCTTGCTCTCGTTCAATCTGCTCCTTCTCACTTGTCTGTCACAAGAAGGGATTCCATGTATCAGTGTTCACGAATGGTGTTTCAAAGTAACAGGATATTGGGTCCTGCAAGTTTCAGATGCCTGTCTGACCCATTGACTGACTGACTGACTGAGTTTGGTTTTACGCCGCTTTTAGCAATATTTCAGCAACATCACGGCGGGGGACACCAGAAATGGGCTTCACACACTGTACCCATGTGGGGATTCGAACCCGGTTCTTCGGCATGACGAGCCAACGCTTAACCACTAGGCTACCCCACCGCCCCCTGACCCATTGAAAATTCACAGGACCCACAGAATGAAATTAAACACACATTTCAGATTGAACATTTCTTATAATTGGCATTGAAATTATTAACAAACATAAGATTTATAAACAGCAAACAAGTGTCACATGTCACATATAACAACTTCAGTCAAAGTCATTGTGAAACAAACAGTCAGACACTGGGGCTGGTGGGTTTTAGACTTCTATCAGACCGTTGGCGAATCTGCCGGATTTGTGAGAGGGTCAGACGCTATTCGTGAACACGGATGTATTATGTCTCTTCAGATCAAACAACATAACACACCAACTAAGTTATCCCCAATATATAACATGGACAAAAAATTGTTTCATGGTCATATTTATTCATGATAATTGCAAAGATTATTATAAAACATTTCAGTTTCAGTTTTATATAAATTAACTTTCACTCTTCACTTAATCATGTTAACACAACTGTCAACAAATATTCAAGCTATGTAGCATGTAAATAATTGATTTTGAACCAGACAAACCTTGATTACTGTCATGATCCACATCATCAAGCTATCAATTGCAAACAAGTCCCCAAGCCTGACCTTGATACAATATGTTGCCTTGTATACTGATAGTTGCTTGGGACCTATTCAAACCATGATTCCATTTGGCAACTCTCTAAGGTTGACCAGAAAGTTATTCTGTATTTTGGGGATATTTTTTTCACGTATAGAAGAAAATCTACAGAATTCATTAACAAACCAATTCTACCGTTTGTAAGTGGAAATATCTGATCTCTGACAAACAACACTGTCAAACAAATGTATATGCTCCAAAGTTATACTTTTGGGTACAGATGTAGTACAGTATGTTAAATAACTGCCCAAGAACATAAATAAAAGTGCAGCATTATTTAATCCATATTCAATTTTTCAATTTTGAGACACAGAAATCAAACATTCCTGTCTAAATGCTACACTTGTGCACACTGACAATCTGCCTTCAGGGAGATCTTGTATTGGTGATTTTAATGCGATTTCAATTTCATATTTCATCAGAAATGTAATTTCTATGTATACTGGAGACAATGTATAACATTCGGAAGATGAAATCAATAAACATAACTTAATTAACATTGACAGGTTACAGACTGGAACTGAAACAGCAGAATTACTTACCACTTCATCAAGTTCGATACCAAATTCAAAACAAAGCTCATCAAACTCCTCATCAGCTGAAAATACAAGGACAATTTGTTATGTGTAAAATCTGTAAAGACGTGAAGTGATGAATGATTTTTGGACCACATGAACACTATCTATCACCATGAACAGTAGAATTTCATCACTTTAACAAAGTTTAAGAGTGCCCTTGTATTTCATAACATTGTTATCACTATTCAGACTCGTGATGATATGGTTTAGAATTCATCTTCAGCAAACCATGTTTGTTATAAGATGGGACAAACACGACTGGGTGGTCAGACGAGCTGACTTGGTTGACACATGTCATCATATCCCAAGTCGTAGATCGATGCTCATGATGTCAATCACTGGACTGACTGACTGAGTTTGGTTTTACGCCGCTTTTAGCAATATTCCAGCAACATCACGGCGGGCGACACCAGAAATGGGCTTCACACATTGTGCCCATGTGGGGATTTGAACCCGGGTCTTCGGCGTGACGGGCCAACGCTTTAACCATTAGGCTACCCCACCGCCCCCCTGTCAATCACTGGACTATCTAGTTGCGACTTGATTGTGGTGTTAAAGAACAAACATATTACTATTCAGGTAAATTGTAACTTTTAATTATTGACAGCACACATATTGATACTGCTTCTGAAGAGGACTGTGCTTTACTGTCTGCTAATTCCCCTGAGACTTGGTCTTTGCAAGGCTCAGCCTAAAGTTTCTACTGATTCGAAAGAGTGATGTGCTTGTTGAAAAGCATATGTTAGCTGTAACACTCAGTTTAACACTTAGATTCCCCCAGTTCATTCACTGCACATTCCACAAAACCATAATTGTAATCTGTAATTACCGTCCTTCTTCTGTAAACAGTGACAAGATCAGAGGCTACCTACTGCAAAACGTTACATCTTGATGTCATCAAACAGATCACAACATATTGATGATAGTTGATACACCAAAATTGAAATAATCAACAGCCAACAGCAGACCACGCCTTCTGTTACGGCTATAAATCAAAATCGCTTACTGTACGTTCTCCCAAGCGCTTTGAAGAGCTCATCTCTCTCTGGACCGATATCGTCGGCATGATCGACTTGGTTGTTGTGTCAACTATTCGTCTGCAATACTTATCCGGAAAGGTTCTAGCCCTGTTTACCGGCTGATGAAACGTGCGACCAGTGAAATAGTTTTTTATTACCCACGTTGAAAACATCCAGCATTATCAGCTTTTTGTGTTAGTAATGAATGGCTTAAAAATCGCAGATATATTGGTTAACACAGTAATATACCAGTTTTGTGGGAAACATAGTGGTACTAAACAATGTGTTAAATAAGCAACAATTATTGTCTCTTGAAACTGCAGTTTGGGGATACAATTACAGGAGGAGCAATACAAATGAACACCGGTAGAAATTATATTACCTCCATTACAAGAAACAGTTGAGAAGAGTGGTTTCCCTTTGTCAATCTCACGCAATGGCTTTGAAATGCTCTGAAAGTTGAGTTCTTGTCAGATAAGCCCAATGCAACTTAATTCACGCAATCTGATACTTATTTGGCTGCGCACTTCGTTCTTTTATCTATTTATTTTTACGGTACGCAGAAAATGCCATGTAGGCATCTGAGTATAAAAGAAATGAGTGTAAAAGTATATATCAAAGGTAAATACCGGGAATAAAATAATGTTTCCTGTGTAAATGTTTAAAAATGTAACAGGTCATGTCAGGCGGAAAAGCTAAATAAAGTGTACTGAAGGTATGGGCGTGTGCGTGCGTGCGTGTGCGTCCGTGTGATTGATTATTGAGAGAACTGTTGTTAGATCCCATTATCTCTACTGCAAAAATTTGTTAGAAAAATAAAAGTTGTGGTTATCTAAATTTATGTACAAATGAGCTGATCTAGTGTGCAAAATAGTTTCCAAATTTTGTTAGCCAGTCGGGCTAGCTATGCCTGAAAGTTACTTGCCCACAAAATAATTCACTAGCCCGAAATTCGAATGTAGAAACTAAGCAAAAGATTACAATAATAGATGAGAATAAGATATTGTCGGCATGACACAGGTTTCACCATTAGTCTACACTTTGAATGGGTAGTATATATATACTACCCATCAAAAGTGTAGATTAATATGATTATTAGTTGGAGATTTACGTACGCTTTCCGATATAATGCGTATTTCGGCTTCAAAACTCCATCTCACGTTTTTGAATGACCTTCAAATTAAAAAAAAGAAAATTCTCATGTATTTACGTTAATAAATATTATGCATCGGGAACAAAATCTATATAGTATGATCACCAAAACTTCGCAATATACCATGTAATTGCTAATGTACATGTATTGTATATATGTTGCAGAACGCACATGCAAGAGAACGTATATAGGTACTGTAATGGGTACAGGTGCCTTATTTCCACTGAACATGTATTTTTATTATTGGGTCATGCACGTTAGAGTGTTAAATTTAACTATCATTTGTTGTTATTAAGCAGTATTTCTCTCTCTCTCTTCCTTTGAAACTAAAATTTAGGAAAGAATATTGAGTTCCCAGAAGACATGATCCATTGGTGTAGACGTCATAACACGGCAGGGCAGCAAAAGAAACACACTTATTATTGTGTGCCGCCATTTACAAAATGTCAATATCGTTATATTGACAGCAGACGTTTCAAGTTAAGTTTAATTCTTGGTCTTCGAATGAATCGGCATCTTATTAGCACACTGTGAGTATCGTATCAACTGGTTTCTTTGATTTTCAAACGGATTTTCTCCCTTCCATGATTGCTGTATGAAACCATATGAACAGGAAGGAAATTGAATACAAACGAGATTTGCCATCATCAGCTGATCATCAATGTCGAGTATCGTATCAACTGGTTTCTTTGATTTTCAAACGGATTTTCTCCCTTCCATGATTGCTGTATGAAACCATATGAACAGGAAGGAAATTGAATACAAACGAGATTTGCCATCATCAGCTGATCATCAATGTCGCGTCCATTTTTTGTCATTCAATAATATTATTGCTTGTGCTGAAACAAGCCCCAAAATGTATTAGTCGGCAGTCTTTGTCATTCAGCAAAGTCTTGGGTAGATTATGGTATTGTTTTCGGTCTGTCGTCTGCTGAGCCAGACTAACAACTAGTCTCTGAAATGAACATATTGTTTCGGTTTTCGAGGATATTGTTGCAGTTTGGGAAGTTTATTTTCCTATTTTGGTGATTTTTGTTCTGTTTTGGTGTATATGAGTTCAGTTTTGATGATTTATTCACCGCTTGTATGGTAGGCCTGAGATTGGTACAGACCCTGAAGCTGTGGAAATCTAGACTTGCCACATTTTCTAGACTTGCGTGGGATTTCTTGGATATATTTGCTTCAGGGTCTGTATGACAGACTAGGCTAATCGATGAACTGTTGAAAAGACCTTGGGCTGTAAATTAGTGTAATCTGATTTTGGCATACGGTACTTTTCTGTATGATATCATTTTTTAAAATCAAACTCAGCTAGTGCCCAAGAAAATGAAAATGAACATCTCCAGTGATTGTATGTTGTTTATTACCACACTCAGAAATATTCCTGTTATTTGATGGCGTTCTGTAAATAATTGAGTCTGGACAAGATTCTCCAGTGATTTATGCTGTCAGTGTATATAGAACAATCCATGCGACTTGGTTAAAATGACACACAATGAACCAAGTAGCCACATCTAACCACTGGGTCAGTTTGTTTACTTCTTACAGTCAGCATGGTTGCTGTTTTTAACTATTCTAATCTTGAGTCCCTTTGGGGGTCTCGTCATTATGCTGCCTTTTCCGATTATGATATCATGTTTTTCATGGCTAACCATGAGTTTTTTATTTATTTTCAGAGTGAAGTCAAGGGAGAAAATCAGACATTTCAATGTCAAAACATCTTCCCTTTCACATCATGGTTGAACACACGCGCATCATCAGACATCAGAACAATGTTTACAAGGTCAAGGTCACTTTTGAAGAATCACGCCAAATATCCAAATCAGACGAAGTGATTGCTTTTGAAAAAGTGGAGCCTGTAATTCGAGCAGTGTTGTACGCTGAGGAGAGGGGCCAGCTGTTGAGGTTGGTAGACACAAAGGAGCTTACTGTCTCTTGTGAAAAGAAATACTGGAAAGCTTCTGAAAAATTGGGATTCAAGCAGAATGGAAAGACACTGGAAGCATATCCTTACATGCTATTATTTCATGTCAGGTTAAAAAGTGAAAGTCATCAGGCGACTGGAAAGAAGGCTGAGAACACTTGTGAAAAGGGGACAAAAGTACAGAAAGGGTACACATCAGACAAAACGAACAGGCTTATTAGTGACTTTAGTCAGAACAACTTTCAGCCTGTTGTTGAGTTATCTAGAGTGTCTCTGCGGTCTTTTAATCAGCAGAAAAACAATCATGACACTCCTAATCGTAGATCCACTAGGAACATAAGTTCACCATCTTTGGTAAGTGAAAGATTGCCTGAAAAAACGAAAACAGTCCACCCACAATATTGAGCCTGAAAACAGTAACAGCAGTACCAAAAGGCCTAGATTTACTCTTGAAGACAGGCATAATAGTTCTTCTGGAAAGAAACAATCAGAACTTTGTGACAATCAACTGCATCCATCGACTATGAAGAAGAACTCAGTAGAAGCAATGGTGATGTCACCTATTGTTCCTAAACTGACAGAAAAACTAAGGAGTTCACATTCTCAAGGAATTACATCTGTTTACCCTCAACAAAGAGGTAAAAGAACTGATTCCCCTAGACTGTCAAGTGCTGCTTTCAAGAATCAAAGAAAGAGCCCAAGGCTCGTGAACAGAGAAGCCAAGATTTCACCAGGACCAAACACTCCTGGGAGCACGATTTCCCAGCGGGCAAGTACAGAGTTCTGGAGGCTTATGAAAAGTTTATTAACACCTGTGAAGTTGTTAACAGGACGACATAGTAAATAGATTTGAATCTGTGATTCTGTGCCAGTTTTACACTGAATTTCTAAGCATGTTTTTCAAGTGAATGTTGTATTGTTGTAAATCAGTTGGGTTTTTAAGATACTGATAATATTTGCAAAAGAGTTGATTTGAAAAGTTTATGTGCTTTGGTTCAGCTTAGTGTACAATAAAGATGAAGCCAGGTTGCTTTATATATCCAATTATGGCTGCAACAAATCTACTATGAGGCCAATACAATACATATCACAAATATAGGGTAATGAATATGCATGTCATCAGTGGATGTATTCATTATATTCAGTGGAACAATAACAAAACAATTCTTTGACATGTTTTGACCATGTTGACAATATTAATTAAAACTTCGAAGACAATAACCAGTGAAAACATTTCTGTCACATTCACCGAGGCCAAATAAACTTGGTAAATGTTTCCAATTTGCAATGCACTAGTAAGCATGCCTAAGAAGCTATTACGTTTATTTAAGTAGTAGTTTTTGTTAGTTATCTATCTAGAAGTCTTGTTGCCAATAATTTTTTATGCATTCAAAAGATTTTTTTTGTTCCTGATCATGTTGATCATGCTGATGTCAATGGATGTTTTGGGTTTTCTAGGTCCATGTTTGTTGTAAGAGGCGACTTAACAGGATCGTGTGGTCAGGCTTGCTGACTTGGTTGATACATGTCATCATATCCCACATTGCATAGGTGTGCATGCTGTTGATTGGTTCTTGATCATGCTGATGTTGTTGGATGGTTTGGGTGTTCTAGTATTAATTGAACATTTTGATTTTCTTTTGCTCCCAGTGTTGAAGGTTTCATATAATATTTTTAAGGCTATTTTCTTGTGTTGGATATGAGGCCAGACCTTTTTCTGTGTTTTCTGAAACAGTATTTTATTACAACATATAGCAGGTGTGTTGATATCCATTAATTCCCCGACCTGGGCGGTGGGGTAGCCTAGTGGTTAAAGTGTTCGCCATCATGCCGAAGACCCGGGTTTGATTCCCCATGTGGGAACAATGTGTGAAGCCCATTTCTGGTGTCCCCCACCGTTATATTGCTGGAATATTGCTAAAAGCGGCTTAAAACCAAACTCACTCACTCATGTTAGGGTGAATGAATGAAATCAGTGAGTTCATTTCATTCATTCACCCTAACATGAGTGAGTGAATGAGTTTGGATTTACACCGCTTTAAGCAATATTCCAGCAACTTGACCGAGGGGGACACCAGAAATGAGCTTCACACATTGTACCCTTGTGGGGAATTGAACCCGGATTTCAGTGTGAGGAGGGGGACGCTTAAACCATTGGCACCCCACCCCCCACCCCTCCCCAACCCTAATGGACGTAAAATGGGTACATCTAGCCAGTTAAAGCTTTTAAGTTACAATCACCATTGCACAAAGATTGCTATGTTGAACAAGGCATGAATCAGTCGACTTGACAAAACCTTTATGATTTGGCTTGATGTATTAAGGCCTTATCAGTTTTTTCGTTGAGCAAAATGAGTATGTTGTAGAAACAAGAGTTACTAGAATTGTTATATTGTAGTTACTGTTGATATAAATTATTTTTGTTACATGTTGGTTTGTCAAAAGGTCATAAAAATTAATAAGACACCCCCTTGCGATTATGGCTTTCTTTTTCTATCTGTAGCTACTGTTGTGCTTAGTTCACTCTTCAGCGTCACCACCCGTGAAGATCCGGGTTAGAATATTGATCTTCAGTAACCCATGCTTGTCGTAAGAGGCGACTAACGGGATAGGGTGGTCAGTCTCGCTGACTTGGTTGACACATGTCATCGGTTCCCAATTGCGTAGATCGATGCTCATGCTGTTGACCACTGGATTGTCTGTTCCAGACTCGATTATTTACAGACCACCGCAATATAGCTGGAATAGTGCTGAGTTCAGCATAAAACTAAACTCACTCACTCACTTCAGCATCACATAATGGTTGTGTGTTGTCAGTGCCACATGGCATTTGGACTAAAAAATCTTCCAACATGGGTTTTGAGAATGTTGTGTGATTAGCCCAGTTCATCTGTCAAAAAAGTTTCCAGATTTGATTCTCAAAAGACATTTGGTGTCCAGTTCGTGTTGTTTAATACTAGAATATTGCTTAAAGCAGAGGAAAACTTCTTTCATGCAGGAACAAATTCAAGACTATAAGTTTTGGAGATTTTGACATTTGATATGGAGTGGCCAGGTCAGACTTTCCAACTAATTAAGTGTTTGCCACAAAATAGCTTGAATGATCTTAACAATCTGGGCTTAACATTCTAAGGGATCTCTAAAACTGTTCTGACATATAAGCTCTTACTCTGAGGCTAATTGCTTTGTCTTGATTGGCAAACATAAGTATTTTAGCATTTCTTTAGATCCAAACCATGCTATTTGAAAAAACAAGCTTGTGAGAAGGTAAAGTTTTTTTCGTATGAGTTTGTGGAGGTTGATTTTTGTGGAATGATGAGCACAGTAAATGTCCAAACCAGCGTCCTCTACCTCTCCGAAACATCATATCTTTCAAATTATAAATAGTATGGATTGTGTATATGGAACCTTGCTTTGAGTGTGAGTTTGTGTTAATAATGGACTTGTGTAAATGTGTACAGTAAATTTGGTATAGCCACTTTATGGCTGAACTAATTCCAGCTTAAAATCTCGACTCACTCTGGGGGGGGGGGGGGACTCGCATGACTAGAAAGTGGCCAAGTGTAACAAATGTATTTTGGATAACACTTTATTTCTCGGTGACTGCAATTTCTAACACTTTCTTCGTTGGATTCCGATCAGGGATTCGAACCCGTACACTTAAAGTGAGGCACTTAACCGTAAGCGCACACAGTCAGCTATATTATAACAACTCAGCCACAGATCCTTCTGTAAAGAACAACGTATTTGCTTACTAAACCCCAACCTTGCTTACTAAACCCCAACTGTCAGCGTTTTTCTTACTGTTCCCAAACTATCGGGGACGATGTGTACACTGATTCCCCACAAGCAATGAACAGGGTAAACTAAAAGAGGACGTGCTTGCTGGCGAAATATATACTGAACAACATTAGAAACGCACCACACTAAATTGCACCGACGATGCTCAGATATCATGGGTACATTTCAGTCTGACGGGGGTATTTCGTATTATATGGGTGGTGCATGTCTAATGTTGTTCAGTACATTATGAAGTAATCCTTTTCGAAAACTGTTAACAATGCACCGCATGTGTCCTTTTTTTAAATACTGACGTAAAATGTTTGTTAAACTGATATGGCGATATGTGATGATTCATTGAATACAAATTAGTGAGAAGATGTAACAGAAGGACAGGTTACACGTACTTTCTGTCTGTATTTCAGCGAAATCATGGATCACTAAGAATATACATGTATGAAACGAAACCCTGATTTGTTCTCGGCATGATTCGCCAAACGTAAAAACGACTTAACCACCCATCGTCCCAACGGTGCTGTTAGGATTAGTTTCACATGACACGCAAGAAAATAGGCCACTACCCTTCAGAAAACAGTTGGGACAGCCCAGATGTCTTCAGCCTGTTGGCTTGACACGCAGTCTTGTCAGATGTGCACATGTGTTCATGTAACTACCATGAGACAATGTAACCTCTCAGATTATTCAGCCAAGCATGTCTTAAGTTTTTTGTGATATCTCCATAATAAATATTATAACAACTTTCCTCATTTGAACCGCGACATATATGTCACAGATGTGAAAAAAAAATTAACGATGCCGTGATTTAATTTCGCTATATTTTCTCGGTTGTACCATTCCCTTCTTCAACGGACGATGGGCACATGACTCAGTTGTTTGGGCGTGTAACTCTCGTGCCAATCACTGGGACCTGTCAAATGTCACACGTGGTCGTGGCAGAGATTTTTCACTAAGGTTTTGCCGCCGACTTGCAACGTCACATCACACGTCCCGTTCCTTTGATGACATCGTGCCTCTAAAGGTTCTTCTGGAACTGTCGTCAGATTGTATTGAAGCTCCGTGTCAGCATGTCCTTGTTTGTGTTTTTCGCACTGTTTGTCGTGTCCGTGGCCTACCCCGACGGAGCACCAGAACTGGGATGCTACACAAGTCGCCCAATGCACGATGAGTTTCTGGCACAATGGACGCCAGCCCCTTACGTCCTTGAACTCAACGTGACCCATGGCGGACGGACGTACGGGACAGGACAGTCGGTGGCAGGTGAGGGTGTCTTTCTTGAATTATTCTTCACTTCGAGCGATAAACGTTTTGTTCTCCTGAGTGTCAATTTAGAAATTTACAAGAGAGTGTATTGCATGTGTTAAGTTCGGTTTATGACGCGTGTCATCTTGAGGGAAAGCCCATTCTCACGCACAGAAACCCAGAAGCCTTGGACATTATTCGCTTCGATGAACCACGATAGCGTGGGTTTGGTCCTGACGAATAATGTGAATTAACCCAGAGTCTGTAAGGCAGCGATAGGTATCAGAAAAAGGCAAATTTCAGTTAATGTATTGTATCACCTGAAGATCCGGGTTAGAATTGGTACTGTCGTATCCATGCTTGTCGTAAGAGGTGACTAACGGGGTAAGGTGGTCGGTTTCCTTGGTTGATGTATGTCATCGTAATTGCACTGGATTGTCTGGTACAGGAATGGATTAAGTTCAGACCGCCGTCATATAGCTGGACAATTGCTAATTGCGGCGTTGAACAACCTACAATCCAAACAAACGTATTATTTATCACGGATATTTGGATACCCTGGTCAGTGGTCTCTCAAATCCACCACCTGAGCGTTTGCAAATACCAATTCTTTGTTGTGATACCAATAATTTATTTGCCTTTATGAAGTGACCAACGTTCTACTGACAGTAACTATCCGGTTTCAAATATGTCAAGTTAAGCATGACAAAGCCAGGGCCGTCACAAGATATTATATATCTATCCGGATTTACTTCGCAAAACGTGATTATATATGTGTATCAACTTCTTCTTGTAACGTTATTCGCCGTTTTCATGTTCTTCCTATACTGACCGAATCAGAATCCGCTGATCCACTTTGCGAGAAGACATTGGTTAACTGTGACGTCACTACTAAGTTTGCTCAGGCGACTGTCTTCAAAGAACCATCGTAATTTTTTGTGACTATATAATGGGAAGTAAACTGTCGGTACCAAAGGCTTCCTGTACATGAGGAATATAACGTTATACTTATAGTTAATTCTAAAATACAATTTTACAACGGTATGTATAAGAGTTATCAATCAGTTTATTACCAACTCCTGGAATGAGGATTGGTGCCATTATTTAAAACAGCAAATGTCGAGTTTCAAGGATTGGTTCAGCTGAAATTATTTTTTTTTATACCATTTCCCCAACGAATCGCATCAGCGAAAATATGAATCACTTTGCTAATCGTCGTGTCACGTTGTATCTTTTTTTAATGAAAGATAATGTTTGTGCGAGCAATAAAACGTCATGTGACGGCCTCGGGCAACTCGTTCCGTCCAGGAGCACGTGCTTACTCCTCGATGTGACACGATGACGTCACACGTGTCACCCTGCACACAGTCATTCTATAAACATACCAAATTGCATTCGAAACACACGAGCCATGACGGGAAATATAACTACATCTCGGAGATTTTATTGTAGTTCAGAAACAGGGTCTACTTGCAGTGTTCACTCCACTTTGCCATAATGAGTGAGTGAATATTACCGCACTCAGCAATATTCCAGCTATATGGCGGCGGTCTGTATATAATCGAGTCTGGACAAGACAATCCTGTGAGCAACAGCATCAGCATTGATCTACGCAATTGGGATACGATGACGTGTGTCAACCAAGTCAGCGAGTCAACCAAGTCGGCGAGTCTGACCACCCGATCCCGTTAGTTGCCTCTTACGACAAGCATGGGTTGCTGAAGACCAATTCTAACCCGGGTCTTTATGTGATCTTTTGGTAAGACTCGACCAGTGCTAAAATCACCTTCCTTCTTCGCGCTGCGCAGATATCGATGCTCTCTAACCACTGAAGATCGTGTATGTCAGTGGGACAAATGAATGGGAATGGCATTTCACCATTTTCAGTACCAAATCACAAAGTACAGCTATATCAAACCGGGTCAAACCAAGTAGTCATCGCATCCATTTGGGGACTGAACCCAGATCATCAGCGTGCCCCGCAAGCACCACTTGTCTTCCCGAAATTTGACTGTTGATGCATTATGAGATTTGTAAAAGCTTTAGTGACATCCATGTGTTACAGTGACTCTGAAGGCCACGCGTCCCGAGTTTACAATCCGTGGTTTCCTTGTGACTCTCCTGACGTCCAGTGGGATCACTGGAGGCACCTGGAAGAACCTGACCTCTGACTCCAAGGTCATCACGGACTGCGGGGTGACTCAGTCGGTCAGCAGAGGCAGAGACTCCGTCACCATTGTCTGGGAGGCGCCGACAGCTCGGGAGCTCGACCTTGAGACCATCCAGTTTAAGTGAGTATAGACCCTGGCATCTTTGTGTGGAATTTACCCCAGTTCAAATACGTATAGCTCCTGTCAACTTTCCATAGAGGCAACAACGGTTAACTCTGAGATCATCCAATCTCACGTTAGCCCTCTGTATGGAGCCTACCCCGGCTTGTGCTGCCGACCTTGTCGCCATCCAGTTTAAGTAAGTATCACATTTGATTGGAGGCTACCACGGTTTAGATAGACCGGTTTATGTGATGCTTTATATGGACCAGTTTATGGAGCCTCCCACGACCAGTGACGGCGACTTTTAGATCATCCAGTTTTAGTAAAGCCTGTTGCATGGAGCCTCCCACGACCAGTGACGGCGACTTTTAGATCATCCAGTTTTAGTAAAGCCTGTTGCATGGAGCCTCCCACGACCAGTGACGGCGACTTTTAGATCATCCAGTTTTAGTAAATCCTTTTGCATGGAGCCTCCCACGACCAGTGACGGCGACTTTTAGATCATCCAGTTTTACAGTTTTAGTAAATCCTTTTGCATGGAGCCTCCCACGACCAGTGACGGCGACTTTTAGATCATCCAGTTTTAGTAAAACCTTTTGCATGGAGCCTCCCACGGCCAGTGACGGCGACTTTTAGATCATCCAGTTTTAGTAAAACCTGTTGCATGGAGCCTCCCACGGCCAGTGACGGCGACTTTTAGATCATCCAGTTTTAGTAAAGCCTTTTGAATGGAGCCTCCCACGGCCAGTAATGGCGACTTTGAGACCATCCAGTCTAAATCCAGTTCTTTTTATGGAGGGTTTTACGGTCATTGATACCGTTCATTAAAATACTTCTCAAAGTGATTGGGTCAACGTTACTTGTTCATCATTAATATTTTATCACCGATATCTCATGCTACCAAATTTCCAGACAATTCGAACTTGTTTGTTTCATTACCATGACAACGTTGTCCGTGTATGTCCGCAGGGCTATCGCCGTCCACAACTTCTCCATGTACTGGGACCACATCCTCTCACCGCCACTGAAACCAGCCGTGGACTACTGTAAGCTTGTTGCAACTTTTCACCTTTGGTGTACCCGTTACAATTCAGTGAACATTTTAGTCAGACTGGGATCTGGGACAAAATAGTTGGGTTTTTTCACACCTACCTGCTTAACTTACAACGAATGCCAGGTCAATGATCTTGTTATCTGGTTTTGTTGTAGACAATCATTAATAGTTTTAATCTCTATATTGGACGCCGTGTGCCCAAATCCAAAGCCACGTAATTTAATCTGCGAAATTACTACCCCTAGTTGTGAAAGGATCAGCAGATCATTGGTTCGATCGATACTATGATTTAACATTTCGAATCGGCGTTAATTTCAAGTCACTCAAGTATATATAATTGCAACGTAAGTATCTACTCACTTATTTATGTCAATATATCTCCTCGGTTGCTATTTGTAAGAAAAAAAACCCTTTACATGTACAAATATTTCTCATGGTAAACTCATGACCGCCTAAACGTTTACCAAAAACATACCAGGACATTTTAGGGTATAACGTAGATAAGCAGGTTTCTGAAATCAGAAAAAGTGAAATCGGTCTTGCTTTAAAAGTTGCACTGTTTTAGAATTTTTCATAATAATATAAATCTTGCCTACCCTCTTTTGCAAAAGGGGCGGTGGGGTAGCCTAGTGGTTAAAGCGTTGGCTCGTCACGCCGAAGACCCGGGTTCGAATCCCCACATGGGTACAATGTGTGAAGCCCATTTCCGGTGTCCCCCGCCGTGATGTTGCTGGAATATTGCTAAAAGCGGCGTAAAACCATACTCAGTCAGTCAGTCAGTCTTTTGCAAAAAGCCTAAGTCCACCATTCGAAAACCGTATCTCCAGCTTTATTACATATATCATAAGTCACATCATTTATCATAATAAAACATGTAAATAAGGCCACGCCACTTTCACCGACATCATGAATAATGTTTACAACATCGAGTGAGTGAGTTTAGTTTTACGCCGCTTTTAGCAATAATCCAGCAATATCACGGTGGTGTATGGACACCGGAAATGGGCTTCACACATTGTACCCATGTGGGGATTCGAACCCGGACTTTTGTCTTCAACAGTCGGAGGTGTTATGGAATAACATTTTGGTTACACGCGCGTAACAACTTCTGTCCCCTTTACTATTTCACTAACTATGCTGATTCAAACTAAAATGAACATCCTTTAAACAATATAAGCTAATAGGTTCATGACTAAACATAAAAAAAGATTCATACGTTATCAAAACACCACGGGGCCAAAAATACATTTCGTATAAAAACTACAATCACCACTGAATACCATTCCCAATCGTGAGCAACTGATTTATTCCGAATACTCATGTTCCTCTGGATGGTGATGGATGGTTGCGTTACCAACACTCATAGATACGACGGACAAAATGTCAAGACCTTTGATGGTCAAAGGGAAGTAACTGTCAAAACCTATGAATTGTTGGTAAACATAATTACTTCCCTTTGAGCATAGGTTAGTTCTCGGAGATTGACGGCTGTATGTGAAGTGGTAGGCCAGACCCTTGCGGTGTTAAGAAAAGGTGGTCAACTTTGGTATAAATACGATTACAATTATCACTTAAATATATAATGTTTTTTAAAATGTCGCATAACTATGCTTCTATTCCAAACGGATCAGCAAGGAAACCTGTTGCTTGAAAAATGAGGATCGGTGTTTACAATTTGCAACTTGTCTGAATGTGTTACATCATATCGTAACGGCGTTGCTCATGGTGATGCCAGCCATCGGTTTGCCTTGTCCACACACTGCCATGAGGTAATTAACTGACATGTTGTTTACGGACGCAAAAAGCATTAATCCATTCGCCTTGTGTTTTCAGCAAAGCTGCAGTTTCAGCAGCTTCTGGACGAGCTGAAGAAGTTCTCTGACATGGCATCATTTGGTAACTTTGGCCTTGACCTTAACATCCCCACTCAATCGCCCTCGTCTTCATCATCTTCCTCTTCTTCGTCCTCCTCCTCCTCTTCATCCTCCTCAGGCAGGAACGGCGGCGGTTCCAAGAAGTCAAGGAAGCCGTTCAGAGAGCCACGGAACCATAACAAGAACCATGGGTCCAGATCCTTCCGATAGATCTCTTCTTGCCAAGACTCTATATATCTTTGGTTGTATTCTTTTTGGGGGTTAAACTTGATCAGCATGTTTCTGACGACATGATACCTCACAGCACGGGAATGCTGTCGACATCCACCTAGCTTTCACTCAATAACAACAACAGCATCAGCAACAACAACGGAAATAATTCCTCGCTTGGTTGGTCTTTCCTTTTCACATGTTTGTGACTATTTCATTATTTCTAAAAAATAGAACCATGGTAATTTCAGGCCCGAAACTGAATTCATTTTTGTTCATGAATTTTAGTTCATATCTTGATCATTTCTAATAAAATGTTGCCGCTCGACTGTTTCACAGCCTGCTTTGAATTTGATTAATCAAATCTTTGAAGGGAATTTAAAAATGGAATGCATAAGAAACGCAAGATTTATGGATGTCAACTTCTTTATTGTGAATAACACAGCGTTTCAGAGTGTATGCTTGCTCCTTCATCATGTGAGATGGGTCATCATCACCTGATGAAGGAGCAAGCATACACTCCGTCGTTGACATCCATAAATCTTGCTTTTCTTAATTTGATTAACGTTCAAACTGAACATATGAGTGGGTGCCTTTGAAAGTATCCAACATGGGTAGGGCAATCCAGAGGAGTGAGAGTAGGCAATTGGCTTCTCACATTGTACCCATGTGGGCAATCGAACCCGGGTCTTCGGCGAGACGAGCGAACGCTTTAGCGACAAGGCTACCATCTGCAGACCGCCCCAGAGTTGGCTGATGGACCTAGGCTTGGCGTATCATTCTGTGATAGATGCATTGCTTTTGCTGAAAGCGACGTTAAATAGTCATTCGTCCTTGACAAGCATCACATGGACGACGAAGGGGACCCCTGAAATGCGCATACATTAACACAGACGTTTGACTGTCGTATCTTAAAGGCACTCTTTCCTGGTGATGACATCTCCTGTCTGGATTTTGTGCAACCATACCGGAGAAATGCTAAATATGTCCAACCAACGTGCTTTACAACTCATGCATATTTATAATTACTGTGCACTTAGACCATTGTAGGTTTAAGGCACAACACACGTCTGCTAAAAGATTACAACAATCTAAACAACGGACATACATCAACATACACAACAAAATACAACAACCATATACAACATACCACAGCAGTCGCACATATACAGCAGTCGCACCAACAGCTTTTCAACAATCTACAAGTTAAATTGTACAAAAAGGCTAAAGCAGACATCTGGGTTGTTACATATTCTTACATACACATGCACTAAAGAGTCGCAACAACCAATATTTATCATAGTATCAGTATGTTACTATTAACCACAGCCAAGCAACATATCATTTTAACTTGCTATCTGGATAAATTAGCCTTCATTGAATACATAAATGACACAAATTATACGCACACACACACACCGAACAACTTCAGCTTATTCAGGTAGCTAAGATGTAAAGCTTTTGACTCATTCTGCAGAAAAAATAACAAAACTATGGTCGTATGACGTTAACAAATGCGACCATTTTCATGATTCTGGCAAACAATCCTCACGAAACCATACAAGTATCAATAATCATTAATTTCCCGAACATGCTCTATGGAATCAGAGGATGGTTATCAAAATGTAGAACAATCCTGTCTGTGATATCAGTGACGTACCGTTGGCCATTCAGATTTATGTATGATCGTCTCAAGGTCAAGTTTACAGTTATGTAAGTGGCACCACCACACCATTATTGAACCCCCGCCAAACGGTCCTTGCTGCAGGATATTACACTGTGTTTTGCGAGCACGAGCTCGACCATCAGAACCAAGAAAACAAAGACAAGGAAACGACCAGTGTTCCCTTCGCCGTGACCTCAAATTCCAGTGACGTCGAAAATGATAGCAAGCTTGTCATGCTGCCATGAACTCTGGGTAATAACGGACGACTGGTAGGTCGTCTGGCTCTATACCCGGCCGATATTAGACAATTTCGGATTGTTCTGTTCGACCAGCGAGACTATATAACGTATAACGTGTTGTAGATTATCCCTGGTTCGACAAACAACTATGGGGAAGCCATTATGTTTCAATACGATTGTCATGAAAGGATGAAGTCATGTGATTCTGAGTAGGGTTGTATCCTCCCTAAAAGTTCTCACTCGTGGTCAGCCTGAACGCTGACGGTCCTCAACGTCATAAGTTTGTTGATGTTTTCTGGCCAATCGGATGATAGTCGATGGATGACAACCAACATCCCTTGAAATAGCCCTCGGTGACATTCCAGCATTCCACGTGCCAATAACTCGCCATCTTTGAGCAATTATCAGTTTAGTATTGCACGTGATACTCGCCTTTGATCGTAGCACATCCAAAGGGTCAAAATGAACATAATTATGACAATGTATGAAATAAGCCATAAACCCAGCCAGACATCAGGGCCGGTAACTTCAAAATGTTATCTGCACAAAATGGATTTAACCAGACTAGACAATCCAATGAAAATATCTCAATTTTCAGTTATTGTTTAGTCGCAGTTTTAGTGATAATATAATATGTCAACGCAATGCTGCTTTAGAAAGGGGGTGCATACTATTGAGAAAAGGGAGGGTACACATTCATTTTCACCCGAGTTTCAATGGTCATTTAATAAACTTTCAGGACAAAGGGGGCTCCACCCCTTCTGATCCGCCTATGTAGTTTAATGTTCAAACAGTAATTGTCAAGTCAAAATGTAACGCTCAATTTGAAAAATAGATTTTAAGATTTACTCAGATCTATGGAACATGTTATCTACATTTTTTACCAGACCATCGGGTGGTCGGACGGGCCTTATGTCATACAGTGATTATGATATGAATATGAATAACAGTAGGTGCGATAGTGTATACATAAATCCACTGTCGAGGTCCCAGGTACAGGAGAACCGACCCTACGTGCATCTGTCTGGATAATCTCGTCGCCATCTGAGGCGCACGTAAAATTCTCTAAATTTGGCCACGTCAAGAAAGAGCTCGGCCACGAGACACGGAACTCTTTTTCCAATCAGTTAGGTCACGGATGTTCAACCCTCAACCCCTTTGAGAATACTGGTACATTTTCAACTGTGGTATGTAACACAGCAGTAAAGATAATTTATTGCTAACATATTAACACATAGCTATAAATTACTTCTTCGTAAAATACAAATTTAAGTTTCGGGTATTCCAGTACTTTTTGAGTCTCCCATCCATCAGTCACCCGATTTCGTGTCTCACTCTGAGAGTCTGAGAGTGTGGGTGCGAATTCCAGGTGTTCCTCGCCCCAGGGCGTACTTAAATGTTCCCTTTACAAAAAAAAGTGTAATCCTAAATTTAACAAATGCTAAAATTTTCTAAAAGGCAATGTGTATTCAATGATAAATTACAAATATATCACATGTCAGTTGGTCTTTTCTTTTAATCTTTTGCGTTAAAATAATTGTCAAAATTTTGCATGCAATGTAGCTAAACAAGAAACCTCAGTTACTGATTTCCAACGTATATTACATCAGTATATCACGCTCGATGTACTTTCATACTGCAACGCATGCTGTTGATCACTGGATTGTCTGGTCCAGACTCCATTATTTACAGACCGCCGCCATATAGCTGGAATATTGCTCAATGCGGCGTAAAACTAAACTCATTCACTCACTCATACTGCAAAGGTGTCTCACCCAAAACAATCATTTAAGGATATTTTATTTCAAAATGTTTTTCTAAATATTCCTTGAATATATTTTTCTCTTTTTTTTGTTGCTTTCTCATTTTGCAATGTACAAAAAGTATTTTAACAAACGATACAGTAAGGAGTCAGCTTTTATTCCACGATATTCAGTTCGACAGTCCGCTATCAAAAGGAGCAAACAGGGAAACATTTCGCGTAAAGGGAGTATATATAATGATGGTGGGTTATCTCCCCTTCATTATTATCGCAACAGATAGATAGATATACATAGAACAACATGACATATAACTAACTATGTGATTATATAACCATTAAACGACATATATATCGTATGTATTGTCACATTTGTTTGTTTACATCTCTTTACGACAATAAATTACCAAAAACCGTCGCGGTAACCGGAAGCACGTGCGATTGTTGTTTTGGTGGATCGTGTGTGTTGTCAGTACCAAATATGCCACGAGGAAGAAGAGCGCTGACACAGAGACCGGAGTCTGATGACGAATTCGAAACACCGGCATTCCGAGACATCGGAAAAGATGATCAGACGAAGGAAACTGAAGAATCTGACAGCGAAGCGGATCTTGTTGAAGCAGAAGGTCTGTCAAGTTTGCATTCTCAGAAATGAACATTCTGAACGTCAATTTGATGTTTCATAATTCATATCTTAAGTTTTCATCAGAGGTGTAAGTGTGGTCCGTGTCATAACACATAATACACACCCTTACCCAGATATATTATATGTGTATATCAATAACCAGCTGATATTGATAACAATATTAATATCATTAGTCAGGGTAGTTCAGCCAGTTAAACGTCTTGTTCGGTGTATAGTATACCTTGGTAGGAACAAAACGTTTAGCTGGCTGAACTACAGTCAGGGAGGCCTCAGCACTACAGTCTTTGAAATGTGGATTTTCAATTTCTGCTCATAACCCCGACGTGTTGTGATAGAATATGAATTCTGAAGCATAACAAAGTCGCCTTTTATGTTATAAAATACATGCCGGATTCCAAGGAGAAAACAAAATTAATAAAACTCCAGTTAACAGGCCCATCTACTGAAGTTTGGAAGATTACCCTCAGTTCTATCCTTATGTCTTGGGGTATCTTTCTGATTAAGGTGCCCTTCGTTATCTTCTGGTTTCAGACTTCCTTCTCTTGTGAACAGCTCTTTAAGCTTAATGCCTGATTTGATTGTCTCCCTGACATAGGTCTAGAGAAACATCAGATGCCTTTTGGCCAGTCAGAAACTTGTGATCATGGATTCAAACCTGGTTAATTATGTTCGTAAGTTTAAGAGCACAGTACCCTTGATCATGGATTTTTCCAAAGTGATAAACATCTGACACCTGCATCAGTTTGTGCATTATGAGTAGCCATCGTGTCTGCTAACTGTATGGAAACTTTAACATGCATGATCTCTAGTAGCCGGTCTTTGTACCCTTTTGTTGTCAGTTGCTGTTCATAATATTGGTCTCTGAATTGTCTGGTCAATGTCTGCTTTTTCACAGGCAGTGATCATATAGCTGGAATATTGTGGAGTAATAAATATGGAATTAACAGCTACCAAAGTATTGGTTGCAGATTCTGTTGAAGAAGGTTCGTTAGATGATGAGGAAGAGTTGGAATTAGCCCATGATGATGTTGCCAGTGATGAGGATGACAGTGATGCTGCTCCTGAGGATGTCGGCTTCTCGGAGTCACGGGCAACAGCACTTTCCCAGATGAAGCAGGCAATGACACAGATGAAAGAGGAAAAACTCCAGTTAAAAGCAAAGAGGAAACAGAGAGATGAAAAGTTCAAAGAACAAAAGGTAGCCAGGCTTCTTTTGAAAGGCTTGTACATCTTATGATAAAGAAATGAAAGACAAGCTTTGAGTTTTGTACCAGTCGATGTCCAGAATCTCAGATTAGATTCTATATGAAAACCATGGTCTGAATATGTCTTAAACTGGCTCTTTGAGGGGACTGATTGGACCAGGTGGTCCTATTTTGTGACACAATTGTTCATTGTGTTTCATCTTCTACCCGTGAAGATCCGGGGTAGAATAGGTCTTCAGCAACACATGCTTGCCACAAAAGGCGACTATGCTTGTCGTAAGAGGCGACTAACAGGATCAGGTGGTCAGGCTCGCTGACTTCATTGACACATGTCATCGTTCCCGATTGCGCAGATCGATGCTCATGCTGTTGATCACTGAATTGACTGGTCCAGACTCGATTATTTCCAGACCGCCGCCATACAGCTGGAATATTGCTGAGTGCGGCGTAAAACAAAACTCACTCACTCATCATGCCGTACTCACAATATCAACCACTGGTTTGTATGGTCATTTAATTGAAATATTGCTGATTGCAGCATTAAGAACAAATAAATGTATTTTTTTTAAACGTGGTAACATAAGTGAGGGAGGGTTTACATGATTTTGGCAAATTTATTCAACTACCTTTGAGGTGCAGTAGATTCGCATGTATCTGCTTAGAGAGAAGACTTAGGTTTCATCCCTGGTTGCATAATACATGTACCAAAAACAACCCATGAAGATCAGGGTTAGAACTATTCTTCAGCAACCCATGATTGCAGTAAGGGGCGACTAACGGGTTTAGGTGGGCAGGTTTGCTGACTTAGTTGACACGTCATTGTATTGCAGTTGTGTAGATCGTTGCTCATGCTGTTGATGACTGGATTGTCTAGCCCTGTCTTGATTATTCACTGCCTGCCTCAATACGGCTGGAATATTGATGGGTGTGGCGTCAAGAAACAAACAAACAAAAGACATGTACATTTCATACTTGTTGTTAACGTACACAACACTCCGAATGAACAGTGCACTGGTCGGCTCAGTCAGTTTACTATTTCTTAGTAGGGCATCAGTTATAATCTATGGCATAGTATCTCATTGAGCTGGTGCAATAAAATCAGCATTAGCACAGACCAGCACAGGCAGTCACACATATACTCATGCATGCATAGTGCTATATATGTATATATTTTCAGTAGAATCACATTTCAGCTTTTATCGCGAACTAATTTCTCGAACATATTGTGCTTTTTAAGATATACTTCTATATTTCTTGCAGCGGATAAAGTTGGAAGCGTTGTCTCGTTTGCCGGATGAGATACTGAACAGCCTTCCAGAAAAACTCAATGAGGAAAAGAAGGAAACAGAAAAAGGAAAGAAGAAGAAGGGTGTAAAAAAACATGAAGCCAAAAAACAGGGTAACCATTCCACTGATGATTGCATGCTTTCTTCAAAGTAATTGATCATCATGCATGTTGTCATGTTTCAGGACTGTTACCTGTTATCCATGTTATTGAGACCACATGGGTACAATGTGCGAAGTCCATTTCTGGTGTCCCCAGCCGTGAGATTGCTGAAATATTGCTAAAAGTGGCGTAAAACGATACTCACTCACTCTTCTTGTTTCATGGACAGATCCAGACAAAAGGAAACATGTGACTGTGTTTGAAGAAACAGAAGACTATCTACCTCTTGAGACAGGATTCGTAGACAGGTAAGATCTGACTTACCTGTGTTTGGTATGTTTCACTCGATGTCATATTTGGACATGTGATGTCATGTTTATGTTATAAATAGATCAAGTGGTTGTATGTGTGACATACATAAACTTTTGTAAATATGTATGGCATTAAAATGCTGACTAATATTTACATCAGCAGCTGACAGTATTTTATATAATTTGTTATTTGTCACAGCTTCCCCTTTAAGTAGATAAGTGAGTTTAGTGTTACGCCACACTCAGCAATATTCCAGCTATATGGCAGCAGTCTGTTAATAATCGAGTCTGGACCAGACAATCCTGTGATCAACGGGATGAACATCGATCTGCGCAATTGGGATACTATGATGTGTCAACAAAGTCAGCGAGCCTGACCACCTGATCCCGTTAGTTGCCTCTTACGAAGTGCATGGGTTGTTGAAGACCAATTCTAACCCGGACCTTCACGGGTCTTAAAGTAGATAACAAAGGATTTGAATTCAGGCAGTGGGAAGCTTTGTTAAATATTTCAGTCATCATGCTCAGGGCCCTTGTTTGATTTGGTACAAGGATTGAATTAAGCTCATTTCTGGTGTGCCTTATCGAGATATTGCGAAATCATAAAACGTTATTTTTATACTTATCCTATCTCACGGTATGCACTTCTCTCTCTTACTTCGACCATGGCGTGGAAACATGCAGTAGGTAAAGTTGAATCAAATCTTCTGGCCTCTCTCCCACCCGACCGCTCCCCACCGCTCCCATTCCTGGATACGTCAATCTTCCCTGTCAAGCGTTCAAAGTGCCCAGGACAGTCACATGACATCCCACTATTGTCATTCTCGTCTTGTGGGGAAGGTCGGGTGGGAATTCATCGCATGAGATAGGATAAGTATATAAATATACAATTTATAGTTAAAATTTCCAAATTTTTAAAGTTATCCTATCTCACAGTATTTATTATCCCACGGTTGGACGGTGAGTCACAGATTACTCATTCACTCATCCTTTTTTTCAATGGCTCCCCAAATATTGTTTATTCTCAATACAGGATATGCTACAAAACATACAAGGATGATATCCTCTTTAACCTGTAATGTCAGTTTTAAATTTGGGGGTGTACTGGTGGGGTAGCCAAGTGGGTAAAGCGACTGGCTCGTCAATACACCGAAGACCCGGTTCGATTCCTCACATGGGTACAATGTGTGAAGCCCATTTCTGGTGTCCCCCACCATGATGTTGCTGGAATATTGCTAAAAGCGGCATAAAACCAAACTCGTTCGCTCTTAAATTTGGTTTCTCAAAAAAGTCTCCTCATCTCTTATGAAAAGTATCCACAAAACACCTATTTTCCTGGTCCAGATACAGATGTTTTGAATGTTTTAAAAATCATTAAATCAATCCTTGACATCAGACAATATCATTGCAGCTATAAACTTGTTGTTTGACAACTATTGGGATAAACATGAGTAACACATCAACAGTTCTATGTCAAGACTGACAAGGGTTATATCATGTTAGTTGAAATTGAAAGCAAAACCTATTTGACTTTAGAGTTTGCATATTATATGAACACCCATGTGACACTGTTCTGAATATTTGTTGTAGTGAGACTGGAATAAAGGCTATGCCACTGAAAGATCTGAAGAAAAGAATGGCCATATCTCAATCTGCTGCAAACTTCAGGAATTCTCGTCTCTATGGAGACCATGGAAGAAGAGAGTCCAGTAAGTATTCCTGATAACATAACTGATGGCATGCACTGGGGCTTGCACCATTCACTGATGGCATATACTGGGGCTTGCACCATTCACTGATGGCATATACTGGGGCTTGCACCATTCACTGATGGCATATACTGGGGCTTGCACCATTCACTGATGGCATATACTGGGGCTTGCACCATTCACTGATGGCTTATACTGGGGCTTCCACCATTCACTGATGGCATTATACTGGGGCTTCCACCATTCACTGATGGCATATACTGGGGCTTGCACCATTCACTGATGGCATATACTGGGGCTTGCACCATTCACGGATGGCTTATACTGGGGCTTCCACCATTCACTGATGGCATATACTGGGGCTTCCACCATTCACTGATGGCATATACTGGGGCTTGCACCATTCACTGATGGCATATACTGGGGCTTGCACCATTCACTGATGGCATATACTGGGGCTTGCACCATTCACTGATGGCATATACTGGGGCTTCCACCATTCACACGGATGGCTTATACTGGGGCTTCCACCATTCACTGATGGCATATACTGGGGCTTCCACCATTCACTGATGGCTTATACTGGGGCTTGCACCATTCACTGATGGCTTATACTGGGGCTTGCACCATTCACTGATGGCTTATACTGGGGCTTGCACCATGCACTGATGGCTTATACTGGGGCTTGCACCATGCACTGATGGCTTATACTGGGGCTTGCACCATTGATGGCTTATACACTTGCACCATGCACTGATGGCTTATACTAGCTTTGTACTATTTAAGCTTATACTGGGGCTTGCACCATTCACTGATGGCTTATACTGGGGCTTCCACCATTCACTGATGGCTTATACTGGGGCTTTCACTGATGGCATATACTGGGGCTTGCACCATGCACTGATGGCTTATACTGGGGCTTGCACCATTCACTGATGGCTTATACTGGGGCTTGCACCATTCACTGATGGCTTATACTGGGGCTTGCACCATGCACTGATGGCTTATACTGGGGCTTGCACCATGCACTGATGGCATATACTGGGGCTTGCACCATTCTATGCATAATGCATCATAGTTTGCAAAATGCACATAGTTTAAAGAAATGGTAAGGGTAGATATGAAACATTTGTTTGAGGCAGTGTAATTTGCTTATGCAGAGTTATGGCCCTTGGGCACATCAGGAACCTGTGATTTGGGGTTTAAGCCCTGGTCCATCCTTGTGCGGGCTAGTACCGACACAGGTAACTCATAGCCTGATAACTCAGTAATAACTTAAACTAAAACATAACGTTGGCTTTGTCTATGGTCGTACAGAGACAGACATATAGGTTAAGTACTCGTGAACGTGACATTAATCCCTATTTCACCTCACCTCTGTCTTTAATGTGCTGAATATGCCATAATAAATAATAAACATTTACAAAGTAACTGTTTCTTTGACAGCTCAAGCATATCTAGCTAAGTTGGAGAAACGGAAAGCACGACGACAGAAGAGGTGATAGCAAGAATGCTGTGTTGTGGTTGCTAGGAGACTGTTGCTAGGAGGCAAGCAATGACGGAGATACCAATGGGGAAGGTTGGACAGTGGATGGCCAAGTGGTGAAAGTTTGCATGTCACATCTAAGATCCAGGTTCATTTCCCCATTGTGATAAAACTGTCTCAAACTGAAAGCCCGTGTACTGACTATTGGTGTGGACTTGTTGAACACATGATTACTGGGCACATGATACGGATCAGGCCAGGAACTGTACAACATGATTTGGCGTGAGACCATGATATGTTAAGGGACCCACAGTTTAATATTTGGGGACTGGAGAGGGGTTGCTTTTTCAGTGTTAAGGGATTGATGTTGATGGTATAATTTTCTGGTGACTCCTTCCAAAATTTCGGACAGAAATACATTTTCCCCAACACATTTTTTTTCAGATGAACCAGGATGTCCATTTAAAAACGTTTTCGGGAAAGTGGGAGGAGTTATACAAGAGAACAAATTATCTTTTTCCAATGTAACATATGTTATATTTATGATTACTGTAAAGTACAGATTGTAGTGCTTTTGTTAGGTCAAGTCCCCCAGGGAATGGAAGGAGACTGGAATGATCTTACATTAGAAAATCCGATGAGTTGAATCTCTGGGAACCAAGTAATAAATTCGACTTATCGATGTATTGAGACATAGGTATGTCTATGAGGGTAGAAAAAACATGATCCAGTCCTAATTCCTCCACCTAAGCATTCGTTTACCTAATGATTTCCCTATCACTAATAGGGCACCTTATCAGTTCCAGTCTGATTAGCACAGACAGTGATTTCCGTAAAATCACTAATCTGCCTTTGAACTCACCTGTCAATGGCGGAAAGGTGTGAGCTGCATTTTTTGTTAATTGGATCAGTTTGCTACAACAATCAACTTCTCATTGACTGATTTCGGCTTATGTATACAATATTGCTGTTGTTTGAATGTCATGGGACCAAATTTCCTTCCTCGAGTCATAGTCATCGTGTATTTATGAGACTAAATCGTGTAACAGAAAATCAAATGATGACAACTATAACAGGAAATGGTCGGGACCGACAGGTACTTCGAAGTTATGCATAATATTCGGAGACACCGCATTCGACTCATCGGGATTTGACTGTACTTAGAAAATGAAGAAGTTACTCGAATCATGCTCTTGCTGAGGGTGAGATTATGCAAAATATATTGAACTTTCATAACATAATTCAACAGAACTGACATTGTTATTGATTTGTTCTGGATTAAACTACTTGTACTTTCAGCAAACAGCATTGTTACCTCATTTTAATTGTGTGTTGTTTCATAATTGGAATTGATGATGGCAGTTATGGTCAGGTTATTTGAAAAATCTTCATCTAATGTGTTTATCAAAAAGAATAAAATTTTGAAAATAGGATATTGATAAAACGACTCGACAGTTTTATTATCAAAGTTATACAAATCTAAAATTCAAGTCGACTGCAAAGAGATTCTTCATGGCAATGAGGGTCTAAATGGAGAGCCGTGGAGGGCAACTGGGATGCAGTGTTTGCAATAATTTGATATGCCAGTTGACCCTCAGGGCCTGCTGCCGCCTGCAGGCTTTAAAATCTACAGGCCCTGAATGAAATCTGCAGGCCCATTTTGTTAAAGGCAAACCAATAAAAACAAGTGTTTGCCACTGATATGGCAATGTCCCCCGTCCTAAAGGATGGAATATCTATATTTACTTTTTATTTTGTGGTCACATAAAAATGCCTGAAATGCCTGGTGTCTGCCTAATCACCCAATGTAGGCTGTAAACATAATTGAAAACATTGGGTGCAATATTTTATGAGATATCGAGCTTAAACAAGTTTGAAAAGCAGTCAAAGTGTCGTGGTGACCTTGAAGATAAGGTCATGGTCACCCAAATAAACTGGTGTCTGCGTAATCCCTCAATGTAGGCAGTCACCAAATTTGAAGACATTGGGTACAACAGTCCATGAGATATCGCGTTAACAAGAGTTAGAAAAGTGGTCAAAGTGTCGTGGTGACCTTGAAGATAAGGTCAAGGTCACCCATTTAAACTGGTGTCTGCTTAATCTCCTAATGTAGGCTGTCACCAAATATGAAGATATTGGATACAACAGTTCATGAGATATCGCGTTAACAAGAGTTAGAAAAGTGGTCAAAGTGTTGTGGTGACCTTGAAAATAAGGTCAAGGTCACCCAAATCGACTGGTGTCTGCGTAATCCCACAATGTAGGCTGTCACCAAATTTAGAACATTGAATACAACAGTTCATGAGATATCGGTTAACAAGAATCGGGACCGACGTCAATGTACGGACGCCGCTGAATACATAGTTACAAAATAGACTACATTGTACACAGTTTCACACTGTTTCTACAAAATCAATTTACAACAGTTCATGACATATCGCAGCGAAATTTACATTTTAAAGACTGGTGTTGACATTGTTATGCGCAAATAGCTGAAATACCAGGGTGAAGCTGTAAGTTATTGTAACATGATGGAGCATGGATTCCCAAAACAAATATGGGAAAGATTCCAGTCGAAAAAAATCCCTGACAGATAATTTACTGAAGGCCACAAGGGCCTGCAAATATTTGAAACTGCCGGTCCGATACAATAACAGCCGGCGCTAGGCCTCGGCTCAGGGCCGGCGGTTATTTCGAACGCTGCTGGGATGATTTCTTGCATGTTATACTGGAACTGGAAGATGCATATGAGTTCTCAGTAGAGTGAACACACATTCCTGATGTAAATATAACTCATTTTACCCAAGTTTACCTCATTCAAAGATGAAAGGTCTGTTATATTTGCTGCTAGGGTTAAATTGAAAGAATAGCTCACCTTGAGGGTATTTGATGTAAGATTTGCTCAGAAGTCTCAAATATTCAAATCAAATTATATGATATACGTTGTATTTTTGGTCTCCTTGATGATCGTGAGGTGTTGAAAGGCAAATGGTCACCATGCAAGTCCCTCAACCAAGTCTTAGTGCTGAGAAGTGACGGTGGCGTACTTAGCGATGACCACCAAGACCCCCCTCATCCCCGATTAAAGGCAACAGTTTGCTTGGTCACGGGGAGTGAAGCTGAGACAAATGTTCCGTGTATGAAATAAGCCAAAAATACAGACAGACATCAGGACTGGTAACTTCAAAATGTTACCAGCCCAAAATGAATTTAACCACACCAGACAATCCCAAGAAAATAACTCCATTTTTAGTTACAATGAATAATTTAATTAACCTGAGGCGTGTAGCTGTTTTAGTGGTAATATATGTCAACTGTGTGCATTAAGCTTGCGATACAATAGTTCAATATTCAAACGGTAATTGTCAAGTCTAAATGTAACACTTAATATGAAAGCTAGATTTAATGATGTGGTGAATATACTCAGATGTATGGAACATGTTATCTTAACATTTTGCCAGACCATCAAGCTTGCTAGCTGTAAATTTAGACCTTCCGTCAGAAATCTAGCCCGTATCGGGCGGTCGGACGGGCTTTATGTCATACACTGCTACAGCTCTGAAATAGTGATGTATGATGCCAGTAAAGTTATGAATACATTTGGCTAATGTGCCATATGAATATATGGTGTTAATGTGCCAGCCAATTGCCTTGAGCAATTTGTGAGAAATTCAGGTGGGGAAGCTATTTTCACCACAGTTTGGTCCAGTTCGATGGACACAGTTGCCTCAACTTGTCACACCTGAGACTTGTTGTTTCTGGTTTCAACTCCGGTTCATGAGTAATGCTTCCTGGTTTATCAGCACCGTATTAAATGGCGAAGCTGTATCACCCGTGATTGTTTCTGGTTTCAACTAACCGGTTCATGAGTAATGTCATCCGTTCCCGATTGCCTGGTTTCTCTGGTCCAGCACCGTATTAAATGGCGCCTAAAGCTGTATCACCCGTGAAGATCCTTGACTGGGAATAGAATTGATCTTCAGTAACCCATGCTTGTCGTAAGAGGCGACTAACGAGGATCGGTTATTCCCTGGTCAGGTCTCTCGCTGACTTGGTTGACACATGTCATCCGTTCCCAATTGCGCAGATCGATGCTCATGTTGTTGATCATCTTGCGACGCATCTCCTACTGGCGGGTTCTGGTCCAGACTCGATTATTTACAGACCGCCGCCATATAGCTGGAATATTGCTGAGTGCGGCGTAAAACTAAACTCTTATGTTGTTGATCACGCAGACTCGCTCCGCCGCCTAGCTGAATATTGCTGAGTGGGGTCACTCGCTTTGTCTCTCATTCCCTATCCCGACTCTTTCTATACGCTTCCAGAACTCATTTCTGTTGTCATCACACATGTCTCCAGCTCGTTATGTTTGTATTACAAGGGGGTATGCACTTTAAATGAAACATCGAGAACAAGTAGTGTTGGTTGAAGTTAACGCTCATCACGTACCGCACGTGCATTTGTTTCACTGTTCCATCTACTGCGCTCACCCCCTTCTAATACAAACAAATGATAGCGATTTTAATCTATGATCGTTTGTTAAACAACTTTTATCCTAAGTTGAACAAAATATCTGAGAATTGATTGTTCAGTTGGCAAGGTAAAATTATGAGGATTCGCAATCTTAATTTCATTTAACTTGATTTACATTTTTGTTTAAAGTGAATTTCATCGGTACGTTTTCACTGCAACAGACTGTTGTCAATATTTATCGATAATCGATCAATATTTATGTAACTAATATCAATCACTTTTATCTATACCGTTAGGTCGACATAATGAACACATATCGATCTGTTCGCCATGTGATTGATGGGCGGTGGGGTAGCCCAGTGGTTCCAGCGTTCGCTCGTCATGCTGAAGACCCGGGTTCGATTCCCCACATGGGTACAATGTGTGAAGCCCATTTCTGGTGTCCCCCGCTGTGATATTGCTGGAATATTGCTAAAAGCAGCGTAAACCCTAAGTCACCCACCCAACCACAAAGACATACATTTAGTTCCTTTAAACATTCTTGTTTGTTTTAAAATGTCAAAATATCACTGCATTTAATATAAGTGTTTAGAAGATACATGCTTTGGTGACACGTAGAGACCCTTGTTTTATCTCACAGCAGTATGGGTTTCAGTTTCAGCCCTTTTGGAAATTTATTCGAGTCAATATTTCGTTACGTATGTGCGCATACTTTAAAAATACAACTATTCGTATTTAAAACGCCAATACCCCGTCGATGAGGTGAGGTGAGGTGAAATTACGTCGTACTTGAGAATATTTCGCTCATATGACGACGTGCATGCGTGTGTATGTGTATGTGCGGCTGCTTGTACTAGCCCAGACTTAAGCTGGTTTTATAGTGCTAGCCCACTGAGATACCATGCTGCAGTGAAGCATGAATACCCCACTCAGACACATTATACTGACTCCGAGCCGACCAGTCCTTGTTGTACCCATTAATGCCGAGCGCCAGGCGGGGACCGGCAAGTACCATATTTTAACGTGTTTTGGTATGACGCTGTCGGGGAACGAACCCGCGACCTTCCGCTCTCCGGGCGGACGCTCTAACCACTACACCATGGAGGCGGTCCCCGTTTTTTTTGTTTTTTTTTCCCGTCGATGAAAAAAAGGAAAGATGAAAATATAAATTATACACAAATAGAAAAAATATACTTTAGTGAGAGACATTATTTGAAAATATTGTCTCCTGGCATTATAGACATCATAATATGACTTACCCAATTCTCAGTAAATGTGAAAAGTGTTAATTGATTTAATGTAACAAATGAATAACTTACATGCGATGGCTGTTTCGCTTTTGTTATAAAACTACATAAATATGTTTTTTATTGAAAAAATGCAGGAAAACAGATTTCTTTTTGTGAGACCTTACCTTGACCTTAACGAACGCAAAGACCACTACAAGGTGAGAAATCTTCATCTTTTATGTCTATTGTGTTTACATATAGTAAATGGAATTACTCTGAGGTTTTTCTTGCCTCGATATATATTTTCTCCATCAACTGAGTTTAACGGAGCAAAAAGTGACCACATCTGACCTACCGGGAAATTAAAAAAACGGGGCATATAAAATATTAGTATGACTCTATACATGAGGTATAGTAAGAAAACAAACATTTGCAGACACTTGCCACTTTAATCTCGCTTTGACAATTATTCAGCAATTTGTTGGCGTGGAAATTTATGTTGGAAATATTGTTGAGCTTGTAACGTTTAAAACTGTATTAGCCAGTGTTTCTTAAACATGTTTTATTCACGTAATTTGTATGGTTCCAGAATCGTTTCAGCAATGTCCTCCCAGAATGTTTGGTTGTAACATTTCAATGTTTTTGCAAAATGTTATCATAAATGCCCCTGGAAACGTTTTTTTTATGTGAATTTGTATGGTTCCGGAAACGTTTTAGCAACATTTGCTCTGTACGGTTTTAACATTTAAAGACGTTTTCAAAGCGAACCAGGACTTTGGAAGAGATTAGTTAACAATCAGTTGGTGTTTTGTGCTCTCTCCATATATAAAGTACTTAAGTGGTGTACAACTAATGCTCAGGCATGTGTTCGATTGAAAATTGATGTAATCTTCATTCTTATACAAAGAGTGCACATACAAATACAGACTACAAATAACCCACAAAGCCATCAACATGTATATAGGACATGTTTTTTTAACAACTGCACCAATGTTTACTTAATTCACAAACTCAGCATGGTTTGATGAATCCTTCAGCCCTCAGTAAATAGCCCAGTGGGTAAAGCGTTCGCTCGTCACGCCGAAGACCGGGTTCAATTCCCCACATGCGTGCACTGTGCGAAACCCATTTCTAGTGTCCCCCGCCGTGATATTGCTGGAATATTGCTAAAATAAAACGCACTCACTCCTTATTAAACCCATCTTTTCTGTCTGTACCTCATTGAATGTGTACCATTTTCACCCTCGCTGCAGCGACAATAACAATGCTGCTTATTATAACAAGTCATGAACAGATTCCAGTACTTTTATTAGGCTCAGTTCCATCCGGGTTTCGAACCCACACCCTCAGAGTAAGACACCTATACGCCAGCACACAAAGTCAGCAATCTAACCCACTCAGCCAGCGCAGTTTCCACAAAAAGGAAGTCGGACAACTGGTAGACCAGATCACGTACTTTGTGTTTAGTTTAAAAGTGAAAAGGATCGGGAACAAGTTCTTACAATGTATAAAACCCCTCTCCAATGATATTTACAATAACTAATTACACCACAAGCAATTATTAGAAACAGAGACAGAGGAAGATTGACAGTTCATCCTGAAATGTTATAATACAAAAGGTGTATAGAAAGATGACTACTGGAATCGTTTAGATTTGCTTATATACTGATGTACATTTTTTTAATATAATTTCATTTTGATGATTTGTCAGATCTGCAATGCCGTCTAAAATAACAGTGTAATCACAGAATTACTAGCACATACATCTTGAATAGCTTTAAGCATGATCTTTCTATGTTGATTGTATAAAGAACATTCTAAGAATTAGCGATGAGCATTTTCGCATGGGTTTCCACATGCGCAGGATGGATCAGTGATTAGCCCTACTCTGTACAGATCGTAGTAATATATTAAATTTTCTAATACCGTAAGAAAAGTAAAGTGGAGCTGAGTTATATGATGTTATTATGCTCGATTATGGTCGAATTTCTTACCTCTGTAGATAAATTGTTCCACAATCTAACAGTCGATGGGAAGAACGACTCGTGAGAATTTTTTTATTCTTGTTCTTGGCAAGAAGATATTGCCTGAAGTTCTTAAATTATAATGACACCTGTACTTTGTATACCCTCTGACAAGTGTAAATTGGCAAGGGTTCCACAATCGAAAGCTTTGGTCACATGTAAAATGGTATATTTGGGAATTACTGAGAAAAAGACTCACTCATACACGTATGGTACAATTTTCTGAAATCTTGGTAGCGAGTTAAGTCCATGGGAATATCACATGCAGCGACCGGAACCGAACCGGGCGAAATGAGAACTGCATCTCTGGGTCATGTACCATTCACTACATAACTGGATTGTTTAAGAATAATGGTAATGCTGAACTTAAAATGCTACTGATAATAGGTCAAAGACTTCATTTTACACTCTGATAATATTAATCATAGACAAACCAACATGGCACTTCCCGTCAGTAAAACACAAACTAATCACATGCTTCCTCGCCGACAACGTGGGAAATATATAAGTGACCTCTTCTATAACTAAAGCTAAGGTTCACAAACCGGAACGAATGTCTAAAAGATGTGTCTGTCATTTCTTCCTGAAAGTACAATTTAGTAACCAATATTTGCGTCTTAGACTGTGACAATAACTGATAGCCGAGACTGGTCGGCCAGAAATGTAATTCGGTAGGTAAATCATGTGAATTTCAAAATGCATAAACATAGCAACCAGCGGAGACTGTTTTTGGTAAAATAATCTTATTGCATCCTAGGTATGTTCGATGATCCAAGGACCCGTGAAGATCCATGCTTGTCGTAAGAGGCGACTAACGGGATCGGGTGGTCAGGCTCGCTGACTTGGTTAACACATGTCATCGTATCCCAGTTGCGAAGATCGATACTCATGCTGTTGATGACTGGATTGTCTGGTCCAGACTCGATTATTTACTGGAATATTGCTGAGAGCGGCGTAAAACTAAATTCACTCACTCGATGATCCAAGCACTGCACCGTCACTATGTTGCATGGCGTAAAGAATACATTTGAACACATTGTGTCCCATTTTCAGAATGTTTTCGAATGTGATATCGCAAACGTTTTAAAATACAGGTCAAGAACAGTTTCAAAGGTGTAGTAGCTAAAAATGTCAGCAACCTGCTTATGGCATCGTAATATTAATGACATGCCATGCATTAGTGAACCAATCAAATGAACATGGCTGCGTGTGCGTTTTTTTTTTCAACTTTTGAACAGCCTCTATCATACTCGCGCAAACATGGTTGATTTTGATGCGTTTGTAACACCAGATCTACGACTACTGTGAAGCAAACTGTATGATGCTGTATTACAAACGTTGTGTGATGTCTGATGTACAAGGGGTGGTGGGGGTAGCCGAGTGGATAAAGCGTTCGCTCGTCACACCAAAGACCCGGGTTCGATTCCCCATATGGGTACAATGTGTGAAGCCCATTTCTGGTGTCCCCACCGTGATATTGCTGGAATATTGCTAAAAAGAGGCGTAAAACTAAACTCACTCACTCCGATGTACAAGATTATCACAACGAATATTTGACGTTTTGTTAGCGAATGTACAGAGGTAAAATGGAACAAATATATAAGCTACACCTTCTCTGTAGATCAAGGAGTGCCCTTATGTACTTTGACTCCCAAAGGAAATATTAGGAAGAAGTGGAAGGAAAGCAAATATTTGACCAATTGAGAACGTCAGTGAATGTCGGCTGTGAAGATGATTTTGGAAAAGTAACGCGTAGTAAATTCAGGGTATGTGCAGTGAAAAGGGCCTTTCACCCGTGGGCAACGTGTTGGTAACCCTGGAGCTGGATCAAGCAACGTATTTAATAGGCATGCTTACAACTGCATCTATATTTTAATTGTGTGAAGTATAGTCAGTAAATGTACCAGCTCTTATAACTAGCTGTGATTCACGCCTTCCTTGCAGAACAGTTACAGCTACTGGACCATGTGATCTGTTTCATCTGCATTTTAGAAGTTGGGGAGTAAAAGAAAGGTAGGATACTTTATGAATGAACAATAAATGTACTGATGTGCAGTCCGTAGAGGGTAATGTCCGAGTAACTCTCCATTCCTTAAAAATAATGGAGCCGAGGCCCCGGAGGGGCCGAGGCACATTATTTTTAAGGAATGGAGAGTTACGAGGATATTACCCTACTTAAATTACATTCGAAGTATTGCGAATATTGCTGTTATCAAAATTAAATGTCAAAATGACAAAATGAAGGTTTTATTTTGAAACTGGTACACATCGCTCCATTCCTGAAAAGTAATGGAGCGAACAGACAATGGAATGACGTCACAAATGTAATTTAAGAAGAGATAAAGATGATAAAGTAGCTACCATTATAAAAAAAAAGCCCGGGCTTACACATGATTGTTGCCCGCCGTGATATTGCTGGAATATTGCTTAAAGCGTCGTAAAACTCACTCACTCTCTAATCTGAAATGGGGCAAACGCATTTTAATTTAGAATTTTGGACGGTAGATAATGACGTCAGTTCATGTCATTACATCGGCGTAATGTGAAGCCTCTCTAAGCTGGATGGTTTGCTTGTCACCAAGGATAGACTTTTCAGTAAGTTTACACCCGTCCGCACTGCTTCTGCCAATGAGTTTCAAAACGAAGGGATTCTTCGATGGCCAGCACTCCATGTGTATCAACCAAAGACGACCGGAACAAGACTCACTCATACACGTATGGTACAAATTTCTGAAATCTTGGTAGCGAGTCATGTCTATGGGAATATCACATGCAGCGACCGGAATCGAACCCGGACGAAATGAGAACTGCATCTCTGGGTCATGTACCATACACTACATAACCGGATTGCGTGAGAATAATGGTTACCTTAATTCTTTGCCTTAATCATTTCTATAATGCTTTTATTTCCTTAAAAATCATGCAACTTTGTACCTTGTCCCCCGAGAACCCTTTTACCAATATGCCATTTCTGTATTTCTGTGGCATGCCATGATGACGTCCCCATCAATGAATGGCGAGTTGTCTGTGGAAAGGTCAGCCAAACCCTTCAGAACAACCTGTCGTCACTGGGGAATTCTCCTGTGTGTGAACAGCGCTTCTCTGCCATTTCATTTCCTTGCTGACAGCATCTGACAATAGCAGAACACATGAATAATGAACACTTGTGTTATGTAACTGTTCACCGAACAAACTCGCGCTGACTTGGTCAGACTAACTCTGAACGCATCAATGGATGCTATAGTTCTTGGGACTGTTGTAAACACCTTTCTTTGTTCCTTACAGACGCCCGGGTTCGAAGCAGCGTGCGAAATAGTTTCCAAATTTTGCAAACCAGTCGGGCTAGCTATGCCTTAATGTCACTAGCCCGAAATTTGAATGTAGAAACTAAGCAAAAGATTACACAATGATAAACTGCTTATAATATGAAGAACATTTTTATCAGGCCATAATCTTGCATGATTTAAAAGTGTACTATAAGTTAACAAGTCTGAGAGAGTGACATATTTACAAAATGACCCCATAAAAAATTTCACTAGCCAGTCGGGCTAGTGTCTGTGGAGATTTATTGGCCCGGCTGGATTTTTACTAGCCACGGGCTAGCGGGCAAGTGGCTACTTCGCACACTGGTTAAAAGCACATCCTCAGTTAGTCATATACATGTACTCAGAAACCACAGGGGGAATGACAAACAGAACGATGATTTCTGAATTGGCTTATGACGTTTTAACCATTTAAAGTATCCACCATGGCAGGTAAATTAAAGAACCACTGTATTTCCAAAACATCGTCATTTTCGTTCAAGATGGATTATATAATTTGTACTACATTTCGACGTTGTACTACATTTTTTCACTACCCGTGAAGATCCGGGTTAGATTTTATAATGTTAGAATTGATCATCAGCAACCCATGCTTGTTGTGAGAGGCGACTAACGGGATCGGGTGGTCAGGCTCGCTGACGTAGTGGACACATGTCATCAGTTCCCACTTACGAAGATCGATGCTCATGCTCTTGATCACTGGGTTGTCTCGATTATTTACAGACTAGCGCCATATAGCTGGAATATTGCTGAGTGTGGCGTAAAACTAAACTCACTCACTCACTCATCGCTATAACACTTACAATCTCAACTGTCGTTCTTGTTTCAATACTAAAAAAATATAAAGATATTCAGAAAACGACCAATCTTCTAAACTGCAGACACGCGTGATTCTCATTTTCTTCTTAAAAGAAGTTCAAGAAAACCCGATTCGGTCATGTGACTGGAACATCTATATCATGGCTGAGTCGATGCTCATGATGTCAGTCATCGGATTGTCTGATCCAACGGTCGGGAGTAGGAGAAGATGTCCAAGGTTTTCCATGTGTCCCCTGGCGGTGGGGTAGCCTAGTGCTCAAGGCGTTCGCTCGTCACGCCGAAGATCCGGGTTGGATTCCCCACATGGGTACAATGTGTGAAGCCCATTTTGGTGTCCTCCGCCGTGATATTGCTAAAAGCGGCGTAAAACTAAAACTCACTCTCTCACTCAATAAATGTCCCTGGACATACTGGTGTTGAGCATAAATGACCCAGTCCGGCAGACCACTTGTCACCATGGCGTTCAGGACCGCTTCATCCGGCAAATCTGTTCACCTGCAGCAGTGTCAGGACTGGGAAAGACATGTGACCCTCACTGTCTCTAAATCCCGAGGGCTTACGAAGATGAAACAGTGTATCCGCGGACAAAGTGCGCTCACATTCAAACCACTGTTGAACATTAATTCTGCATTATTCGCCCAGGTCACGCTACACTCAGCTGTTGTTGAAAAAAAACCCTCACGTGTTTCCCTTTGATGTTAGTTGTTTAACGCCACGCTCAGCAATACAGCAGCCGCATGAGGGCCGTTTGTAAATAATCAAATATGCAACAGATATTGTTTATGAATAAATTTGCTGATTATTGTGTCTGGGGTAATGGATATTTTATTATATTATTCACGCTTGTGACTTACTGTTGTGCCGTTCAAGTGATGGAGGGATGGTAGTTGACGTTTTTTGTCAGATGTGGTAACGTACTCATATCAACGACAGTCCCAAATATTTGTTATATGTTCAGATGACCATTCCAATGTCATTGTAGTCTAGTGGTTAAAGTGTTCGCTCGTCATGACGAAGACTCGGGTTCGATTCCCCACATGGGTACAGTGTATGGAGACCATTTCTGATGTACCCCTCCGTGATAATGCTGGAATATTGCTAAAAGCGACGTAAAACCATACTCACTCACTCATCTTTTTCACTCTTCATCAAACCCTCCCTGAAAAGACAAAATGCAAATGCACTTTTTATAAATGCTTCACCAAGAGAGTGCCTGGTCACCCTCCGTTGATTCACCCACCCTGGTAATAAATGACCGTTTCCTTAAACTGGGGTGGCGTTCTGCCTATATAGCTTACCTTACCGACAAGGACATCCGTCACACGTATCTTACAATAATGTCACATTCCTTTGTAGTGACCTATGTAAAGTCCCTCCAATATGTTACCTGTTAGCATGAGGAAGAGTCGGCAAACGTGGCCTCTCAGCCGTGAAGAAAATAGGTCATCCAACAATAAATCACCTGTCTTGAGGATGCAGTTTTAGAGGTAGCCGTGGTTTTGTTGGTTATTGTTTAACTCCGCACTCATACATTCACTCTGAGAGGACGTGCCCTGGATAATCGATGGGTTATAGTCTGCAAAGAACACTCTGAACGGTATTTAGGACATCCATTTTACAAAACACAAACTTTCTCTCTGACGGCAACATCAGCCCCAACCATGACAAACATATATATCGTCACCAAGGCAAACATGCACACGTTCTGTACCTCTGCACTTAGCTCACCAATATTCCTTGCCAACCCAAGGAAACATTTATCGTTACCAAGGCAAACATGCACACGTTCTTTACCTCTGCACTTAGCTCATCATCATTCCTTGCCAACCCAAGGAAACATTTATCATCACCAAGGCAACCATAAACACGTTCTTTACCTCTGCACTTAGCTCATCATCATTCCTTGCCAACCCAAGGAAACATTTATCGGCACCAAGGCAACCATACACACGTTCTGTACCTCTGCACTTAGCTCATCATCATTCCTTGCCAACCCAAGGAAACATTTATCGTTACCAAGGCAAACATGCACACGTTCTTTACCTCTGCACTTAGCTCACCAACATTCCTTGCCAACCCAAGGAAACATTTATCGTTACCAAGGCAAACATGCACACGTTCTTTACCTCTGCACTTAGCTCACCAACATTCCTTGCCAACCCAAGGAAACATTTATCGTTACCAAGGCAAACATGCACACGTTCTGTACCTCTGCACTTAGCTCGTCATCATTCCTTGCCAACCCAAGGAAACATTTATCGTCACCAAGGCAACCATACACACGTTCTGTACCTCTGCACTTAGTTCATCATCATTCCTTGCCAACCCAAGGAAACATTTATCGTTACCAAGGCAAACATGCACACGTTCTGTACCTCTGCACTTAGCTCACCAACATTCCTTGCCAACCCAAGGAAACATTTATCGTCACCAAGGCAAACATGCACACGTTCTGTACCTCTGCACTTAGCTCACCAACATTCCTTGCCAACCCAAGGAAACATTTATCGTTACCAAGGCAAACATGCACACGTTCTTTACCTCTGCACTTAACTCATCATCATTCCTTGCCAACCCAAGGAAACATTTATCGTCGCCAAGGCAAACATGCACACGTTCTGTACCTCTGCACTAAGCTCACCAACATTCCTTGCCAACCCAAGGAAACATTTATCGTTACCAAGGCAAACATGCACACGTTCTTTACCTCTGCACTTAACTCATCATCATTCCTTGCCAACCCAAGGAAACATTTATCGTCACCAAGGCAAACATGCACACGTTCTTTACCTCTGCACTTAGCTCACCAACATTCCTTGCCAACCCAAGGAAACATTTATCGTCACCAAGGCAAACATGCACACGTTCTGTACCTCTGCCCTTAGCTCACCAACATTCCTTGCCAACCCAAGGAAACATTTATCGTTACCAAGGCAAACATGCACACGTTCTTTACCTCTGCACTTAACTCATCATCATTCCTTGCCAACCCAAGGAAACATTTATCGTCGCCAAGGCAAACATGCACACGTTCTGTACCTCTGCACTAAGCTCACCAACATTCCTTGCCAACCCAAGGAAACATTTATCGTTACCAAGGCAAACATGCACACGTTCTTTACCTCTGCACTTAACTCATCATCATTCCTTGCCAACCCAAGGAAACATTTATCGTCACCAAGGCAAACATGCACACGTTCTTTACCTCTGCACTTAGCTCACCAACATTCCTTGCCAACCCAAGGAAACATTTATCGTCACCAAGGCAAACATGCACACGTTCTGTACCTCTGCCCTTAGCTCACCAACATTCCTTGCCAACCCAAGGAAACATTTATCGTTACCAAGGCAAACATGCACACGTTCTTTACCTCTGCACTTAACTCACCACCATTCCTTGCCAACCCAAGGAAACATTTATCGTCACCAAGGCAAACATGCAAACTTTCTGTACCTCTGCACTTAGCTCACCACCATTCCTTGCCAACGTATCTGTGGTATGGGTACCCGGGGTTGCATGACGGACTTTTCCTTATGTTTTATCACATGAGTGAACTTTCGTCGACTGTACCGAATGATCGTTGTTCGAGTCTTCGATTCCTTCTGATGATGGCTCCTCGTTTGTCGTGTTTTGAATCAAAATAGTGTCATAGTGCACATATTTCACATTTAAAAATATAGTAATTGATAAAATTCACAAATGTACATATTTAGTTACTCTCATCTGTGTAAGGAGAATAACTATATAGGTACATTTGGGAATTTGATAAATTTCGAATATCATATGTATTTATTTTTATATGTATTCATTGATATTTGCACCATGACAATAGTAAACGTCCGATGCTTACAGTATTATCAGTGTCCTTCCACTGTAAGTCGGGGTGGTGGGGTGCCTAGTGGTTAAAGAGTCCGCTCGTCTCGCTGACTACCCGGGTCCGATTCCCCACATGGCTGCAATGTGAGAAGCCCATTTCTGGTGTCCCCAGCCGTGATATTGCTGAAATATTGCTAAAAGCGGTGTACAACTAAACCCAGTTACTCACTGTAAGTCGACACGCCGTGATACAACTGAAATAACGTTTATAGCGGCGTTAAACTAGTGAGTGAGTGAGTTAAAATATAATGTCACCTCGGCAATATTTCAACCATATGGTGACGCGTTAAACCAAATCCACTCACTTATTCCTCTTGGGTTTCACCAGCGTGGTGAAGACAAAAGTTTGCTGTATTTGCAAAGTTTTTTTTCATGTGGAGCAAACAAGCCGTGGGAGGACTGAAACACTGTCCGGGGGCGGTGGGGTAGCCTAGTGGTTAAAGCGTTCACTCGTCACGCCGAAGACCCGAGTTCGATTCCCTCATGGGTACAAAGTGTAAAGCCCATTTCTGGTGTCCTCCGGTGTGATATTGCAAGAATATTGCTATAAGCGGCGTAAAACTAAAAGTCACGCACTCACTGTCCAGGCCGGAATAAAAGTTATAGCTTGAAAGAGGAGACAAAGATCATGTCGACATAACCGTAGTTTCGAGAACAAACACCAGGTTAAAGTGTTCATCAGTTTGCATGTTTTATAGACACAGACAAATATATAATAATTTAACGATTAACTGACAAATGGTAATCAACCTTTGACAAAACGTGTCTTTTGTGTGTGTGTACTTTCAGGACAAAATACTGGATTGTTTTGACCGTATGTTCCAGAACTACACTTGGTAGAAGAAGATTGTTCATGCTCATTCAACACTATGTTTACTACCTGCTGTGCATTGATAGACGAGGTTATTTCAAATAAACGTCCCTGATAACATGGAACAACGAAGTGAAGTCTCTTTCAAACAGATCAAAGTCCCATTCTGTTTGTCAACTTCACCACCTTTGGCGAGATGATGATGTCATGATTACCGGAAGCAGTGCGGAGGATTGTGGGAAACACTAATCGGAAATGTCTCTTGAATTCAGGCCGTTGGCTAACAATAGCAGATATCGTTGAACTCTGTTGTACTACACCGAACCGTTTCATCTTGGAGGAAACACATGCCTTAGTTGAGAGACTCTAAGAAACTGTCCCATTGTCGAAGGGTCTGCGTAAATACGGCAGCCGCTGAGAATCAGAAACACAGAACACTTGAAATATAGTCACAGACAGTGTAATTATCAAACAAGAATCAGTTGTTGTACAAACTAATTGAAAACATTGTTGCCCTGTATGCATAAATAATATATATTTCCGTTACGAAAATATGACTATTCACAGAATATTCTCTATTAGTAATCAGCAAATTGACCCGTGACGGATGATTATGTTTGAGATTAGTACAATATCACAACAGTAGATAATGTAGACATGTATATCTGACGTGACAGAAACAGTGATTTTGTAACGTCAGATATACATATTTAAAACGCTCATGATATGAATAAATGTATATTTTGAGCTCTCGTTTCTGAGCAGCTCCCAATTACCAATTTTCATTTAGTGGGTCATGTAGTGAGGTAAAATGAGATAATTAGGAGAAAAACGTAGCGTGAGGTTTAAGTAAAATTAGAGCTATTCTAATTTCGTTATATACCAACACAGTACGTTTAACTCCATTCTACCATAACCGCGTTATTAAGATTTTTAAAAAAGCACATACTGTGTTGGAAAATCAGAGGTATATAAGGTGATTATATACCTCTGAATGACTTTGATTAACCAATCACAATCCAGTATTTACTGAAGTCATGGTAAAACATATGAATATTAAACCTTCAAATTATATGCATGATAAATTCACTCAGTGTAAATCCTCTGATATGCTTATGAAGGCTCTTCGTAAATAATCAATACAATACAAACCAACAACAACTCCCAAAACCACCAATCAGCTGAAGCAAAGTCATCTCTAATAGTTATCAGATATGACCGAATTTAACCTGCGAGAGGGTTTATAATTAACACTTACCTCTTTTTTGTTGTTTAATCTCATTGTTGTCTACTTGGACTGATGCAGCGTAGAACCACCGTCTCTGATGGGCTGCTCCCGGGGCGTGGGTTTCAACAGGGGGATCGGGCGTGACGTAAACACTGAAGGAGGAAACAGATGCATCTGAAGGCAAACGCAGTCCCCTAGTGTGTCCCTAACCTATTCTGAGAATGAGATGGGACGGTAGGGTAGCCTGGTGGTTGAAGCGTTCGCTCGTCACGATGAAGACTCGGGTTCGAATCCCCACAAGTGTACAATGTGTGAATTCCGTTTATGGTGTCCCCAGCCGTGATATTGCTGGGATATTGCTATTGCTATTTAACCACTAGGCTACTCCACCGCCACCATCTGACATGACCTTCTGTGGAGGCGACGTCACCACTTGAGACGTATTGTGTAGCAGTAAAGCGTCTGGTTTTGTGAGATGTTTTAAACGAAAGTGTATCTTTGAAGTTACGAAGGAGTACATAAACCATTTGACTTTATTCAGCACTAGGGCTGACTACAAAATCGATAGTAGGAAATAACGTCGATGGGAATCATTATTAATGATTATCGATATGAAAATTGTGTAATCGATAATATCGTAAACAAACTACTGTAATGAAATAATTTTAAAAGTTACTCGGTTTATTTATGGGTTACCAGCAAAACGCTTTCATGAACATACTTTAGGAGCACTAAAGTATGTTCATGACGGCGTTTTGCTGGTCATTTTTTAGTCATTTTTTAATGAATTTACCTCGTCCGATATTTATTGATAATCAATCGATATTCATTAATTTTAACGATGATCGATTTGACCTATGTCGATATGGAGCCCTATCCAGCACGACCGTGTTGTGGAATTCTGCGAAATTCTGTACCCAAATGAATAGTGAGTGAGTTTAGTTTTTAAATAATCGAGTCTGCACCAGACAATCCATTGATCAACAGCATGAACATCGATCTACGCAACTGGGATACGATGACATGTGTCAACCAATCCAGCGAGCCTGACCACCCGATCCCGTCTGTCGCCTCTTACGACAAGCATGGGTTACTGAAGATCAATTCTAACCCGGACCTTGGGTCCCCCAATGAATAAAAATTACCTACACAAAGTATATGTACGGCCGTTTCCTCTCTTTATCCATAGGGCTGGCGTAGTATTGATTGTTATAAACGTAGTACGTCGGCTGAGGTGCTATCCAAGTCACGGTAATATTGGGTTGGAAATCTCGACCATTCTTGCTCTTCACACCGGAAGCTACCCACCAGTTGCAGTACGCAGGCGCGGCAGGAGGCATGGCGTACCACCTGCCAACTGAGTTAGTGCCGTAGGTGCCCGGTTGACTGTCTGTGCCTGGCACGTGCAGAAACATGTCGGAGATATGGGAGAACATTCCGCCACGGCGTGGTCTTACCATTACTGAAACAGACAGACAAACAATTTCAAGCAATAATGCTAGAAATGAGGTTAAATATTTTGCAGCTTGATCTTCATCCGGTGTTCCCGTGAAGATCCGGGATAGAAGTGATCTTCAGCTACCCATGCATATCGTAAGAGGCGACTAACGGAATATTGTGGTCAGACTCGCTGACGTGGGTGACACATGTCACCGTATCCCAATTGCGTTGATCAATGCTTATCAAGTTGATCACTGGATTGTCTGATCCAAATTCAATTATTTACAGACTGCTGGCACATAGCTGGCATATTGCTGAGTGCGGCGTTAAACAACAACCAACTCTCATTGGTATGTCAACCAAAGCTCCAAGGATACCGTCGTAACGCTGACCGCATTGTCTTCTGGAATCATTGTTCGATATGCTGTTAAACACACCACATTTGTGGATAGCGAACCCAATTTGTAAGTTGAGAATTTTCAGAATTTTACTTAATCGTTGAAATGTAACTTCCTGACAGGAACGGTTTCGACACAATCACTTACTTCCCCCACATTTCAACCAACTCTCTCAATAGCATGGCCACGTGTTGTTCAAATTCAGCATGGAGAAGCTGTATAAATTGATCTTAGGTAGGATCAAGTCCTGGACTATTAAGATAGAGGAATGTTCCCTCTACAACTACAGAACGAATCCAATCGCAGAAAGAAACTCAAGTCTGCATGACTACCATACATGTCTTGAAGTAAGTTTTCTTTGTGGACTGAGTGAGTTTGCTTTACGCCACTTTAAGCAATTTTCCAGCATTGTCACGGCGGGGGGACACCAGAAATGGGCTTCACACATTGTACCCATGTGGGGTCGAACACAGGTCTTCGGCGTGACGAGCGAACGCTTTAACCACCCAGACTTACAGTCGAAGGACATTGATTGTAATGTAAGTATCCTAGCCATAGCTGCTGCGTTCAGACAACAAGTGAACGATTGCCATTCAAGGCGGCAATTTATATCCTGAATGCATGCACGATGCACGTGCATCTTTTTTAATTGTTGTGCGAACTCTTTCCTTTCCACAAACAAAAAACATTTCTAACCTCAATCTCAAACAATACTTTATTCAGGCCCTATTGGGCAAAACAGGCTATACGACCACGATTCATGTTTCCTCAAACCTGACTTCCGATGTATACTGACACACATTGAAAACGCAAAACCAAATTCAAATGAGGAAAACTTAACAAACAACAATACTTGGATGGAAATTGTTCTACAGTTATGTTGAGAATTTCATTGTGCTTCATTTTCATAAAGAATGATTGCAAGAGTTCCGCCAATATGACTGACACGTCGAGCGTCACACACAGACCCCCCTTACGTCCGCCAGTAGCGAGTGTGACCTCCCTGAGCCTGTACACATGCACGGAGTCGACGTGGCATGGATTCGCACAAACGTCGAACTGGTGCTTGGGGGATGTTCTGCAACTCCTGTTGTAAAGCCAGGGTCAACTCAGCGACGTTGTTTGGCTGACGTTGACGTTGACATTGATGAATCCGGCGACCAAGCTCATGTTTATGTGCTGCCTGTAGACGCGTTGTCTGCCATCTGCAAATGACACACAGAACCTGGACCCATTGAAAAACACCCACTGGTTGGAGATTCATGGTGGTTGGAGGCTATGTTGCTGTGCAAACAGGAGCCTGTTGACTCGATGACGTTGCGTAATGACGTTTCCCGATATGGCCCCTTAGTGCCACAGCCTGCAGACGTCAAATGACTGTTATGGCGGTGATGTGGCGTCCTTTACACCCTACGGTGTTTCGAGGTGAGTTTACTGCTGTCTGAAAGCGGTTTATTTGGTGAACTCGTCGGATGTGCCGGTCTGGACGTGCCGTCGTGACCGGAGTTTGTACTGGTAAGGGACGGTCACGGACGCTTCCAGTTTGCTGAAGACGATTTTAGAGTCTGTTGATGGTGGATGGGCTCACTCCGAAGTGGTGGGTGACCTCATTTTGTGATGTTCCCACCAACAGCATCCCGATAGCTTGTTCCCTCTGCTGTTCACTGAGCCGTGGCATTTTGTGACTGCTAGTGAAACGGTTGAACCATAGTGCCTTTTATGCGTCCAAAACCCGGCTTTGCATGTGTATGTCATGATAATCATGCACCCCAACAGGTCCAAGGAATATGCCAGAGTTGTGTTTTCATGAACTGTACCCATGCCAGAAACAGGTAAAGGTTTCGAACCCAGATGTGCATATGGTTTTATTCGGCAACCTCACATCACTATATTTTCGTGTGGTAAATGAAAACTTTGTTAGAAATTGCCAAAATGGGTTTTGCGTTTTCAATGTGTGTCAGTATATATTAGGTTCAAGTACTCCATTGATACTTAAATGTCATTCCCAATGACGTTTCGACGTTTCTTTTGCCTTTCAGTATAAAACATTAACTCCTAATATATCCTTGAACACTTCTATACTTCAGTTGTTTATTCTTATCAGATGTGTAGACTGCAGACTTTGTTGAAGAATACTCGGCTTCCTTAAAAGGTGTATTTTAAAAAAGCAAGGTATGTTTCGCTTCCGGTTTATATGCATATGAAAAATGAATTTACTCTAGTACTTCATAATTTACACAAAAAACGTCCCTTACCCGTCCTTTGGTGACTTGGTAGACTAAACAACGCACAAGCTCATGTGTACATTTCCTGGTTTCATGCAGAATGAATGCGATCTATGCCACATTGCAATCCTAATATAGAGACAGACGTGACGTATTAGCGATCTATGCCACATTGCAATCCTAACATAGAGACAGACGTGACGTATTAGCGACCTATGCCACATTGCAATCCTAGCATAGAGACAGACGTGACGTATTAGCGATCTATGCCACATTGCAATCCTAACATAGAGACAGACATGACGTATTGGAGATCTATGCCACATTGCAATCCTAATATAGAGACAGACGTGACGTATTAGCGATCTATGCCACATTGCAATCCTAACATAGAGACAGACGTGACGTATTAGCGATCTATGCCACATTGCAATCCTAACATAGAGACAGACGTGACGTATTAGCGATCTATGCCACATTGCAATCCTTACATGGAGACAGGCATGGCGTATTAGCGATCTATGCCACATTGCAACCCTTACATGGAGACAGGCATGACGTATTAGCGATCTATGCCACATTGCAATCCTTACATGGAAACAGGCATGACGTATTAGCGATCTATGCCACATTGCAATCCTTACATGGAGACAGGCATGACGTATGAGCGATACATGTCACATTGCAACCCTTACATGGAGACGGAAATGACGTATTACCGATCTATGCCACATTGCAACCCTCACATAGAGGCAGGCATGACGTATTACCGATCTATGCCATATTGCAAACCGCAAATGGAGACAACCATTGCAACCCTTACATGGAGACAGGCATGACGTATTAGCGATCTATGCCACATTGCAATCCTTACATGGAAACAGGCATGACGTATAAGCGATCTATGCCACATTGCAATCCTTACATGGAGACAGGCATGACGTATGAGCGATACATGTCACATTGCAACCCTTACATGGAGACGGAAATGACGTATTAGCGATCTATGCCACATTGCAACCCTCACATAGAGGCAGGCATGACGTATTACCGATCTATGCCACATTGCAAACCTCAAATGGAGACAACCATGACGTATTAGCGAACTATGCCACATTGCAATCCTAACATAGAGACAGACATGACGCATTAGCGAACTGTGCCCCATTGCAATCCTTACATGGAAACAGACATGACGTATTAGCAATTTATGCCGCATTGCAATCATCACAGGGAATCAGGAGCGACGTACTAGCTATCTATGCCACATTGCAACCCTCACATGGAAACATGCATGACGTATTAGCGAACTATGCCACATTGCAATCCTAACATAGAGACAGGCATGACGTATTAGCGATCTGTGCCCCATTGCAATCCTTACATGAAAACAGACATGACGTATTAGCAATTTATGCCGCATTGCAATCATCACAGGGAATCAGGAGCGACGTACTAGCTATTTATGCCACATTGCAACCCTCACATGGAAACATGCATGACGTATTAGCGAACTATGCCACATTGCAATCCTAACATAGAGACAGACATGACGTATTAGCGATCTGTGCTACATTGCAATCCTTACATGGAAACAGACATGACGTATTAGCAATTTATGCCGCATTGCAATCATCACAGGGAATCAAGAACGACGTACTAGCTATCTATGCCACATTGCAACCCTTACATGGAGATAGGAATGACCTCTTAGCGATTTATGCCACATTGCAACCCTTACATGGAGACGTGAATGAAGTATTAGTGATTATGCCACATTGCAATCCTTACATGGAAACAGGCATGACGCATTTTCGATCTATGCCACATTGCAACCCTTACATGGAGACAGGCATGACGTATTAGCCATCTATGCAACATTGCAATCCTCACATGGATACAGGCATGACGTATTAGCGATCTATGCAACATTGCAATCCTTACATGGAAACAGGCATGACGTATTAGCGATCTATGCCACATTGCAACCCTTGCATGGAGATAGACATGACGTATAAGCGATCTATGCCACATTTCAACCCTTTCATGGAGATCGGTTCGACGTATTAGCGATCTATGTCACAATGAATTCCTTGCACCGTTGCCTTCTCTATCTAGTGGCACATAAGCGGGGACTAATGTCTATCTCTGCTGACCTCTCCAAGCTCAGAATCCCCACTTTGGGACAGTCTAAACAAGACATGCAAAACTGTATTTTCGGCATCAAAATCACAAATGCCACGACAATCATAATGCATAAAACAAAGTCAACAGCTTGTCCCATAAATGTCACCAGTCCCATTAAACCCTTTCAACATAACGCTCCATGACACCAGTTTAAGCCGTCACGGTTAAACCACGGTCATAAAAACACAGTGAAAACTGGAAATTATGATGTTGTTACGCCCTTAAGAGGCCTCTTTTTCCACTAGTTGAAGTGAACGTACTAAACAATTTTCACAACAGCGGTGTTCCGAGGGCTGACCATAATAATTCGGGCCCGGAATATATACGGTCTATTTTACTTTCTAACTGGCCACTTTTTAGGCTTTCTGTTTATTTTAAGATAGTTCTAAACATAGAACGTCAGTGCAAAAGAATACTCAGTCTTGACTATCATCAGAAACAAATTCAGCTCGGTGTAAAGGAAAAAATAGTCATGAAACTGACATGAGAGGATCTCTGATAATCTGTGATGACACCAGGTGTGTGGCGTGTGGTTCTGTGCATAGAGCTCAGGGCACAAATAAGCTGAAGTTACGCGCGGAGAGTCTTTGGATGGGTGATCGTGTTTGGGAGCTTGACTCCTGAGAGTTTCTAGGACTTCAGTCCGGACCCACATCGAAGCACATGTGATGCATGTGGTCTCACCTTAGGCAAGTGAGTTTGTTCAAAATTACCTCTGTTCATCCACCAGAAAATGGGTACCCGGTGGGATAAGTCGTGAGACAGTTAGTCTGCTGGCGCCTAACAGGCAGCTTGAGTTATCAGGGGTAATAATGATCAGATTGTGCGCTTTGAGCAGGATATCTGGCCTGGAAAAGGCGCGTTATAAATATTATCATTATAACCAAGTATCTCACAAAATGTGCCTAAAAGTCATTTTAAAAAATATTTTTTGCTTGTACCTGCTCAGCAGTACTCCTGCCATGCGACAGTGGTCTGGTAAACAAACCAGTAAATGAAGTGATCGATGAAATAAAGTAAAGTAAAGTAAGGGAATACATTTAATCTCCAGACTTAGTTCACAAAGACTGACAGAGTTTAGTTTTACGCCGCTTTTAGCAATATTCCAGCTACATCACGGCGGGGGAACACCAGAAATGGGCTTCACACATTGTACCCATGTGGGGATTCGAACCCGGGTCTTCGGCGTGACGAGCCAACGCTTTAACCACTAGACTACCCCACCGCCCCAGTTCACAAAGAATGAACCCAAAGAGAATACTATAAAAGTAGGAGGTACTATTCAACAAGGGTTTACGGTATTTCCACGCCCCTTACCGGTCCTCTAACCTGGGGCAATTTTAAAGTATCGTGTTAGGTAATATGTCTTGTTGTTTGTGCAGCACTCATTAAGGAAACATCTAGTATTTCTGGAATCCCAAACATTTTTATGACGATAGCCTTGAAACATTGTCTTACATTTCGACTCATCTCCAGATGGTTGGGTGGTTCCAGCAATGCTACTACACTATTCATGTTATGGAAAACACCTGGTTGTACCAAGGAGAACACGTTTTTTTACTCCACCACACAAACGTTTATTGCAGAAGTGACCTTACGATAATTAACCTGGTGTAGTTAAGCTGTACAGGATGGGGTAGTGACCTTTTGACATTACTGAAATACATGAACAGTAAACTTGGGTTATAACGACGAACTCAAAGGGACAACAAGTTTTAGTCCGTTGTATCCGTAGTTCGTTATAAGCATTTCCACTGAAGTAGAGAGCAAGTGGCTGGGTCCAAACTCATTTCGTTATATCCATTGGATCGTTGAAAGCGTTTTCGCTTTAAACGTACTTTAAAATATTGCTGTGCAGTTTAATGGACATGATCATTTGACTTTACACAAGCCACCTTAATAATAAAAAATAATGACAGGAAAAACTGCATCGAATGAAATCATTTGTATCATTGAACTCTCTGATTGACAAGATTCTGGAAAAGACATGGCAAATATTTCGTTTTCGAAATGTCCCGCTTGGATCAAGGAAACGTACCTGAGGTTTGGTACCTCCCAATCGGGTTAGGCGTGATGCCTGAACCGTTCTTCTTCTACAGGGCTGCAGTGTTGGGAAGTCTTAAGATTTTCTGAACATTTGTTTTAATCTGTGAATAATAACGTTTTTCAGCGTGGAACAACACCAAGGCTTCAGCCTCACATGAGCTTATCTGTTGAACTCGGTCACCTGTATATCCACTCTCCAAGATCAACATCGGTTGTCGTTCAATACTAAAACAACTAGAGTTCTACTGAAAATATCTTCTTTTCAGAATCTAATATCCAAAGTGATATTTGATAGATTATGCATTCATTATACGATGTCCTATTACATGTATATTTCATTCTTCTCAACAACAGACTTAAGGAACATTGCACTAAAAATTATCCACGTTTGGCGTAGGTGCTAACACCAGATGACATTAATGTTTTTTCCTGACACGTTTTTTCATGAACAATAGGCGTCTATTGTATTTGTTTGCCAAACGGTTGGTTCTGATGAGGTGGCCACGAAGCGAGGGCGTACGAGAAGACATCAGCGTATGTCATGTTGATTGATGGGACGTGATGTCATGGTCGGCGATCAGGGTCAACTCCCGCGTGAGGGTGGGTGACAACGTGTATGACTGCTTGAATGGTTCCTGTCCTAAAGTTACCTGTATTGAGTACAGGTATTTCACGCAGATCGCTTGCGTGACCTCAGTGTTTTTGTTTACTGATGGAGTGTGGTGAGTTGAAGCTTAAAGCTGTGTGCTGTGGTGAAGATTAATGCATGTTTGTGTGTGTGTGTGTGTGTGCGTGCGTGCGTGTGCGTGTGTTTTGGCTTGAATAACTAATTCTGAGCCGACTGGTATTGGCAGGGTGTCTTGTATCTTGTCATCATTCGCCATCCTGACAAAAGCTCTTTCTTTGCGGTTTGGCGTTTGGGGGCTGCAGTAAAAATGGCCGAAAGCAAATAATTGTAATTTAGTCAAATATACTTCATATTTGCTGAAAATTTGTCAACAAATGATTCGCTTTGTTATTTTTAAAAGGTAATTATAAAAAAAATAATAACATGATGAGTATGCTTCAAAAAGGAGGAATTTACGTTTGTGTTCAAATAAATTTCTTATTCTCAAAACAATTTAAAGTATATCCGATCATATATATTTCATATTTCATATTATTATAATGAAGCTGTGATGGACGTATACTTCGCTTCAACGTCACTCGGGGCCAGCTTTGACGACACCGAACGTCTTCGTACAGCAAGGGAGCGAACTCGGAGCACTATAAATACACGGAACGTTTCATTCATCTTTCAATTGGGGCCATCTTTGACACATGACATGAAATTGTCATGACAGAAATGTTGCTGGAAAGTTTTAAATGGATTTTGTATGAGAACTTGGTGTCCATTAATATTTTCGGTCGTGACAGGACTACGAATTCACGGGAAAAGCGCTGTACATTGTACTTTAACAATTCCATTAAGCCCCTACAGATGCAACACGACAAGCCCTTCACAACCATGTTATGTTTTATGCTGAACATTCAGTGAACTGGGTTGAAAATCCAAACTATTTCATTGAAAATTTTGTTTATTCTGGTGGAATTTATTTTTAGAAATACCTTCTGGAAAATTCAGAACGATGTGGTTATTTTGTTGAAAGTTCTAAGATTTTCCGTTGAAAGCTCAAGATGGACTGAATTTAGTAATTTATCCTTCTCCAAAGGCTTCACTTTCCGCATTAAACTGACACTGTCGGGGGATAAGAAGTCCAATTTTCAAAGACAGCATTTTGAATTTTCAAACTTTTAATTTGTAGTTTTAATTTCTCAGCCTTAGTGGGATGTCAAAGAAAAGGTGTAAAAGAAGCTGCACATTGGTCGTTGAAAAGGTCTCGTTTTAGCTCTTTTCAAAGTGTGTAATAATTGTGAAATTAACAATACTTTTTCAAGTGATCCTGTTCTTCGTAAGCTGAATTATTGAGTTAATATTAGGTCACAGGAATGACATTTTTGTTATTTACGTTCCCTTTGAATTTACCGTTACATTGCCTTTACCTCACGTCGAAGTTTGACATCGGCAGGTAAAATGAACTTGGACGAATACTGGGAAGGTCCACGTCCACGTCTTGACCTGTCTCCCTGTGTGTCTCACCACAGCTGATATCCTGTCACAATGACAGTGTCACAGTTTATTAACCCAGATACACTTTCCAATTAAGTTGATACCCACCAAAACACCATCCATTAGCAGTGTTACAGAACTACGTGTCATTCAAGAGGATGAATGAAAGAATTTAATCTCGTGAAAGACCAGTGACCAGCCATAATGGATCAAAGCGCTCATTAAGAAATTGCCATTTAGAATTGGCCCCAAGATACACACGATGCACGGAAGACTTTCTCCGATCCTGTATTTCAAAGGGACGCAATGGAAGACTGGTGCTGTTATTATTAGAAACTATTGCACATATTACACATACAGTTGTGATGTTCCTTCATCACGCGAGTTTAACGGTGGGCGCGTCAAAATGAAAAGACATATACTCAAGGAAACGAATAAGGGAACACATGAAAGTACAAGTGTTCCTTTATCAATTTCAAGATTTACCCACAGTGCAAGACATGTCTTGTGAAGAAACCTAGAAAAGAATAAAGGAACACTTGTACTTTCATGTGTTCCCTTATTAGTTTCCATGAGTATATTTCCGTATTTGTTAATGGGGACAGTTGACTTGCTTTTTCGTGTGTTTGTGACCAGCACCACCTGTCGGCCAGGATACGCTCACCTTTTCGCGAACACGTGGTATCATCACTATATGACAGTGATTCAGAAACATGGTATATATTCAGAATCATACAACATACTTTTATGGGGCATTTGTAAAGATTATGGAAAGGGCCATACCGCTATTTTTCGATTGGCTTGTACGTTTGTATACATTATAAGCAGTATTAGCCGATTTCAGATGAAACGTTTAATCGAAAGGACTGAGTGAATGAGTTTAGTTTTACACCTCTTTTAGCAAGATTCCATCAATATCAGAGCTGGAGACAACAGATATGGGCTTCACGTTGTACTCATGTGGGAATCGAACCCGGGTCTTCGGCGTGACGAGCGAACGCTTTAACCACTAGGCTACCCCACCACACCTTATCAATATGATGATATGTATGAATGAATAGCATAAGGAAGCTATGGAAAATGTCCGAGTTGTTAATCATATCGAGCAATGCCTTTTGTAACGCCCCTATGTAACACAACCTGAGCCTACTACTGAACGTATTAACGTTTGCCGATCACGCAATATTTCAGAGAAGGGGTGTTACAAATAATCAGTCCATACCACTGAAATATGCTGTTGTAAACCTGCGGAATTTCATTTTAAGGAAATGCATGACTGTAATTAATTGAATGATTGAATTAGTAATGACAGTGGGCTTCCATTGTGACAGAAGACTCTAATCTTTATTTCCTCATGGTGTACAGGGTGGTGGGGTAGCCGAGTGGTTAAAGCGTTCGCTTGTCACGCCGAATACACGGATTCGATTCCCACATGGGTACAATGCGTGAAGCCCATTTCAGGTGTCCCCCGCTGTGATATTGCTGGGATGTGGCGTAAAACTAAACTCACTCACTCACTCCCATCGTGTACTGGAAGTGGGGGAGCCGAGTGGTTAAAGCGTTCGCTCCTCACGACGAGGACGATGTGTGAAGCCCTTTTCTGGTGTCCCCCGCCGTGATATTACTGGGATATTGCTGAAAGCGGCGTAAAATCCACACTCACTCATCGTGTATATTTGTAGTCACGAGTCGCAAAAAAACAACAGCAAGCTTAGCTACCATTCGGCCTATCCCGCGTTCTACTTCTCCGCCTGTATATAAACACAGTTCAGCCTGACCCTGTGAACTATATATAACAACAAATGTGACAAAAAGGAATGGTAAGTGTGTTTTACACCGCGCAATTGTCATAAACTGACAAAAAACGTCACCACATGAACGGAAATATACTCTCATGTCAACGGGTTGAGGTAAACATTCTTGTGTTTCAGACAGAAAGAAAAAATACACCGAGAAGCCAGAGAAACTGAGACAGTAGTGCTTCAGAAGATTAAACTTTTGGCCTTTTGGCCCGAAGGCCCGGGTTCGATTTCCGACATGGGTACAATGTGTGAAGCCCATTTCTGGTGTCCCCCGCCGTTATATTGCTGTCACTCACTCACTCCTTAAATGACAGCCATCTGCCACAACATGCTCAACAGCTTGTAACCACAACCGCGTTTGTTCCAGCAATTCTCTCCCGTATCCAGCGTAAAGGTTTTCTGGACATGTACATGTATTCAAACGTAAGCACGATAATAATGCAACCCCTTGTCCTAATTTACTGCAAAGGCATCCCTTCTTCAGAAAGTATATCGTCTTCAATTCAGAAAGAATGTAGGTTTCCCCAGTTTATGTGCTACCATATCCACACCGGTCACGTCTCATGCCACCATAATTCCTTTATGTCATACATCACATGACAGTAGTGTTCCCCTGTCATTCACCAACATTTCATGGGCAAGATTACACGATAATTCAGGCAGAATGATCTGACAGCACCTTCGTGTTTCACTCGACATTTGCATAGATATCCGGGAGGGGGGGTAGCCTAATGCTTAAAGCTTCCGCTCGTCACGCCGAAGATCCTACTTCGATTCTCCACATGGGTACAATGTATGAAGCCTGTTTCTGGTGTCCCCCGCCGTGATATTGCTGGAATATTGCTAAAGCGGCGTGAAACCATACTCAATCACTCACACATAGATATTCACCTCTTCCATACTCATAACTTGATCGGTCAGAAAATAAATTAGGAATTTCGGGGAATTACGCATAATCGGTATGAAGTAATTCTAAAGAAGATCTCGCTTTTCAAAACGTATTTATGTACCTTTAAATATGAAAATTGTAATACTTATAAGATTTTATATTCATGTTATTTCAGTCATATCAGGGTGCGCCATCCCAATGTATCAGGATATTTGATCAAAAAGATTCAGTGAAAATCCACCAATACGATGACCGTTCGTAATTATCGAGTCTGGGTAAGACAGATTTGTGACTGACATCAGGAACATTGGCCTGTTCAATTTGGATACGACGACAACCATGGCAAACAAACTCAATGCTTAAGGTGAGACCACATGGGTGCTTTGTTGTGGGTCAGGACAGAAATCCTAGAAACTCTCAGGAATCAAGCTGCCAAACACGGTCACCCATCCAAGGACTCTCCGTGACCAACGTTGCTTAACTTCAACTGATTTGTGACCTAACTCTATGCACAGGACCACACACATCACACCACATACATCATGAATTAAGTACACAGATGCATTAAGAGTTGGTTTGTTAAAAATATATATAAAATATGTTTCATAGTTGTGACCACATGCTTCTTTGTGGGGTGGCACCCAAGTCCCAGAAACTCACAGAAGTCAAGCTGCCAAACACGGTTACCCATCCTTTGACTCTTTGTGACCAACACTGCTTAACTTGGACTCTATGCACAAGACCACATAACCAACAGAAAAGGGATGCATGCCGATAGCCCTGGACAACGTAAGAAAACCCTTCATTGACTACATCTCTACACCTTGTATTGAAGCCCACATGGGCACAATGTGTGAAGCCCATTTCTGGTGTCCCCCGCCGTGATGTTGCTGGAATATTGCTAAAAGCGGCGTAAAACCAAACTCAGTCAGTTGTATTGAAGCGATGCAGTTCAGTTCTGAAATCTGCAACCACGTTGGCACCCATGGTCATCGGATAAACAACGCTCTTGAAACGGAAACGGGTTGGAGTAGTCAAGTAGTTAAAGCATTCGCTCATCACGCCGAAGACCCGAGTTCGATTCTCCTCATGGGTACAATGTTTGAAGCCCATTTCTGGTGTCCCCTGCCGTGATATTGCTGAAATATTGCTAAAGGAGGCATAAAACTAAACTAAACTCACTCATTCACTCTTGAAACGTGGTACTCCCAGATTAACCAATAAAAGCTATTACACATTCAACGAGGTGGTACAACTCTTCTAGAGAAAGCAGTTCAACACAAAAATGCATCCTGTGATTGGACGCCACCTCCCGGTTAGCAACGTTACCGACGACGCCTGCCTGGGACGACCTCGTGAACCACCATCGGTTTGACTTAGACTAGACATAGGCAGATATGCTTTTCCAGGGATGGACTAGTTATCATTTTTTAACACCTGTCATTAAAATATATTAAAACATTTCACTATGGTAATAAAGTTGATGAGCGGGAGTGTGTAGTCCATGAGTCCTTTGTCTGATCCTTTACACCATAAACTCAGTGTTCTGAAGCGTCTGGGGAATGAGTTTTGAAGACCGTTTTAACAGATTTTCATTCAATCATACATTTCCCAGGTGTGCAATATATAATTTTCTTCTGAACCGATCAAAGAAGACAATGATTCTCTCATTAAATACATTTATCAGATCAAAATATTATAAGAAATATATATTTTTCGACTGTGCGAATTTCTTTTTGTGTTGATATTGTTATGACCTGAATGAGACGAACTTGTCCCTTGAGTGAAGGTCTTCATCTTATGGCACGTATGGTATGTGACCTATTCACAGTGGAGACAGTCACAAGAATGGGAAAGTTAAGCAGTGTTGACAGTCTACAAAGGGCGATGGATAACTGCTTTTAAACATCTGCACTCTTAAGCCTTTTGTATTATTTCTTTTCCTCCTTTACACTGAATCACGGATTAAATATTCTTCTTGAGTAACTTCTTTCCAAATCTGGCTGTGTTCAGTCAGAAGTGTACCTGACAGGAATACATTTAAATGTGACATGCAAGCGCTGAATTACTTAAAAAAAGTTTGAAAAAAGTCTCTTGAGTAAGAGAACACGCTGAAAGTAATAATAATTATGATAATAACCATAAAGCTCAAAGTGTATTCAACATAATAGACATTAGTACCCCGGATAGCCCAATCAAGAATGTCAATAGTCATATGACTTATTCCACCGGGTACCCGTTTTCTAATGGGTGAACAGAGACAATTATTAACAAACCAACTTGCCTAAGACCACGTGGGGCAGGACAGAGGTCCTAGGAACTCTCAGGAGTCCAGCTGCCAAACACAGTCACCCATCCAAGAACTCTCCTTAATTTTTTAGGTGAGTTCCGCTTTAGTTTGTAGTTGGTGCCAATAATAATAATCGGAACTAACCTAGGATTCGAACCTACTCTAATCAAATTTAGGCAAACAAAAACGAAATAAGAACAGGGTCAATTACAACAGAACAAGACGGTTACTGAACCCTATCGTCGACGATAACGCCGCCTGAAAACCAGAGTGTGCTATGTCTTAAGGTGAAAGTTGAGTTTAGAAGTTCAGGGAATGTTTTACTGCCTATTCTATCACCGTGAGATATAGCCTAGAAAATGGTTTTACATGGTTTTATCTCCATAAATTAACACAAATTGTTAGTTCTAGAGTATTCTAAGTGGTTAATGGACTATCAGCAAACTTTTAATCCAGTTTGATCACGTTACATGGAGATGGAACAATCTGGAAGTTAGACATACATTGCCCTTATTTATGATTTATTTAATGTAATTCGTAAGCAATGAAACTAAAAGAAGTTAAAACAACAACAGTAGAACTTGGTACGGGAGAAATAATCATACAATACACGTACAATAAAGACACAGTTGCATTTAGAGATTTAGAACACCCTTGTTCTGAACAATATTACAAATCCATTTTGACGAGTGTTCTATCTCTAAGCGTTTTTCGTTAATTGCCTATATATCTCAAGAGCTTTAACATACTTTGGGTCATATTGATATAACACATATATGTGCACAATTCCAAAGAATTTGATCGAATAGTCATGAAAATATTGTTGTTCTAAACTTCAAGATTACCTTTCAAAGGTAGCGATTATCGTTAAACCTGACTGTTAAATAATGGCGAAGAGATAGACATGTTGTTATTACATATCGATACATGAAGACCGCATAGAGTCTTGTAACAGTGGTTTAAAAGATGACATAAATCAGACAAAGTGCGTGTCACCCGTGACTTGTTTCGGAGCAGCACATGTAACGTTGTATACATCACTGTCACGTGGAAAGGCAACTGTCACGTGGAAAGGCAGCTGTCACGTGGAAAGGCAAGAGACGAGAACTAAACAAGAACACATCTGTGACAGGGTGACAGTGAGTGACAGGTTGATATGAAATATATTACACTTGTTTGTGCATAGACACGGTTACAAATAACGGTTACGGTCGGGCGGTATTGGTTTGGCAAGGGCATCTCGTAATCGAGTTTCCAGAAAGATACCTTGAGTAAAACATTTACTCCTCCTCTCCTCTGTCTCTCTCTCTGTCTGTCTGTCTCTCTGCTCTCTCTCTCTCTCTGTCTGTCTGTCTGTCTGTCTGTCTGTCTCTCTCTCTCTCTCTCTCTCTCTCTCTCTCTCTCTCTCTCTCTCTCTCTCTCCTCTCTCTCTCTCTCTCTGCTTTTTCGTCGGATGAAAATGATAATTTTTTATGACATCATATTCGTGTTTGCAATTTTCTTAATTCATGGCGTAAAATATACTTACTTCGGTCGTCCAACAATTCATCATTCTGGGTTGGGTTAGAATGGAGGGGCTTGGTTATTTAAGAGATAAGATTTGGTTTTTGTCGGCGTTTAATTCATTAGCACATTATTTTCTTCCTTTTTAAATATTTTTTTCAATACATTTCCCTCAGGACATGGAACATTTTAGTTTTCATCCTTAAGACACAATTCTGGATTCCTCATCAAGAAAATTATACACGTGCTGGTTTTCATTTAGTTCATTCAGTTTAATTTATTACATATATATGACCTTCGTATATGTGTAAAATGTCCACATCCATTCCAATAGTTCCTACAAATGTGAAACGCACCGAGATATGAATACTTACTTAATATATGTTGATTTTGGAACAGCGTCAGACCATTTTCATTCTTTGTAACTGTGCGAAGTTTGTAGTTTTACCCTGCGCCTTAAGTATTTAGGCTTCATCACGATGGACTGTCAATAACACGCACTCGACACCTAGCTTTACCGTCCTTTGGGACTGGGGGTGCTTACCGCAAGCAGTAGAGTTTCTGTAACGTTTAGTAGCCCAGGTTCTCGTGAGGTGATACGCTACGCTTTAACAAACTCTAAATTGCTAATATTTACTTTGACGTGACTGTTACCTGGGTCATACACCGTGACTGTAACATTGACTTTTAGAGTATTGTATACTATCGATATTGTAGAAGTACTGAGTTTTTTACAGGAATATGCACGTGACTGTAACTTTGACTTTTAGAGTATTGTATAGTATCGATATTGTAGAAGTACTGAGTTTTTTTACAGGAATATGCACGTGACTGTAACTTTGACTTTTAGAGTATTGTATAGTATCGATATTGTAGAAGTACTGAGTTTTTTTACAGGAAAATGCACGTGACTGTAACTTTGACTTTTAGAGTATTGTATAGTGTCGATATTGTAGAAGTACTGAGTTTTTTTACAGGAAAATGCACGTGACTGTAACTTTGACTTTTAGAGTATTGTATAGTATCGATATTGTAGAAGTACTGAGTTTTTTTACAGGAAAATGCACGTGACTGTAACTTTGACTTTTAGAGTATTGTATAGTATCGATATTGTAGAAGTACTGAATTTTTTTACAGGAAAATGCACGTGACTGTAACTTTGACTTTTAGAGTATTGTATAGTATCGATATTGTAGAAGTACTGAGTTTTTTTACAGGAAAATGCACGTGACTGTAACTTTGACTTTTAGAGTATTGTATAGTATCGATATTGTAGAGTACTGAGTTTTTTTACAGGAAAATGCGTGACTGTAACTTTGACTTTTTAGAGTATTGTATAGTATCGATATTGTAGAGTACTGAGTTTTTTTACAGGAAAATGCACGTGACTGTAACTTTGACTTTAGAGTATTGTATAGTATCGATATTGTAGAAGTACTGAGTTTTTTTACAGGAAAATGCACGTGACTGTAACTTTGACTTTTAGAGTATTGTATAGTATCGATATTGTAGAAGTACTGAGTTTTTTTACAGGAAAATGCACGTGACTGTAACTTTGACTTTTAGAGTATTGTATAGTATCGATATTGTAGAAGTACTGAGTTTTTTTACAGAAATATGCACGTGACTGTAACTTTGACTTTTAGAGTATTGTATAGTATCGATATTGTAGAAATACTGAGTTTTCTTACAGGAATATGCACGTGACTGTAACTTTGACTTTTAGAGTATTGTATAGTATCGATATTGTAGAGTACTGAGTTTTTTTACAGGAAAATGCACGTGAGTGTAACTTTGACTTTTAGAGTATTGTATAGTATCGATATTGTAGAAGTACTGAGTTTTTTTACAGGAATATGCACGTGAGTGTAACTTTGACTTTTAAAGTATTGTATAGTATCGATATTGTAGAGTACTGAAATTCTTTACAGGAAAATGCCCGTCACTGTAACTTTGACTCTTAGAGTATTGTATAGTAACGATATTATAGAAGTACTGAAATTTTTTACAGGAAAATGCACGTGACTGTAACATTGACTTTTAGGGCATTGTATAGTAACGATATTGTAGAAGTACTGAATTTTTTTACAGGAAAATGCACGTGACTGTAACAATGACTTTTAGAGTATTGTATAGTATCGATATTGTAGAGTACTGAATTTTTTTACAGGAAAATGCACGTGACTGTTACTTTGACTTTTAGAGCATTGTATAGTAACGATATTGTAGAAGTACTGAATTTGTTTACAGGAAAATGCACGTGACTGTAACTTTGACTTTTAGAGTATTTTAGAGTATCGATATTGTAGATGCACTGAATACATTAGAGGAAAGTGCACGTGACTGTAACTTTGACTTTTAGAGTATTGTATAGTATCGATATTGTAGAAGTACTGAATTTTTTTACAGGAAAATGCACGTGACTGTAACTTTGACTTTTAGAGTATCGATATTGTAGACGTACTGAATACATTAGAGGAAAGTGCACGTGACTGCAACATTCATTCAGAGTATTGCATAGTGTCGATATTTTTTGAAAATGCATGACTGTACTGTGTAGTAACTATAGTGTAGCAGTAGTCTATTGATGACTTAATAACGAACGGGACCTGAACTTTAATGCCCAGATAAATAGATAATATACGTGACCGTAGACGTGGTGTATAAATTACGGTAAAGTGTACTCGGTTACAGCTATGATATATCTAACATGGATTAGTTGACGATATGAGAGCAGTGACTGTCAGGTAACGGAAGCGTGATCATGACTTTAATTGTTCATAGAAATGAATAACAGAATAGTTACCGAAGCCGTGATATGTAGTTGGTTGGTTTGCTGCTTAACGCCCCTCTCAGCAATATTCCAGGTATATGACGGCGGTCTGTAAATAATAGAGTCTGGACCAGACAATCCAGTGATCAACTTCAACATGAGCATCGATCCACACAACTGGAATCCGATGACATGTGTCAACCAAGTCAGCGAGCCTGACCACCCGATCCCGTTAATCGCCTTTTACGACAAGCATGGGTTGCTGAAGACCAGTTCTAACCCGGATCTTCACGGGTATCGTGATATGAAGATAATGGAACAGTTAAAGCTGTGACTTATATACCAGGGACAAGTATTAGTGCATATGGCTGTCGTGGTAATATATGATATACAGATATACAGCGTACTTTCAAACTGCATTCTCAACTCCATGAGGAGTATGTTTTCAATATTGGTTTCTCCTGCACTCACCTTCCACTCCCTTGTTGTAAAAATACTCAGTTTGGTTAACAGCAATCTCGAAATGTTTCCCCCTGTGCACGGGAGGGGGGTTCCGACAGAATTCCTCGGGAGTTAGAGCCTGGGGCTTAACCCCATGGGCCAGAAACACTAGGACACACAGACCTACAAACATGGTATTCCGCCGCGGCCTAGCTTATGATATACTGACAAACTCTTCCATCCCTGTATATCCCCCACTTAACACATACATGGAAACTTTCAGCCAATCAAAACCATCCTCTCATTTGACACGTGACCCAACATCCGGGCATGGCTTGAGGGAACATAGTGGGACCACAGACAATGTATATATTGACTGTTCGAAATAAGAAGTTAAGACTATCATATGTATATTTACGTCGTCTTGAGACTTACGACACCAATAGATCTTCATCATGGCTCTGCTGACAAAGTGACAGCTTTAAATGGGAATCTATCCAGTATGCTGTCACTTATAATCTACCTGTTACTACACAGGTGTTTTATTGCAGTAAAAAGTATATTTTTTAAAAGATGAATCTATTAGTACGGAGTATGTTTGTATAATATAATCTTGATACCTATTATGTCGGTGATCTATGGGACAGTTCACAATTTATTGCATGGGGGATGATGAAGATTTTAACGGGGGAGGGGGTTTACCCGTTTTGTACACATGCACTGGGGTTGGGTGGGGTTGTCATTGATTTTGTACAAGACATGCAATTCAGGGGGAGGGGTCACTTATTTTGTACATAAAATTAGGGGGGGATTAATATTGTACACGATTCTCCATAAAAATCGTCATCATCTCTCTCTCTCTCTCTCTCTCTCTCTCTCTCTCTCTCTCTCTCTCACACACACACACACACACACACACACACACACACACATCCAGCCATAAATTATGGACGGTTTTCTTCACGAATTTATCGAGATGCAATAGTTACGGTATTGAACCACAAACTAATTTAAGAATTAGTCGTTAGGAATTTGGTATTGAATTTTGCATTTATGAAATTTCTATGATGATTATAGCAAACACCAAATTAGCCAATACTATCTGATAAAGTGGCAGATACCTGAATTTTGGTACTTAGAAACATAACTGAAATTCTTAAAGACCAAGTCTGATATTTTCAATCAGCATCTGAATTCTCTTTTCCACATTCTGTAAGCTTATACGACTTTACAGACGTTTCACAAATGAATACATTATATAACCAGCAAGACAGCTTTATCGTAATATTGTGTTGTTTTCACAAAAACTTTCAAAGAGTATTAATTTGGGTTATATAAGTTACCTGTATAGAAATAAGAGTTCTATTCCGTATAAACGGTTTCAACCTTTAAGAAATATACCAAATTTATTCAGTTAATGTCATAACCCGGACGAGCACACAACCAACATCACCAAGGGTTTGCAGCTGCTGTGACTGATGTCTCACACACACAACTTTAGTTGTGGTGACAGTTTATTTCAGATGCATTTTTTTTATTAAATCGTGCCTTATAAAAATTCATCGTGACGTCCATGTGACCCATTTTGTCTGGAAATCAATGTCAATCAAGGCTTTCTGGTAGACACGTGGAGGACGTTTCCAAATCTGACACATGAAAGCTGTCTCCGATTAAATTCCCTATTTTGACTTGTACCATATATTCCGAGTATTTCAGGGGAACCAAAAAACTGATCTGACATTGCATGTGTTTGTTACACGAAACAATACAAATTTGGCGAACAACTGAGATTATCGTCATTTGACAGACTTTGGGTTGTTGTTTTACGTCCCACTCAGTAATATTCCAGCTGGATGGCTGCGGTCTGTAAATAATCGAGTCTGGGCCCCGTTCCTCAAAGCGATCGTAGCGCTACGACAGTCGTAAGTCTATGTTAAAGTATGGGAGTTACGATCACCTTAGCGCTACGATCGCTTTGAGGAACGGGGCCCTGGACCAGACAATCCAGTGATCAACAACATGGGCATCAATATGCGCAATTGGGAACCGATGACATGTGTCAACCAATCCAGCGAGCCTGGCCACCCGATCCCGTTAGTCGCCTCTTACGACAAGCATGGGTTGCTGAAGAGCAATTTTAATCCGGATGTTCACGGATCATTTAACAAGGGATTCATAAATACATGCACATGATATTGTCGGATTCGTAAAATCGCACTGTTGATAGCTCAGATAACTGTGTTGCTTTATTACCACGTACATTAATAAAGTAACAATTAAAAGCCATTTCAAAATAGTAAAATGAATCAGCCATCAGGTGAAAGTTTACTGAAATTTATAAATCATGTATGCGCAATACTGTGATCACTCCTTTACCATCATAATGCCAATCAATATGGCGTTAAATAAATGCAATGACATTATCTACTATGCCCATTTCTGGTGTCCCCCCGCCGTGATGTTGCTGGAATATTGCTAAAAGCGGCGTAAAACCAAACTCAGTCATTCATTATCTACTATATTGTATTATTTGTGAATGTTGAAGCAATTAAATGTAGAGATTATACTCGTCTCTCATAGATTTTTTCTTGTAAAACAATTTAACAGGAACCAACGAAGGTCGTGACCGTTGATGTATGAGTTGACCCATTAGTTGGTGTCCAAGTAACTTAGTGGGTGTCAGCGAGGTGAAACATGCTCACCTGTGTGTGCCTTATGGGATGGGTAAACGTGTAAACAAACTTCAGAGACGTTACTTGGGGGGTCAGTAATATAATAATTTCCTCTACATCCCTCCATCGATAAACTCAAATCCCACAGCTTTAATTACCTCACAGAAATAGTTACCACAAGATACATCTCCTTATCTCCTTTAAGAGAACATGGTCCAGCTTATGACCCACAACCATCAAGGAAGTGACCCAGTGATTGACCACGTGTCTTTGCTCGGGACATAGTCAAGAGTCAAGTCTTTTATTTCGTAGGAAGGCCTTCGGCCCATATACAAAGATACAAATTATTATTATGATGAATATAGCATAGGAACATTATAAACATGTATAATTTGACATAATGGTGATATACAAATAACCAGCTGCTGCCTTAGCTCAGTGCCCAAACATATATATCCATGCCAATAACGGTTATCATCCCTTCAATTTTATTAATAGGCTGGGGGGTGACAACCATTATTAGCAAGGTATAGATTTACAAAGAGTATTTAATGATTCAGTTGATGTAGACGATTAAATTTATCGATAGACGGATTGTCGTTGTACAGTTGTGGTGAATAACAGTTTATTAGATTATTATTACATTCACATACACGTATAAAATGAAATTCATTTTCTATCTTTTTATTACATATGGGACAAATACGTTGACTAAAATACAAACTGCGTAATGCATGGTTCTGAGTGTAGAATATACAGCAGTTATCATCCACAACTTTAATCGGTGGTATCGCATGGATGTAAACCAGCATGATGTCATCGTTTACCATGACGTCACAATCAAATGCCACATCTCATTAATCTCTCTACCCATGAAGCTGTCTAGCTGTTCATTTTCCGCTCAAGGTTATTACAAGTTAACAAACAGAAAGAAAGATTTTTTGTTACAGTTGATTATACACATGGCAGACAACAATACATATACTTTTGTATAAACACATCCATATGCAATCATAGTTTATCTTCCCCCACCCCACACACACCCAGAACAACAGAACAAAGCTATTCGTCTTCCACATAATATGACATCTAACGTCTAAGCCCTCCCCAGCATCTGTTACTAGTTGACATGAGAATGTTATCTCTACATGATATAAATGTAGCAAGTCGTCATCAAGCATTACCGACCCATCAATTACCGACCCATGTGACCTTGGAATGACGTTGTTGATGACGGCGCTGATGGATTGTCAAGGTTTGGCATAAGGTAAATACTTCCGACTTGACACAGTGACTCACCCGAGGGTAATTTTACAGTAAAGTCACCAACACACGTCAGTAAAAGTTTTAATCTGTTATAGTGAGTGAGTGTGGTTTTACGCCGCATTTAACAGTATTTCAGCAATATCAGGTTGGGGACACCAGAAATGGGCTTCACACATTGTACCCATGTGGGGAATCGAACCCGGGTCTTCGGCCTGACGAGCAAACACTTGAACCTCTAGGATACCCCACCGCCGCTTAATCTGTTACAACTTTGTGCTGATATGCTTAATATGATGCATCAATATACTGTACGTTTTGGATGAAAACAGACACTCCCTGAAACCTAAAATCGACATTTAGCTATAACCTTTTGGGCTCAATACTGTCCATGTTATACGTAGAATTGCATCCCATTCATTACAAAGCTGTTTCTTTGAATTGTTTATGAATCAATAGTAAATTTGGTAACTTGTTTAAAACAGATAACTTAATACACACAATAATACTTAATAATATGTACAACATTCTTGCAAAGCAACATTCCTGATGAATGGTTGACACTGAGGGAACATTTATTTGCAACCCAAAGATGTCCTACATCCGGTCACGTGAGCTGATGTCCTTCGGTGTGTTTGTTTACGACTGCGTATATCAACGTGGACATTTAGATTTGCGTAGGTCGTGTGTCGCAGTGACGTATGTTCGTCATGAAGAATACACTATTGGGCTCGTAAGTAGGTCACGGCACGTCGCGGGACCTCAATACCTTTTCGAATGGTCTCATGGTTGACAGTTAGGAACCTTGTTATCTTTGTAGGAATAACAAATTTCCGTCTATCCATCTCCAAATTAGCCAACTATTACGACTGTCAAGAGCTGTGACAGCCAAGCATGGTTGTACACTTGGTCCGCTCTAGAAAAGTGTTAATTGGCGGTCGCGCAATTTGGAACCAGAACGGGTTAATGAATATACGCTTGTCACCAGCAATCTGGTACAAAAAGTAAGCTGGGTCCCATCTCGCATATCGCAAGTTGGCGCACGCAAAGGGAGCTGGGAACCAGCTTAGTACCGGAAGTAGCACCTCAAGAGATTTACAGACTGTATTACAGGGGAACCTGTGGTGTGGTCGTTTTTGGAGTGAGCGTCAGTGCCAGACCGACATGATTCTGTTTCCTTGTTGTCATCTTCTAGATGTTTCTGAAGTTGTAAACATTTAAGATCCCTATTGAATTCACCCCTCCCTCATGAAGCTTGAAGCTTGTACGAAGTATTGTAACTGAATTATTGTGTTGTGTGGCAGTACATATTGATGACAGTTTGTTTTAGTGATTAGCAGTAGCAGCAGATATTTGAAGCACTGGTAAAATATCAGTGGCGGCAATCACCGGACAATAAAAGAAAGTGTGATAAGAGTTAAGCCGCTGGTTGTTGTAAACACTCATAGCGACGAAAGGGTGTTCTGTGTCTTACTCGACGTGAGTTCGGTCTTCTGTACCGTACTTGCCAAGAGTTTGTAAAGGATCATGTTGCATTATCGACCTAACGAAAGAAAGCTTAAAATATATCCAAAGCCGGACAGTTCGACATTGCTACAGTATCTCATTTAGTGGTCTACGCTCAGTGCGTTTGTTGAATCACACGTCACTCTATCCCCTGTATATCCTGCTGCAAAATTCTATGTTCGCTTCCCTCCAACCCTCCTCTTCCTGGCCACCTCTCTCTTCTGTCTGTTTCCATTTTGTACATTTTTGGCATATATACATTATATTAATGTATATATTTCTGTGTCAATAAACATTAGGGTTGGCCTGGATCTTGTGGGCTGTTATTATACATACGTAATCTGTATTCAAAGTTACTGCATGATGGCACTTCAGCCGAAATCCGTTCCCATTCTGCTTCGGAAGGGAATATTTGCCTCTACCGTATTAATGTTTGCTTTTCAGCAAAAAGTGGGATTGCTATATAATTTGCTGCTGACAACACCGTTGCCCATTGCTGCTGCTGGCAACTTTAGTTGCCCCGCGCGTTCTAGCATACTCCATATCTATCAATGCAGCCCTGAGGAATCTGACCCTGAAGTTACAATGTCTATTTATTTTACATTCCTGCCTTCATATTCTTCTTTCCAAAGCAAACGTTTAAATGGATATGTGTAAAAACCCGTTATTCCACCAGACCTCTCCTGCACTGCCGTGTCACAAGGGCGCCATCTTGTTACTGGGGCTCCATCTTGTCCCCCAAACGCTTACGGGATCAAAGAACCATGTATTGTATAATTCTGAACATGCAATTGGAACGGAACATCCTCAAAGATGGTTATGACTTTTATGGCGTGGAAAGTGAACTGGGAAATAACTGGGTCGGTTGAACAAGAAACACCTGAACGCTCTCCATCAGCTGATGAATTCTTTGACAATTGTTGGCTGCGGTCGAAGAACGTTAATAAAAAAATCAAACTGTCAACATGTTGACAAACGATAGTACCTACCGTAAGCCCTCGTTTACCGGGACATGTTTCGCGCTGCCTTTGGCAAAAAAATGGGGTCTCTTCTTTGTGAGGCATTTAGAAGCTACCATGAGGAACAGGAACGATTGTTTATAGATGGACAACTTCTCATTGGAGTTGAGGTATTAACATCTACACCGAAACGTCGCATCCATTGCAATGAGAAGTTGTCTGTCCATACAAAATCGTCCCTGTTAAAAAAATACGATCATTATATCTAACTGTTTGCAAATTTATGTTAAAACGCAAAACAATATGTGATTTTCCATGTGTCGTCCGGCATCTCTAGTATTTTCAATTAGTATTATGAATTCTCCACGGTCGACGTCAGGCATCCGGTGAATTACGTGTGCTAACCTAAGTTTATGCAGCAAACACTGATTGGTGTACTTTTTAACCTAGAACATAGAAAAAGAAAAGAAATCGCTGGAAAAAGGACTTCATTAGGACTATCAACAGAATAGCGAAATGGCGACAGAGATGTAAGATCGGATGTTATAAAACGTATCAAAGAAACATACAGTTGTATGACTAGTGTGTGGGAACTCCACTGGTATTCAGAAGAAAACTTTAGCTTGGTATCACTGTGGACAAGCATTCTGTAACACGCATGTGTTGATTGGCACAGACACACACAAACACACACACACACACAAAATCTCAAGCAGTGACACATGTTCCTAGGTTCCTAGTGTTGTTGCACGAACATAATTGGCAGTATTACGTATTCATCACGATCTGTCATAATTGAACGTCGTGATTGAGTACTGTTTTAATGTAATTAAACGATATTTAATCTGTTCCTGAGGAAAGTCAAGACTTGGTAATTCTTTTCCGTTGACATTAGTTATTAGTTTGTTGTTTGTCGTTTAACGCCGCACTTAAAACCGAAATGTTACAAAATGGGCGTAATTTCTGAGAATTTTTTTTTTATCAGATTAAGCAAAAAACTTTGAGGAATCCGGGCACAGATAGATACAGTGGTAACTGCCCGAAAATTCCACCGATGACACAATTTGAAGTTAATGACCGAGGTGTCCTTGCGTTGTAAACTAATTTTAACGCTGCACTCAATAATATTCCAGTCGTATTGCAGAGGTCTGTAAATACTCGAATCTGGACCAGACAATCCAATGATGAACATTATAATATAAGTATCGATCTTCGCATTTGGTGAGTGAGTTAAGTTTTACGACGCAATCAGCAATATTCCAGCTATATGGCGGCGGTCTGTAAAAAATCGAGTCATGATCAACACCGTGAGCATCCATTACGCAATTATGATACGATGACATTTGCGAGAAAAGGTTTAACTTCCAAAGTTCTCTTCCAAATACGGGCAGTTGTTGTTTAGTTATAACTGTTGTCATAGATGAATGGCAGTGTCTTTGTTCTTGGTAAACTGGTAATAAATAATGACCCGTGAAGATCCGGGTTAGAATTGGTCTTCAGCAACCCATGCTTGTCGTAAGAGGCGACTAACGGGATCTGGTGGTGAGGCTCAGTGACGTTGACACACGTCATCGTATCCAAGTTGCGTAGCTCGATAATGTTATGACAATCACTGGACTGACGGACCGCCGTCATACAGCTGGAATATTGCTGAGTGAGTTACACAACAAACCAACGGGGCACTAAACACCCTGTGTGTGTCTTTTGGCGGGTGTGGGTGTGTGGTGGCATTTGTGGATGTTAGTGTTCATGCGTGTGGGTGTGGGTGAGGTCTTGGATGTAAGTGAAGAAGTATAAGTAAGTGGTATCAATTTCTCTTGTTCGAAGTCAATCAGAGTGTCTAATTGCCCAGGGCACACATCACGATGATCAACAAAGGCTTGAAGTGAAATTGTTTCTCTACCTTTAATACTCCGAGGTGATCGATCACCAGCTTGATGTCTCGTTTTCCCCTCCTCAAATGGTTCCTGTAATGACGACATGTTATGTGACAGAACATTCATTCAAATGTGTTTGTGATTGGATTTATGATTTTGAGAGAGAGCGGTAGTGACCGACATATATAGTTTAGAAATGTAAGCACATACGACAAAGAGAGACAGTCTGCTTTATATGTCTCTTATTTCATCCCCAGGGGATACACAAACTGGGTCAAGGTCACAATGTGGGTTATTGTCTCACTGTGACAACTTCCTCAATGTTACACCTATCAGGTGATGTCTGAATCCACTGTGGCTCTTCGTCCTAGTCTGTTGCACAACATCTTGTCAATGCGATGAAAATATACTCTTAAAAAAAGTAGGGGAACTTCATTTTTAATTTACGATTTAAAAAATGGGAGATATATCGGAGTCAATCAATTTTGCTATGATAATAATGAATTTTTTGAGAGTGCATTACCACTTGCACTTCCGTATGACCATAGTTGTTTTACAGTAATCGCTCTTTAAAGATGATTTGTGCATGACGTGAAATTTGCATGTGTACGATTTTCATTTTCAAACAAAAACGAAACGACTAGAAACAAACACTAACAACTGTGTGATGCAAGATGATTGTCAAAATTAATGGTCTACGGTGATTTATCGACCTTCTTTCACTACAATCCCAATCAAAACAAATATTCCCTTTGCCAAAGATGGAACTAGAGTTAGAATTACCAAACCGTTTAAAGCTGGCCCTCTGTCCGCCTTTCGTCAGAGACTAGTGTGTCCTTAGAATAAAAGGACAAGTAGTGGCAAGGACCTTTTGTGGTGTTTGAGAATGTCAACTTTCAAATATGAAGAAAGATAGAGAAAACTTGAATTTTTTTTTTATTCAAATGGGTCTTTTCATGTTTGCGCGGAGGTGGGGGTAGCCTAGTGGTTAAAGCGTTCACCCGGGTTCGATTCCCCACATGGGTACAATGTGTGAAGCCCATTTCTGGTGTCCCCCTCCATGGTATTGCTGGACTATTGCAAAAAGCGGCGTAAAACTAAACTAATTCACAAGGGGTGGTTGAACTGTTCTGAACCTAACTCATGTTAACTGAGCACAAATGGACGACAGCGCAGCTGCACCAGATGGGGGCGTGTCGGAAAGAACCTCGGAATGTCTGGCTTGGTGTGCGTAAAGATATATGCAGGGCTGAATTTCAAAAATTCCTAGGATTGATCTGGAAGTATTTAAGCAACGATAGGGCCTGTGGTAGTTTATCGTCAATCAGCGAAGGAGTTGAAGGTCTTCCTGACCTTGGATCATCTGCGTGGCTCCTTTTGTGCCCCTTGTGATCGTTTCCTCAGCGAAGGAGTTGAAGGTCCTCCTGACCTTGGATCATCTGCGTGGCTCCTTTTGTGCCCCTTGTGATCGTTTCCTCAGCGAAGGAGTTGAAGGTCTTCCTGACCTTGGATCATCTCAGCGAAGGAGTTGAAGGTCTTCCTGACCTTGGATCATCTGCGTGGCTCCTTTTGTGCCCCTTGTGATCGTTTCCTCAGCGAAGGAGTTGAAGGTCTTCCTGACCTTGGATCATCTCCTTTGCTCCTTTTGTGCCCCTTGTGATCGTTTCCTCAGCGAAGGAGTTGAAGGTCTTCCTGACCTTGGATCATCTGCGTGGCTCCTTTTGTGCCCCTTGTGATCGTTTCCTCAGCGAAGGAGTTGAAGGTCTTCTTGATCATCTCCTTTGCTCCTTTTGTGCCCCTTGTGATCGTTTCCTCAGCGAAGGAGTTGAAGGTCTTCCTGACATTGGATCATCTGCGTGGCTCCTTTTGTGCCACTTTTAAACAAGAGGCAAAACAAGACTCCATCTTCTAAAGTTGACACCAAAGATGACCATTGGTAGTCTGTTTTGTCCACTTCCATCAACAGAAGTTAGTTAGCACATCCTATGCGTTCCTAAATATGCTGCATTGTTGAGCATTTGTATCATATACTCGTATATAGTATATATACTTACACATACATGCTTAGTAATCTCAAAGGTTGTGGTTCAAGTGCTACAGGGGCGGCGAGGTAGCCCAAGGCAAAACATTGATTACCCAGCAGTCGCGTTTCCTGTTGACTGGGTTCCGTTCTATTACGCAACTTAGTACAATAACCAGTCCAGAATTTTTAGACCAATTCATTTAACTGGATACATAAATATTAATCATTAATCAGTATTATTTGGTACATCTAAGCACTTGTATATTGGAACACTACGCTCCTTATAATCCTTGCAAACATGTCGTGCAGCGTGCTCTTTTGTACAGCGAGCGCTGACAAACAGGAATCTGGAAATCGGGGAAATCTCAACACGATGCTCTCCCGCTAGAAAAGTTTGGCGGTCTGGTACGGACTTGATATTATATTAATCACATTGTGCATTACAGAACTACACTGAATCAGCGCAGAACACACATAACAGGTGTAACCAGTGAGCCAGATGAATTGTGAATCATTTTACGACCTCATCAAACTGCGGCAGTCTGTGACGCCTTAGTTGAGGTCTTGCTGCCTTCACCTCGCCATAAAATATAGAAATACGATGTTATTAAAGTTTGAAATTAAAATGCAATTATAAATACCATTTTCTTATGAAACAAGGAATTGGAATTCAGTGTAACCATAGTTGTTTGTGATGTCTATTTTCACTTTCACACGGGAAAATTCGGATAGGCTGAAAAGTAGGTCATTGTCTGAATAGGTTAATGAGACTCATGTTTTGGTTTGAGTGGTTAAAGCGTTCGCTCGAAACGCCGATGACCCGGGTTCGATTCCCCACGTGGGTACAATGTGTGAATCAGATTTCTAGTGTACCCCGCAGTGATATTGCTAAAAGTGGCGTAAAACCATGCTCACTCACTCACTGAAAACACCCGGCTAAACCAAACAAAGAACCGTTTCGATGTTGAGCGTCCACTTCATCCCTGTAAATATCATTAATGTCATGTAATGTTTATAAGACGACACCCTTCAGCAACTAATCTACCAGTTTAGATATTGTAATGTGTGTAAAATCTTGCCACTCTGACTCGCGACTTACCCCCGGGGGTAGAAGTGCTGTACTGTCACCCTGGTACCCTATTACGCTCGGGAAGCATGTTGTCAGCGATACACCCCCGGGGAAGAGACAGACGACGGCGACATTGTCTGTCAACAAAGTTACTAGTAAACAGACAGGCTGTCATTAGTTATGCTGTTTGTCGTGTGTACATTTCAGAGTATATTTACTTACTGAATGCACGATTTACAGACAGCAAACTTAAGCGTTGTGCAGCTGAAAAAAAGTGTGCGCTCACGTACGCTGAAGAAACATCAACTTGGCGTATAGTGGATACCCAACTACACACACATACACGCATACGCACATGAACGACGCATACGCACATGAACGGAACATCCTCAAAGATGGTAATGAGTGAGTGAGTTAGTTTTACGCCGCGTGTAGCAATATTCCAGCAATATCACGGCGGGGGGCACCAGAAATGAGCTTAACACATTACACCCAACTGGGGAATCGAACCCGGGTCTTCGGCGTGACGACCGAACGCTTAAACCACTTGGCTCCTCCATCGCCCCCAAAGATGGTAATGAATTTTATGACGTGCGACAATTTGTAAAGTAACTGTGCTGGAAATAACGGGTTGATGACATGATATCTGATATAAACAGAATAAAGAAACGTCGACAGATATGTAACATAAGATGTTATAAAAGGTTTGTCTGAACATGTCTAAGAAACATACAGTTGTATAACTAGTGTTAGAGAACACTACTGGTATTTACTTTTTTCAGAAGAAAACTTTAGTTTGGTATCGCAGTGGAAAAGCGTTATTTAACTGGCATGTGCTTATTGGTACAAACAGACAGACGGGCACACAGACACAGACACATAGACACGCACGTGCTGCTGCTGATATTTCAAAGGTCAGACGGTCAATGCTGTTATTCGTCGCCGCCTGCAATTCCCCTAGCTATGTTCCGAACGTCCGCTGAGATTTAAGCAACGTGAAGCGTAACGAACGATTCCATAAGGACGCGGCAGCATGAACTAACGTGCCAATAAGCAAGTTACCGAGCTCACTACCACTTCACCGAACCCACCCACGACAAGCATGACTTTCATAACTCCTGGTCGCAGAACAGGTATGGTGGGTTTCGGAATTTGGTAATGATAACCCAGGGAATCAAACCACCGTGTCCAGGGAACCTTATCTACTGTACCAAAGAGGTGGAACCGACACATATGGAAACCTGTCTAATTTGTTCAGGAAGCGTAAAGGTGTCACAATATATTTATCATTATATTTAAGTGCACAATGTTATATTTTTCTCAGGTAAAGGTATCATGTACTGTCGAAAAATTATTTGGTGACAATCATTTTTGAGTAATCGAGAATGGTTTCGAGTCTGTTTGTGTAACCTATGGCTTAATTGATAATGATCTATATTTTTTTAACTTTCAACCTTGATCAAATAATTGTTCATTTAGATATGTCAACATTTTATAAAATCAGGGTTCTTTTAAATTTGTTTGTAATTGTTTCATTAAATTGTTTAAATACAGAAAATGAAAATACCCCGCCAACATGCCTACAGTCTGAGAAACTATAGTCAAGATTATATCATACATGGAGACTAAAGTGTCTTCTACCTAGAAGCAGGGCCGTGGGGTAGCCGAGTGGTTAAAGCGTTTGCTCGTCACGCAGAAGACCCGGCTTCGATTCCCCACGTAGGTATAATGTGTGAGGCCCATTTCTGGTGTCCCCCGCCGTGATATAGCTGGAATATTGCTAAAAGCGGCGTAAAACTAAACTCACTCATTCACCAAGAAGTAAGTATCATCGACATTACTGAAAGTTTCTGTCACCAAGATGATGAAGTGTTTTTAGACTGCAACACAAATACTCTTCACATGAACACCTGCATGCATGAGCGTGTGGAAAGTATGATAAATGGACGTATAAATTATAGACCAGTTACTCGGGATATCTTTATCATATCCAATCAAGAGAAGGAGGAATACAGAGGCCGCTGGGCCATGAACGACATTAAGTCTTTACGTTGTTCTCAGTGAATGTACGACTCGACCGGACTGTGGGCTTACTTACGCAGAACACGTGTTTCTTGTTAAATTTACTTCTTTGAAGTCATTGTGGGTGTTTGTCGCTTTTAATCAACTGTCAGATGTTGTATTGTTGTACATTTTTATAGACACTGTCTCTGACTGGCTTTGTTCCTTGTCTCTAAACCCATCCAACTAATTGAAGTGCGTGAGTACGTATACCTCAGTGCGTGAGTACGTATACCTGAATGCGTGAGTACGTATACGTGAATGCGTGAGTACGTATACCTGGGTGCGTGAGTACGTATACCTGAGTGCGTGAGTACGTATACCTGAATGCGTGAGTACGTATATTTGAGTGCGTGAGTACGTATACCTCAGTGCGTGAGTACGTATACCTGAATGCGTGAGTACGTATACGTGAATGCGTGAGTACGTATACCTGGGTGCGTGAGTACGTATACCTGAGTACATGCATACCAACGTGAACTAAACGGCTTATTACCGCCTTACTTTGACCAGGAAATTTCGTAAATTTCTTCCTTAGCTTTAAAAGAATTCAGTGAGTGGGTGAGTTGTTTTTAGCAATATTCCAGCAATATCACCCAAAAGATCTTCACACATGGACCCATGAGCGGAATCGAACCCGGGTCTTTGGCGTGACGAGCGAACGCTTTAACCACTAGGCAACCCCTCCGTCCCCTTTAAATACATGCTGCAGGACTGAACAATGAAAAAATGCCTCCAATAAGATTAAGCGTGCACATCAAAGTTACAGTTAGGTCTAACGGTCCCTGCGGAGTTACGCCATCTCCTTAAATAGGGAAACCTTTCACGAAGCAACCTTTACTAAGTGTTAACCTTTACTCTTTAACATTGCACTAAGGATACCTTAGTGACTTACGATCACCTTAGTGCTTTGTGAAAGGAGGCCCTTCACCCTCTCCGGGATAACAGCATTTATAAGAGACATCGGGCGATGTTATACACAAAAAGTTGTTATTCGTAAACATGACGATTTCTTATTTCCTCATCAACGTGTAGAATGATCAAACAACCATATTAATAGTTTATGGTAATATCTGGCAAGTAAACGCCAAAGTCTGTCAGGTCAAATGGTTTTATTGTGAGACTTTAATAGAAAACAGGTAACTATTAATGTACTTGGGCCCGGCCCGATCCACAAAACGTTCGTAGTGTTCCGACATTCGTAAGCCTATGATAAACTATAGCGTTAGCGTTACGACAGGTCGTAACGTTTCGAACGTTTGCGGATCGGGACCTGGAATTTTCTTTATTTATGGGCTAAAAAGTCCAGGTTGATTGTTATACTGCTTGACTGTATTTTAAATTCAGCATTTATTTCAAGCTTATGTCGGGCAATGGATCAGTTGGATTATAGTGAAAATGGACCCCAGAGAAAACGGCCAAAAAATAATTAGAGAAAACGGCCACCGCTGCTGGAGAAAACGGCCTCTTGGCCAAGAGAAAACGGGCATTATATCTAACAGAAAACTATATGTATTTGATTTTGCTTTTAAATTCTAAATCAATATTATAATAAGAAGGCAACAACAATGATAACATAGCCATGTCAAAGTTTTAGGTGTGCACAATATTGGCACTGAAGGAGAGTAACGGTTGATCACCATACAAGGAACCATGGCGGAACTACAAGAACAAAAGTTGGAATTAGTTAAAACAGACTTCTTTATTCACATTTGATGTAATTCAATATTCAAGTAATCCGCTCATTAATACAAACAATACATATACCTTATTAGCTTTGTTCTCTATCATCAACTAATCTTACCTGTAAAATCTATTGAAACAACCAATCAATTTTCAAGGGTTAAACCGCTATGGATATTGAAACTGAAAAAAACCCACAATCAATCATTTTTAAAAGCGTATCTCCAATGACGTAAATCACTATTATTAAGAATTTATATACTCATAAAATCTCCTTTGATCTTGGTGCGACTTTTGTTGCCGTTTCCCAAGCAACACAGGCCGTTTTCTCAAGCTTCGGTGGCCGTTCTATCCAGCTAAGTGGCCGTTTCTCGATTTTGGGGGGGATCAGTTTTCTCTGGGGTCCGTTTTCTCAGTATCTCGATCGGTTCACATCCTTTTTCGGAATTATGCCTTTTATGACGGGACCACTAGTTTTAGTTCGGTGTACCCGAAGTTCGTTATGTCCGTTAGTTTTCTGTGAGTGTGTGCCCCAACAGCTAATGTTCTGTTCTTTATATTTCATACTCAACCCAAGGAACGTGATGGTGCCCAACAGGTAATAAAGTCAACAGCTAATGTTCAGTTCTTTATATTTCAGACTCAACCCAAGGAACGTGATGGTGCCCAACAGCTAATGTTCAGTTCTTTTCATTTCAGACACACCCCAAGGAACGTGATGGTGCCCAACAGCTAATGTTCTGTTCTTTATATTTCAGACTCAACCCAAGGAACGTGATGGTGCCCAACAGCTAATGTTCAGTTCTTTATATTTCAGACTCAACCCCAAGGAACGTGATGGTGCCCAACAGCTAATGTTCAGTTCTTTTCATTTCAGACTCACCCCAAGGAACGTGATGGTGCCCAAAAGCTAATGTTCTGTTCTTTATATTTCAGACTCACCCCAAGGAACGTGATGGTGCCCAAAAGCTAATGTTCTGTTCTTTATATTTCAGACACACCCCAAGGAACGTGATGGTGCCCAACAGCTAATGTTCTGTTCTTTATATTTCAGACACACCCCAAGGAACGTGATGGTGCCCAATAGCTAATGTTCAGTTCTTTTCATTTCAGACTCAACCCAAGGAACGTGATGGTGCCCAACAGCTAATGTTCTGTTCTTTATATTTCAGACACACCCCAAGGAACGTGATGGTGCCCAATAGCTAATGTTCAGTTCTTTTCATTTCAGACTCAACCCAAGGAACGTGATTGTGCCCAAAAGCTAATGTTCAGTTCTTTATATTTCAGACAAACCCCAAGGAGTGTGATGGTGCCCAACATCTAATATTCCGTTCTTTTCTCATATTCTTCGGGAAGGTTTAAATCGAATATTTCAAGGAGCAGATCTGTGAACATGAACAAGGCGACATCCAGCCGATACACTGTCCTTGTAAACTATAATACAGCCATTCCCAATTACACAAGAGATACAATTGTTCACAGAATACACTTGCGTCACATTAAAGATTTTCCTTTCATATGCTATACTTCACACACTCTCTCGGGTTCGAGTCAAACCTAACGATAATGAAATATGCAATTAATCGATTTTATCGCTTGTGCGATCCCTCGAGGTACATACAAAATTCGATTACTCGAAAATGAAGAAAGGTTCCTCTGTTTTGAAAAAGGTTTTGAATTATACATGTGCATGCTGTATTAGAATCCTCCCCGGAGACAGCCGCTTCCTCAAGCACTTGAAATAGATTCCTATTGTTGTCAAAGTTACCAACCAACCAAATGCTGTATTAGCACAAAATAACAGAGAATTTGAAAAATATCCTTCCGTGAAATACAATGGTGTATTTACTCAGAAGAGCAGCTGCCAGTGATCAATGTGATTTGACAGGTCACATGGTCAGCCGAATCCCTGTTAATAAAACCCGTGACAATTGCCTAGCCTCTGCGTGCGTTTATGACGGGTTCCACCTGTCGAGTAGGATGCGCTCATCTTTTCGTGAACACCAAATACCATCTCTATTTTCATACCAGGCTCGATTATTTACAGATCGCCGCCATATAGCTGGAATATTGCTGAGTGCGGCGTAAAACTAAATTCACTCACTCACTCTATTTTGATAGTGATTCATGAACATAATGATTTGATCAGGTGTACAACCGACTCTACATTTAGTTGAGAATTCTTATCAATTAATGTGGAAAGGGATTGTAGGGGTTTTCCATGAGAATGTTTCAGACTGTATTTTAATGTATATCTAATGTACTAAAGAAAATGTATTTGAGCTAGATGTTATATTTAGCAACGTAGATATTCTGGCAGCATAGCTCTTCACTATGAAAATGTTGAAAACTGTTTGTTAATCTCAATTCCACCATGACACCTTCAGTCACGGCTGCAGGCCTACGCTTTTAAACGATATATACTCTTCAAGAAAAGAAGGGGAACATCATTTTAAATTTACGATTGTAAAAAATTGGAAGATATATCGGAGTCAATCAATGTTGATATGATAATAATGAATGTTTTGAGAGTGCATCACCACTTGCACTTCCTTATGATCATAGCTGTTTGTACAGTTATCCCTCTTTAAAGATGACTGATGTATGACGTGAAATTTGCATGTATTTTCATTTAAAAAACAACAACAAAAAAAACCGTCTACAGTGATTTATCGACCTGCTTGAAAACCGTCAAAATCAGGAATGCACGTGTATGGGGCTACTGCGTTGTGCACGTGCGTCCCATGCGTTGTGCACGTGCATCCCATGCGTTGTGTTTAGGGGTGGTAATAAAGAGAAATGGTGGTGCGTTCATAAGATGTCTGTCTTTGAAAAGTTTGTTAAAGCTTATATTCCCTATCCAAATTGAAAGTTCTGGTTCCCTTACTTTTTTGGAAGAGTATATATAGAGTCCAAGATGCGACTTTGAAACTGCCCCCTTTGTCGCCCGTTTGTGGAATGAACACTGTTATTCAAAACGGTTATGGGGACGATTATGTTGTTCATCAACGTTCATTATCAGGGTCTTAGATTCGAACTTTGCAAATTGGGCCCCGCCAGACTGGATGAATGTCTAACTTATGCATTTCACACATTCTAGGGCCAAGTTAATCTACTTGTAGTTGATCACTGGAAAGTCCTTGTAAAACACTGCTTTGTGTAACTGATAAAAGCGGCAAAACCTTTTCCATAATCCTGAGACAACGCCATCGTCCATCTTATGATTCCGGCCAAATGCCAGGGTAAAACTGCCACCTGATGGACTCCAAGCTCTGCTACACATTCAAAACCAAACGGACTTGTGACATATTTTGGCAGGAACTAGTATTTTATTAAAAAACAAGCATGTGTTACAAATAACACCAAACAACATATTTCCACATAACAATATCGCGTTACTTAAATTTACATAAGATTAGATAAGATGTAGACTTTCTGCTCAACACTTTACTTCAGCTTGTACAACTATGTATGGCGATGACAATACATCTCTAAGGGTTTCTCAGCTAGTTTGGCTTATGGTGGCACTTCACCATGACATGTACCCCTTCAGGTGTGCTGGAAGCAACCTAAACGACGATTGATTCTAAATACACAAAGACAATGACGCAAAGCCACAATCAACACAATGACAGTTATGTCATTATGACATTAAAAATGTCTTGGCTTCTCGAAGTTTTATAACATGAGCAAAACAATAAGTCGTCCGGGTACGAGCAATAAGACACAATCAGTCCGGTTCCAGATGGCGGCAATCCGATCCTTATTTTCGTTCTCGCTTAACATAAAGCTTGTCTACTGCTCATGATCTCGAACGGAAAGATACTACAAACATACCATCGCAAATAGGGCCCGTAAGTAGGTCACGGCACTTCGCGAGACCTCAGTACTTCCGGTGACAAATAACGTTTCATACCTTTTCGAATTGTCTCATGGTTTTCAGTTGACAGTAAGGAACCGACAAACCTTGCAGAAATAACAATTTTCCGATTTAACCATCCCCAAATTAGCCAACTATTACAATTGTCAACAGCTGTGACAGCCAAGCATGGGCTGTACACTTGGTCCGGTCTAGTAAAGTTATATTTGGCGGTCGCGCAATTTGGAACCAGAACTGGTGTTGATAACCTTCGCATTTTAGTATCCTCGAAATTGTTGTCGCTGAAGCCTTTCATCAGTTTCCGTAGGACTTTCCAGGTTCTTTTTGACAAACTCGGGGACATCATCGTGTTACTTTCTAAGACTCAGTTTTTTAATAAAACACAAAAATCGAAGCTTGAATGTGGACTTGTGTTGTGGGTGTACGTCATCCCAAGACAAAGGCTGTCGGACATGCATCGCAATGCACAGACCTCCACTGGCTCTTCTTTAAACCCTTTGTGGATAACAAAGTCGCTGATTTCATGTCGGAAATAAGACACTTGAGCTGCTTGAGCTGAAAACAATAAACAGGTTGATGAGAGGGTTTCATATTGAACATCTTTGTGTGTGTGAGGTTAGTTTTACACCGCACTCAGCAATATTCCAGCTATATGGCGGCGGTTTGTAAATAATCGAGGCTAGACAGACAATCCAGTGATCAACTGCATGGGCATCGATCTGCAAAAATTGGGATACGATGACATGTGCCAAACAAGTCAGCGAGCCTTACCACCCGATCCCGTTACGACAAGCATGGGTTGCTGAAGATCAATTCTAACCCGGATGTAACCCGAACATCTTGTGATCAAGGGATGTTGCGCTTACAGAATGGGATTCGAACCCACGATATTCGGATCCTGTCGCGGTCAAGGATGAGAATAGCTCGGACGTTAGAGGGTCAGCTTATACTGCACAATCTGGTTCGAATCAGAACTTGATTATAACTCCACAAACATTCGTGCACTTGTGGTTTCACCCTACGCAAGTACGTTAAAAAGTTGCTTCTGTTCACCCAGCAGTGAATGGGTACCCGGTGGTATATGACTGTAATACTAGCGCCTCACTAGCGCAAAATAAATAGGCATTATTGTTATCATCTGCCTGGTATATCCATTTAGACGCAGTTTCAGTCACTTTGGACTTATGTTCCGACGTGTCCTATGGCGGATACTTTACTATTTCCACGTTTTCTCTCACATATAGATGTATAAGATAAATGTTTTACTTTTAATACTTCATAGAAAATCCACAATTCTGTGAACTAAAAATACCGCTACCTGCATCGTATGTGTTGAGCATTGCTGAATCTGTTTTCAGATAACTTCGAAATGAGACTTCATGTAATCCGCCTGTCCCAAGATCAGGATCCGCAGAATCTGAAATATAAAGTGACTGAGTTTAGTTTTAGGCCGCTTTTAGCAATGTTCCTAATATCACAGCGGGGACACCAGCAATTGGCTTCACACATTGTGCGGGAATCGAACCCGGGTCTTCGGCGTGACGAGCGAACGCTTTAACCACTAGGCTACCCCACCGCCCCGAGTGAAGCAAATAAAAAGAATGACTTTACATCATCGAGTTTTTAGCACCGAAATATTTATTGCCACCATTGTGTTTGTTCATACTCACGTCCACTCTCACAGATGAAAGGAGAGCCTCGTGTACAGTCCATAGATTCCCACTGTCCGTGTTTTGGAGACTGTCCACTGTACTGGACAACGCATTGGTCAGTGGCAGGTTGCCCCGGTAACCAATTCGTTGTCAAACTATTAGCTGAATGAAAATAATTTTATTTATTCTAAAATATATTTTCTTACTTCTCACAGCAGGCAGAACTAGGGCTGGCTATGGATATAGATCATCGAGGTCGATTACCGTTAAATGAAAATCAATAAATATCGTAGATGTAACTTTGAGCAAAAGTGACAAAGAAATATGAAAAATGTCAACATATTTTACATCAACAAAATATCATGGATCTGAATTTTAGATTCAGCCTACAAAATTATCTTTATATGTATGTGTTTGAGATATGGCTGGGTGTGGAAAGGTGTGTATGGATCCATGAACAAGTTTCTCCTTCTCCCTGTTCAAAAAGTCAAAGCACCCCCTTATACCATACAGCAGTGTCATACAAACACCACACGCGTAATTAACATTTCGCATTGTCGCGCGGCAGATAGATGCTCATGCTGTTGATCACTGGATTGTCCGGTCCAGACTCGATTATTTACAGACCGCCGCCATACAGCTGGAATATTGCTGAGTGCGGCGTAAAACTAAACTCGCTCGCTCCGCCACCTCCAGTGGCGTCACTCTCTATCTCTCATTCCCTACGCCGACTCTCCCTATACGCTTCCAGAACTCATTTCTGTTGTCCTCACACATACAGCTGGAATATTGCTGAGTGCAGCGTAAAACTAAACTCACTCACTCATTGTCGCGCATTTTAAAACACTTTCCTGACAGAAATGGCAACAATGTGACATATTTTGACAACTGTCGCATTGTCCCATTGTCGCTTTTTTGTCAAATACAAAAGATATTGTTTAAAGCTTCAATGCGACAAATTGCCGCAGTTTGGTTAATTTTCACACTTTTTTGCTTGTAAAAGCGACAATGCGGCAACCCGACAATGTCCCTCCAAGGATTCCATACATTCCAGTCAGTGGGCTTGATATCGATACAGGTTATTGATATCGATAATCGTTAATTAAATATCGATCGATTAACGATAAATATTTTTCATTTATATTTAAAATCACCGGTGATTATTGACATGTTTATGCATGGATAAATAACAAAACAGCATCCTGTACATAATTTAGAAGCAGTCCATGAATAAAGACCTAACCAAGAAAAAATTCTTTATTCGCAGAGTGTATGTAGGCCATCGGCCCATAATAACCTTGTGTATTGTGTGAGTAAACTAAAACTATAGTTCATCACTAGAGGTTATGTACGATATTATCGTTGCCATTACTTTTATATTGATAATCGTTAATAATTCTTCCCATCGATGATATTTCCGATTATCGATCTTTTAGCCAGGGCTAATCCCATACCAGTGGGTAACAAGTACAATTTTTAACGCCTCTTAGCATGACGCGGCCAGGGGAATGACCCATCAGTCTTCCGCTCTCAGTCCAGATGCTGACCCGTGAAGATCCAGGTTAGAACTGGCCATGCTTGTCGTATGAGGCGACTAACGGGATTGGGTGGTCAGGCTCGCTGACTTGGTTGACACATGTCATCGTATCCCAATTGCGTAGATTGATGTTCATACTGTTGATCATTGGATTGTCTGCTCCAGACTCGATTATTTACAAACCGCCGCCATATAGCTGGAATATTGTTGAGTGCGGCGTTATACAACAAACAAACAAACACAAATCCAGATGCTAGAAATATTACCTACCTGTACCGTCAGGCCAGAGGTGGGTGGCCGTCGACACGTTGTATCTGAGGCCAATGTAGAATTTGTTGGAGGTAACCCTGTCAAAAAGAAGACGTCAGGTTCAAAATTATGTTCTTGTCTGCGAAAATGAAACCTAGCCTTAAAATGTTCACTGTGACAGAGTATGCTTTTCTTTACCAGTCGATAGCTAGTGAAGAGATACATTATAAGGTTTAACGAAGCGGAATTCGGGTTGAAACTTCGGTTTTAGGTTCAGAGGAATTATTCAAATCAGGAAAAAAATGTCACTTGAAGTTTACTGAGAAAAAGCATACTGCATTTCCTGATTGGCAACATCTTGGGTGTAAGACATCTTGGCAAGAAGTAAATATCATCATGGGACCAGAGAGGGCAGCAACAAACATCACATTTAAATCAGGTTTAACGAAGCGGATATTTTCCGGGTTTAGGTTAAAAATGGAAGCACATGTCATCATATGTTTACAGAGAAGATACATACTGCACTTCCTCATGGGTAACATCTAAGAAACACGTGGGGTAAGACATTTTTGGCAAAAAAAGTAAGTAATCCCGATGGACCAGACAGGACAACAACAAGTACCGTCTTTATATAAGGTATACGAAGCAGCGATTGTCGCGTTTATCTTAAGAAGTTGTCAAAAACGGAAGCAAATATCCTCTTAAGTTTACAGAGAAAAAACATGCTGCTCTTCCTCATTGGTAACATCTAGGTAACACATGGGGTAAGATATTTTAGCAAGACGTAAGTATTCCAAACAACAAGTACCATCTGTTAACGCCCCATCCATTGGATATTTGGTTATACGCGGGTTGGTTCGCCCGACCGAGGTTTGAATGCCTTTAGATTCTTGTATATATGCTCTGATATTGCTGACTACGGCTTAGGACAAGTCACGTAGGGGTAGCCAAGTTTGTCACGTCTACGGCCTGTTCCAGACACGGGTACAATATATAATGATAAACCTGTCGCTTTCTACTTCAAAGGAAAATCATTAACGCTTTAGAACCAAGAACGTATGCTCATGGTCAGAGAGAAGAAGGCTGAATGTGTAAAAAAACGGCTTTTTACGTTGACGTGAATACATCGATCTAACTATACACATCACAGTTGCTGCTGATTGCCAAATACAACTGGAAACGTTCAGTATAGATTCATTACCAGACGTTTTCAACGCTCAATTTAACTCTTTACAAGAACTTGGTCACAAAATATTTCCAAACAGTCTATTTCATGTTCTCCGCCTGAAACATTTTGAAAGCTTTATACTGAAATTGTGTAACCTTGATCTGACAACTTTTCAGAACGAGTGGCATATAAATGTCGAACAAAGAGCATGTATGATTGTAAAACTGCAAAGGCTGGAACTGCTACAATATTGATGGACATAAAATGAAAGTTAGATTATTGGAACTTTGAAGTCATCCTTCTAGTCACAAGGTCATTTTTGTCCCAGTTCAGGTGATATAAATGCTCTATCCTCCAGAATCAATAAACTGAAAAGCATATTGGATGAGGATTTTGCGCCTCGGATGTTTTATTTGAACTTTCTTGTCGTTTTACAGACACATGTGCAATGGTTATTATGTTTTGCCGTCTTCAGAAATGTTGTTTTGTTATTCATCTATAGTTGCAATCAATCTGCTTGATTGGCATTTTGGAATTTAATGAATAATAAGGAAGATGTGATGCTTTATCAATGACAACCATTACCTATACCGAAACGTCCCATCATAATAAACTCTTTAAAACAGTAAGGGAACTTCATACAGTGGACTCTGTATAATCCGACACTCACTAGGACCGGGAAAAATTGTCGGATTATACAGAGTGTCGGATAATTCAATGTCTCCTAGCTTGAATACTTTTCAAACAGTACCATACATTGTAACTGGCTTATATCATAAAAGTAATGGTTAACAGCTATTTTCTGGGTAAATAAAGGGGAAAAACAAATTCTGTATTTACATGACTTTTTTGTGCATTTATGTCATTGGATTTATATTCTTCAGTACAATATATATACATGTACTACTATCACAATCATATTCAATATTAATTGATCCCTTTTCTCAGCCAATTCATCCTATGACGATTTTCATTTTCAAACAAAAACTGGCTAGAAACAAACACTAACAACTGTGTGATGCAAGACGATTGTCAAAATTAATGGTCTACAGCGATGTATCGACCTTCTTGGAAACCGTCAAAATCAAGAATGACACCCCATGCACGTGTATGGGGCAACTGCGTTTTGCACGTGCATCCCATGCGTTGTGTTATTGGTGATGTTAAAGAGAAGTGGTGATGCGTTCATAAGATGTCTGTTAATGTTTGTTAATGCTTATACTTCCTATGCAAATTGAGTCCAGATTCCCCTACGTTTTGAAGAGTATATGTATGCTGCTATGAACAACGTGTACATTTCTACTTTGATTGACTCTTTCTGCACGCGCGATTCGTGGTAAACGAGATTCTCCATTGTACGGTACATACAGGCGCGTTGTCTCTGCTTCGTCAGATTGTTTTTCATGAATACTTCACTCGGCTAAAATGTTGTCAACCAAATTAGAGTAACATACCTTCTTTATATGTGCATTTGAAAACACTTGATTGCCAAAAATATTGGATTGTCAGTTACTCAGTTGTATAGTATGACCAGAAATTACTGAGAATTTTAGGAATATGTTTAATTAGATTTCTAGTATATACAACCTTGACCAGCTATCAAGTGCTTGGTTTCATTCTAGAGAGAGATCACTCCGTTAATCCTTTTTCATTAGTTTGTGAAGAGTTGCCCCTTTGTTTACTTGCTATCAGACAACATTTTCAGTGATCCTCAGTATGGATGATTTAGTATATAAGAGGAGATCAGATCAGCTAAAGTGATTTCAAGTAGAAAGGCATCCCCTTTGTCCACTGTTTATCGTGTTTTGAGAAATATTGCAAAATGGATATGGCATTGATCACCAGGGAGGCGTAGGTAGACCCAGAAAATTGACTGTTGGTGACAGGAGGCGACTCGGTATTCTTGTTTCTAAAACAAACGAAGGAGTTTAGAAAACTTTAAGGCTGGATATGATTGATAGAGGAACTGTGGCTGCCTCTGTAAGGAGACAAATTTAGAACTGAACTGCATGCAATGGGTTCGCAGAAAAGTCGAGGAATTCCATCACCGATCATGAAACCTGAACAAAAGAGCGAAGGTTGAACTGGTGCCACAGCATAGAAATTTTAACTGGGACAATGTGGCTGTTTCCTAATGTATTACACTGAAATTCTGGACCAAACAAACTGAAAAACCTTGTATCAGCGCCCACAGTACAGTCCCGAAATTTAACGTGCGGGTGGCATATCTGTGTTAGGGCAACGGACAGCGACCCAAAACATCGCTCAAAGCATTCACAGGCCTGGTTTCGGACCCAAAAGTATGACATTATTAGATTTGGCCAAGCTTATAGCCCTGACCCTAAAATCCAATAGAAAATGTTTGGGGACTTATGAAGGAAAGTGTCAATAAGAAAAATCTGACAAATATTGCTGAAATGAAAGACTGACTGACTGAGTATGGTTTTGCGCCGTTTTGTAATACATATTCAGCAATATCACGGCGCGGGGACACCAGAAATGGGCTTCACACAATGTACCCATGTGGGTAATCTGAACGCGGGCCTTCGGCGTAGACGAGCGAACGCTTTAACCACTTGAAGGCTCCACCGCCCCTGAAATGAAAGTGAAGAGGGGGTCCGAAATTGGGACAGCATATGGACACGACTTTCTAACTTCTTTGATCAGTGGTATGCCCCGCCTACATTGAAGCCTGCATTGATGCCCATGGTGACTTGACAAAAATACTAACTGTTCACCTGTCTTTGAATCTGGAGTTATGTTCCTGTTAATATTCACATTTAATGCGTGGAGTAATGAGTAAAAAAATATAGTAGAATTACAATCTTTAAATTCTCAATCAATTTCTGGTTGTACTGTAGTAATCCAAACATATGTTATGAGATCTGTGACGCATCTTCTTTGAAAGTGACTTTGATGCGTGCATTTGATGTTTGACGAAGGTTAACCGAGGCGATGACGTCATACAGTATGCGTTAACAAACGTTCAAACACGGCTATTTCAGGTTATGTCCTAGTCAGCATGGGTTTATATATCTGTGCCAGTTCGCCGCCCAAGATACTCGGGAGGACAAAGATGTAATAAGCAAGAGTGGTCTTGACTGGAACTGTATTTTCCTAAAATCGTTTAAATCAACACAACACCAGATTGAGATGGTTTCAGTACAGGATACTCCATAGAATTTTAACGACCAATACATTTCTTTAAAAGAAAATTAAAATAAAAGATTCTGATTTATGTTCATTCTGTAATGAAAAAAGGAATCTATTTGTCACCTGTTATGGGAATGTGAATTTGAGCAAATATTTTGGATAAATATTTTATCATGGTTAACAGAAGGTTGTGATCACATCCATAATTTCAAACTCACTTTGGAACTGATACTTTTTGGCTGTAAGAAAAATGTTTTGATTTGTTCATATCATTCGGAAAATATTACTTGTACAAATGCAACCTCGATTCTGTTTTACCAAATATTGCTCAGTTCAGAAGTGAGTTGAGATTGAGATATAATATAATATTGAAAAATGAATTTTGGTTAACAAAAGCTGTAACGCCGAATTTTATTCTAAACAAACTCTTATATCATGGCTTATTCAAACACGACTGAATTAATTATATTCTTAATTAATTTGTTTGATGATTGAAAATAACTTTGTGTTTGTGTGAATGGATTGTCTTGTTTCGTAAAAGATTACACCTGTATCCCAATAGGTTGCTGCAAATCTTCCGACTGAGCGGTACCCTACCGGCTTAGTCTTGACTGTAACAGGGAATCAGAAATATGATTTAAATTAAAAAAAGATGTAAAAAGCATATTTACTCAAAATCTTTCACGCCCTCTGTAAACCGCATGACTTCTTGTCGTTTTGCTTCATTGTTGACTCTTAAAAGTCGAAGATTATTCACTCGACACGTCTTGTACGCTTGCTCGTAATGTAGGTAATGGTGGAAGTATATGAATCCAGTCCGAACTGAAACTTAAAATGTATGCGCTTTAGTTACTTTGTTTTCCAATCCAAGGGGTAGGGGGGGGGGGGGCTGACCCCCAGTCACCTTACGTCTCTTGTGTTGCCATGTATCTTCAATCATGGCACCGAATTCCATATTGGCCCTCATTGTGTTTGCCATATATGGGCTCGTTACTTCCGCTCATATGCTTTTCACAGCTATTTTCCGCTTTACACCAAACGGAATTTGTTTCTGACGATTGTCAAGTGAGTGAGTTTAGTTTTACGCCGCACTCAGCAATATTCCAGCCATATGGCGGCGCTCTGTCAAGAATTGTCTGGACAAGACAATCCAGTGAAGCATATGCATCGATCTACGCAATTGGGATACGATGACATATACTGAGTCAACAGCAAGTCAGCCAGCCTGACCACCCGATCCCGTTACAACAGGCATAGATCACTGAAGATCAATTCTAACTCGGATCTCCACGAGTGGATAGTCAAGACTGTTCTATAATTAATTCAACTGGGTCTATGATTCTGCTTTAGGACTGTAGTCTTAAAGAATAATCATAAGCTCTGTAGCATATTTAAGTACACTGAGTCAACTTCAAAAGAAAGGTATCGTCCAAGACACGGATCCCCAATGTGTCGTAAAACAAATTTCCCAAACTTTTTTCTTCACAAAGCATGGGGTTATCTGTACTTCTTCTCAGCAGTCGCAATTCCAATTTATCTAACTGTAGTTTCCGGTTCATCGATCACTTGATGCAAACAGAAGTACAGCTGTGCAGCGTCAGGCAAAACAGGCTTCCATTTTAAGTCACATTTTGTGAGGTGAGGTGAGGTGAGGTGAGGTGAAATTGGGTTTAACGTCGTGCTTGAGAATATTTCGCTCATATGACGACGTGCATGCGTGTGTATGTGTATGTGCGACTGCTTGTACTAGCCCAGACTTAAGCTGGTTTTATAGTGCTAGCCCACTGAGATACCATGCCGCAGTGAAGCATGAATACCCCACTCAGACACATTATACTGACTCCGAGCCAACCAGTCCTTGTTGTACCCATTAATGCCGAGCGCCAGGCAGGGACCAACAAGTACCATATTTTAACGTCTTTTGGTATCACGCGGTCGGGGATCGAACCCGCGACCTTCCGCTCTCCGGGCGGACGCTCTAACCACTACGCCACGGAGTCGGTACACATTTTGTGAATGGCTGGTGCTAATGTACATGCTTACCGTTTTTCATGAACACCTGGTATCATCACTGATTTTCAGTAATCCATTCATATAATTTTCACAGCTGTTTTCCCTTCACACCAACCGGAATTTTGTTTCCGAGGATAGCCAAGTCCTGGTATATTTATTTTTGTATTTACGCCCTATAGGGGCCTGTAAGTTTCGCGAGGCGCTACTTCCGGTACTAAGCTGTTCCCGGCTCCCTTTGCGCGCGACCAACTTGCGATATGCGTGACGGGGCACAGCTTACTTCACATTTCCGGTACAATATTCAAGAACCAGTTCTGGTTCCAAATTGCGCGACCGCCGAATAGGACTTTGCTAGACGAGACCAATTGTGGAAACATGCTTGGATTTGTCACAGTTGTTGACAGTCGTAATATTTTGCTAATGTGGGCATTAGCAGATCGAAAATGTGCTATTCCGCAAGGATTAACGGTGAGTGAGTTTAGTTTTACGCCGCACTCAGCAATATTCCAGCTATATGGCGTCACTCTGTAAATAATCGAGTCTGGACCAGACAATCCAGTGATAGGTAGACGTTCAAGATAGTCACGTCGATTAACATTTCATTTCAATATATTTTCCTTTAATGAAGCGTAACTTAAATGATCGTATTTGTTGTGAACGCATTTATACATCTGAATTACAGTGATAAAAATAATAACAAACTCCCGAATGCCAAATTTTTAGGATAAACATCGGGAAGAATAAAAATGCAGACTTTAGAAAATCGGGGGTTAAGAGCATAACGTTTGTAATTCGGTCAAAGCCACAAACACGTACGTTGTGCCCATCCTTTCTTAATGTTTTGACCCGTGGAGATCCGGGTTAGAATTGATCTTCAATAACCCATGCTTGTCGTAAGAGGCGACTAACGGGATCGGGTGGTCGGGCTCGCTGACTTGGTTGACACATGTCATCGTATGCCAATTGCTTAGATCGATGCTCATGCTGCTGATCACTGGATTGTCTGGTCCAGACTCGATTAGATACAGACTCCCGCCATATAGCTGGAATATTGTTGAGTGCGGCGTAAAACTACACTCACTCTTACTGAACTGACACCCTCTTACGGAGAATCAGGTCAGACTAGTGTGCTCACAACACTCGATTATATATATATCTATATCTATCTATATCTATCTATCTATCTATATATATAACTTGGAGGGACTTCATGACATAATTTCATAATTTTAGCACTTTTGTACATTCATTTGTCTGATGTGTCTCTTGTAAAGCATGCCAATCTCAGAGACATTGTTGGTTTTGTTGATGGGTTCGGTACCACAGAAATGATTGTCATTCAAGGAAGTGCAATATCAAACAGCACAGACCTAGTTTCTCAAAGGATACTCTCTGAACGGCCGCTCCACCGAGTTCGGGTGCGATGCGGTAAGGTGAAGAGCAACCTTGCTGAACTCGTCCCTTGGATGAAGCTAGCTGTCCTGAAATGTGAAACAGAAGGGTTTCTGGCTGTTACTCATGAGATCCGGGTTAGAATTGGCCTTCAGGACCCCTGGCTTGTCGTAAAAAGGTGACAAACGGGATCGGGTGGTCAAGCTTGCTGGCTTGGTTGACACATGTCATCGTATCCAAATTGCGCAGATCGATGTTCATGCTGTTGATCACTGGATTGTCTGGTCCAGACTCGATGATTTACAACCGCCGCCATAAAGGTAGAATATTGCTGAGTGCTGCATAAAACTAAACTCATTCACTCACACACTGCTAATCATGACCAGTCACTTCCAACTCAAAACCACCGTTTGTTTTTTTATAACAAAATGTTTATAATACAGATTATATGATGAATTTAATGAGGCTTTCCCTCAGCATGCCATTTGATGCCCAGCAGTCCCACTGACACATGATGATGACTGGGCCCTTTTATCACACTCTGCGCAATGCTTGTGGTTTTGACTGAGAGGTCAATACATTTTACGAGAATATGTAGAGTGGATCATGGAATATGCCAAATATAAACTTCTTCTTAATAGGCCCGTATACAGCCTCAGGCGTATCCTAGTCAACAAACCTGATCTTGTTATTTTTTTCTTTAAAAAACTAATAAAAGCAATGAAATTAATTGCATCATTGAATTTTAGACAGTAATGTAATTGACAAGATTCAGGAAAAACATATGCAGACTCGTTTATGAAATCTCACGTTATCATTCCAAGTGCTAGGGTTTTCGAATCCCCACTGTTCTTGGTGCCTTCGGTTTGGTACCTACCAATCTCATGCCTGATATTTGGAAAGTGCCTGGATTTGCTTCCAGGAACACAGTCCTTTTGCTCCTATGGGTAATGCAGATGGCTGCAGTGTTGGTGATCCTCATTATCCGAAAAGTTCTTGATATGTTTGACTTGTCAGCAAATAGTGGGAGAAGTCCCATTCAGAGTAAATGCTGCGTGTGGAGGGACCAAGAACCCTAGCTGACGAGGAACCTTACCGGTTCATTGTGCCAGGACCACCCGATCACTCTCTGATGCATTTTATGTTAAAGTGTAAAACTAATAATAATGTTCTTCAGTGTGGGACCAATACTTCATCAACCCTCCAGACCTGAGCTGCCAAACTCTGTCACCTGTACGTCTCCGAGATCAACATTCGTTGTCGAGAGCGTTTTGGATACACAACGCTACTGAAAATATGCTTCTATTAAAATAGAATATCGTGTACTTGAATGGCTTGAAAAATAACCACATGGCGTCTAAAACGTGCATTTGTCTGTACATAGTCAGAAAACCATGATCGTTGGTTCAAATCCCAGATTCGCCCAAATATATTTTGTGTGTTTGTCAGCGGCATGCCAGTGGTAAAAGTCGTAGACTGCATCGATTAAACTTTTCATCCCATATCAAAGAAGGGGCGGTGGGGTAGCCTTGTGGTTAAAGCATTCGCTCGTCACGTCGAAGGCCCGAGTTCGATTCCCATCATGGGTACAATGTGTGATACCCATTCCTGGTGTCCCACGCCATGCTATTGCTGGAATATTGCTAAAAGCGGCTTAAAACAAAACTCACTCACTCACCCATATCAAGGTGACATATTACTGAAACGGCGTTCAAAGTGACGTTCAATCACTAAAACACTATAACTAAAGTCATATAATACAATGTAAGCTGACACAAAGCCGTGATCAAAATTACTCTGGTACGCGACAGTTAAGGCCAGAGGACAGACAATGACCTACATGATCCCGTGTCCCAAGTGAATTCAAACAATTGAACAACAATGTTCGTTTCAGATATTGATTGTCATTGTTCATGGCCATGTAATCTGTGGAACGTTCTCTCTAATGTATTGCTGTGTGACAGTGTTGAACAATGGATTGACATTGCAGCACTGATGGAAACATCGTTTGGATAATGATCTCATTTTCAACACTATTCATTGTGATGAGGCAGCTGAATTCATTGTAAAGCTATGTCGTAGTTGTATTCCATTGTTCCTGTTGATATCCATTTGAGGAACGTATTTTACAAAGATATCGATTAACTTCCTCAAACAATATTGCTCTTCGTTCCCTAAATGATTGGTGTGTGGTTTCCCAATATGTGAGATATCATCGAAGGTACTATTGTGAATAGTCAAAGAAATGAATTTGTCTTCAAGTATTTCTGTAATGATATTATGATTGGCAAATATTTACCTTTGTGTATTTTCTAATCGTATATATTTTGTTTGTTGTTTAACGCCGCATCCAGCAATATTCCAGCTACATGGCGGCGGGCTATAAATAACCGAGTCTGGAATAGACACGGGTGGTGAGACATCTAGACAATGGACATTCGGGAGCGTAATGTCACATATTCTTGGACGAATTACTGCTGCTGTCACTTATTTAATCCATTGTGCTGACTTTAACCTGAATCTGAATGTTTCAATTAAGCATTGGCCTTATGTCTTCCATTAATGTCCTTATGTGACTTACATCACAATGTACATGCAGTTCTATCCGAACCGATTCTTGGTTAACCTTTGAATGTCAAATTAAACGCTTGTCCCACCCAAACAAAGCACTTCTGTCATTCTGCATTCAATCATGATCTTCAACGACTACACATTTTCTCATGCCGGCTCTTCGTTTTGAATGATTGACTTGAACCAGAAACCAACGTTTTGGACTTTTAACATTATATAATTAAAACCAGGCATGACCTAAGAGTATGTTGTGTAATGTTAAACCCAAGTTTAAGAGGTTGCTGTTTTCTCGTGAATGAACAGCATACATGTTTTTCAAGCCTTTGTGTGTGTGTGTGTGTGTGTGTGTGTGTGTGTGTGTGTGTGTGTGTGTGTGTGTGTGTGTGTGTGTGTGTGTGTGTGTGTGTGTGTGTGTGTGTGTGTGTGTGTGTGTGTGTGTGTGTGTGTGTGTGTGTGTGTGTGTGTGTGTGTGTGTGTGTGTGTTAGCCTAGTGGTTAAATAGGTTTACAATATGTGAAACCCATTTCTGGTGTCCCCGCCGTGATATTGCCGGGAAATTGGCGGCGTAAAATTCTCCGCTCGATCACTCACTCATTCAAGTCTTTTGTTCCATGATCAAAAAACCTTCTGCTTCATAATATACATGACAGAAACTGATTAATACGCCAATTGGTCTGTTGTAAATGGTTTGGTTTGAATGGTATTATGGATTGAGACAGGCGCCCTCTGGTGACAAAATGTGTCTCAAAAGTCGAAAACACGGTACTGTAACGACTAGGTGTTTTAGTAGCGTTCTAGCCGAATTAAGTTAAAAAGAGTTGAATTTTGCGTCATGTTAATTTTAAATATATTTTCATTCATATACAACCTTCAAAAAATATGTTTGAGCAAACGTAAACATTCTCGCCAACAAACGAGGTAATTTTTATTTCAATTTTTATTTTCATTTGTTCATCCTCAGCCTATATTCATGACAACTGCATGTTGAATGTTGCCTTTGTCAGGAACTGGCCACAGTGGGAGAGTGTCTGAGTTTCCAGAGTTTCCAGAATTAAAGTGTGACGTGTTAGCTAAATGAAAATGGTCTCTGAAGCACTTACTGGTAATAGCAATGCACCGAACGAACAGGATTGATTTACCATCAACTCAAAACTGTGTATCGCTTGTGTTCCAGTTATTTATGGAGCTTGTAATAGTTACTAAACAAAAACGAGTGAAAACATGTTTTGTTCTATCCGATGGGTAAAACATTGCTGATAAAATGTCTTCCTCTGAAATTTGCAAACATCACGGTATGTAATTTTCTTGAGGTGTGACATGTGTATCATTTTACGCCGCTTCTAGTAATATTGAGCAAGGCAGAAGAGGCATGGCATGGCCCAGTCGTGCTGTTTCGCAAACTTTACTGTCTTGTATAGATTTTCATGTATAGTGTTGGTTGGTTGGTTGGTTGTTTACCGCCGCGGTCTGCAATATTCCAGCGATATGGCGGCGGTCTGTAAATAATGGAGTCTGGACCAGACAATCCAGTGATCAATAGCATGAGCATCGATCTCCGAAATTGGGATACGATTACATGTGTCAACCAAGTCAGCGAGCCCGACCACCCGATCCCGTTAGTCGCCTCTTACGACAAGCATGGGTTACTGAAAATCAATTCTAACCCGGATCTTCACGGGTGTCATGTATAATGGAAACAATGGCTGCTGTGGAAACAATGGCTGCTGATTACATGAGCAGACGACTTTTTAAAGTCTAGAATGCATTCTTTGTATAAATCTGCTGTCGTAAGATAATACTGCAAGATCGCAAAACTGCAGAAAAACTTATCCAATCGCTTTTGAAATCCAGACCAAACAGAACAAGTGGTTGACAGCATGAACGACAGTGAAGGATATTGGGTTAAGGACAAGTAAAGGGAAGCGATGATGTTTTTCTTTTTCTTTGAATGAAGGTTATTTTTCTGATGTAATTTGCAAGTCATGTCGCGCTTTGCTCGAAACAGAGAAACTCGGATGTTAATTGTATTGCTGCATTTATTTATGTCCTTCAATTATCAGTTTTCACCAGTAATGCTGATTTCTTGGTGTGTTTCTGAAACAAACAAAAAACATCTTATTTCATGACAGTACATTATGCAATACGGTTGTGGTAGGCAGTAAGCATAACCCAGTTCTACGGTTTGCCAACAAAATGCTTTTCTCTAATGTTACATTTAGGGCATTTTGAAGGACAAAGTATGATGTTCTTATGTTATAGCTCGTTCAGTGGTTCAGTGCTGATTGATAGCAGACCAGATAAAAGATGGATGGTTGGATAGTTCTTGTTTAACGCCGCACTCAGCAATATTCCAGCTATATGGCGGCGGTATGTAAATAATCAAGTCTGGACCAGACAATCCAGTGATCAACACCATGAGCACCGACCTACGCATTTGGGATACGATGACATGTGATTCCTGTTACGACAAGCAGGGGTTGCTGAAGATCAATTCTAACCTGGATCTTCATGGGTTCCAAATACTACACTGTCGCGGTAAAAGAAGAAAAGAAAATATTAAATAGGTAGTCACAGGCAGGCAGTCTCAGCTGACAGAAAGCCCTTTGACAGTGCTAAGTTATTCTTAGTCGATAACAGGCCTACCTGCAATACAATCTTTGTTATCATGAATTTGGACATGCACAATTATTTAATATGAACTTCACACCTTGCCGTTCAAACATTCTGCAACACCTTCGCTTCAGCTAGTTATCTCCCTCATCACCATTTGTACCTGCAACAAACAATTATAATGTGCTTGAATATCTCATAGTGTTAATCACTTAATTGTCTGGTCCAGACTCGATGGTTTGTAGGCCGCGTTGTGCAGCTTGAATACTGCTGAATGCAACGTCAAACAAACTCTTGGAGTGATAAAGTAAAAACTGTACACTCGGTTCTGCATTTAGCGGAGATTTCTTACGAAAATGGAAAGGGTTTCTTCGCTTTCTGTTTAAAAAATGTTTGAAGATGATACTATTATATATTTCTATGGCAGGCTTAGTAATCTCAAAGGTTCAAGTGCTACAGGGGCGTTGGGGTAGTCTAATGGTTAAAGCCTTCGCTCGTCACGCCGAAGACCTGGGTTCGATTCCCCACATGGGTACAATGTTTGAAGCCCATTGTCGTGATATTGCTGGAAAATTGCTAAAATCGGCGTAACGCTATACTCACTCACTATGGATGTCAACTTTTAAAAAGAGACACATGCTAACAATTTTAAGACAGACATGTGCTTGTAATTACAGAATGCTAAAGCTAGATGTACACACTTCCACTGTATGAGTAACCCGTGAAGTGAATTTGACAAATAAGTGAAAAAGGCCAATACACTTAAAAATATTTGAAATTTTAAAAATGCACAGACAGTGGACTTTAACAAATTCCTATGAAGCGAGGTAAAAAGACATGGGTTTTGTTAAGTAGTACACGAGAAGTTCACCCCGCATTTTATTCTTCATCTTTGCCCCAAAGCTTTTGAACATATTCTTCATCCCTGCAACAAACATAATATGAGATGTGTGATGATTATGTCCTTTTATCCATGTGGAGCCGCCTATGATCATATACACAAAAGCATTGATTAAGCACCACTCCAATCCAAGGGCAATATTTAAAATATTGGTCCAAATAGGCGGTCATACCTTAGCATACACAAGTGCATATGCAAAGAACGTGCTTCAGACAATATCTCACTAGCAATGGGTCTGATGTTCTCGTGCTGCTAAGCACACGACGAAGCACAATTGGGTATACATGTCGTAATTGCAGTATGTTCACTACAGTTTTCTGAAAATTATTCTTTTTTCTTCTTCTTTACTTTTATTTATTCCAGCAAATCAGGTTACAAGCAGGGGTGAAATCATTGACAATGGAATCAAATGAGTAGCGAATGAGCAACAGTTCTGAGTTCAATGACAATGACAATGTTCAGATACAAATGGGTGTAAACACAGTAGGCCTTACGACAAGGGTTAAGTTACGATTGGCTAACACTGCTGACTGACTGAGTTTGGTTTTACGCCGCTTTTAGCAATATTCCAGCAACATCACGGCGGGGAACACCAGAAATGGGCTTCACACATTGTACCCATGTGGGGATTCGAACCCGGGTCTTCGGCGTGAACGATTGGCTAACAAATCACTGTCAAAGTGTATGTATACTGTTAAAGGGTTATGGCAAATATGCTCAAAGCGAATGGCACAGACATCATGGAATGTAAGTGAGATTTTTAAAAATTGTTATAATAAAAAAATCAGGTGACTTCTTCATAAATGTCTGACAGAGGAAGCCATTTTTTTCAAACGCAGCCTATCTATTATTCTTGCGGGCAATGAATTTTTCAATAAAGTATATCTGTTTGAACATTTTTATTACTGTTTCAACTGAAAGGGTTGTACTTTTAAGACTACTTGAGAATACATGTCTTTTACATAACAAGAGAAAGTGGTTAATTAACTTAAATTTGGCTGGGAAACCAAAAAGAATAGCTCAAGCGTCCACATTTATTTCTTCATTGAGAAAAGAGTTGAAGTATAATTCCACACTCAACCAGAATGTTTTTACATGCTTGCATTCGAGAAAAACATGTGACAAGCTTTCACTATTAGTTTTACAGAATGAGCAAATATCCTCGTTCACTAGTTTCATCTGTTTTAGTTTCTTCTTGTAGATTATGCGATGTAAGAATTTAAATTGGAATTCTAGTAGTTTTACATCCTTGGTGCAATACCTATAACGACGAAATATATCTTTCCAGTGAGGAAAAACCACATTGAAGTTTTCAACCCATTTGTTACACACAGGTGGAAACTAGTCACAAGCAATAATGTTATTATAGAAAAATCTAGAACCCTTACCAGGTTTGAGAAAGTCTGTTAGGTTATTACTAATCACCATATTGGAATTATTGATACATGTTTGGTCATTGATACAATTTTTCCAACTAGGAGGAATGCAGCATAGTAATTTATGATAATCTAAAAACGTGCCGCTAATATCAAAAACATTCTTCAGTTCAACAAAAGTTATTAGACCACTATTGCTACATGTGTCTTACAAAATACATTCCTTTACTATACCATTGTTTAATCAAAAAGGTTTTATATTTAAAATGATGATTGAGCCATAAGGGTTCGGACAATATCGTTAATATTAAGGAGAAATTTCTTTTTCTATGCTTACATAGATTGCCCAAGCCTTCAAAACACTTAGCCAATAAGGGTTCTTACAGTGAAAATGAGTATCAACATTGGCACCTAGTGTGAATATTTCATCTATAGGAAGAAAATTATTCTTGCTTGGCAAGACGCAGGTCTTCAGAAAGAAACAACACGATGGTAAGCTACTGCCATGATAGACGCAGAAAGTCAGAAAGAAACAACACGATGGTAAGTTACAGGATAAATAGATGCAGGTCCTCAGATAGAAACAAAACGATGATAATTTACTGGAATGATAGACGCAGGTCCTCAGAAAGAAAAAACACGATGGTAATTTACTCGAATAATAGACGCAGGTCCTCAGAAAGAAACAACACGATGCTAATTTACTGACATGATAGACTCCGGTCCTCAGAAAGAAACAACACAATGATAAGTTACTGGAACGATAAACTCCGGTCCTCAGAAAGAAACAACACAATGGTAAGTTACTGGCAAGATAGACGCAGGTCCTCAGAAACAAACAACACCATGGTAAGTTACTGGCAAGATAGACGCAGATCCTCAGAAAGAAACAACACGATGGTGAGTTACTGGCATGATAGACGCAGGTCCTCAGAAAGAAACAACACGATGCTAATTTACTGGAATGATAGACACAGGTCCTCAGAAAGAAACAACACGATGGTAATTTACTGGAATGATAGACACAAGTCCTCAGAAACAAACAACACAATGGTAAGTTACCGGCAAGATAGACGCAGATCCTCAGAAAGAAACAACACGATGGTAATTTCCTGGAATGATAGACGCAGGTCCTCAGAAAGAAACAACACGATGGTAAGTTACTGGAATGATAGACGCAGTTATTCAGATAGAAACAACACGATGATGAGCTACTGGCATGATAGACACAGGTCCTCAGAAAGAAACAACACGATGGTAAGTTACTGGCATGATAGACGCAGGTCCTCAGAAAGAAACAACACGATGGTAATTTCCTGGAATGATAGACGCAGGTCCTCAGAAAGAAACAACACGATGGTAAGTTACTGGAATGATAGACGCAGTTCTTCAGATAGAAACAACACGATGATGAGCTACTGGCATGATAGACACAGGTCCTCAGAAAGAAACAACACGATGCTAATTTACAAGCAAGATAGACGCATGTCCTCAGAAAGAAACAACACGATGCTTATTTACTAGCAACATAGACGCAGGTCCTCAGAAAGAAACAACACAATTGTAAGTTACTGGAATGATAGACTCAGGTTCTCAGAAAGAAACAACACAATGGTAAGTTACTGGAATGATAGACGCAGGTCCTCAGAAAGAAACAACACGATGGTAATTTACTGGAATGATAGACACAGATCCTCAGAAAGAAACAACACGATGGTAATTTACTGGAATGATAGACGCATGTCCACTGAAAGAAACAACACAATGGTAAGTTACCGGCAAGATAGACGCAGATCCTCAGAAAGAAACAACACGATGGTGAGTTACTGGCATGATAGACACAGGTCCTCAGAAAGAAACAACACGATGGTAATTTACTGGAATGATAGCCGATGGTAAGGTTTTGGCATCATAGACGCAGGGATATCCTGTCGCATTCTAGCAACATTGAACATAAAGCACGCGGTTATTAGTCAATTTCTGAGAACGAAGAGTGAAGAATATCAATGGTAGTGATGTCAAGTCGGACCCAATCAGATGACCCATGCCAAAATGTGTGGCATGAAAGGAACGTGGGAGTCCGACTCTCCACCTGTACAATCGGAAGGAGGCTGTTGACGCTTGGTCTGAATGAATGTCGTCCAGTAGCTGCAGACAGGAACGACTGACGTAGTATAGACAATATCATAGTGGGGGATACCATAAATGGGCTTCACACATTGTACCCTGTGTCGTCAGTGTAACGAGCGGACATTTTCACCATCACGTTTATCCCACTCCCACTCCCATCCCCAATGACAATAGAAACATGGGGAAATTTCCGACAGGGAATGATAATGATATCAATACTCGATTCATTGTCCTTGCAAAGAATTGAGTGACCTCAGAAATGTACAGAAATCAACAGAAACAAGAAAAGGAAAGTTTGACTTATTCCGTTGGTTCAATGAAAACTGCCTTGCAATCTTTGTAAGTTATAGTTAGGTGAAGATGATTATAAGTTTCTACTTGTATGCTCTGTTTACTCACAACTTATAATTAGAGAAGGGTATCTGCAATCTTATTTCTTTACATACCCAAATTTAACTGATTATTTACCGTTATGAAATACAAATAGGAAAGTTCTTCAAGATTTAGCTATGTTCATTTATCATGCCTTCATGTACAGATTTAACATAGATACAAAAATGACACTCTGCAATTTAGCTAGGTGATCTTTTACAATTTTAATTATATTTTTATACTTTGTCTGACTGTATATTTTGTATTGTAATGTACTATATGCCTGTGGCCTTATTAAATACTGAAATAAAGAAGACCGAGAAACTGCACTGTCAGGGGCAGGAAATGGTACTTGGTAGCTTACCACTTAGTTTGTCCCTCATCCCTGACTTTTTCATCTTTTCCTTGAACCCTGCAAAAAACAATATATCCATGAACGGTGATTTTGTTCTATAAACAAGGTAGAGTAAGCTGTGACTATATTTATAGAGAATAGAATAATACTTTATTATCTCAAAGAAAAAATTGTTTTGTATGAAAGGTTTGACAAGACAAAATAGATGTGGTAAAATACACATAGTAAATACAGATTAACACAAATTGCACATTAAGATAAGATCATTAAGATAAATATACGCATGTTTTGAAGAAGCAGAGTGCAGTTATTACGGAAACCTTTTAATGATACGCAGGTCCTCAGATAGAAACAACACGATGGTAAGTTACAGGATAGATAGACGCAGGACTTCAGAAAGAAACAACACGATGGTGAGTTACTGACATAATAGGCGCAGATCCGCAGAAAGAAACAACCCGATGGTACGTTACTGACATATTAGACGCAGATCCTCAGAAAGAAACAACACGATGGTAAGTAACTGCATGATAGACGCAGATCCTCAGATAAAAACAACACGATGGTACGTTACTGACATGATAGACGCAGGTCCTCAGAAAGGAACAACACGATGGTAATTTCCTGGAATGATAGACGCAGGTCCCCAGAAAGAAACAACACAATTGTAAGTTACTGGAATGATAGACTCAGGTTCTCAGAAAGAAACAACACAATGGTAAGTTACTGGAATGATAGACGCAGGTCCTCAGAAAGAAACAACACGATGGTAAGTTACTGGCTTGATAGACGCCGGTCCTCAGAAAGAACCAACACAATGGTAAGTTACTAGCAAAATAGACGCAGGTCCTCAGAAAGAAACAACACGATGGTACGTTACTGGAATGATAGACGCAGTTCTTCAGATAGAAACAACACGATGATGAGCTACTGGCATGATAGACACAGGTCCTCAGAAAAAAACAACACGATGCTAATTTACAAGCAAGATAGACGCATGTCCTCAGAAAGAAACAACACGATGCTTATTTACTAGCAACATAGACGCAGGTCCTCAGAAAGAAACAACACAATTGTAAGTAACTGGAATGATAGACTCAGGTTCTCAGAAAGAAACAACACGATGGTAAGTTACTGGAATGATAGACGCAGGTCCTCAGAAAGAAACAACACGATGGTAAGTTACTGGCAAGATAGACGCAGGTCCTCAGAAAGAAACAACACGATGGTAAGTTACTGGCTTGATAGACGCCGGTCCTCAGAAAGAACCAACACAATGGTAAGTTACTAGCAAAATAGACGCAGGTCCTCAGAAAGAAACAACACGATGGTACGTTACTGGAATGATAGACGCAGTTCTTCAGATAGAAACAACACGATGATGAGCTACTGGCATGATAGACACAGGTCCTCAGAAAAAAACAACACGATGCTAATTTACAAGCAAGATAGACGCATGTCCTCAGAAAGAAACAACACGATGCTTATTTACTAGCAAGATAGACGCCGGTCCTCAGAAAGAAACAACACAATTGTAAGTAACTGGAATGATAGACTCAGGTTCTCAGAAAGAAACAACACGATGGTAAGTTACTGGAATGATAGACGCAGGTCCTCAGAAAGAAACAACACGATGGTAAGTTACTGGCAAGATAGACACAGGTCCTCAAAAATAAACAACACCATGGTAAGTTACTGGAATGATAGACACAGACCTTCAGAAAGAAACAACATGATGGTACGTTACTGGCAAAATAGACGCAGGTCCTCAGAAAGAAACAACACGATGGTAATTTACTGGAATGATAGACACAGACCTTCAGAAAGAAACAACACAATGGTAATTTACTGGAATGATAGACACAGACCTTGAGAAAGAAACAACACGATGCTAATTTACTGGCATGATAGACGCAGGTCCTCAGAAAGAAACAACACGATTGTAATTTACTGGAATGATAGAGACAGACCTTCAGAAAGAAACAACACGATGGTAAGTTTTTGGCATCATAGACGCAGGGATATCCTGTCGCATTCTAGCAACATTGAACATAAAGCACGCGGTTATTAGTCAATTTCTGAGAACGAAGAGTGAAGAATATCAATGGTAGTGATGTCAAGTCGGACGCAATCAGATGACCCATGCCAAAATGTGTGGCATGAAAGGAACGTGGGAGTCCGACTCCCCACCTGTACAATCGGAAGGAGGCTGTTGACGCTTGGTCTGAATGAATGTCGTCCAGTAGCTGCAGACAGGAACGACTGACGTAGTATAGACAATATCATAGTGGGGGATACCATAAATGGGCTTCACACATTGTACCCCGTGTCGTCAGTGTAACGAGCGGACATTTTCACCATCACGTTTATCCCACTCCCACTCCCATCCCCAATGACAATAGAAACATGGGGAAATTTCCGACAGGGAATGATAATGATATCAATACTCGATTCATTGTCCTTGCAAAGAATTGAGTGACCTCAGAAATGTACAGAAATCAACAGAAACAAGAAAAGGAAAGTTTGACTTATTCCGTTGGTTCAATGAAAACTGCCTTGCAATCTTTGTAAGTTATAGTTAGGTGAAGATGATTATAAGTTTCTACTTGTATGCTCTGTTTACTCACAACTTATAATTAGAGAAGGGTATCTGCAATCTTATTTCTTTACATACCCAAATTTAACTGATTATTTACTGTTATGAAATACAAATAGGAAAGTTCTTCAAGATTTAGCTATGTTCATTTATCATGCCTTCATGTACAGATTTAACATAGATGCAAAATGACACTCTGCAATTTAGCTAGGTGATCTTTTACAATTTTAATTATATTTTTATACTTTGTCTGACTGTATATTTTGTATTGTAATGTACTATATGCCTGTGGCCTTATTAAGTACTGAAATAAAGAAGACCGGGAAACTGCACTGTCAGGGGCAGGAAATGGTACTTGGTAGCTTACCACTTAGTTTGTCCCTCATCCCTGACTTTTTCATCTTTTCCTTGAACCCTGCAAAAAACAATATCTCCATGAACGGTGATTTTGTTCTATAAACAAGGTAGAGTAAGCTGTGACTATATTTATAGAGAATAGAATAATACTTTATTATCTCAAAGAAAAAATTGTTTTGTATGAAAGGTTTGACAAGACAAAATAGATGTGGTAAAATACACATAGTAAATACAGATTAACACAAATTGCACATTAAGATAAGATCATTAAGATAAATATACGCGTGTTTTGAAGAAGCAGAGTGCAGTTATTACGGAAACCTTTTAATGATACGCAGGTCCTCAGATAGAAACAACACGATGGTAAGTTACAGGATAGATAGACGCAGGTCTTCAGAAAGAAACAACACGATGGTGAGTTACTGACATAATAGACGCAGATCCGCAGAAAGAAACAACACGATGGTACGTTACTGACATAATAGTCGCAGATCCTCAGAAAGAAACAACACGATGGTAAGTAACTGCATGATAGACGCAGATCCCCAGATAAAAACAACACGATGGTACGTTACTGACATGATAGACGCAGGTCCTCAGAAAGAAACAACACGATGGTATTTTCCTGGAATGATAGACGCAGGTCCCCAGAAAGAAACAACACAATGGTAAGTTACTGGCAAGATAGACATCAGGTCCTCAGAAACAAACAACACGATGGTAAGTTACTGGCAAGATAGACGCAGATCCTCAGAAAGAAACAACACGATGGTGAGTTACTGGCATGATAGACGCAGGTCCTCAGAAAGAAACAACACGATGGTAATTTACTGGAATGATAGACGCAGGTCCTCAGAAAGAAACAACACGATGGTAAGTTACTGGAATGATAGACGCAGTTCTTCAGATAGAAACAACACGATGATGAGCTACTGGCATGATAGACACAGGTCCTCAGAAAGAAACAACACGATGCTAATTTACAAGCAAGATAGACGCATGTCCTCAGAAAGAAACAACACGATGCTTATTTACTAGCAAGATAGACGCATGTCCTCAGAAAGAAACAACACAATTGTAAGTTACTGGAATGATAGACTCAGGTTCTCAGAAAGAAACAACACCATGGTAAGTTACTGGAATGATAGACGCAGGTTCTCAGAAAGAAACAACACGATGGTAAGGTACTGGAATGATAGACGCAGATCCTCAGAAAGAAACAACACGATGGTGAGTTACTGGAATGATAGACGCAGATCCTCAGAAAGAAACAACATGATGGTTATTTACTGGAATGATAGACGCAGGTCCTCAGAAAGAAACAACACAATGGTAATTTACTGGAATGATAGACGCAGGTCCTCAGAAAGAAACAACACGATGGTAATTTACTGGAATGATAGCCGATGGTAAGGTTTTGGCATCATAGACGCAGGGATATCCTGTCGCATTCTAGCAACATTGAACATAAAGCACGCGGTTATTAGTCAATTTCTGAGAACGAAGAGTGAAGAATATCAATGGTAGTGATGTCAAGTCGGACGCAATCAGATGACCCATGCCAAAATGTGTGGCATCAAAGGAACGTGGGAGTCCGACTCCCCACCTGTACAATCGGAAGGAGGCTGTTGACGCTTGGTCTGAATGAATGTCGTCCAGTAGCTGCAGACAGGAACGACTGACGTAGTATAGACAATATCATAGTGGGGGATACCATAAATGGGCTTCACACATTGTACCGCGTGTCGTCAGTGTAACGAGCGGACATTTTCACCATCACGTTTATCCCACTCCCACTCCCATCCCCAATGACAATAGAAACATGGGGAAATTTCCGACAGGGAATGATAATGATATCAATACTCGATTCATTGTCCTTGCAAAGAATTGAGTGACCTCAGAAATGTACAGAAATCAACAGAAACAAGAAAAGGAAAGTTTGACTTATTCCGTTGGTTCAATGAAAACTGCCTTGCAATCTTTGTAAGTTATAGTTAGTTGAAGATGATTATAAGTTTCTACTTGTATGCTCTGTTTACTCACAACTTATAATTAGAGAAGGGTATCTGCAATCTTATTTCTTTACATACCCAAATTTAACTGATTATTTACCGTTATGAAATACAAATAGGAAAGTTCTGCCAGATTTAGCTATGTTCATTTATCATGCCTTCATGTACAGATTTAACATAGATACAAAAATGACACTCTGCAATTTAGCTAGGTGATCTTTTACAATTTTAATTATATTTTTATACTTTGTCTGACTGTATATTTTGTATTGTAATGTACTATATGCCTGTGGCCTTATTAAGTACTGAAATAAAGAAGACCGGGAAACTGCACTGTCAGGGGCATGAAATGGTACTTGGTAGCTTACCACTTAGTTTGTCCCTCATCCCTGACTTTTTCATCTTTTCCTTGAACCCTGCAAAAAACAATATCTCCATGAACGGTGATTTTGTTCTATAAACAAGGTAGAGTAAGCTGTGACTATATTTATAGAGAATAGAATAATACTTTATTATCTCAAAGAAAAAATTGTTTTGTATGAAAGGTTTGACAAGACAAAATAGATGTGGTAAAATACACATAGTAAATACAGATTAACACAAATTGCACATTAAGATAAGATCATTAAGATAAATATACGCATGTTTTGACGAAGCAGAGTGCAGTTATTACGGAAACCTTTTAATGATACTAAACAGAAAAAAAATCATTTTCAAATTTATTACTCAGACATCTCATTTGAAGACTTAATGCTAGAAGAATAAAATGAATCTGTTAGTCTTAAAAACGTTGCTTAGCTCATTAAGGCCGAGAGACGCATATGTGCGACAAATTAATTAGCTCCTCACGGCGAGTGACGCGTATATGCGTCAAAAGAAGTACCTCTTCTTCGGCGTGAGACGCACTTGTGCGTCTTACTTTTTAAAACGTAATGGAAAAATTAACTCGATTAATTCTGACAATATAAATACAGTTTGATGTCATCTAACGTACGTTTAGTTATTTAATGCATCTGACATGTCCTCTGAATTTTAGTCGAGGTTTTAACATTCTCTAACATTTTAAGCATAAACAATTACCTTGGGCTGAATATTGTTAGCATCATTTTCGTTAACCTACAGTATCTGGGCAAGACAACTGCACTGTCCTTTACAAACGTTTGTATCAGTTTTAGTACACATCATGACGGCGAATGGTAAACGCAAGATCAGAAAGATTTCGGCCATATCTTCATATCATAGCACAATTACTGCTGTTATAAATAAGAATAATTATCGCTGAACAACTCTTTGACTGCGAAAGCAGGGATATCAAGTGAAAACACGCGATCTAGGAATGCAAAGAAATAATAGCGATAGGAAGGGTATGATAAACTGTAATGATTAAGAAACAATTATTTGTTTCGCGTTGGAGAAAACATCTTCGCACATCCGTTACCTGTAATGTAACACATCTGTTGAGTTTGGAAAAGTCACAAATTCTAGTTTCCAATCAGTGCTCTAGCATTCTCGGTAATTTTAAACATAAACGTACTTACGACTGAACATGCCTCGGTGCTTTCCTTCTCCCTCGTCCGTATCATCGTTTCTCGCCTCTTTTCTCCGATTTCTCATTTTCCTGAAACCTGCAACAAGCACATCATACATGTTTGAGCAACATGAAGTTAGAAACGGATTGGGGATTTGGGATTGGGGATTCGAATCCCAAATCTAAAAAAAAATTTCATATTCGGGATTTTTGCACATTGGACACTCGGCATTCGGTATTTGAACTCTTATATTTCATCCCCCTTCTAAAGTACTAGGTGCTCGTTGTATACCTGGGTAACTACAGTTTTCCCATATTTGAACCTCAAATCTGAGTTGTCTCAACATTTGGGTTTCGGGATTTGAATCCCAAATCTGAATATTTTTTCCATATTCGGGATTCGAATCCCGAATCTGATTTTTTTTCAGATTCGGTATTTTTGCACATTGGACACTCGGCATTCGGTATTTGAACTCTTATATTTCATCCCCCTTCTAAAGTACTAGGTGCTCGTTGTATACCTGGGTAACTACAGTTTCCCATATTTGAACCTCAAATCTGAGTTGTCTCAACATTCGGGTTTCGGGATTTGAATCCCAAATCTGAATATATTTTCCATATTCGGGATTCGAATCCCGAATCTGATTTTTTTTCAGATTCGGTATTTTTGCACATTGGACACTCGGCATTCGGTATTTGAACTCTTATATTTCATCCCCCTTCTAAAGTACTAGGTGCTCGTTGTATACCTGGGTAACTATAGTTTCCCATATTTGAACCTCAAATCTGAGTTTTCTCAACATTCGGGTTTCGGGATTTGAATCCCGAATCTGAATATTTTTTCCATATTCGTTATTTGAATCCCGAATCTGAATTTTTGTTTTTCATATTCGGGATTTCGTCAACGTTTGCAGTCCATTCAGACCCTTGACTTCAGTATCTAGTGTGACCACCACGAGCGGCAATAACTGCAGCACAGCGTCTATGCACGGAGTGCACCAATCGATTGATGAAGGCCCTGGAGCCTGGAACCACACTCTGAGAAAGGCCTGGCGCAATAAATCGGCTGTGTTCGGCCTTAGTATGACATTATTCAGTCTTCTCTGAATTCCATCCCAAAGATGTTCAATTGGGTTTAAATCAGGACTAAGGGCTGGCCAATGCATAATGTTGACACCGTTCTGCTGTAAGAAGCCCCGTGTAGCTCTGGCAGTATGGGCCAGGGCGTTATTATGCTGGAAAATGTTGTTCCGGTGACGTGCGAAATGTGGTATGACGTGGGGTCTTAGAGCTTGGTCGATGAAGCGCACCGTTGTGATGCGGTCTCCTCTCCCTTGACCAAGGTTCTGGAACACCACTGGACCCACTCTCTGGTTCAGGCCTATTCCACCCCATACCATGATGCTTGCACCTCCCCATGAGTCTCTTTCCATAACACATTGGTCTGAGTAACGCTGGCCACCCCGGCGCCATATTCTTGTTCTGCCATCTGTAGTTGATATGCAGTACCGACTCTTATCTGTGAACAGAACAGTTCTCCATTGCCTGTATCACCAGTTTTTGTGTTGTTGGGCAAACTGTAGACGTTCACGCCGATGACGAGGGGTGAGGATAGGTCCACGGTAATGTCTGCGGCAATTGAGGTTCGCGCTGTTAAGACGTCGACGTACTGCATCAGTACTGATTGGTCTTCCGTGTGTTTCCCCTGTCTGGCGTGCTGTTTCGGATGCCTGCATGAAGGGATTCTATACATGCTGTCGCACAACATGGCGGTCTTGTCGTCTTGTTGTCACCCTTGGTCTGCCAGTACGGGGGCGATCATTTGTAGTGTTGGTGGCCCGGAAACGTTGCTGCAGCCTGTAAATGGTCCGGACGTTGACCTGGAACTGTTTGGCAACGGCCTGTGCAGTGTGGTCAGCTTTAAGTCTTCCTAACGCCTGGTTCCTCTGAGCTGTCGTGAGTCGCGGCATCCTGCTGACGTTGTAATGTGAATGTTTCAGTTGCAGTTGCATGAAAAACATGGAGAACACCGTACCATCTCCGAGATCATGTTGTGTTTTTGAGACCATTTCCTGGTTTCCATTCTCAGTTTGGGAAGGAATGTCTTTGCTCAGGTAAAGTTGGAGATGTTGTCAAAAATATACAATCAAAACATTAAATGAGTTCACAGTTATCCGTTTCTGAGAAGGAAAATTCCAAACTGACGTTTCTTTTGCTGCTTAGTATACATATACAACTTTGGAAGGATTATACATAATCACTGAAAAGTGTCCTAGAATTTTAGACATATTCCCTGAAATCACTACTTGAGTAGTTTGAGGTATATTTCTCCCCAAAAGATGTGAAATTAGACTTTTGTATTAAGCAGGAAAGAGACGTTTCTTTGTTACAATGATATCTTTATTCAACATAATAGATGTACATGATGTGCATAAGGAAAAGTATGATGAACATGTTTGGAGAACATCAATTCAGTTTTTATTTTGACAAGACAGTGATGAGTGGCACCTTGAATTACATTTTACACCAGCTTTGTAGCATTTTGCATCTATTTGTCTGGCACCTCTTGACTCTGGACAGCACAATTGCACTTAACAAAACCATGTCCACCACAGGCTGACCAAAACTGGACTGCTAAGCGTAAGGAGACCAGTTTTTCAGTAGACATATCCTCTAAGGTGTACGGAGCTGTGGCGCATACATCAAATTGAAATTACGAGAATATTTTCCAGATAAAACACCAGCTTTGACAGCATTTGTGTATATGCCACTGTCATAAATGGGATCAGCTCTAATAGTAATAGTAATAGTAATAGTAATAGTCCGCTTATATGGCGCTCATATCCAGGCACATTGCCTGCTCACGGCGCTACGTACATTACTATCCCCGGTCATAGGACACTATCGTACTTTCCGATACTATTTCAACTCCCTGGGGACCATACAGCTATGCTGCCTGTTAGGCGCAATGAACTAAACATTCACATTGCCAGCACACCCTCACGGGTACCCATTTTACAGCTGGGTGAAGTGGGACAATGTGGATCTAAGTATCATGTCCAAGGATACTACGCAACTGTGCCCACCTCGGGACCCGAACATAGGTGCCTCCACCGGGAATCGAACCCGGGCCTTCAGCGTGATAGGCTGACGCCTTACCACTGCACTATTGCGCTCTACCTCTGTCCACGGATGGGATTGAACTTCTGACAGAACAACTTTACTTCTTTTCTCCATTCTCTCGGCTTTTTGCAACTGAGAGTCTAATCCCCTCTTCCTCTGGATACTGATCTGCATTGGTTGTTTATGTTTTTAAGTTACCCAGGTATACAACGAGCACCTAGTACATTAGAAGGGGAATGAAATATAAGAGTTCAATATACCGAATGCCGAATGCCGAGTGCCGAGTGTCGAATGTGCAAAAATACCGAATCTGAAAAATATTCAGATTCGGGAATACAAAATCCGAAACCCGAATGTCGAGAAAACTCAGATTTGAGGTTCAAATGTCGGAAACTGTAGTTTGGTTGTTTATGTTTTTAAGTTACCCAGGTATAAAACGAACACCTGGTACATAAGAAGGGGGATGAAATAATGAATATTGACCACGTATTTCTTTGATCGTCATCGAGGGTTGATGCCTGCAATCAGGGAAGTGCTTCAGGACCGTTAACTATCTCCAGGGTGCACGGCAACGTCGAGGATAGATAAGATGAAGGTGCAAAGAGTATAGTTACAAGGACGCCGTTCGAATCCCGAATATTGAAAAAATATTCAGATTCGAGATTCAAATACCGAAACCCGAATGTTGAGAAAACTCAGATTTGAGGTTAAAATATGGGAAACTGTAGTTACCCAGGTATACAACGAGCACCTAGTACTTTAGAAGGGGGATGAAATATAAGAGTTCAAATACCGAATGCCGAGTGTCCAATGTGCAAAAATACCGAATCTGAAAAAAAATCAGATTCGGGATTCGAATCCCGAATATGGAAAAAATATTCAGATTCATGATTCGAATCCCCAATCCCGAATCCGTTTCTAATTTCATGTTCCCACATGTTTCATGATTTTGTTTTATCATCCAAGTACAACAGGCTAAGACCTTATGAAAGAGAAGTCCTGTGGGAATTCATGTTCAGTCAGAGAGTGAAGAGTTTGAGCAGAACGAGGTGAAATATATTTATGGTCTCATTTTATACCTTAGTTGATGAATCAGGGTGTATGGAAAATTACGTATACATGCAAGGTTCAACAGTCATCTCAGACGTGTACATTTATGCTACTTCACGAAATAAATACGAATTGTATGGATAAACGTTTTATACATTGGTTACCTATGATATAACATTTCTGTTGTGTTCAGAAACGTCATGCTTTCTGGTTTCCAATCAATGTTCAATCATATTAAACATAAACATTTACTTACGACTGAACATGCCAGTGTGTTTTCCTTCTCCCTCGTTCGTATCATCGTCGTTATCATCGTTGCCTGAACAAGATAATTGATGGTTGCAGATAATATTGTGACAGAATTTCTGCTAAAAGTGTCCTTACAATGGAAGACATATATTAACATAATAACATATTACTAAGGTATAATAGAATGGTTTAAATGGTCATGTGAAAAGACACAGTGCATAGACGAAGTATAAAATTCAATAGGAAGAAGATATGGTAGAATGTTGCACAATAGAAATGCTTATATATTCCCTGCTAAAGAAATCCATAGGGAATAGATGACGTTTGTGGTTTATAGAAATTCACAGATACTATGCAATATAGAGACTAAGGCCAGTTCCCATGTTATGGGGAAACAGTCAAGGGACATGTAAAATCATACTTTAGTAACCCACCACTCATTTTACTCTTTCTCCGGTTTCTCCATTTCTTCATCCCTGCAACAAACACATCATTACATGTGTGATGATATTGTTCTGTCACCCAACAGGCTTTGAACATATTATACAGAAGTCCTATAGAAATTTCACGTTCAGTCACAGAGAGGAGAGTTTGTGCAGAACGAGGTGAAAAATATTTATGGTCTCATTTTTATACCTTAGTTGATGAATCTGGTTGTATAGAAAAGTACACACATGCAAGGTTCAACAGAGTCATCTCAGACGTGTACATTAATGAGTATATTTATGCTACTTCACGAAATAAATACGAATAGTATGACTTAACATTTTAAATATCGATTACGAGTGATATAACATTTATGTTGTGTTCAGAAACGTCTTGCATTTTGGCTTCCAATCAATGCTCTTGCATTCTCAAAAAAACCCGAAACATGTACTTACGACTGAACATGCCTCCGTGCTTTCCTTCTCCCTCGTCCGTATCATCGTCGTTATCCTCATTGTCTGAACAAGACAATTAATGTTTGCAGATGATATTGTGACAACATTTCTGCTGAATGTGTCTTTACAATGAAAGACATATTAACATAATAATAACATAATATATATTAGTATAATAGTTTTAATGGTCAAGTGAAAAGACAATAGAACCAAGATATGGTAGAATGTTATGCTTATATATTTCCTGCTGGAGAAAAGAATCCATACGGAATAGATGACATTTGCGACTTATAGAAATTCACAGACACATTATAGCATAGAGACTAACGCTAGTTCCATATTTAGGGGGAGTGGACAAGGGACATCTAAAATCGAACCCATCATTTAAGAACCTACTACTCATTTTACTCTTTCTTGCTTCCTTTCTTCGGTTTCTCATTTTCATCATCCCTGCAACAAACACATCATTACATGTGTGCTAATTTTGTTCTATCCACCAAGTACAATTGGTTTGAAATATTCATAGAGAAATCCTATGGAAATTTCATGTTCAGTCACAGAGAGGAGAGTTTGTGCAGAACGAGGTGAAAAATATTTATGGTCTCATTTTTATACCTTAGTTGATGAATCTGGTTGTATGGAAAAGTACACACATGCAAGGTTCAACAGAGTCATCTCAGACGTGTACATTAATGAGTATATTTATGCTACTTCACGAAATAAATACGAATAGTATGACTTAACATTTTAAATATCGATTACGAGTGATATAACATTTATGTTGTGTTCAGAAACGTCTTGCATTTTGGCTTCCAATCAATGCTCTTGCATTCTCAAAAAAACCCGAAACATGTGCTTACGACTGAACATGCCTCCGAGCTTTCCTTCTCCCTCGTCCGTATCATCGTCGTTATCCTCATTGTCTGAACAAGACAATTAATGTTTGCAGATGATATTGTGACAACATTTCTGCTAAATGTGTCTTTACAATGAAAGGGATATTAACATAATAATAACATAATATATATTAGTATAATAGTTTTAATGGTCAAGTGAAAAGACAATAGAACCAAGATATGGTAGAATGTTATGCTTATATATTTCCTGCTGGAGAAAAGAATCCATACGGAATAGATGACATTTGCGACTTATAGAAATTCACAGACACATTATAGCATAGAGACTAACGCTAGTTCCATATTTAGGGGGAATGGACAAGGGACATCTAAAATCGAACCCATCATTTAAGAACCTACTACTCATTTTACTCTTTCTTGCTTCCTTTCTTCGGTTTCTCATTTTCATCATCCCTGCAACAAACACATCATTACATGTGTGCTAATTTTGTTCTATCCACCAAGTACAATTGGTTTGAAATATTCATAGAGAAATCCTATGGAAATTTCATGTTCAGTCACAGAGAGGAGAGTTTGTGCAGAACGAGGTGAAAAATATTTATGGTCTCATTTTTATACCTTAGTTGATGAATCTGGTTGTATGGAAAAGTACACACATGCAAGGTTCAACAGAGTCATCTCAGACGTGTACATTAATGAGTATATTTATGCTACTTCACGAAATAAATACGAATAGTATGACTTAACATTTTAAATATCGATTACGAGTGATATAACATTTATGTTGTGTTCAGAAACGTCTTGCATTTTGGCTTCCAACCAATGCTCTTGCATTCTCAAAAAAAACCGAAACATGTACTTACGACTGAACATGCCTCCGTGCTTTCCTTCTCCCTCATCCGTATCATCGTCGTTATCCTCATTGTCTGAACAAGACAATTAATGTTTGCAGATGATATTGTGACAACATTTCTGCTAAATGTGTCTTTACAATGAAAGGGATATTAACATAATAATAACATAATATATATTAGTACAATAGTTTTAATGGTCAAGTGAAAAGACAACAGAACCAAGATATGGTAGAATGTTATGCTTATATATTTCCTGCTGGAGAAAAGAATCCATACGGAATAGATGACATTTGCGACTTATAGAAATTCACAGACACATTATAGCATAGAGACTAACGCTAGTTCCATATTTAGGGGGAATGGACAAGGGACATCTAAAATCAATCCCATCATTTAGGAACCTACTACTCATTTTACTCTTTCTCGCTTCCTTTCTTCGGTTTCTCATTTTCCTCATCCCTGCAACAAACACATCATTACATGTGTGCTAATTTTGTTCTATCCACCAAGTACAATTGGTTTGAAATATTCATAGAGAAATCCTATGGAAATTTCATGTTCAGTCACAGAGAGGAGAGTTTGAGGAGAACGAGGTCAACAATAATTATGGTCTCATTTTTATACCTTAGTTGATGAATCTGGTTGTATGGAAAAGTACACACATGCAAGGTTCAACAGAGTCATCTCATACGTGTACATTAATGAGTATATTTATGCTACTTCACGAAATAAATACGAATAGTATGAATTAACATTTTAAATATCGATTACGAGTGATATAACATTTATGTTGTGTTCAGAAACGTCTTGCATTTTGGCTTCCAACCAATGCTCTTGCATTCTCAAAAAAAACCCTTAACATGTACTTACGACTGAACATGCCTCCGTGCTTTCCTTCTCCCTCGTCCGTATCATCGTCGTTATCCTCATTGTCTGAACAAGACAATTAATGTTTGCAGATGATATTGTGACAACATTTCTGCTAAATGTGTCTTTACAATGAAAGACATATTAACATAATAATAACATAAAATATATTAATATAATAGTTTTAATGGTCAAGTGAAAAGACAATAGAACCAAGATATGGTAGAATGTTATGCTTAATATAATATATATTTCCTGCTGGAGAAAAGAATCCATACGGAATAGATGACATTTGCGACTTATAGAAATTCACAGACACATTATAGCATAGAGACTAACGCTAGTTCCATATTTAGGGGGAATGGACAAGGGACATCTAAAATCAATCCCATCATTTAGGAACCTACTACTCATTTTACTCTTTCTTGCTTCCTTTCTTCGGTTTCTCATTTTCATCATCCCTGCAACAAACACATCATTACATGTGTGCTAATTTTGTTCTATCCACCAAGTACAATTGGTTTGAAATATTCATAGAGATATCCTATGGAAATTTCATGTTCAGTCACAGAGAGGAGAGTTTGAGGAGAACGAGGTGAAAAATATTTATGGTCTCATTTTTATACCTTAGTTGATGAATCTGGTTGTATGAAACAATACACACATGCAAGGTTCAACAGTCATCTCAGACGTGTACATTAATGAGTATATTTATGCTACTTCACGAAATAAATACGAATAGTATGAATTAACATTTTAAATATCGATTACGAGTGATATAACATTTATGTTGTGTTCAGAAACGTCTTGCATTTTGACTTCCAACCAATGCTCTTGCATTCTCAAAAAAAACCCGAAACATGTACTTACGACTGATCATGCCTCCGTGCTTTCCTTCTCCCTCGTCCGTATCATCGTCGTTATCCTCATTGTCTGAACAAGACAATTAATGTTTGCAGATGATATTGTGACAACATTTCTGCTAAATGTGTCTTTACAATGAAAGACATATTAACATAATAATAACATAAAATATTTTAATATAATAGTTTTAATGGTCAAGTGAAAAGACAATAGAACCAAGATATGGTAGAATGTTATGCTTATATATTTCCTGCTGGAGAAAAGAATCCATACGGAATGGATGACATTTGCGACTTATAGAAATTCACAGACACATTATAGCATAGAGACTAACGCTAGTTCCATATTTAGGGGGAGTGGACAAGGGACATCTCAAATCAAACCCATCGATCAATTAGGAACCTACTACTCATTTTACTCTTTCTTGCTTCCTTTCTTCGGTTTCTCATTTTCATCATCCCTGCAACAAACACATCATTACATGTGTGATGGTATTGTTCTGTCCACCAAGTACAATTGGTTTGAAATATTCATAGAGATATCCTATGGAAATTTCATGTTCAGTCACAGAGAGGAGAGTTTGTGCAGAACGAGGTGAAAAATATTTATGGTCTCATTTTTATACCTTAGTTGATGAATCTGGTTGTATGAAACAATACACACATGCAAGGTTCAACAGTCATCTCAGACGTGTACATTAATGAGTATATTTATGCTACTTCACGAAATAAATAAGAATAGTATGAATTAACATTTTAAATATCGATTACGAGTGGTATAACATTTATGTTGTGTTCAGAAACGTCTTGCATTTTGGCTTCCAACCAATGCTCTTGCATTCTCAAAAAAAACCCGAAACATGTACTTACGACTGATCATGCCTCCGTGCTTTCCTTCTCCCTCGTCCGTATCATCGTCGTTATCCTCATTGTCTGAACAAGACAATTAATGTTTGCAGATGATATTGTGACAACATTTCTGCTAAATGTGTCTTTACAATGAAAGGGATATTAACATAATAATAACATAATATATATTAGTATAATAGTTTTAATGGTCAAGTGAAAAGACAATAGAACCAAGATATGGTAGAATGTTATGCTTATATATTTCCTGCTGGAGAAAAGAATCCATACGGAATAGATGACATTTGCGACTTATAGAAATTCACAGACACATTATAGCATAGAGACTAACGCTAGTTCCATATTTAGGGGGAATGGACAAGGGACATCTAAAATCAAACGCATCATTTAGGAACCTACTACTCATTTTACTCTTTCTTGCTTCCTTTCTTCGGTTTCTCATTTTCCTCATCCCTGCAACAAACACATCATTACATGTGTGCTAATTTTGTTCTATCCACCAAGTACAATTGGTTTGAAATATTCATAGAGAAATCCTATGGAAATTTCATGTTCAGTCACAGAGAGGAGAGTTTGAGGAGAACGAGGTGAAAATATTTGTGGTCTTATTTGCATACGATAGCTGATGAATCTGGTTGTCTGACAAATTACATATACATGGTGCAAGGTTCAGCAGAGTCATCTCATACGTGTACATTAATGCTACTTCACGAAATGACACGAATAGTATGAATGAACTCTTTATTCATCGGTTACCTGAGAGTGAGTGACTTTAGTTTTACGACGCACTCAGCAATGTTTCAGCTACATGGCGACGGTCTGTAAATAATCGAGTCTGGACCAGACAGTCCAGTGATCATCATCATGAGCATCGATCTACACAATTAGGATACGTTGACATGTGTCGACCAAGTGAGCGAGCCTGACCACCCAATCCCGTTAGTCGCCTCTTACGACAGAAATGGGTCACTGAAGATCAATTCTAACCCCGGATCTTCACGGGTCCGGTTACTTGTGATATAACATGTCTGTTGTGTTCAGAAACGCCATGAATTCTGGCCTCCAAGCAATGCTCTAGCATTCCCAGTAATTTTAAACATAAACGTACTTACGACTGAACATGCCTCCGTGCTTTCCTTCTCCCTCGTCTGTATCATCGTCGTTATCCCCATTGTCTGAACAAGACAATTAATGTTTGCAGATGATATTGTGACAACATTTCTGCTAAATGTGTCTTTACAATGAAAGACATATTAACATAATAATAACATAATATATATTAATATAATAGTTTTAATGGTCAAGTGAAAAGACAATAGAACCAAGATATGGTAGAATGTTATGCTTATATATTTCCTGCTGGAGAAAAGAATCCATACGGAATAGATGACATTTGCGACTTATAGAAATTCGTAGACACATTATAGCATAGAGACTAACGCTAGTTCCATATTTAGGGGGAATGGACAAGGGACATCTAAAATCAAACCCATCATTTAGGAACCTACTACTCATTTTACTCTTTCTTGCTTCCTTTCTTCGGTTTCTCATTTTCATCATCCCTGCAACAAACACATCATTACATGTGTGCTAATTTTGTTCTATCCACCAAGTACAATTGGTTTGAAATATTCATAGAGAAATCCTATGGAAATTTCATGTTCAGTCACAGAGAGGAGAGTTTGAGGAGAACGAGGTGAAAAATATTTGTGGTCTTATTTGCATACGATAGCTGATGAATCTGGTTGTCTGACAAATTACATATACATGGTGCAACCGAAGTGTCCTCTCAGAAATGTTTGCAGCTAATATTGTGACAGCATTTCTGCTAAATGTGTCTTTACAATGAAATACATATATTAACATATTCGAAACTGTGAAATGATTTAGTCATAATAGAATGATAGATCTATCTTGAAATATCAGTATTTAAGGAGTTCCATGTGACATTTCAAACGGATATTATCAATTTGATGCCAGCATTACATTGCAACGTCACCCCGCAATGCTGTGAATTAACAATACATACTTATGTGGATTATATCAAGATGAGTACACATGATGAAGGGTTATGCTGTATCATTGAGTAAAGAGCAATGACAAGAAGGCTCGGTCAATCTTCAAATGGTATTATGCACAGGACATTTTGACTGTGGGTGAGAGCAATGAGTGCACATACGGAATGCAGAGAATGAAATTCAACAGAAGCAAGATATGGTAGAATGTTGCACAGTAGAAGTGATTCTATACTTCCTGCAAAAAAAAAAGAATCTACACAGAATAGGGGACCCAAAATACGTGTCGTACAAACCATGAAGTATTATCCCGTGTCATTGAGTGAAGAGTACAAACAAGGAACGCTCGCTCAATCTTCAGATGGTAATTGCGTAGGTCGATGCTCATACTGTTGATCATTGGATTGTATGGTCCTTACACGATTATTTACAGACCTGCGCCATATAGCTGGAATATTGCTGAGTGCGGCGTAAAACTAAACTCACTCACTCCAGGTGGTATTTGGCACAGCTGGCGCTGATGTTCACAAGTCAAAGATTTGCAAAAGGACTTCTTGACTGTGAGTGTGAGCAATGAAGTTAAATGAAAAGACACAGTGTACAGACGAAATGCAGAGAATGAAATTCAACAGAAACAAGATGGTAGAATGTTGCACAGAAAAAGTGAGTATATATGTCATGCTAGATAAAAGAATCGACACAGAATAGGGGACCCAAAATACGTGTCGTACACGCCATGAAGTGTTATCCTGTGTCACTGAGTGAAGAGCACAAACAATGAACGCTCGCTCAATCATCTGGAGTCAATTCATTGTTATGGATGGTTATCAAAATGTGGGACAACGGCCCTCTAAAGGATCCCCTGTTGCCTTGTAATATAAAAAACATGGCCAGCACAGACTCATTTAATTGTTATTTAAACAAGCCGTAGTTGATATGTTATGTATTATTCAAGCATATGCTATTTCAACAATGATTCTTATGTACCTACAATGAGGAGAAAAAGTTTTACCGATACTGTGGGACTTTACTAATTTTACTTACGATTAGATATGCTTCTTTTCCTTCTCTTTGCCTCGCCATCAGTTTCATTGTCTTCCTTGGATGCTGCACAAATGCAATTACACATATATGTAGATTGTAAGATTTTGACATAATGCCCTCTCACTATTTCTGTAGCAAATATTCGACATCGTTCTGTTTTGTTTATTTGTTGTTTAACGCCGCTCTCAGCAATACTCCAGATGTGACGACGGTCCAGTGATCAACATCATGAGCATCGATACGCACCTGGGATACAATGACATGTGTCAGCCAAGTCAGCGAGCACGACCACCCGATCCCGTTTGTCGCCTCTTACGACAAACATGGGTTTATGATGACCACCTCTAACCCGGATCTGCACGGGTCCGACACCATGATGGGATATTGACAAAGTAAATCTAGCTCGCAAACACTGTATCCGATCGATGTTTGTGGTCGAATTGAAGTCTCACAAAGGAAACAGTCTTTGAATTATATATTCAGTTTGAATATTTGAATATATGTAAGCCTCCTAAATATTTGGACATACAGTGCTGAACTGATAGTTGATTTCATTCACGTCATTTACCAATATGTTGTACCATTTCAAAATGTTAACTTTGATAACTACTACATGCTGAGTTTTACATTCTTGTGGTGGTGTTTTGCGCCGCAGTCAACAATATCCTAGAGTATGGGCAAGGCGAAACAGCGATGTATATTTTGATGAACGTAAGACTATGCTGACACAATATCAACACCAATATCAATATCAATAAAATCACTAAACGTAACGACCAAGGCCCCGATCCACAAAGAGTTCGTAACGTTACGACCTGTCGTAGCCTTATAGTTTATCATAGGCTTAGCGCTACGAACGTTTGTGGATTGGGACCAAGGTCCAATTTTAACCGTCCTCCTTGGCTGTCAGTAGAACGCTGGGCACAACATTCTGGAAATAGTTCTCAACGGTTCCTGAACTTTTAAGTCAATGAATGTCTCAATATGCCATATTGAATATTGATCATTACTTGAACCTGTTGCAGTAACCTGGAACATTGTTTTAATCCCGTGATTTACCTTTTCCCAAATACCTCGTATCATCTCACCATTGACAGATATTTATCAACAGACGTTTTTCATACAGTCGGAATGTAGAATGGACTCTTTTCTTATGACTATGAAAAGGATTTCGTCGCATTTATTTGGACAGAATATATTTTGGAAGGAAATTGCTGGCACTGACAATACCGAAAAAGAAAGTGTTCTCTCCACGTATATCCCTGGACGTATTGGATATCCTAACAAAAGGTTTAACATTTCAGCGAATATTGTTTCATTGACAATGATTTATATCATTTGATTACACGACTCACCATGGGCTACCTGCTCTCCAGCTGGTACTGAAGGCTTAATCTTTGCTGCAGAGCTTTCCAGTTCAGTCTTTCCTGTAACGATAAACGTTTAAGTTACTTTTTAGTGAGTTTAGTTTTACGCCGTTTTAAGCAATATACCAGCAATATCATGGCGGGGGACTTCACACATTGTACCCATGTGGGGAATCGAACCTGGGTCTACGAGAGAACGCTTTAACCACTAGGCTACACCACCGCCCTTTAAAATCACTACAACCTGTAGTTATTATATAAATTATATTCGTGCTTCACATTCATTGTTAACCGTCACTTTAAAAACAGTGGGCTCTTCTACCACTTCGTAAATCAGACATATCTAAAAGTCGTTTTGGGTGAAATGGGGTAGCCTAGTGGTTAAAGCGTCCGCTCGTCACGCCGAAGACCAGAGTTTGTCGGCTCCTCACATGGGTACAATTTGTGAAGCCTATTTCTGGTGCCGACCGAGGTGAAATTGCTGGAATATTGCTGAAAGCGGCGTAAAACTAAACTCTCTCTCGCTAGTGCAGGCAGAATGGGTTCAATACAGTATCTAATATTGTATAGAGTGTTAAAACTACATTTGCATTTGAATTAAATCAATACAATAATTCATAACCTCAAAATGTAGTTTTTATTCTTATCACCACATTTAAGAGCTTATTCAGCTCCTTCAGCAGCTCTGAAACGGCGTGATTAGAATTAGAAGTTGTTATCCATAAATGTGTCATGCATTCACGTCCATCCTACTTCTAAATGCCTTTTAATGAAAGGGTTTTGTCGCTTCTATTATAGTCCGTTTGGCTCAAAAGCAGACCGATGAATTGCATTTTAACTGGAAAACTACTAAACATATAATACTCAATGAAACGCTCATCATAATCAAACATCAGACCAACTCTGTGATTTTTTTGCCAATAAAAAAGTTGTTTAACAAACTATCATTAAAATATTTACACATTTCACTTTTTGTTGACCGCCTCCGTGGTGTAGTGGTTAGAGCGTCCGCCCGGAGAGCGGAAGGTCGCGGGTTCGATCCCCGACCGCGTCATACCAAAAGACGTTAAAATATGGTACTTGTTGGTCCCTGCCTGGCGCTCGGCATTAATGGGTACAACAAGGACTGGTCGGCTCGGAGTCAGTATAATGCGTCTGAGTGGGGTATTCATGCTTCACTGCGGCATGGTATCTCAGTGGGCTGGCACTATAAAACCAGCTTAAGTCGGGGCTAGTACAAGCAGCCGCACATACACATACACACGCATGCACGTCGTCATATGAGCGAAATATTCTCAAGCACGACGTTAAACCCAATTTCACCTCACCTCACTTTTTGTTACGAGGGAGGAGTGTAAAGAGAGGAACCGCCAGGTGTGCGAGAAATCATTAACTTTGTCATCACTTGTGCACGTGTCTCACGTACACCTGGCTGTTCCTCTCTTTACACTCCTCCCTCGTAACAAATAGTGAATTGTGTCACATTTTTAATGATAGTTTGTTAAACAACTTTTTTATGATTAGGACATAAATTCTGCAAAAATATCACAGAGTTGGTCTGATGTTTTGATTATGATCAGCGTTTCATTGAGTATTATATGTTTTTTGGCAACTCATCGGTCCGCTTTTGAGCCAAACGGACTATACTATGCTTGAATACGAAAAATGGATGAGGAAGACCATGCGCCCCTTACCCTTAGTTCTGTATTTCTCATGGGATGATCCAAGCTGAGCCAGGAGGGCCAACTGGAGGACTACCAAGAGGATCAGAACAGCCACCCGAGCCATGATGACGTTCGGAGGCAACTGTTGGAACACCCTCTACTGTAGGGTTGTCCTCAATATGTAAACAACAGTTACAACAATATTCACAGGAGACCTTGGCAACTGAGCAGGTCCTCGTTAACGTACAAAGTTACATGTGAGACGTAATTATCCTGCATGTGTGAATGGTTTCACCTTGAAATATTCCGTAAACCGCACGTAGACCATGTAGTGGCAGAAGACATTAACATTTGACGTAGTTCGATGCGGAGTTACTATTGTGCATTAATTAATATGGACAGGCATGACGCAATGAACATAGTAAATACAAAGGTTTTGGCTACCGAGCGTGAGAAACGGAATATGTGCAACTGCCATGACCCCTTAATTTGAAATAATGAAATTAGTGGAAATCAATTGCCTCTTAAGAATTTCAGTTCACTTGAAATGAGAGCCTTCGGTATTTTGGTTCGTTCCGTGTCAGCGTGTCCGGGATGAGACAGGAGGTCTAGGTGTAAAGCAAAAAACGTGTAATCTGAAATGGAAAGTTTCCAGGAAAGGTGATAACGGTCTAGTGAATGGGTCTTGAACGGGTCTTGAACGGGTCTTGTCGTCTAAGGCGTCGCGAGTCATGGAAAGGAGTTGCTATCCTAGGGTATGTCAGAAATCTGTGTTCTCAGATTCGAATTCACGACTCACTCTCATTATGTTTCAAGGGTTAGAACCTGCTGATGTATTTCACCAAAATGGTAAACATCCTAATGCCTGACACATTCAAAGCACCTGAAACTCGTCCTATGGCGTGAGTGAGTGAGTGAGTGAGTAGGTGTGTGGGGTAATGGTTAATGAGTGAGTGAGTTGGGGATTGAGTGAGTGGGTGGGTGCGTGGGTGGGTGAGTGAGTAAGTGAGTGAGTGGGTGTGTGGGGTAATGGGTGAATGAGTGAGTGAGTTAGGGATTGAGTGGGTGGGTGGGTGGGTGGGTTGGTGAGTGATTGAGTGAGTGAGTGGATGTGTGGGCGGGTGAATGAGTGAGTGGGGATTGAGTGAGTGAAACATTGCGACACATTCCAATCAATTATATTCAAGTTGTATAAAACAGTAAAGTTTGGAATCTGAACAGGATAACAGAGGTTGATAGCATGAGCAAAGATACAAGTTTTTTTAAAGTTCAATCAGACAGCACACACACGACGTCACAAGTCTCATTCTGGTTGACACCCATGAGCGTGGAATAAGGGGTGTAAGATGACAGTTTTCGCTATGTCTAATTATGTAAAAACAACCAAAAAGAACGTGCTCTTCAACATAAACAACTGGCCATTTCATACCACCATGTCCATATTCCCAAGAAACGTCTAAGATTTCCATGCATATCCAGTGTGATAATTACTTCCGACTTGGGATAAATGCATGTTTTCAACAGGTCAACCAGAAAAAGTGCCTTGCCTCAAGCTACCATAATGAGAAACCAAGATGCATTCCGGCATCATGTAATTAGCGAAAGTCCATTCTAGTTACATTTCTAAATTCCATGCAGTGTCACTGAAATACAAAGGCTGTATCGAGCCACTGTGGAATCAAACGCTGTTATGCTAAACCGAAGTGTCTCGTTATTTCAGGTGCAGCACTGGGCCCAGGATATACAGCATTGGAAAACTCTAGCATCGGCATTATGTGCTAAGAGCACGAAGAGGATTAAGTAAGTAGGTCTCGTTATTTCAATTGTGTTTAAAATACATGTAATTATTTAATTATAATTAATTCGTATATAATTTATGCTACCAAAGTGGCACCATTAGGTTTTCAAATGACTCTTTAGTACATCAGTTCTGGTTTGTGAGGTGAGGTGAAATTGGGTTTTTACGTCGTGCTTGAGAATATTTCGCTCATGTGACGACGTGCATGCGTGTGTATGTGTATGTGCGGCTGCTTGTACTAGCCCAGACTGAAGCTGGTTTTATAGTGCTAGCCCACTGAGATACCATGCCGCAGTGAAGCATGAATACCCCACTCAGACGCATTATACTGACTCCGAGCCGACCAGTCCTTGTTGTACCCATTAATGCCGAGCGCCTGGCAGGGACCAACAAGTACCATATTTTAACGTCTTTTGGTATGACGCGGTCGGGGATCGAACCCGCGACCTTCCGCTCTCCGGGCGGACGCTCTAACCACTACACCACGGAGGCGGTCTTCTGGTTTGTGGAAACACATGGGTTGCAAATATATCCCCTGGGTATTTCGAGGAAGAAAAAGCCCGATGATTATCGTAACAGCAAGGTTGCCATCCGTGACTAAATGAACAGATCCACCCGTGAAGATCCGGGTTAGAATAGGGATTCAGCAACCCATGCTTGTCGTAAGAGGCGACAAACGGGATCGGGTGGCCAGTCTCGCTGACTTGGTTGATCACATGCCACTGCATCCCATATGCATGAATTGATGCTCATGATGTCAGTCACTGGTTTGTGTGCCCAGCCGTGATTACTTAGAGACTGAAAAATCTGCGGTGCTGGCGTTAAACAACAAACAAATCACAACAAACAAACCATTGCGTCACTGTCTTTATTGATTCAACTACAATTGTTAGTTTCCATTAACGAATGGCTTTTCCCTCTTGTGCCCTGAAACAAGGAAAACAGGAATGACTGCAAATGAACATACACAGAGCAACAAGTAATCTGCTACTTAACTTAAATATGACTGGGTTCGAATCTGGATCAAGTGTATGATCTAATGTCGTCAGTAAAGAAGCTTTTGTTTTAAAATATATTTACATTTGCGTTCATTTACAATCAGAATTTAGAAAACAAATTTAGTATCTATTGACTGTAAAAATACCCTGTTTGCTACAGTTCTTTTAATAGTGAGCCTACCTGGTGTGCCACATTAATGTTAATGCCGAACCAATCGGGTGTGCTACAGTTGTGTTGTCAGTGAAATTAAGATGATATACTACAGTTCTGTTGACAGTGAACCTACTTTTTGTGCTACAGTTGTGTTAACAGTGAACCTACCTTATGTGCTACACTTGTATTGATAGTGAACCTACCTTGTGTGCTACAGTTGTATTGACAGTGAAATTAAGATGATATACTGCAGTTCTGTTCACAGTGAACCTACTTTTTGTGCTACAGTTGTGTTGATGGAAAACCAACCTGGTGTGCTACAGTTGTGTTGACAGTGAACTTACTTTTTGTGCTACAGTTGTGTTGACAATGAACCTCCCTGGTGTGCTACAGTTGTGTTGACAGTGAACCTACCCAGTGTACTGCAGCTTCTGTTGATAGTGAACCAGCCTGGTGTGCTAGAGTAGTGTTGATAGTGAACCAACCTGGTGTGCTAGAGTAGTGTTGATAGTGAACCAACCTGGTGTGCTACAGTTTCTGTTGACAGTGAACGTACCCAGTGTACTGCAGCTTCTGTTGTTAGTGAACCTACCTGGTGTGCTAGAGTAGTGTTGATAGTGAACCAACCCGGTGTGCTAGAGTAGTGTTGACAGTGAACCAACCTGGTGTGCTAGAGTAGTGTTGATAGTGAACCAACCTGGTGTGCTACAGTTTCTGTTGACAGTGAACGTACCCAGTGTACTTCTGTTGAAAGTGAACCAACCTGGTGTGCTAGAGTAGTGTTGATAGTGAACCAACCTGGTGTGCTAGAGTAGTGTTGATAGTGAACCAACCTGGTGTGTTACAGTTTCTGTTGACAGTGAACGTACCCAGTGTACTGCAGCTTCTGTTGATAGTGAACCAACCTGTTGTGCTAGAGTAGTGTTGATAGTGAACCAACCTGGTGTGCTAGAGTGGTGTTGATAGTGAACCAACCTGGTGTGCTAGAGTGGTGTTGATAGTGAACCAACCTGGTGTGCTAGAGTAGTGTTGATAGTGAACCAACCTGGTGTGTTACAGTTTCTGTTGACAGTGAACGTACCCAGTGTACTGCAGCTTCTGTTGTTAGTGAACCAACCTGGTGTGCTAGAGTAGTGTTGATAGTGAACCTACCCAGTGTACTGGTTGATAGTGAACCAACCTGGTGTGCTACAGTTGTGTTGACAGTGAACCAACCTGGTGTGCTACAGTTGTGTTGACAGTGAACCTACCCACTGTACTGGTTGATAGTGAACCAACCTGGTGTGCTAGAGTAGTGTTGATAGTGAACCAACCTGGTGTGCTAGAGTAGTGTTGATAGTGAACCTACCCAGTGTACTGGTTGATAGTGAACCAACCTGGTGTGCTAGAGTAGTGTTGATAGTGAACCAACCTGGTGTGCTAGAGTAGTGTTGATAGTGAACCTACCCAGTGTACTGGTTGATAGTGAACCAACCTGGTGTGCTACAGTTGTGTTGACAGTGAACCTACCCACTGTACTGGTTGATAGTGAACCAACCTGGTGTGCTAGAGTAGTGTTGATAGTGAACCAACCTGTATTACAGTTTCTGTTGACAGTGAACCTACCCAGTGTACTGCAGCTTCTGTTGATAGTGAACCTACCTGGTGTGCTAGAGTAGTGTTGAAACTGAACCAACCTGGTGTGCTAGAGTAGTGTTGATAGTGAACCAACCTGGTGTGCTACAGTTGTGTTGACAGTGAACCAACCTGGTGTGCTACAGTTGTGTTGACAGTGAACCTACCCAGTGTACTGGTTGATAGTGAACCAACCTGGTGTGCTAGAGTAGTGTTGATAGTGAACCAACCTGGTGTGCTAGAGTAGTGTTGATAGTGAACCAACCTGGTGGGTTACAGTTTCTGTTGACAGTGATTCTAGTCATCTTAACTGTTAACTTAACTCGAAAGCTACAGTTATGTTGACAGTGAACCCACTGGTGTTTTACAGTTCTGTTGACAATGACCCTACCGGGTTTGCTACAGTTCTATAGAACCAACCTGATATATGGCAGCGTGCCATCAACCTTTAAGTTTACCATGAAGTCCTGCGAAATGCTGTGCTGTTTTCTTTTGAAACTCTGAAATATTAAGTAAATATAAGTCCAACTGCCACAGTATCAAAAACACTTTCAAATAGTCATGACATCGAAAACATGACATCTGCGTTCTGAGCATGCGCAATCCCAGGTCCACATACTTATTCTAAAGAAATAGTGAGCGAGTGAGTTAAGTTTTACGCCGCTTTTAGCAACATTCATGCAATATCACGGCGGGGGACACCAGAAATGGGTTTCACACATTGTACCCATGTGGGGAATCGAACCCGGGTCTTTGGCGTAACGAGCGAGCGCTTTAACCACTAGGCTACCCCCCTACCTCTCTAATAGATGTGGACCAGCTTTTCGCATCATTGCAAATCCATGAGAAATTCAACATACTTTTGTATCTGAATATTGCGCTTCAATGTTCTTACCAAGATTATACACAAATTATTCCATTGTTTTAAACACGAAACAAAAAACAAACAAATAAAAACAAATCCCACACGTTCATTCCTCCTTAATAAACGCAATGTTTTGAATATTTCACTAGGTTCTATATACACTAGGCGCCTCAATAACTGTTAATAACATATGGTTGCAATGCGAGATCGGACCATTGAACGCCCGAATTTCATCGTCAATATTTCTTGTGCAACACGTGCATAACTATTGTGGACCTTTACTTCAAACTTTGTTTCAGTATCACACGTGGCGCATGCAAATATAAGTCGTCAACGCCAGAGAATCATTTCGATCATCCAATGAAACGTTGAGTGAGTGAGTTTAGTTTTACGCCGCACTCAGCAAGATTCCAGCTATATGGCGGCGGTCTGTAAATAATCGAGTCTGGATCAGATAATCCAGTGATCAACAGCATGAGCATCGATCTTCGCAACTGGGATACGTTGACATGTGTTAGTGACATCCCGTTAGTCGCCTTTTATGACAATGCAATGAAACAGATTCCTGTGGGTATAAAAATCAAAATGAAAATTCATTCATGAAAATTACAGGAATGGATCAGTTAAAGCTCATGAAGTGCTGCAATGTACTGAAGAACGGATTTCGGATCATCTGAAAGGCAAGTTACTGCTCTACCAGGTACGCCACCCATTCAACTTGATTCAGAGATTATGAACGTACCCTTAAATCTCTCATTCAGAGATTTTTTCTCTGGTTTGCCTTCGTCCTCGTCCTCGTCCTCGTCCTCTCCAAAGTCCAAAACATCGTCATAATCCTTACCAGCGTCAGCAAGTTCGAAGTCACCATCGTCATAGTCAGCATCCTCATAGTCTGATCATCAACAGATATAGTTTAATTTATATCACGCATTGTAAATTCAAATTTCGCCTTAGCCAGTATCTGCAAATTAGCTTTCATTCGGCATAAAAAGCAAAAATGTTATGACACCAGCTGCTTTCAAAAGGGTGTGTGTGTGCATGCGTGCGTGCGTGTGGTTACCTGTCCTGATAAATACCGGTATTGAAGTACTGGTAGAAACCGCATTTGAACATTGATACCTCAATCATATTTAGCATACTGACTCCGTCCCGACCTGTAATTGTTATATTCCCTTAATGCCGAGCGCAAGGCAGGGTAACAATAATTACCATCTTTGAGGAGATATTTCACTCCCCGAGCGGACGTTCAATCTATATAACCACGGAGGGTTAGCCTGGTGGATAGGGCGTTCTAAGTTTTTAAGGCGTTAACGTTTTTCCCCAATTCCATACTGACACAAGCAATGACAACCAAGCTCCGATAAATATATCACAAGAGATAGCCTTACCATCGTCGTCATCAGACTCTTTGTGAATGAGACCTGAAAATGAAATGTGGATGAGAACACGCTAAGCACAGATTTCACAATACCACAGAATAGAGTTTACAGAAATTGTTGAGTAACTGCATTGAAATACAAATGTTATGGGAACGTTCAAGGTTGGCAATAGTTGCCAAAACATTGCAAACTGAAGGTCCAAAACACAACCCGTTTGTTTGGAAGATTCAGGGGAAAATCTCCAAACTTGTTTTTCGGATACGAAAAAAATCGCTCTTGAACAAATGAATGGAGATGACCAAATCGTGATAATGTTAATCTTGATGATGCAGTTAGGACGCAGCCAGCCTTCTTTACAATGTTTCAGTGTAGAAAATATGAATTCATTTTGCTTCACCAAGTGGATGAGTGATATAAGTCAGCGTCTTTGCTGAATATAAACAAAGCAAGTGTCACAAGAATGAGAAAGTAGATGTATAGATTTGTCGTACCGTGAACTTTATCCTTCAGTTCCTCCATTCTTTCTGCCGTCCTTTCATTCTCTTCTGTTATGTGTAAGGATAATGACTCAATCAGAGAACCAAAGTTGGTCAATAAATTTTGCATATTGAAGGGTCACCTGGATTGCTTAAAACCATTAATACATTTGGTAATTTACAAAAACATAGTTAGGTATTTTCAGGGTAATTATAAATCTTTAAGAAAAACATTTTGCTTCCACAGTTGTCTGAAGAAGGTGTTTCAAACATAAACAGACCAACCAAATAAAATAAGCATTGGAATTATCCGACAATATAATACAAACCAAAAAGCCGATACAATATATTGTACAATATATCCTTTCAGGAATGTTAAACGATGATAATGTAAAGGCAATCAAGCATTGGGGGGTGGGGTTGGGTGTTTGTTTGTCAGCAAGAGGCTTTGTCTGTTTTTTACAACGCAACAATGTAAATGCTGAAAAATGAAAACGACCCCAGCATACAGCTTCATTATGTTGTACGACAGCAAGCTGAAGGAACTTGGAGTCTCCTCAATGATTTCAGTGGCCTGGCACTCGTGTAATGAGACGTCTTCCCAAGTGGCCTCCAAGGTGTTCAGGTTTTGAGGGAAAAAGAAGAAGAATACTTCTGTCCAGAAGGTCTTGTGTCAGTCTGGTGAAAAGGGTTCTGGAGTCGTCTTGGGCGCCGTTGTGCAAAACATCCTTCGCGTTAAGACGGGCGTACTTCAATGTTAAGTCATAGGAGTTACTTTCACCTTAGCACTAAGATCGTTTTGGACAATGGCACGCTGTTAGAGAGCACCTCAGGAGAACGCTGACAAACAAATGGAACCGCCTACCCCTGGTCATAAAGGACAAAACGTGTCCTCTGATGGCAATGGACCCCACCCATGCTGTGATACCTCCTCCAATATGAATTCATTTTGCTTCACCAAGTGGATGAGTGATATAAGTCAGCGTCTTTGCTGAATATAAACAAAGAGTGTCACAAGAATGAGAAAGTAGATGTATAGATTTGTCGTACCGTGAACTTTATCCTTCAGTTCCTTCATTCTTTCTGCCGTCCTTTCATTCTCTTCTGTTATTTGTAAGGATAATGACTCAATCAGAGAACCAAAGTTGGTCAATAAATTTTGCATATTGAAGGGTCACCTGGATTGCTTAAAACCATTAATACATTTGGTAATTTACAAAAACATAGTTAGGTATTTTCAGGGTAATTATAAATCTTTAAGAAAAACATTTTGCTTCCACGGTTGTCTGAAGAAGGTGTTTCAAACATAAACAGACCAACCAAATAAAATAAGCATTGGAATTATCCGACAATATAATACAAACCAAACAGCCGATTTTGATACAATATATTGTACAATATATCCTTTCAGGAATGTTAAACGATGATAATGTAAAGGCAATCAAGCATAGAAGGGGTCAGCAAGAGGCTTCGTCTGTTTTTTACAACGCAACAATGTAAATGCTGAAAAATGAAAACGACCCCAGCATACAGCTTCATTATGTTGTACGACAGCAAGCTGAAGGAACTTGGAGTCTCCTCAATGATTTCAGTGGCCTGGCACTCGTGTAATGAGACGTCTTCCCAAGTGGCCTCCAAGGTGTTCAGGTTTTGAGGGAAAAAGAAGAAGAATACTTCTTTCCAGAAGGTCTTGTGTCAGTCTGGTGAAAAGGGTTCTGGAGTCGTCTTGGGCGCCGTTGTGCAAAACATCCTTCGCGTTAAGTCGGGCGTACTTCAATGTTAAGTCATAGGAGTTACTTTCACCTTAGCACTAAGATCGTTTTGGACAATGGCACGCTGTTAGAGAGCACCTCAGGAGAACGCTGACAAACAAATGGAACCGCCTACCCCTGGTCATAAAGGACAAAACGTGTCCTCTGATGGCAATGGACCCCACCCATGCTGTGATACCTCCTCCACCAAACAGCCAGACATCCGTGAAGATTTGGTGCTAACTTATCGCCTCCACGGCGATACACTTCAACCTTGCCATCTACATGGAAGATGTTAAATCGTCTTTCATCTGTGAACAGCACCCTCAGACCGGTCAAGGTCATTCTACAGAAGGGTCGGTCGATTATCCCCAACCTGTAGTCTCCTGACCACGTTGAAGGGGGTTGATACGACAGACATTGTACTAGTGAAGATCCGAGTTACAGTTGGTCTTTAGCAATCCATGTTTGTCATGAGAGGCGGGTGATCAGGCTCGCCGACTTGGTGGTTATCGTATCCCAATTGCGTAGGTCGATGCTCATGAGTGGTCCTGACTCAGTTATGTACGGACGGCCGCCATATAGCTGTCAACAAACTGACACAATGGCCTTACGCTATCATGGCCGATACTCATTGCCAGGAACTGGTTCCTTACGTGAATCTGCCGCTCCTTGGACTGGCATTGGTGTTAGATCTTGTCAAAATCTCCAAAAGGCAATGACTTGCAAATTGGAGTAATTCACACATGTTGGCTGCGTTTAGTCAGTCGTTTCCAAATACTTCAATGGATTGATACGACTAACTGTTGATCGAATTCACAAGCTATATTTCTTTGACTGGTCAGTTTATGTTGAAGCTGGGGTGCTTTATTCTCAAACAATATGGCACTTCTGTCCAGTGTTCAGTCGACTACTAACGATGCATTAATAAATACGGGATTTTGAAAATATTTTTTCCAATGAAGAGGAAAATAATCAGAATACAATTAGAAAATGTGTTTGGGTGGTAACAAATCAATGGCTTTAACGACATTAAGATGTACGTCGGATTTTCTATTTGTCATATTTTTTGACTGATTTTCAATTTCAATTGCTATCATAAACATTCATTCGTTAAACATCATGTCAATAACTGTGTTGAACAATATTCGAAGTAAACAAGTCTAAAATATTAAGACAAAACAACCTTATCCTTAATCATAGCTATGTGACCATTATACATGCAATCGGCAATAATAATGAAATAATATTTTTACGTACCATGAATCTTTTTCTTCAGTTTCGACATCCGTTTTGCTGTCTTTTCTTTCATACCTATTGCATGGTGATGATGAACATTTCAATGTATATGGAGTTAAGCATATGATAGTATTGCTCATTTAACATGTTTTTGATTATAAGGATTATCATAATTAAAGAGAAGGCGAGATTATGAATAAATATTAAAGACACAATAATGAAATCGTACTAATTTTCCAAGTAGATATATTACCAACGATATAATTAAGCAAAGGCGACACAGGCTATTTCCAACATCAAAGGTTTTAGATTCCATAGTACGATCTTTGGCAATATTTATCAATTAATGATACGAGGTCATTGTGAAAAGGTGAGTGTATTTTGCTCCATTGGTGACTTCTGTCACAAACACAATCAAAGCCACGTCAATTATTGACAAACATATGGATAACGTTTTTCATTTCGTGAGTGAAACGTTTCCATACAGACTATTGTGCCGAAGTCATATCTCAGACATTATTTTTGTGCAATTCGACTTGGCAAAAAGAAAGATTTTACTGTTCATCTAATATAATATAATATAATATAATATAATATAATATAATATAATATAATATTTTAGAGGTCAAATTGACTTTGCGGAGTGTTAACCGTTTAATGTTTCACTTTCACCAGTTATCATACAACGTGTGCGTCTAAAATCATGTCGTTTGAAATTTTACTTCGTCACAGATTATCGCTAAGTTTAAATTCATTTTCGATACGCCACGGATCCTCAGAGGCGACCGTTACCGACGTTTTGACTTTCCCCGACCGAACCCCTTTTCTGTCTCTGGATGGGTAAATGGGAACCAAGCCTAAGAGGTTCTGAATTAATCACACACAGAGTTCATTACTCCTGTGAGGATCAGTTCCAATTGCAAGACACAACATGAAGGTCTCCCTGAGGACATCAAGCGTTCCTCTTCAGGACAAGGTTTTCGGAAGCATGGACAACTGATTAGAATCGTGTTTTCTATTCATAAACGAATAATGGGAAAAAAGATAATCCTTACATCCTCGATTATCTCCAGGGTATACGTTACGATCACTCTCCACTATACCCTGGATGCATCCACGGCTTGGGGAGATGATTTTATTTCCTCCGTTGGCTGACTCCGCATTTCTCACAGTAGCCAATCAGCTAAGCCGCCGTTACAACCGAGCTTCCAGTGTCAACAAAGATAGCGGTCGCAGTCGCGAAGGTTTGTTCGCAGTGCCAATCAGATTTTGGGGGAAATTATAAAGACAAATTCACAGATTTGAAACTTTCAAAAAATATGTGAAAGAACTGCTTCTACTTCTTTCAGAGTACCTCTGCATCAATTGTGTTGCCAAGTTTAAACGGTTAGATAATTTAAGAAGCGAAAGTGAGTTGGTACGCTCAACTTCCCAGCGTAGACACCTAATTGGATAAAAAGCCAGCCAAGGGAGGTAATAAAATCATCGCCCCAAGCCGTGGATGCATCCAGGGTATAGTGGAGAGTGATCGTAACGTATACCCTGGAGATTATCGAGGATGTAATCCTTATAGCTGGAATAAACCTTTAAATACTTTGAACATCGTTAGGAACCAACCTTTGAAGTGAGTCTTCATTTTCTTCATCCCTGGAATATCCACATTGAATATAAAATTTAGTCGATTCCACGAAGCAGACCTACATATGTATGCAGCCAGTTATTTCGGTCACTGTATTTCAAGTACTTTCAGGAAATAAGGCCAGCGGACTGTATTGCAGATATGTTTGTTACTGAAACTATTTTTCTGGAGCAATAGTACAGACTATTCATGACACATAATAGCTGAAGTAAACACCTATATCTTGTTTGCCTTTTCAACATTAATTTCACAAGAGAGCAGATAATGAAGAGCTGCTTGAGATGAATATCATCAGACCATATCGTCTTGGATTGGTCTTCATCAACATATGCTTGTCGTAAAATCGGACTGAAGGGATCAGGTTCGGCTCGCCTTTGTCTAACTAGGTGCGGCGTTAAAAATAACCCAAACAAAAAGGATTAAATTAAAATTAAATTTAAAAATTAAAATAAAATAAAAAGAAAGAAAGAAAAGAATAACAAATGAACAAAGAAATAGAAAAGCCAAACAAATGCAAATTTTCTGCTTTGATGGAAATGTACAGGTACATGATGGCCAAAACACTTTACGGGCCTGCACTTATGGGTGCTCAATAAAGGTGACATCGTGGCCTGACGGACAATTGATAGTTGTTGGGGTAGCCCTCTGGTTAAAGCGTTCGCTTGTCACGCCGAAGACCCGGGTTTGATTCCCCACATGGGCACAATGTGGAACTCCATTTCTGGTGTCCCCCGTCGTGCTATTGCTGGAATATTGCTGTCAACGGCGTAAAGACTAAACTCATTCACTCGTTATACAAATACCAGTCTGCGAAATATTCTGCTCTGTTTCTGCATACTCACACTTTGTCCTAGGTAGTGATCGCCTCTTGCGTCGAGCTGAAACATGGAGGTTTTCTTTTAAAACTGTGTCCGATTTTCTCAACACCAACGTGGGCATTCACCCAAAGAGATATGTAAATACAACGACAATGAAAAGCAGAAGGTGAATCTCGACGCCCTCAAGGAGCATTTGTCTGTAAATGTTTGTGTTTAACGCCGCACTCAGCAATATTCCAGCTATATGACGGAGGTCTGTAAATAATCGAGTCTGGACCAGACAATCCAGTGATCAACATCATCAGCATCGATCACGATATTGAAACGGGGTGTGTCAACCCAGTCAGCGAGTCACCCGATGCCGTTAGTTGCCTCTCACGACAACAATGAGTGGCTAAAGATTAATTCTAACCCGTGTTCTCTTCATCGGCTGTGTCCACTGGGTCCATGAGATCTTCATCGGTGTCTGTAGATATAAAAACGTGAGTATGAGTATTCCATTTACAGCTAAATACAGAGGAGAAGAGGTACATGCATTGCAGATGTTTACTTTGATGATTGAGTGATTGAAGGATATATTATTGACGAAGCTTAAAACTGACTTTCAGTTAAACCGTGACGTTCCACCTCTTTGAGGCAGAAAAGTAAGTGTGTGAGTGGATGTGTGTCTGTGCGTGCGTGCGGTGTGTGTGTGTGTGTGTGTGTGAGAGAGAGAGAGAGAGAGAGAATGTTGAATGAAAGCATAGAAAATAGCTTTTTACCTGTTTCAGAAACAGCTTTGCCTTTGCCTTTCCTTGATTTCTGTTTGTTTCCTGCACGAGCAGCTTTGACCCTTTTTGAACGTTTTCGCTTTTTCTGGGCACGAAGAGCAGGGGTAACTTTGTCTGGGACTTTGGCACCGGTGGCATCTTCGTCTGTTTCAATTGCAGGCGGTTCTTCTTGTCCTTTACACACCGATGAAAATGACAAAAACAATCAAGACCAATGTTCAAAATACATAATCAAGCTCTTGTGGCCAAACAGCAATATAATTTTACGAGCAGAACATGTAGATATGGCCAACTTGCCAAACTGTATCCCGAGGACAAAAAGACCAATTTCTGCTGCTCATAGTGTGAGTATGCCCCAATGTTGAGCTATATCTCTTGTGTGCACAATGCATCTCCACTACACACAGTGTGTACCTTTATGTCGTAATCTACTATAGAATATGAATACTATGTTTAAATGCATCTACAAAACACACAGTGGGTACTTCTTTATGGAAAAAGCCAACAACACAGGCATTGAATACTATATGTTGAAATGCACTTGCTATACACACAGTGAATATACCATGTTGAAATGCACTTACTATACACACAGTGGATTGGGATGACGTCATGACCGTCATGTGAAAAGCATAGAAAAAAGCTTTTTACCTGTTTCAGAAACAGCTTTGCCTTTGCCTTTGCCTTTGCCTTTCCTCGATTTCTGTTTGTTTCTTGCACGAGCAGCTTTGACCCTTCTTGAACGTTTTCGCTTTTTCTGGGCACGAAGAGCAGGGGTAACTTTGGCGCCGGTGGCATCTTCGTCTGTTTCACTTGCAGGCGATTCTTCTTGTCCTTTACACACCGATGAAAATGACAAAAACAAGCATTGTCACTAAGGTGACATAATCCCCCGCCGCAAATTATCAAATCAAAGTTATAAAGTAATGAAACTTTAAGATGAAGTTAAATGTCAACAAAAACATTATCTTGCTCTTTAGATGTTCAAACACACACATATTTTCAAAACTGACTTTGACCTTGACATGAATGTCATAGTGTATGAAAAATGCAAAACTAGTACTAAAGAAATTGCTTATTGAAAAACATCCAAGGGAGGTCTTGAAAGTCTATGAAGAAAATCCAGTGAACCGTTCTTTTATATCTTGCTGACAATTCAGGTTCACATTCTGAAATCTTCATAGTGTCGTCGTGACCCTAAAACTTATGTGAACGTCACCAAAATTGACTGGGCCCTGGGCCTTACCTAGATGAAGCTTGGTGTCCAATATGAAGAAAATCCACTGACTATTTTTTGCGATATCTTGCTGACTATCTTAACAAGCAATTTAACACACTGAAATCTTCAAAGTGTCTCTGTGACCTTAAAAATTAAGTGACGGTCACCAAAATTGACGGGGCCCTGCGCCTTCCCTGGATAAAGCTTGGTGTTAAATATTAATAAAGAAAATCCAGTGAGCGGTTATTGAGATAGCTTAACATGCAGGTTTACATGCTGAAATCTTCAAAGTGTCGCCATGACCTTGAAAATTATGTCAAGGTCACCAAAATCGACTGGGCCCTGCGCATTCCCTAGATAAAGCTTGGTATTGCATATGAAGACAATCCAGAGAACAGTTCTTGAGATAGCTTAACATGCAGGTAAAACGTGAAAGTCCCCTTGTGACCTTGAAATGAAGGTCAAGGTCACCAAACCTGACTTGGACCTTTCTTATAGTGTGATGAACCTAGGTACCAAATATGAAAAGAATCTAGTGAACGGTTCTTAAGATATTCCAATTCGTACGTACGGACGGACGGACGGAGTCCAATACTATATCCCCCGCTTCGCGCGGCGGGGGATAACAATCAAGACCAATGTTGACAATGTATAATCCAGTTTTGTTGTCAAACAGAAATATATCATTGTACGAGTTGAACGTGTAAATATGGCCAACTTGCCAAACAGAATCCTGAGGACAAAAAGTAATAAGACCAATTTCTGCTGCACATAGAGTGTATGCCCCAATGTTGAACTATATCTCTTGTGTGCACAATGCATCTCCACTACACACAGTGTGTACCTTTATATCGAAATCTACTATAGAATAGGAATACAGTGTGTTCAAATGCATCTACAAAACACACAGTGTGTACTTCTTTATGGAAATAGCCAACAACACAGGCATAGAATACTATATGTTGAAATGCACTAGCTATACACACAGTGAATATACCATGTTGAAATGCACTTACTATACACACAGTGGATTGGGATGACGTCATGAGCGTCATGTGAAAAGCATAGAAAAAAGCTTTTTACCTGTTTCAGAAACAGCTTTGCCTTTGCCTTTGCCTTTCCTCGATTTCTGTTTGTTTCCTGCACGAGCAGCTTTGACCCTTCTTGAACGTTTTCGCTTTTTCTGAACAGCAATGGTAATTTTGTCACCGGTGGCATCTTCGTCTGTTTCACTTGCAGGCGATTCTTCTTGTCCTTTACACACCGATGGAAATGACAAAAACAATCAAGACCAATGTTGACAATGTATAATCCAGTTTTGTTGTCAAACAGAAATATCATTGTACGCGTCGAACGTGTAAATATGGCCAACTTGCCAAACAGAATCCTGAGGACAAAAAGTAATAAGACCAATTTCTGCTGCCCATAGAGTGTATGCCCCAATGTTGAACTATATCTCTTGTGTGCACAATGCATCTCCACTACACACAGTGTGTACCTTTACATCGAAATCTACTATATAGTATGAATACAGTATGCTAAAATGCATCTACAAAACACACAGGGTGTACCTTTATATCGAAATGTACTATACAGTATGAATACAGTATGCTTAAGTGCATCTACAAAACACACAGTGTGTACCTTTATATCGAAATCTACTATAGAATATGAATACAGTATGCTAAAATGCATCTACAAAACACACAGTGTGTACCTTTATATCGAAATCTACTATACAGTATGAATACAGTATGCTTAAGTGCATCTACAAAACACACAGTTTGTACCTTTATATCGAAATCTACTATAGAATATGAATACAGTATGCTAAAATGCATCTACAAAACACACAGTGTGTACCTTTATATCGAAATCTACTATATAGTATGAATACAGTATGCTTAAAATGCATCTACAAAACACACAGTGTGTACCTTTATATCGAAATGTACTATAGAATATGAATACAGTATGCTAAAATGCATCTACAAAACACACAGTGTGTACCTTTATATCGAAATCTACTATAGAATATGAATACAGTATGCTAAAATGCATCTACAAAACACACAGGGTGTACCTTTATATCGAAATGTACTATACAGTATGAATACAGTATGCTTAAGTGCATCTACAAAACACACACCTTTATATAATCTACTATTATATCGAAATAAAATGCATCTATAGAACCTTTATATGAATAGAATATGAATACAGTATGCTTAAGTGCATCTACAAAACACACAGTGTGTACCTTTATATCGAAATCTACTAGAGAATATGAATACAGTGTGTTCAAATGCATCTACAAAACACACAGTGTGTACTTCTTTGTAGAAATAGCCAGCAACACAGGCATTGAATACTATATGTTGAAATGCACTAGCTATACACACAGTGAATATACAATGTTGAAATGCACTTACTATACACACAGTGGATTGGGATGACGCCATGACCGTCATGTGAAAAGCATAGAAAAAAGCTTTTTACCTGTTTCAGAAACAGCTTTGCCTTTGCCTTTCCTCGATTTCTGTTTGTTTCTTGCACAAGCAGCTTTGACCCTTCTTGAACGTTTTCGCTTTTTCTGGGCACGAAGAGCAGGGGTAACTTTGTCACCGGTGGCATCTTCGTCTGTTTCACTTGCAGGCGATTCTTCTTGTCCTTTACACACCGATGAAAATGACAAAACAATCAAGACCAATGTTGACAATGTATAATCCAGTTTGGGTTGTCAAACAGCAATATCATTTTACGATTTGAACGTGTAAATAAGGCCAACTAGCCAAACGGAATCCTGAGGATAAAAGGCAATTGAAACCAACATCCGAAATATCAGAGTGTATACATACATCTGTAATACGAAGATTGTATTGAATGTCAAGTGTACTCGCAATTCACAATGTATATCCGCAATGTAAGAATTCGTTCGACATTACATACAGTGAAACCCTTATTTCGAAATGCATTTTTAACATATTCCTAATTCATGCCTCTAACTAGAAATGTAACTGCAGAACATACCCCAATGTTCTATATCTGTTGTATACACAATGTATCTTTACAACTCCTAATGTGTGCCTCAATGTTGAAATAGCTCTCCACTCCAGTACACAAAATGAATCACAAATACACCTACAGCACAGACACGGAATGACGTATGTTGAAATGCACTTACAATACACACAGTGAATATAAAGTGTTGAAATGCTGTCACGATACACACAATGGATTGGGATGACGTCATGAGCGCCATTTGCAAAGTCAGTATATGGACAAGAAGTCGACCTTTTGAAATTTCGCTATGGACACGAAATCGACCCGCGGTAAACTTTGATGTTGAAGGTGTTGCTAGAGTCACGCTAATCGGCTAGTTGGTGTTGTTTTAAGATTTTCGATAACGTCAGCATCGCGTACGGTTGTTCACTCAAAATGCCATCACATGAGAGTGAATTTGACAAAGATGAACATATTGCATTCAATTTCGAAATGGCAAATGCACAGTTAAATCACAGATTTCTTCCTTCTCGTGGTGGAAGATACCTGTGTGTTGGTGGCTTCATGTACCGTGTGAATTAGAGGAAGCGAGATTGGATATCCTTGAAGTGCACAGAAAGGAAATGCAAAAGAAGTTGAACATGTAAATATGGCCAACTAGGAGTATATATACCGTATGTTGAAATGCGCTTACAGTGTACACTGTGAATATTCGGTGTTGGATTGTGATGACGTCGTGAGAGTCATGAGAAATGTCCAGGGCATGCCATTGAGGCAATGATGTGTTTTTGACACTGTGAAATGCCTTTAATATTTATATGTGATTGTACGTTTTAAGAGCAGAATATAACATTTACCTGTTTTAGAGACAGTTTTGCCTTTGCCTTTCCTAGATTTCCGCTTGATCTTGTTTCTTGCATTAGCAGCTTTGACCCTTTTTGAATGTTTTCGCACTTTTGCAGTGGCGACGTTTGTGGCATTTCTGTTTTCAATTGCAGCAGATGTCTTTAGTCCTTCAAAAACCGACAAAAACAATCAAGACCAATGTTCAAAATACATTATCCAGTCAAACGAAGCAAAAAAGATTTTACGAGTTCAACATGTAAATATGGCCAACTTGCCAAACTGAATCCTGGGAATAAAAGGCACTTAAAACCAACATCCGCAATGTCAGATCGTATATATATAATCTGTAAATAGAACCGACAAAACCCTTTCCACATTCATAAGATATCTCTGCCAAAAGCAGAGTCGACTGCACAATTGATACTATATCATGAGCAGATATTTATTCCAGCAGCACATTGTACTGAATGTCAAAGTGTACGCGCAAATCACACGGTGTGTTTCACAATGAAGACAACGGTGTGTCCATACGGTTCGACAAAAACAGTGTATCCCTCTGTGTTAAAATGTGTCTCTAGTATGTACAGTGTATACCTCAACGTTGAAATATATCTCGTGCACACACAATGGAAACTATCAAGTACACAACACACAGTGTGTACACACACTGAATACTATATTGAAATACACTCATATACTGTGCATGTACAAGTGCACTTACAATGCACACTATGAATACAGTGTTGAGATACACTTACAATACACTGCATAGTCAGTGTACAGTGAAGATGCACTTACAATGCACACAGTGAATACAGTGTTGAGATGCACTTACAATACACTCACATAGTCAGTGTACAGTGTTGATGCACTTACAATACACTCACATAGTCAGTGTACAGTGTTGAGATGCACTTACAATACACTCACATAGTCAGTGTACAGTGTTGAGATGCACTTACAATACACTCACATAGTCAGTGTACAGTGTTCATGCACTTACAATGCACACAGTGAATACAGTGTTGAGATGCACTTACAATACACTCACATAGTCAGTGTACAGTGTTCAGATGCACTTACAATGTGAATACAGTGTTGAGATGCACTTACAATACACCCACATAGTCAGTGTACAGTGTTCAGATGCACTTACAATGCACACAGTGAATACAGTGTTGAGATGCACTTACAATACACTCACATAGTCAGTGTACAGTGTTCAGATGCACTTACAATGCACACAGTGAATACAGTGTTGAGATGCACTTACAATACACTCACATAGTCAGTGTACAGTGTTGAGATGCACTTACAATGCACACAGTGAATACAGTGTTGAGATGCACTTACAATACACTCACATAGTCAGTGTACAGTGTTGAGATGCACTTACAATACACTCACATAGTCAGTGTACAGTGTTGAGATGCACTTACAATACACTCACATAGTCAGTGTACAGTGTTGAGATGCACTTACAATACACACACATAGTCAGTGTACAGTGTTCAAATGCACTTACAATGCACACAGTGAATACAGTGTTGAGATGCACTTACAATACACTCACATAGTCAGTGTACAGTGTAGAAATGCACACAGTGAGTATAGTGTTGAGACGCACTTACAATACACTCACATAGTCAACATATAGTGTTGAGATGCACTTACAATGCACACAGTGAATATATCCTGTTGAAATACAGCCACAAATATCATAGTGAGTATACCGTGTTGAAATGCACTTACAATACACGCAGTAAAAATAGCATTGTGAAACTCACTTACAATACACACTATATTGAAATACATATTCAATACCACACAGTAAAAGAGCATGTTGAAAAACATCTAAAACACACAGTGTACAGTGAAATTGCCTTTTACAGAGAATCCTACATTAAATGCATCTACAAAACACACAGTGAATACCCTCTGTTGAAATACCTTTACACCACACCGTATATATCTTCAAAACAGTCAGTGCAAATCCAATATTTTGAAATGTATCCTAAAATACACATATATATTTATATTATGCCTCTTTATCGAAGTGCATTTACAAATACGTATACAGTACACGTTGTATAATGTATATGAGTATATGAGCTGCAGATATTTCTCTCTGACGTTAAGTTGAACCATGAAGGACACGCACGCACGCACGCACGCACGGACGGACGGACGCACGCACACACACACACACCGCCCTTCACGATTCATCTGATAGGGGTTCTGAGCTTTTAATTCAGCATCGAACATACCTCTCAAACTTGCCACACGGGAAATACCTGGAAGAAGAGAGTGATATTCAGCATTGAAATTCAACAGAAACAAAGCCGTTCAAGATCAGTATCCTGATGAAAATCATATCACAAAACAGTCGAAAGTTGGACCACGCGCGAATGAACATCTCTACTCACTAGTTTATGCATCTAAATGTCGTTTTACAAGCACACACAATTGTTATAAATGTGACTTATAAAATTTAATATAAATATGGCATATTTACAAGCAAGAGCTTTACAAGCAAGAGCAACTTAGCTACGCTGGTTTTTCAGTTTACAGCCTCGTCAATGCAGTAAAGTGATACTTAAAGGCATTTAGTCACGTCATATTAGTGAGTGAGTGAGTTTAGTTTTATTCCCCTTTTTGCAATATTCCAACAATATCACGGCGGAGGACACCAGAAATGGGAAATACATTTCCTTTTTTTATTTAATGTGTATGACGATAATGTATATGCTACTGGGAATGTGTGAAACCAGGGATTTCACGTAATCCCTCAAATTTCCAGCGATTTCATGAAATTGCTGAAATATTGACTCAGGGATTTCATGATCCCCTGGACCCAACTGGAGGGTACATGACCAGTCCCATAACACGTAGAAAACAGTTTATGAAGATAATCTATACAGATGTCATTTGTCAAAATATCAACTGGAATATTATCGGTGATTTCCCCTCTCTTAGCTTGACTTAGTGTCATCAGTAAATAGTCCAAGTTTTCAACTCCTAAGACCTGAGGGGTGAAATGAGACTCAACAGTAAAGTTTTAAGCTACAAACATTAATTTCGTACATTCACGGATATCCTAACATGGAGGGTATAATGAAACACCATGAACATCAGTTATTTCATGAAATCCCTTCAAATTTTATGGAATACATGAAATCTCTGGGGGTCACAGCGATTTCACGAAATCAGTTACTCTTTTAGGCATTACGTGAAATCCCTGGTTTCACACATTCTCCGTAACATAAACACGACAGGGTCCTGTTCATAACTTCGTTCTCCACCACGGTCTAAGCGCCATGTACAGTGAAGTTCATTGCTTGAGTCCCTGCAGCAATATTGCTCGAATATTTCTAAAAGCAGCTTAAAGCCATTTTCACTCAACTGCATGTTCTAGAATTCTGTGACTGCCTCCGTGGTGTAGAGGTTAGAGCGTCCGCCCGGAGAGCGGAAGGTCGTGGGTTCGATCCCCGACCGCGTCATACCAAAAGACGTTAAAATATGGTACTTGTTGGTCCCTGCCTGGCGCTCGGCATTAATGGGTACAACAAGGACTGGTCGGCTCGGAGTCAGTATAATGTGTCTGAGTGGGGTATTCATGCTTCACTGCGGCATGGTATCTCAGTGGGCTCGCACTATAAAACCAGCTTAAGTCGGGGCTAGTACAAGCAGCCGCACATACACCTACACACACATGCACGTCGTCATATGAGCGAAATATTCTCAAGTACGACGTAAAACCCAATTTCACCTCACCTCACCTAGAATTCTGTAATTCTGATTTATGATTACTGGCGTATAGATGTATTCTTGAAATCAGTAACGATTGTCATCAGTCTGATCCGGTTAAATGCTTGTGATAAAACACAAGATTTGATAATGGGTCCATTAGGCGTGATTCAAGCATAGAGATGAAGTATATGAGATCAAATGTTATTTAGAAGATAAATAGGATATATCAGCGTTAGCCGGAGGTTGTAAACGCTTAAATTTGCGGGTGTTGAATTACAATGAATCCCGGAAGTTTCACAAACGTAACTTTTTATCGATATTGTAAACCATAATTACAGAAAAAACGTTTTTTTTTCTTAATACGGACTCTTTCGTATGGCGAGGTCATCGGTCGCAATTAGGTCAGTAAAGCACGCATTGGAATTCGTTGACCTGACAATGAGAACTGCATTCGTCACCACTCGCCCCTTTCCGTAAACGCTATTCGGCTTGTCCCGGAATAACACGAGTTGGTCACGAATGGGAGAACGGATGGGTTCTTACATTCTTTCAAAGGGGAGATGGGCTATTTGATGATGATGATGAAATATAAACAAAAGACAGATTTTTTTCAAGATACTTTAATAACATGACAGTGTAAATCTTAAACATATCACAGATTAGAATATTTATGTTAAGAAAATATAAATAAGATGAACAATGTTTTATAGATTGCTTGATCATAGTGCCAATGGACTCGAATAATGGACTAGTCCAAACAGGCCGGGGAAGCATGCTTTCCAGGGTGTCATTCCCCTCATTTGTTAGGCTTACTGTGTGTTTACGAAATTTACAATGATTGTGGAATTCTGAATTTGAAACATCCCAGTAATAGAAGATGGCAATAGGGAAGAAGAGGGCTCAGATCGAAACACAACCGAGCGGTCGGCGACACGCTGACATTTGAGATATGACGACACGTTGTCCGAATTTCCCTGACTTCGGCATAAAAGCTCCGGAGGAGATCGTTGAGTTTGTCAACTGAGAGATGATCAAAGTCCTTTTGATGACCACCCTCCAGAAGCCATTCTGCGGACGGAAAACAAACACAAAAGGTAAGATTTCAAGATTTTTATTGATTTGATATGCTTGGGCTTGTGGCAGTGGGATTTCCTAGACTGCATTATAATACGTTTTCATGATTACCGAGTGGTAATTATTTTTTGCTATTTTAGAATATCATGATATTATCATTCAGTGTTAGATCAGATGTAAATCATGTTGAAAGCTGTTTTTGAGAAATAATAGCTATATTTGCTTTTATTCTTTTGATAATTGTGTTTAGAAACAGTGTGACAGTCTAGCTAAAGGGAGGTAACTGACAGTACTCCTATATTGAAGAAATTAGCAGTACGTACCCTGATGTTGAAACGTTATCTGGAGCCCTGGGAGGTAACTGACATGTAACTTCCTTTTGGTTTGTTTACAAAATGTTAAATGTTGCACATTCGTCACCACGTAACCCGCTCCCTGAAAGAGTTTCACGAATGGTTCACTAAAGAGTTTTGTATTTTTTCTCTCACTCCCAGTTGCTTTCGATGATGACCTATCAATTATTTCCCTCAGGCCATTCTCATCAACCTTAGCAAAGCGGGACTTTGGAGGGACGCTCGGTGGACAAGACGGAGCTGGAATTACCAGTGGAAGTGGAAACGTCCGGTGTGCTGGTATTGGTGTCTTTTGGAAGATCAAAATCTAGAAACAAGTATCATTAACTTAATATTGTTTGGCTGAAAAATAATCTTTAAACTTCGAATATTGTACAAATTTGCATAGCAGTTCATTTGTGAATAAACATCATTGAAGGATATTATCTTATGGCTCTTCAATCACTTTACAATTTTCTGATCACATATGATTATGTGTCATGTGATTGTACTCACCATCATCTTCGAATAATTCTTCCAAGAATTTGTCGTCTTCAAAGATTGTATCAAAATCCCCGAGAAAAAAAAATGAGGTGCTAATCTTCCTCCATTATGCAAATTCATGGAGCGAAAGTAGTACGGTATTAGTGCCAACGTATTAATGTGCGGTTGCTAGGCTATCATTTTCAGGTATGTCGAAAACTATTCGACAATGGTAATGAACCAATGAGATTGCGGAAAACACTCACTATTGGTTTACAATATCATGTAAGGTGCGGTCGGGTAGCCTAGTGGAAAAAGCGTTTGCTTGTCACGTCGAAGACCTGGGTTCGATTTCCCAGATGGGTACAATGTGTGAAGCCCATTTCTAGTGTACCCCGACGTGATATAGCTTGAATATTGCTAGAAGCGGCGTAAAACTAATCTCACTCTCTCACTCATTATGATTTAAACATAATTTATTTCACAATGAAGATGGTTCGGTAAACGAAATGCCCTACTTCATTCACAAAAACGTCTGTTACGAACAATTTTAAAACTCAAATGAAAGATATATTGTACTGGATACATCAGTCTACCATTACTACTAAACTGTGGATTCAGTTTCAAATGGAGGTCTGGATTGACATATATTAGAATCCAGAAGAAACCGTAGTTGACAAGGGACTGTTCTACCCTGGCATTCTGTACCTTAATCGTCTCAGCGACACTTGACAAATGTTATTTTATTGAACACATGGCTACTGGTGTCAGAATAAAATTAGAGTTAATGCGTTCAGCTTAATTTGAAACGTCAAGTTGACATTTTATATCAAACCGCACCGCAAAGGTGCCCCACATAGCGAATGGGTATTCATCAATATTTGATTCTAGGGTCCAAACATGCCTGCGTACTGCCAGTTGTTTCACAACCGGAAATCGTCTGCGCCCTGCATTACTTTGGGCTTTCCTTCAACACAAGACGAGGCGGTGGGAAGCCTAGTGGTTAAAGCGTTCGCTCGTAACGCCGAAGACCCAGGTTCGATTCCCCATATGGGTACAATGTGTGAAGCCCATTTGTGCTGGAATATTTCTAAAAGCGGTGTAAAACCATAATCACTCACTCCAACACAAGACTGGCAGGCGTGATAAAAATGAAAGACTGTCCCAGCAATGTGTTTTGGAAATACAGTCGGCTACTGATGCTACCAAACGTTGCTCTCGATTTGGCATTAAATTTGACACCAGACACTAATGTCTTTAAGATGTACTATTTCGAGAAAGACAACTCGCGCGTTTTATTGCTTGTACAACTCGTTTTGGATACTAAACCCTTCACACATCAAAGATATCTTTTCGGACGTCATACTAAACCCTTTAACATATCTTTTCGGACGTTATACTAAACCCTTTCCACATCAAAGATATCTTTTCGGACGTCATGCTAAACCCTTTCCACATCAAAGATATCTTTTCGGACGTCATGCTAAACCCTTTCCACATCAAAGATATCTTTTCGGACGTCATACTAAACCCTTTAACATATCTTTTCGGACGTTATGCTAAACCCTTTCCACATCAAAGATATCTTTTCGGACGTCATACTAAACCCTTTCCACATCAAAGATATCTATTCGGAGATCATACTAAACCCTTTAACATATCTTTTCGGACGTTATACTAAAACCCTTTCCACATCAAACACATCTGTTCAGACGTTATACTTAACCCTTTAACATATCTTTTCGGACGTCATGCTCAACCCTTTCCACATCAAACATATCTGTTCAGACGTTATACTTAACCCTTTCCACATCAAACATATCTTTTCGGATGTTGTACTAAACCCTTTCCACATCAAAGATATCTTTTCGGACGTCATACTAAACCCTTTAACATATCTTTTCGGACGTTATGCTAAACCCTTTCCACATCAAAGATATCTTTTCGGACGTCATACTAAACCCTTTAACAGATCTTTTCGGACGTCATGCTAAACCCTTTCCGCATCAAAGATATCTTTTCGGACGTCATACTAAACCCTTTAACATATCTTTTCGGACGTTATGCTAAACCCTTTCCACATCAAAGATATCTTTTCGGACGTTATACTAAACCCTTTCCACATCAAAGATATCTTTTCGGACGTCATACTAAACCCTTTAACATATCTTTTCGGACGTTATACTAAACCCTTTCCACATCAAAGATATCTTTTCGGACGTCATACTAAACCCTTTAACATATCTTTTCGGACGTCATGCTAAACCCTTTCCACATCAAAGATATCTTTTCGGACGTTATACTAAACCCTTTCCACATCAAAGATATCTTTTCGGACGTCATACTAAACCCTTTAACATATCTTTTCGGACGTCATGCTAAACCCTTTCCACATCAAAGATATCTTTTCGGACGTCATGCTAAACCCTTTCCACATCAAAGATATCTTTTCGGACGTCATGCTAAACCCTTTCCACATCAAAGATATCTTTTCGGACGTCATACTAAACCCTTTAACATATCTTTTCGGACGTAATGCTAAACCCTTTCCACATCAAACATATCTTTTCGGACGTATATACTAAATCCCTTTTTTCAAAGATATCTATTCGACATCATACTAAACCCTTTAACATATCTTTTCGGACGTCATGCTAAACCCTTTCCACATCAAAGATATCTTTTCGGACGTCATACTAAACCCTTTTAACATATCTTTTCGGACGTCATGCTAAACCCTTTCCACATCAAAGATATCTTTTCGGACGTCATGCTAAACCCTTTCCACATCAAAGATATCTATTTGGAGATCATACTAAACCCTTTAACATATCTTTTCGGACGTTATACTAAACCCTTTCCACATCAAACACATCTGTTCAGACGTTATACTTAACCCTTTCCACATCAAAGATATCTTTTCGGACGTTATGCTAAACCCTTTCCACATCAAAGATATCTTTTCGGACGTCATACTAAACCCTTTAACATATCTTTTCGGACGTCATGCTAAACCCTTTCCACATCAAAGATATCTTTTCGGACGTCATACTAAACCCTTTAACATATCTTTTCGGACGTCATGCTAAACCCTTTCCACATCAAAGATATCTTTTCGGACGTCATACTAAACCCTTTAACATATCTTTTCGGACGTCATGCTAAACCCTTTCCACAACCATAAGGAATTTCAATTGTACGTTTGTTTAACGCTGTACTGTATAGCAAGGGTCTGAAGTCTGGACCAGACAATTTAGTGATTGATATCATGAAATGACGATGACAGAGCATGTGTTCATGCATTACTATCTAATAGTCATGACACCAGGTGTTTGCGTATATGTGATTTCTTCTGTATTCTGCCTTATCTGTGACACCCGTGCAAGGGCAATTTTATTTTGAACAAAATCGGGAACGTATGGTTCAAGGCAAAATGGGGAATGCGTTGGACATCATTTGTGTCACTGATGCATTACATTTGGAAATTTCCTCCACAAAACGTTTTGAAAGCTTTACTGGGGCCTTGAATGTTTAAACCTTGATCGAACAACTTCTAAGCAAGAGTCGTATGACGCTCTTTGAAATGTTGCCAAAAAGCCCGTACTCGATTGTGCCCCAACACTAAAGGCTGGAGCTGTTGGAATGTTGCTCGACTCGACATGAAGTGAAAGTAGACTTCTCGAAAGTTGACTTCATCCCTTTTGTCACAAGGCGGTCCTCGTAAATCTGGAACATTGCTCTGCGCGGCGTTAGATAAGAAACAAATAAACTTACTATCAAATTAATTTATTACTCACCCGTTGAAGATATCACTGTTCAATAAATCTACAATGTTATTACACATATAGAGGATATTATATGAGTGTCCATGTCATACTATGTTTACGACACGAGTGCCTAAATGCTGGTATTTCCCGAGCGAGAGCGAGGGATATACCGATATATAGGCACGAGTGTCGTAAACATAGCATGTTATGGATACGAATATAATACCGAAGTCGTCAAATTGAGGAAAATAAACCCAAATCTACTTTCAAACATAGGCTGGCTACCCGTGGTCGCCGTATGTAGAACGCAACGTCACAGAAAAAACGTGACGTCATAGCATTGTTCATGACGTCACGTCACCATGAGGAAGTGATAATTTGCCCTAGGGTATCGTATGAAAAATATGAAGCCCGATATTTTCGCCCTCGTAGGTAATAATGTGTAATAATATCGCGTGATGCCGGACGTATGACGTCATAATGGTTTACAGTTATGACGTCACAATGGTATTAGACCTTGCTTGACTCGCGGAAAGATGACTCCAGTCATCACGCTCAAAGGCAGTTTGTTTATGTTCGCGAGTAATAAACAGAATACTAACTCGTAATCTTTAACTCTGTTTAATAGAAATGCTATTACTCGGTAGGTCGTTTAGTATCGAAACTTAGTTATTATGACCAACAACATCATTTGTACCTTTCATGGCTATTTCAATCAATCTCAGTCTTTTCCGGTCATTCTGTACTGATGCTCTCCCTTTCTCCATCTGTTTACGGAAACCTATAAAAACAACAACAGGACGTCCATGCAGATGCGCTACTATGGAACTACAAGGTGATACTACACTATTAAAGTGAGTGAGTTTAGTTTTACGCCGCACTTAGCACTATTCAGCTATATGGCGGTGGTCTGGACCAGGATAATCGAGCGATCAGACAATCCAGTGCATCGACTACACTATTAAAGAGCATCATCTACCCGAGATGTCCAACGTAATTATAAGTGGCCTTACAACACATCCCCATATCGAGAGGGGCGGTGGGGTAGTCAAGTGGTCAAAGCGTTCGCCCGAAACCCGGGTTCAATTCCCTTCATAAATACAATGTGTGGAGCCCATTTCTTGTGTCTCCTGCCGTGATGTTACTGGAATATTGCTAAAAGCGGCGTAAACCCTAAGTCTCCCACTCCAACCACAAAGACATAAATTAAGTTCCTTTATACATTCTTGTTTGTTTTAAAATGTACAAATATCACTGCATTTAATATAAGTCTTTAGAAGATACTTGCTTTGGTGACACGTAGAGACCCTTGTATTATCTCACAGCAGTATGGGTTTCAGTTTCAGCCCTTTTGGAAATTTAATCGAGTCAATATTTCGTTACGTATGTGCGCATACTTTAAAATTACAACTATTCATTTTTAAGACGCAAATTACCCGTCGATGAAAAAAGGAAAGATGAAAATATAAATTATACACAAATAGAAAAAATATACTTTAGTGAGAGACATTATTTGAAAATATTGTCTCCCGGCATTATGGACATCATAATATGACTTCTACCCAATTCTCAGTAAATGTGAAAAGTGAATTGACTTAATGTAACAAATTAATAACTTACATGCGATGGCTGTTTCGCTTTTGTTATAAAACTACAAGGTAATTATGTTTTGTATTGAAAAGTGCAGGAAAACAGATTTATTATCTACAGAGTTAAGAAATTCTACTTCACTATCAGCATTTAAATCGAGCATAATAACATCATATAACTCAGCTCCACTTTACTTTTCTTACGGTATTAGAAAATATAATATATTACATTACTACGTCATGGAGCTAGTAGATTAAGTTACGATCTGTACAGAGTAAGGCTAATCACTGATCCATCCTGCGCATGTGGAAACCCATGCGAAAATGCTCATCACTAATTCTTAGAATGTTCTTTATACAATCAACATAGAAAGATCATACTTAAAGCTATTCAAGATGTATGTGCTACTAATTCTGTGATTACACTGTTATTTTAGACGGCATTGCAGATCTGACAAATCATCAAAATGAAATTATATTAAAAATGTACATCAGTATATAAGCAAAAACGATTCCAGTAGTCTTCTTTCTATACACCTTTGTAAAATGATTCACTGGTAGAATACAGAGGCGTTGGGGTAGCTTAGTGTTTAAAGTGTTCGCTCATCACGCCGAAGACCCGGGTTTGATTCTCCACATGGATACAATGTGTGAAGCCCATTTCTGGTGTCCCCCACCGTGATATTGCTGGAATATTGCTAAAAGCGGCGTAAAAACATACTCACACACTAACTGATTTGAAAAAAAGACATACCTGCCACTTCTCTTTCAAACTTAGCAGAACTTATGACCATCTTCTTATTCAATTTGTCCAGATATTCCATCTTACGTTCGAGATACTTCACTGCAAATAAAAAAAAGGAAGATACTGAAAAGCTCATTCGCGTATCATGACATATAGAAAAGCACACGCTGTAACAAAGGGTACATGTTTATGACAAGGGGGCGGCGGGGTATCCTAGTGGTTCAAGCGTTCGCTCGTCACGCCGAACACCCGGGTTCCATTCCCCCACATGGGTACAATATGTGAAGCCCATTTCTGGCGTTCCCTGTCGTGATATTGCTGGAATATTGCTAACAGCGTCGTAAAACTAATCTCACTCTCTCACTCATTATGATTTAAACATAATTTATTTCACAATGAAGATGGTTCGGTAAACAAACTGCCCAACTCACTCACTCACTCATATTGAGCAATGTCCTATGTCAAGTATCCTAATATACTGATGTACAAAAGAAAGTACACTCCTGGTGTTTTGAGACTATTAAAACAACGTAAATATTTTGCTAGCAATGTTCCAATTGGGTACGATATATATGGTGTTATTGCAACATGTACACAATGTTTGTGACTTGTGAGTCGCAATCAAAACACTTTTCTAAATATTACGCTGTTTTCGGGAAAACATTTTACCAAAGCACCAGGTGTGTACTTTGATTTTGTACGTCAGGTTTATGTGTGTTTCTGTACCGGCGTATAAATGGGCCTTGTCTTGAAACATTCTGCACTTAGGTCGAATTTTCTGTTAAAATGTCCATTGGTGTTAAAGCATCATTCGTTCGGTCTGTGGCATGGCCAAATTATTAAATATGGTTTGAACCGCCGTGATGGAAATAGTGTTTCAAGCACTGTTCAACACACAATTTAATGCTGTACACAGTTCTGAGACTCCTGGGTGGTTCTAGGATTTCAGTCCTGTCTTACAACGAAGCACATGTGATACATGTGGTCTCACCCTAGCCAAGTGAGTTGCCTCTTTTCACCCAGCAGAATATGGGTACCCGGTGGGATATGTTATGTGACTATTACCCTTCTAGCGCCTCACAGGCAGCTTGGGTTATCCGGGATGATAATAATCCTGCGCTATGAGCATGCTGTCAATGTGGATTTGGCGGATTATAAATAGACTAATTATTGAATATTATTACATTGTTGAGTGCGAATATGTGGAAACTTACATTTGTCAGACTTCTTTGTTTCCGCTTTCTCTTCTGTTTCTTGCTCCTCTGGAGATGGAGGTTCTTCTGTCTCATGTTTGTCCCCTGAAATAGAATGTATATGTTCAGTTGGTTTCGTACATAATTACTCTGATTCTTGTCGTAACAGGTGATCCACATTCTACACGTAGAATATAACAGATTCACAGACAACATGTAGAGCCATCCATATTTACAGACAAGCAGCGTAAAAATGGAATTGGTAAATACATGTATTGGAATTGGTAAACAGGTGGCAACAGGAATGAGTTACTGTCTCGGGTAGCCTTGTGGTTAAGGCGTTCGCTCGTCACGCCGAAGACCCGGGTTCGATTTCCCTTATGGTCACAAGCGGCGTAAAACTAAACTCACTCACTCACTTGAAAATTAATGTTCATGAAATTGTTACTGTTTATTGTCCTGAAAGAGACGCGTCTCTCGTCTTTAATCCAGAATAGTGTTGGAAGCTGGCAGGAATTCAGTGTCCCAAGTAAGAATCTAAACTGCACTTAGAAATTACACACACACAATCTCCCTCCCTCCCTCTCTGTCTCTCTTTTCACCAGTTCGCGGCAGTGAATACAGCCTACTCATTCCTGTAAATGCCACGACCCGTGAAGGTCCGGGTTAGAATATTGACCTTCAGTAACCCATGCTTGTCGTAAGAGGTGACTAACGGGATCGGGTGGTCAGGCTCGCTGACTTGGTTGACACATGTCATCGGTTCCCAATTACGCAGATCGATGCCCATGCTGTTTTGGAACCCATGAAGATCGGGGTTAGAATTGATCTTCAGCGACCCCTGCTTGTCGTAAGAGAGATCACATGTCATCGTATCCCAATTACGTAGGTCGGTGCTCATGGTGTTGATCACTGGATTGTCTGGTCCAGACTCGATTATTTACAGACACCCGCCATATAGCTGGAATATTGCTGAGTGCGGCGTAAAACTAAACTCATCCACTCACTCACTGTAAATGCCACATTAGACAGTGTTTCCTTCTTTCACCCAAAACAGAAATCCGGCTAGAAATCCCACACAAACAATTCAAGTACTGATGCAAATAATTTTACACTTTCCTTTATTGTTCAAACGACAATTGCTGTGCTGAACGACATAATTTCTACTTACCCTTTTTCGCTGGGGCCGTCTTGGACGTTCCCAGCTTAGCCAGGATGACCACCAAGAGGATGAGAACAGCCAGCCGCACCATGGTCATGTTCTCAAGCAAATGGAACACAATCTACTGTAGGATATTGTGAGCATACATTGCAGGGATACCTGGATATATGGTAATTTTTATTGTGGGCTGAAAAATGACATCGTAATGACACTTCAGCTGAAGCCATACAAGAACAAATTGATTGTGTCAGTCTTCCATTGTCAAGACTGTGGCAGCCAAACTAATGTTGGTCTCAGTATCCCAGGCATGTGGGTATTTCATAAGTCTTTGAGTTTACATGCCAATGAACAGTAGAGTCTGACCAGAATGTGAGTTATATTACGACGTGCCAGCTTAATGTGGGATGCAATCAGATCCTGAGGTGATTCAAAGTTCTGGTGGTTTCTAAGGACCGTCCTACCAATGTAGCAAACAAGTTGTTTCATTATGCTTACACATTTCATGACCTTAGTACAGGTTTCAGAAAGGTTTATGGTGGAGAACCTTACGCATCAGTAACAAAATGTTGTCCGATGCTATTACTCGTCCTGGACAATATTGACGCAATGAGCGCACATGGCAGAACTGATATCATCATCTTTGGATCTTCTATAGGTTTGTACATTCAGTTTACTGATGCCACATCTAAATTTTGTAAGAGATCTGCGGAGTTGCATAGAGGATAATACTTCTAGATATGTTTCATGGACAATGTCATGTTTAAAATAGTGAATATGCATACGAATATTTGGAGCTTGCAATATCGGATGACCATTCTTGGTAATATATATCTCTACAGCGTTGTTTGAATAGCTTTAAGAACATATAAGGATCTCCAACCGTTTGGTGGATCCATACATGTGCATAACCGTATTGAAATAACAATGTTCTAAACTGAAGAGGTCCAGTTAGTATCTCCATTATCATCTAGATTTTTCATCATATTATAGCAACGTTTAGAGTGTCTTGGTGGCTGGCTGGCTAAGTAGTCGTAACCAGTATGATATAACTCTTGTTTTATAATTCGACATGTTGTCCGATGCTATTACCATCTTGTATCATATATTCTCCTGACTTCCGGTAAAGTATAACAAAGTTAAACATACCTACAATACTTTCATCAGTCATATCTTCTTAATGTTAATTGTGTTACTTGTATTATTCAGGTGTATTACCTTCCGGGGCCGATGGGGTAGCCTAGTGGTTAAAGCGTTCGCTCGTCAGGCCGAAGACCCGGGTTCGATTTCCCACATGGGTACAATGTATGAAGCCCATTTCCTGTGTCCCAGCCGTGACATTGCTGGAATATTACTGAAAGCGGCGTAAAATTAAACTAGCGACGGGAAGGTGCTCCAGAACGTTGAACATGTCCAACGTTCTACCCGTCCCAATGGGACGAACTGACAACTTACTTAAAACGAGATTGCCGTACTACGAACGGAATTGTCGGACTTCAATCTTACTGGGGACGTGTGCGGACGTAGTACAGTCGGGCATCAATTGCAATTACACGTTTGTACACAGTTTCCACTTCCCCCATCCCGTTCGCAGACAGACTTAACACGACCGCATTGCGACATTAGTTAGTTGCTATTCATTGCAAATATATATGTTCAAAACAAAACGAATTGTATTGGGGATGTGTGTAGTCCGTTTCTACACGGTTCTAATAGTTCGCCATGGGTTCTTATTACATTCTGCTCGTTGTCAGTACGTTTATGTAGTTCTCACGCAGTTCTTTCTGCGTTTTTTAACACGGTCGTCATTTGGGATAGAGATTTCTATCTGTGAAACATGAACAAGTGTGCAGCTGTCAACATGTTGAATGCAGGCTTCCTGCAAATTCTTATTGTTAGCAGAGCAAGAGTACAACGAGTTGGTAGAGCAAGAAAAGAGGAAAAGAACAAGAACTTGTTGGGTTTAGGAACTGGTTTAAACCTGAGAGGCAAATAGCTGTAGGACATTATCATCAACTGATGGGGGGAGCTCAGCATTGATGATCATGGTTTCTTCTACAATTTCTTGAGAATCACCCCACCCATGTTTGATAAACGTCTTGAACGCATCACCCTCTTCATTAAAGAGAAGACACCAATTACAGAAAGACTTTGGAACCATGGATGAAGCACCTTGAAAATGAGAACGGACAAGAGCGTGCTGGGTACTTATAGAAATCTGACCAGGACGTGATTGATATTACGAATGCACGCACAAGGAACGGAGTGAGAACTTCCTGAATACGAGTTGGTCGAGTTCAGAACGAGTTAGAACGGGTCTGTGCGTATTAAGAACGAGATAGGACGGGATTGAACTGCCTGAAAACGTTGTCTACACGGGTTGAACGGACAACATTACCCACTCTAAACGTAATACCAACTGTTGTTTCGGAACGGGATAAAGACGAGATAGACGTACTGAGAACTGTTTATGGTCGAACTAGCATCGTAATTATTACAAAAGTTATACGTTCTATCCCGTTCGAGCCCGTTTTACAAATATCTTTTGGACTGGAATATTGCTGGGTGCAGCTTTGAACAACAAACCAACCAACAGGTCTGTCTAGTACGGATCTCGTTGGAATCACCAAAGCAGTTTTGGTGTTAAAACATCAATTTAGGATAATCTCATGTTTGATGAAGTACTGATAAAAGCTGCGTTGAAATCAGTCATGTTTGTCATACAGAGTCAAACACAGTCATGCCGGATGACAACATTGCACCAAACTATACTGAGGTTGATTTCTCAACGCTTCATGAGCAAGAGGTACGTGAAGTTGAACCAAACCGAAACATGAGTTTCATTAAGCTATTCAGACAATGACCTACTTTTCAGCCGATCCGAATTTTCTCGTGTGAAAGTGAAAAGAGCCTCGTTTTGACATTTCAACGATTTCCAGAGATCCGTCTGTCAAAGCACGCTGTACGACAGAGCACACTGCACGATGTGTTTGTAAGGATTAGAAGGAGCGTATTGTCGCAATATACAATTGCTTAGATGTATCAAATAATACTGATTAATATTTATGTATCCAGTTGAATGAATTGGTCTCAACATTCTGGACTGGTTATTGTATTATGTTGCGCAATAGGACGAAACCCAGTCAGTAGAAAACGAGACTGTTGTGTAATGTTTTGACTTGGAGGTTTGATTATAAAGTAACGCATCAGAGGTAGTAAGAATGTTGTGCATCTCTTTTAGCAATATCCAACCAATGTCACAAAACTGGGCTCCATTTCACAGAGCGATCGCTGCGCAAAGGTGATAGTAACCATACTTTAACATAGACTTACGACAGTCGTAGCGCTACGATCGTTTTGTGGAACGGGTCCCTGGGCTTCACACATTGTACCCTCGTGGATCATTATCCCTTCGAGTGAACGCTATGATCGCTTGGCTACTCACTACCCTTTGTCAACATGAGCCGAAAATGAAACCCGTAACGCCGAAGGCCCGGGTTCGATTCCCAACTTGAATATTATGCGGGAATTACAATTAATAAAGTTTCGTGAACGTGGCTGTGTGAACCCATTTTATCTGGGGTTGTTGCGTTGCCTTGGACCAGTATCTAACAGGCCAATGCTTGAAGACTTCCTCGAATTTGTGAGAACAGCTTGAGATTTATTGTTCTTCTACTGCAGGTCACACAATAAGCGAAATACATATTTAAGAGAATATATACATTTTATTTATGTGTATTTTACTATGTACAATATACAAACAAACTAATTTAGCCATTGTTTGTCAGTGGGTTCAGTTGACATTATTGTAGACAATACAAGAATCATGTATTATTGCGGTCTTATCAAAAATGATCAAATCGATTTCAATCATATTTTATATCATTTTAATGTCATTATGAAGCTGTGAACATGGCTACCAGTCAGACAAGTGTCTTCATTCCGTTGCCCTGATCACAGAGTGCAAGGAACTCCACACTTTCGTAATCATAACGTTATTCAATTGTTATCATTTCAATTCGGAAACATTGTATTATGTTGACATAACGATAGCACAAAGCAAAATACAGTTGAACGTTTAGCATGAACAACTTTACATCAAAGTAAAACGAAAACAAAATCTCTACTCATGTATAAACACAATCATCACTGTCATTTTCCGTTGTCTATTTTCATGTTCCTTTGCTTCGTAACGATTAACATTTTCGTTTCAGTATTGTTCGATACTTAACAACTTTTGAGACAAATAAATTACATTCCTGATTCTAGAGTTATGTGTTTAACGAAAAAGAGTCACAGAAAACAAAATGGCTGCCGATACAAGAATGCCCGAGACTGTAATGGCTGCACTTCCGCCTTTTGTATTGCCGCCGCCGCCTGGAATTTCCTTGGTGACAATATGAGGTTTCTCGGGTGTCGTGACAACTGGTCTGGGTGTGGTCATCATTGTGGGTGGTGTAGTAGCTGCCTGGCACATCTGTCGAAGACCAGCCTGGAATGATGGCTCCTGGAGGCAAGGCTGGGGGAGAATGGTACACTCGGCTTGGTTCCTCAGACTTGTCTCGGAAGCCGCACATGTTCCTCTGAAGGCCTGGAGCTCACAGTTCACTTGGTTCAGTCGCACTCTGTGAAAGGGAAATCGTATTGTAGTGAAAATACGAAGACAGCGATTTTTGTTTCTTGAGATGATATTTTTCCGGAAACGTAAAAAACAAATGATAATTTCGATAATTCTTCGACAGTGTACTTTAGGCAAGCGCTAAGCCAGATTTTTAAGTGTAGGCAGATTATTGTTTAACCCTTGGCTCATTTGAGTTGTAGATAAACCGTTAGGTTCTATGAACATTTGGGTTATATCTAAGTTTTAACTCTCCTTTGCATGTACTTCTGGAGATCGGATGCGCTCGCCTTTGTATCGAGAGTATATAATGGTGATGCATTCATCCATGCTTAGGATCGCAATAATACAAAAAACTCGCATGCATTACTATGCCGATTTTAGCAATATTCCAGCAATATCACGTCGGGAGACACCAGAAATGGGTCAGGCCGAGAGTGTGATGTCAAGGTCGACGCATACGTACCCGCAGAGTCTGAGCACAAACTGTGATGGAGTTACAGATCCTGTTTCCATCCGACCGATCACAACCTCTCTCAGCTGAGTGAAGGTTTGCTGTGCGCATGTTGCAATACCTTGGTTTTGGGTGAAGAAGCACTGGAAGGCACTCAGATAGGCTGAAAAACACACATGACATTTAGGGTCATCACGCATAAAAACAGTCCTGTATCATATTTGATATACACATAACCGTTGCCCTTCTCAACGTCAACTTAATGCTACAGCGTGGTGGGTACAAAGTCTATTCTTGATGTGCACATTTCTACTAAAAGCAAGAAAAGACCTCTCACTCACTCACTCACTCGCTCACTGACTCACCCTCTAGGTTTACTCTTAGAAAGCGGCAATAATCACCAAAGCATGTTAACATCCACAATATTGCAAGGATAAATCCTACACCTATAAACCGTTATGTTGATTTGCGGATTTTTCGGATGGTAAAACATTAAACTCACTGTCTCTTGCTCTGCACAGGAGATTGGCGGTTCTCTCCATTGCGACGATGTCAATGCCCATTTCATACAATCTGGGTAGAGTAGTGGGGCAACTCTGTCCGACTTGCCTCAGGCACGTAAATAACTGTTGGCGAACTCTGAAGAATAACATTATTTTATCCATTAAACATTCTTTATTTTCCAGTAAATAACATTTATAAACAGCAAGCAACCAGGTCTTAGTCCCATGCTTTATATTTGTTTTGATACAGTTTGGTATAATTTATAAATGAGATTATATTGAACTGCGCGCGTGCCAGAGAAATACAATACAATACTCTCTTTCAGCTGGTTAATCTGAATTTCTCTCTTGCTAGAAATATGTAAAATGGGACATTGTCTCTGGAACGGCTCTTAGATAATCCGAAAGTGTTTCCAAACAGATCATTAAACAAATCCTATGTATTGACACATTCCTTTGATATCGAGCAGTCGCCACATCTTGAGTGGGCATGAGGCATTAAATTAGAGATGCATATGGAAAATATTTCAACGAGATATTTTCCATAATCAACATTTACGAGTTTTGTGATCTATTTATTACACACAGGACGGGAAAAACAGTGTGATCCATGATGACAAATCAAGCAAACGATGCCGGATGTAAACAAAACGCAAGGGAGATAACTCTGTCACGACAACTTTATAGATGACAATAAACAATTAGAAATTGACACCGAAACTGAATTTTAATTATCCACAAATCTAATGTGTTGTTTGGTTGGCATTTTTAGTCAAAAACTGCTTGAATAGAGTATTAATGTTAATTTAAAATATCGAGGTGGCAACAGAAACTTCGGCATTATGACGTCATTATTGTTGAATAAGCTCATAAAGATATGTGTAATAAAGGATGGAAAAACATGTACCCGCAGAAGCGCTCTGTTTCGGCGCTCGTGTTGCCAATAAAGGAGAACTTGTCTCCTGTCATGGATGTGTTCAAGCTTCTGTCTGGGTCGATCTGAGCTGTCACAAAACACCCGGATAAACTTTGCATAGCATTCCTTTCACAAGCTGAAACAAAAAATATCAGTTGCAAATCAGCCAATTTCAACTTTTCGTGAGTGAATGATTTTAGGTTTACGCCGCTTTTAGCAATATTACAGCAACATCACAGCGAGGGACACCAGAAATGGGCATTTACACATTGTACCCATGTGGGAAATCGAACCCAGGTCTTCGGCGTGACGAGCGAACGCTTTAACCAACCAGCTACCCCACCGTTCCGTTTCAACTTTGAACACTTAGTAACTGTGTTCAACAAATGTAAATGTAATAATCTTTTAATTGACAATAAACAGTAGATCTACATTAGGTTTGAATGTTTGACCTCTAACTGTATAACTATGTCAACAAGTGCAATTGCGATGAAAATATTAAAAATATGTCAAATAACAAATACTAAGCTCATTTTATGAGGCATTTGATAGATGATTAATATTTCAATCGATATATCATTCCAGAAAAATGAAGTTCAACCACAATGTGTTTCAAATTATATTGGAAGGTTTCAACAATATTGACAAGAATCGAACTTAAAATTATGACTCTAATGTCAGTTACTTACGCTCCATGCAAAGTTGTTCAAGGATCATCAAGAGTGACCTCCCGCTTGTATCAATCATTGTGACCTCATCTGCAGTACATGTAGTATTGGTGAACTGCGCCTTTAGTTGGAGTACACAGGGAATAATAAAGTCCAGCTCGGCGGGCCTGCAAGCAAAACGTTTCTGTATTACCATATCTGCCAAAACAGATTCGACTGACGCAGAACAAAAATGAAAATCATAAAAATGGAACACTCAAAAGGACTGACAAGACGGATTGCCGAAACAATCGTTATTCGGCTGGATAAAAATTATGTGCGCTTCGTTACAAGTTGCAGATTATGCAGGAACTGTTCTGGGGCCGTTCACATAAAGGATCGTAGCGTTACAACTGTCATAAATGTTGGATAAACTATTGGAATTACGTCCCCTGGACACCGTTTCACAAAGCGATCGTAGCGCTACGACTGTCGTAAGTCTATGTTGAAGTATGGGAGGTACGATCACCTTAGCGCTTCGATCGCTTTTTGGAACGGGGGCCAGGGCCTCCTTTCACAAAGCACTAAGGTGATCGTAAGTCACTATGATAACCTTAGTGCAATGTTAAAGAATGGGAGTTAAGGTTAACCTTAGTAAAGGTTGCTTCGTGAAAGGAGCCCCTGCACCGCTGGTTGTCAGGTTCAAGTCGACACTGTTGGTACCGTGTGTAAGACTGAGACGCCATGTTATTGGTTTTATATGCTGGCTGATTAGGGTCATCGCTTTCTCGCCTTAAAATTTTAGGGTTACACAAAATTTTGCTGTTTCACTAATTATGGTCAAACAGGTTGCGCTTAACGACTTGCATCAAACTTGGAAATTTACCAACGTAAGCTCCTTCAAAAAATAGTAACTGCATGTAGATGTAAAACGATATTTTTTCGAATTTAAAACTCTTGCTAAGGACCAAAAAATCCAATGGAATTGTATGTGTGCTTTGCCCTATCTCATCAGGTTGTAAAACCGGAATCAGACAGAACCAATGGAAATCTTGAAGTTTGATTCATCCTGTTTTCTCGTGCTGTTCATCACTGGATTGTCTGATCCAGATTCGATTATTTACAGACCGCCGCTATATAACTGGAATATTGCTGAGTTCACTCACTCACTCACTCACTCACTCACTCATCATGTGTTCAATCCTTTGATTCATACACAGTCATTTGAATTTCATAAACCTCATTCAAATCTCAATCCTACATTCACTACACCTTACATTTATTGGTATGTATCTGTTTGGGTGGTCTTACATACCTGCAGACTTTCTGCCTGTAGGAAGGAACAGTTTCCCCGGGGGGTAGGCTCCCGGACACGTTCTGGGTGATGAGAAACAACACACCCTGGAAGTCCAACCCCCTTGGGTCAAAACAACGTGGACTGAGTTGCTGGTCAAAGCTCTGCATACATTGGCCGCCCTGGGGTGGTTGTTGCTGGGCTAATATTATAGACACCAGGGATATGGCGACTGAAAAATAAAATTGATTAACAACTTGATATTTTGCAATTATAAGCACCTTCTGGTGTGTTTTTGAATGTCAAAGAAAATGGAACTTCATCTGTCATTCAATCATGAATGTCAAATGACACCATCAAAACGCCATCCACTTTTTCATTGAGATGATTTCAGATTGTCAGATGTTTTAGCGGTTAAATCAACTAATGCCCCCCAAAACAAGGAATCATAATAAACGAAAACATATTACTGAGGATTGGTTGAAATGGAAACACGAGGGGCCACGAATGATTTTATTTTAACCAAATCCGAGGGAGTGTGCTTTTATCTCGGGAAGTGGACGTAAAATGTCTGTCGATTAAAACCACTGGTTAATCCGAGACCATGAAGGTTGCGAGTTTTATTTATCTTTCGATTTTACAGTATTTCGTAATATGACCTTAAATTAACATTCTAATATGTGCTGTGTAGATAGGGTTCAAAGCAAAATAAATATCAAAGCAGTAACATTCAGTCGTATATTCCTGGGACAAATATTTCATGAAAACAAATATAAGGATATATATGAATGACATATCCATTTGTGATAATAATATCTGTTTATTTTAACCCTAAGTTTTCTGTTTATACGTTTAATCGATTTCAAAAGGATAACGTTTACACATAAATTGTCGAATGGTAATTTTTAGATAATTTGTTTTAAATTAAACGTTGTCTTGTTTAATTTTGCAATCATCAAGCCGTATGTATATCTATTTTTTCTGGTTACTAGTTTCTGTTTAGAATAATATATTCATGTCAATATCTGACAATATTACAGGTGGCAAAAAATATGTGTTACAAAATAAGGTGTTGATGCCTATACTAAGGAAGGTCATCTTTATGGCGTGAATCAATTTGTCTACTCCGTATTAATTACACGGGTAATCATGCCCATCAGCAGGCTATCAACATGATCTACGATGTTGCCCCTGGCCACTTAACCCGGTAGTACGTTCAATGTGCAAGGATGTCGTGATGCTGCGGGTGCGATAGGATAAGCAATGAGAATGCAGTATTTTCAGTTCTAAGGTCCTAGAAGTATTTTTAGATGTTTGTTTTTAAAATTTTAATAAACCTAAAATAATACGGAACTATTTTAAAAGGAAAAAATAATCAGGAACTGTGATACAGTTTTCGGTTTATTAAATAAGAAGGTGAAGATATGAAGGAAACAACTGACTCGAGTGGGTGAGTTGGGTTAACTTTGAGCGTTATTTCAAATGTGGGGCGGAGGGGTAGCCTAATGGTTAAAGTGTCCGCTCCTCGCGCTGAAAGCCCGACTCAATTCCCCACATGAGTACAATGTGGGAAACCCATTTCTGGTGTACCCCGCCTTGATATTGCTGGAATATTGCTAAAAGCGGAGTAAATCCATACTCCCTCACTCAATATTTCAAATGTGTGAGTGGAACCAAAAATAAGAACGAATTAGGAAAACCAGACCCAAAGATCATAGGATCCCGGCTTGCGTAACTCTGCACAGCGGAATGTGCCCGCCTGTTCCCGAGATGCTCAAGAACAGGAATAACATTAACCAGCATATGGACATTAGTGTTAATTTTGAAATATGTTCATAAGAAAACATTTTGAAAACTAAGACTGTCTTTTGTCCAAAAGAGTTGTTCCTGTTCTTGAAAATTCGTTTTTGTCCAAATAGTTTTGTTCATGTTATTAAACAAAATAGTTTTGTCCAAATATTTATTCATGTTCTTGAAAATGCGTTTTGTCAAAATAGTTTTGTCCAAATATTTATTCATGTTCTTGAAAATGCGTTTTGTCCAAATAGTTTTGTCCAAATATTTATTCATGTTCTTGAAAATTCGTTTTGTCCAAATAGTGTTGTTTATGTTCTTGAAAATCTGTTTATGGTCAGTTTTAACCCTGATTGTGTTTTCATCTTCAATATTAAATAACAATAACATTCTCATTTTCCTGGTGTCGTTAGGCATGCTTTTGATCTCATCATCCAAAAGCTCAGATTTTTTGTAGTCAGTCCCACACTGGTTTGTGAACAATGATGACCACTGTTTATTAGTACATGCGTCATGAGCGACTTCGAAATGAAAAAGAATGATTCCGGAAGAAATATTAAAAGACTTAAGCTATCGCCATGATATCATTTATCAATGTAGTTTATCCACGTAATGTGGACTCCGAACCACCCGAACTAAAATATGCTTATACCCACTAGTTAGTTTCTTCAACTTATGTTAAGTCTCCCCCTAATTATAGTCTGTTTCAAATATGTGACAAATAGTCTGCTATTTTCAATGCAATTACGTCGTATTAAACATCCCAAAATCTACTGACGTATTGAAAGGACTTTCATGTTCGATAGTGTAGAACATGTACAGATGCAAATCGTATTTCATCGCGACTGAAAGTTAAATTCTTGGGCTTAGTGTTCTTAATGCTAATATTCAATACAGTTGAACAAAAGATACTATTCAAGCAAAAATCAAACTTTAAGAAATTTCCTGAAGACGAAAAAGATACAGAATTAAAACTACTTGATTAAACTTTCTAACACTCACATGAAATGAGTAGTACAGGAAATTACGTTACTTTTAGAGGAGCATTCCATATGAAAAGAATGCAAGCTATTGATATTAAAAACGTTTGAGACGCCTAAAAGACAAGGTTAATTGAAGGATGTCGCACTGAAACATATTTTCGCATTCTAAATGCCAAATACTGTTTGCCAAATACATGGTAAAACAATACTGTTTAAAGATCCCAGGATAAATATTGAATATAAAGGTAATATAACCTCTCTGTACTTACCAAGTGCAAATCCAAGAAATCCCATTGTCGTTTTCATGATGATGTGTGTTTGTTAGTGTTGTGATACAACTAACCTGTGTTCTATGCTTACACCAACGAAATGAGTCGGCATATATAGCCAGGGACCATTTTGACTTAAAGCGCTGACGTTATTACTCATGGCTCTGACGAAGTCCACATGTGGGTGCAGTCACGTGATGTCAGCGGAAGAATACAAGATGGCCGCTGGGTAAGTGATTGATTAACGAGTTGTCAAAGACTGAAGCTCCGATCTATATGAATCGAAAACCGATGGTCCCTGGGGGAGTCCGGTTTGTACGGTCAGTCCCAAAACAAGGAACATTTCCTCAGGGCCCTCTTGATTTGTTTCGGTCATGCTCTAAACTTACTTTATCAGCTTGAAGGTGTGTCCAGCAAAGAGGATAATCAATGTAGTTTTGCGTAATTAGTTGTTTATTCTCACTGACCACCCTTTGATGTAAAAGATTAAGTGTTTAATTGCTTCCTCATTTAGGAAGGCGGGGCACCAATGATAGTAGCATCTACAGGAAGGTTCTCATCAGTTTACTACATGTTTGTAAGTGATATCATGTGAACTATGGACCTATTACTTCCGGAATTTACTTGACCTTGAAGCGATTTCTGGTTTCTGTCCCTAAATATATTTTGTCTCTGACCTAAACTGTTTACGTAATGCATGGTATCAAACAACAATTTCTACATACTATAGATAATAATGTGACATCGATGCCTGCAGTAATAATATTATTACTGTGAAGTCGATGTGCAAATAGAGTGGAAAAGAAACTCGTACAATTAATGTTTTATATTTGCTGAAAGCCAGTGACAAGTAGTTCGACTCTTGTGTCCATTTGAAACCCAAATATATTACAAGTTCCGCCCGAAAGATAGGCGTGTATCTACAGTCGGATAACGTCTTCCATCATTTATAAGCTACAGAACAAATCACATGTTACATAGCAGGATATATATATAGCAGGAACGTTTATGTCAACTCAAAGCCAAAACCAGTTTCCCACGTGCATAGTTCGTCATCAATGACCCGTGAAGATCCCAGGTTAGAATATTGATCTTCAGTAACCCATGCTGGTAGCAGGAGGCGACAAACGGGATCGGGTGGTCAGGCTCGCTGACTTGGTTGACACATGTCATCGGTTCCCATTTGCGCTGATCGATGCTCATGTTGTTGATCACTGGATAGTCTGGTCCAGACTCGATTATTTACTGACCGCCGCCATATATCTGGAATATTGCTGAGTGCGGCGTAAAACTAAACTCGCTCACTCTTTCCCCGACGTCGTGGCTCGCAGCTCATGATACTGATCACCGGACTGTCTGGTCCAGACTCCATTATTTACTGACCGCCGCCATATAGCTGAAATATTATTGAGTGCGGCGTAAAACTACACTCACTCACTCACTCACTCGTCATCCATTATTCTGACAATTTTAAAGATAATTATTTTATCTCTGTTGACCATTACTTGTGTCAAACGTATTGATTCTGATTTTAGTTTTGTTGTGATTTACTTGAATTTCATAAACTGCATATGAACTAACGATGTGCGTCTGCAACGTGCGGAACATCTGTCGGCTACTGGCATGTTGGAAACTAGCAGAAATCAGCGTTAAGTGGCCCAAATCCGAGACTGAATATTATCTGGGTATGGAACAAGTTCCAACAAACGCAAAATGTTGACGATCGACCCCGTGAAGGACATCCTATGTCACTGATAAGAGCACAGGATCCGCCGATTCGAAATGCTCTTCGAAATCAAGCTTAGATGCGAATCAAACTGAGGCAAACGTTATTCAAGGCACTTCAGGGTTCGCGTCAGACGTGTTATGCCGCCACTTACAAGCCGCCATATTGTCAACAGGCGCCAGTCGTGAACACAATCCCAAAATTAGAGAAATCGTCTCTGGTCATGAGTCATGTTTTCAGCTGAGTTTCGATTTACTTTGAACTTCATCGATATACGTGGTCGTATCTGACGACGTCGTAATGAAAGCGATGCCAATGTGATAACAGTAATGGCGGTGGGTCGAGTATGGTATTGGGTGACCTCATCATACCTAAGAGAAGCCCAGTCCATATTTTGCAAGGATAATCACTTCACAGTGATGTTTGGAAGGCATACTTAGATCCTCCGCTGTCCCGTTTACAAGGCGTATGGATCTATGTTTTGTCTTTCAAGATGTCATTGTATGTGCTTTCTTACTTTTATTGTCCTTCAAGACCGTTGGCGGTCATAACATCTGCTCACATGTTCTCATGTCGTGTACTATTACAATACCCCTATCACTCGTTATAGCTACAATACATGGAATTATCATGAAACGGCCCTCCCATTATCAGAAATTTGCGGACCGCTGCAAATGATATTAGACCACTCAACTTAACGACGGGCCACTATGAGTTCTGTTGTCAACTGACGGCATAGTGGGTGCGTGGGCTTACGGTTCATTCGACATTAATTGGCTTTCGACTGGCAGATATTCTGGGTCAAACAAGTCAAAGCATTCCCGCTTTAAATAGCGGTGATATTGGCTTTCTTGTTGGTGCTAACCTTAACAATTGCACTATTAAGGCTGTTGATGGACCAAAACCGAACACTGACATAGTTTGACACGTTGCAGGCTATGGTCTTGTCAAAGGCCAAGGTCGATTATCGTCACTTTCTGTTGTGACGTCACTTGAATTGTTCGATGACGTAATTGCATTCCGGAATGTGTTTGCAGACCACACGTAATTGAAGAGTTTTGGCAGGTTTCTGATACATACTAGCGACACTAAAGCACAAGACATCACTGGTAATATTCCATTGTAGGATCCCAAGCATGTGTTCACGAATCACTATGTATGGCGACGATAACAATGAGGAAAAAGTCAAATTCCTCTATTTTGAGTTTTCCAATCTGATTTATATCAATAAAGAAACATGTCAAAAATGATTTTGCCGATTCAGGTCGATAATGAAACAGATCAGAAAAGAGGGGCTTGAAATGACTATTGGTTTAATTTTAGACAATTTGTAAAGCCTCCGTGGCCTTGAAGATATCTGTTGTCACAACGTTTAGTAAAAACAATTTCCTTAGGTTGGTCCTGAAAGATAGCGGTGTTCAAAATTGTCTCTGTTCACCCAGCAGGAAAATGGGTACCGGGTGGAAAAAGTCTTATGACTATAACCTCCTAGCGCCTAACAGGCAGCTTGGGTTATCCGGGGTAATAATGTGCTGTGCTATTCATTGTTAGCGCTATGAGCATACCTGGTGTGGAGTTTGGCGCTATATAAATGGACACATTATTAGTCAGATATTTATTTGGTTCAGACACTCCAAACAATTCAAGTATATCCTTTGAGCTGATGAGAATCAACTTGCTATTTAGTCCACTCGTCGTTCTGTCTATTTACGAATACATGTATGTTAAATCTTTGCGACATGGATTTCAGAACATCTGCTGGACCAAGCTAAACGATCTTACGCGGATTCTTTTGGAGCTTTGAAATCGAGTACAAAAGAGGTGTACATTAACTTCAGAATTTGGGATTAAGTCAAACGTTGTTAGAACTGATACGTTTTTTTCACATATTCCTCAGCTACTCAGCTAACTGGCTTTATCGCCTTTTAGCTTGATAGCTGTGTAAGAATATACACCGCACCGTCGCTCTGAGGCAATACGCAACGCGCTGCATCTTTTATATAACAAATGTTCTGGTAATGCTTACGTACAATGTTAATACGTGAGGCCTGGGCCCCGTTTCACAAAGCTCTCGTTAGCCTAAGATCTCGTAACTTTTCTCGTAGCATTCATATACTGTGACATAGGAGGTACGAATGCTACGAGAAAGGTTACGATATCTTAGGCTTACGAGAGCTTTGTGAAACGGGCCCTGTGGGAGCATCTGCAAACTTGTCATTTCATTGAACAAGACTTTGGTTGATATTTGGTTGTTACAGAATGGTTTATTCCTGCTATACTTATTCCTTCTCTCTGTTGGACTTATTAAGCATATGCACGTCATCATTCATAATGATTCTTAAGTTAAGATTTGAAATTGGTAGGAGAATGCTCAGAATAGTGTGGTCATTATTTGTATTTACTGACAAATTTGTCAGTGTCAGGTCTTCTGTGATTTTAATACCAACAGGTAAGACGATTCTTGGTGGCGGAGAGAAGCCGAACTACGAAGGGCGTTCAAAAAGTAGTCAGCCTAACTACATGTTTGAAAAGTTTTCATTTTATTTTGAATGAATCATTAGCAAAGCTATACACAAAACTTCACAAATGTGGGTAATGTGGCTAACGAGATATTAGTCATCACAACACATTGGGGTATAATATTTCTTTAAAAATTGCAGAAAATGAAAAACGATCTGTCATTTGGTACCTCTTGGATAATGGTATGCCCTCAAATAATATCAAATAAAATATGTTCAGTATAGTAGTGGATGACTACCCGTCATAATCAACATTCAAAAATTTGGATTGCTTGAATTATATTTAGACGGGGGCTGTTTTTTAAGGACACTCCCATTTTAATCTTTCAAAAACATTATGTCCAGATATTTAAGCTGGCCCTGTTTACAATATATTGAGAGCTGACACTTGTGTGACCATTCAGTATTTAGTTTGAACCCTTGGCATCATGCCATTCTCTTCCCACAGAGGTTACTTGTCATATCTTCCTACGAACCTCTGTTCTAATACGGCCATATTCCCGGTTCTCGTAAAATCCCCTAGCGGCAAAAGATCGCAACACGAATGATCTCCCTTCTTTCTATCCAATCAGAACACGTGTTACATCGACTTAGATTCAACTTGACTAACACAAACAAATGTGGGGCCACAAATATCCCTCCTCTGCCGGGGACTTGTGTTGATGTTACACACAAGACGTTTAATGGCTAGCGTGTCCGTTGTCAACGAGGGCGATGGAGACGCCATTGATCCGCCATAACATGACTGAGTTCTGTCTAGAAGAAACGTTTGCGCATCACGCAGGGGAAGAGGTTTAGTTTTCTCGAAACATACGGAAATTACCGAGGCCTTGCGAATGATCACTTTTGAAACAAAGTCGCTGATTGCACAACTAAATCTGATTGCAACCAATCACGAATCCTGAACACTCGCACCATGAAAGGGCCGTATTAGAACAGAGGTTCGTAGGAAGATATGACAGGAGTAATCTCTGTGGGAAGAGAATGGGCATCATGTATGAAGAAGTGAAAACATAAGAATAAGTTATGTTCTTATGATTACGTCATCTGAAGGAGGGTGGGTCTCTAAAACAAGCCCCTTCAGTAAACAAGCGATTGTAGATTCCAACTTAGATTCTTAACTTTGATCTCAAACACACAAAATGTGTTTTGCATACTTTGTTTCCTGAAGTTTGTGATGCATTTATTGCAGATTTTGCGTTTTTTTGGGGGGTACCAATATAAAAAGCAGGGTATGAAACTCCCAAAATTTTCAGCCAGACCACAGGGCTGGTTAGATGTAAAACTTGCCAGCCCTTACCAAAACTTATCTGCCCACTAATTTACAAATGTTTTAGGTTTGACAATCGACGTAGTTCATCATTCAATCGGAATTCATCATTTATTTTTACGAGTGAATTAATAATGAATTATTATCCTGAAATATGATGAAAATCTTCATGTGCATGTCTTAATTTTAACCCGACCGTAAGGCAGGTGAATTTGAGAATCTGGCAGTCCTTGACGGTCCCGGGCGGTCGGGCTGGCAGGTATTTCGAACGCTTTTCTCATGTAGTTGTGTTGGTTTATAGTTCGCCAAACATTACTGAACAAAAACGACCAACGAAACGACAGAAAGCAATTCGCCAAATGATATTGTTAAGGTAAGTCTTTTCTTTTTAGAACCACGAATCAGTAAAAGCTGGAAGTATATAGTCTTGCAGTTCAATGGTTTTCAACATTTGAATCTGGACCAGACAGTCCGGTGATCAGTATCATGAGCTGCGAGCCACGGCGTCGGGGTAAGAGTTTAGTCAGTAAATAATCGAGTCTGGACCAGACAATCCAGTGATCAACAGCATGAGCATCGATCTGCGCAATTGGGAACCGATGACATGTGTCAACCAAGTCAGCGAGTCTGTCCACCCGATCCCGTTAGTCGCCTCTTACGACAAGCATGGGTAACTGAAGATCAATATTCTAACCCGGACCTTCACGGGTCGTCCGGGTAAGAGGACACGCTGACAACTATGTCTTAGCTACTCATCCATTTAAGTAGGTACCAGTGAGTAACGTGTGGGAAGCATGCGCATACAAGCACTGAGTCATGATTAATAAATTACTCTCATTTATTTCCATAAAATCACCAATGTCTTATTCAGACCTTTTGTGTGGAAAAATACACTTGGTTGAAAACCAGCCCGTTAGAAAATGTAAGTTAGCATGTGATGAGTGTAGATGCTATAAAATGGAACTGGTGGTATGTTTATAATCTCTCTTGTCATACAGATTGACTGACATCATTTTAAATTTCTTTGTTTAAAAAGAAAGCCATGACGCTGACTATGGCTTCTTCGCGGTTTGATTTCCAGCTCTCACGAGGGGCGGTGTGGTAGTCTAGTGGTTAAAGCGTTCGCTCGGCACGCCGAAGACCCGGGTTCGATTCCCCACATGATCACAATGTGTGAAGCCCATTTCTGGTGTCCACCGCCGTGATGTTGCTGGAATATTGCTAAAAGCGGCGTAAAACTAAACTCATTCACAACTCACTCCAGCTCTCACTGGTATTGTTGAAAGAAACGAGGTCATCCTTGCGATTGATTAAAATGTGCTATAGATCATCTTTTTTCCACATAAGCAAGTTCTCGAAGGTTATATTTTTTACAATTATTTTCGTTGCTTTTTTGGTGTGTGTTTTTGGTTTTATTAAGGAATACTTATAACAGCGAACAATACCCTCTGGGAAGTATCCTGTAGTCTGCAAGGCAATGGTACATTATGTTTTTGCCTACAAAGCACCTCATGTATAAACCGTGTTCAGAGAAACAAAGTGAGTGAGTGAGTTGGGTTTTACGCCGCTTTTAGCAATATTCCAGCAATATCACGGCGGGGGACACCAGAAATGGGCTGAGCACATTGTACCCAAGTGGGGAATCGAACACCCTTCGGTGTGACGTTTGAAGGGCTCACTCACCAGGCTACCCCAAAACCCTTAATGTATTGTATGATATAAGTGATTGCTGATCAATAAACCATTGAGAGAGAATATGACTAGCGTAACGAGCGGACAGCGAAACAAACTGGATTATGTATTAAGAACTATCATTCCCAGCCCCGCACAGTCCGTCGCTAACACCATCCCACAACCACTCAACCCCGACCCCCTAATTACATTTTTGCTCCCTAAAGTTTCAATGGATCTATTCTCAGATGCAGGGATTTACCTTGAGTCCTGTATTTGAGAGTCCTAGGACTCATACTCTTAATTTTCAGGAGTCCTGGACAACAAAATGGGGGTCCCAGACACTTAAATATTATCATTAATACTGTTATTGTATTGTATATCATGATCAATACATTGTTACAGTAATTAAATTGTAAATGATACCATAACCCGGCTAGTAGCAAACTCAGTAATAACCTATTGTTACTTGATTGGAATTTTTACAAAAAGAATTTGTTTTTTTCTGCGTCCCTGGGGATGCGCTAATAAATTTTGTTGCGTCCATTGTCAATTTTTATGTGCATAGGATGCATGAATTCGCGTCCTGTAAATCCCTGTCAGATGTTTTAGAAATTCAAGAAAAACGAACAAAAATGTGAAAATCATATTTCCTTTCAAAGGTAAGGACAGGAATTCCCTTTTCGTGAACACCCGGTGTCACTACTGATTTTCATTCATTCATTTTATAGACGTAAGTGGCGACTAAAGGGAATAGGGTTGTCAGGTTCGGTGTATTGGTTGATAGGGTGTCACTGTATTCCTATTGCGGGGATTGGTGTAGATCATTGGACTGTCTGGTCCAAACTCGATCATTTACCTACCGTCGCCACGATTTATTGCAAGGTGCGGCGTCAAACAAAATCATATATTTTCATCACTTTTTTTGTCTTTTACCTCAACTTTATTATTAGAAAACAGTTCACTGCCAACGCAATTGTATTTTGTTCCGATAATGCATCTTACGAATGAAAGATTGCTCTCTCGCGTTGACTTTATGTACATTAGCATGAACTGGTCCGATGTTTCTGGTGTCACAAGTGAAAATCGAATGTTTCAGTTGCATGCAACAATTGAGCTGACATTAATTGAGAAATAGATAAATGCTAGTATTTATTATGTGAACGTTTGTTTGTATGTTCTTTAACGTTGGATATTCCACTCAGCAATATTCGAGCTGTAACGTAGAGCGTCCGCCCGGAGTGCGGAAGGTCGCGGGTTCGATCCCCGACTGCGTCATACCAAAAGACGTTAACATATGGTACTTGTTGGTCCCTGCCTGACGCTCGGCATTAATGGGTACATCAAGGACTGGTCGGCTCGGAGTCAGTATAATGTGTCTGAGTGGGGTATTCATGCTTCACTGCGTCATGGTATCTCAGTGGGCTAGCACTATAAAACCAGCTTCAGTCTGGGCTAGTACAAGCAGCCGCACATACACATACACACGCATGCACGTCGTCATATGAGCGAAATATTCTCAAGCACGACGTTAAACCCAATTCCACCACCACCACCACCAGCTGTAACGCAGTGGTCTGAAAACATTCAGGCCTGGATCAGACAATCCAGTGATCAACAGCATGAGCATCAATCTACGCAATTGGAGATACAATGACATGTGTCAACCAAGTCAGCGAGCCTGACCACAAGTCCCGTTAGTTGCCTTTTACGACATGCAAGGGCTTCTGAAGACCAATTCCAACCCCGATCTGCACGGTTATAATTGTGTAAACGCTTGTTTAGGGCTTGTATATTTTAAGCAAGAGCACAACAAAATAGTTAGTTGCACCCACGTGGTTCAAGCCCATCGATTTGTAAATCAGGAGTTTGGGAAACGGCAAGCTCAGTATCAGCAACGATAGATATGTGTCACAAAGTCACGTCACTGTCAAGATAGTCACGCGAGAACGACAAAACTTCAAGTGCAGTGCATAAATACGGGCTACTTCAACTTCAGGACGGATTTTGAAGCCCGCAGTTGATTTCTCATGAATTACGAATATACATGCTTGAGGTGTATATATTGTCATTATTTCATGATTTATTGCAACTGGAGGTTTATTTTAAAATAAAATAAAGTGATTTTTTTATTTTTTTTTACTGGATCCTATTTAGTATGTGAAATTTTGCACGTGGGAATTGACGCCCGTTGCAAAAGATTATGCTCCCCTGATTTGCTTGTTCGAACAGTATTTGCAAGGTACCCCTAGTGGATACGTCATTCTTTTCTGGAAAAGCAACACCTTGTGTAACTAAGGGTATTATCACACTCGTGTGTAAATGTCCTTTCCTTTGTTTAATACACGGCAGTGTTGTTGATTGTCGAGCAAATTTGTATCCCACACAAAGTGTACACAATCTCTATCTCGCTAAGCACAACGAACCGCATGTTCGACTTTTGATATGAACAATATGTTCCTGAATTTTGCCTTGCCTTTGCATGTGTTTCTGACGGGTGCCACCTGTCAGAATCCAAATCGAGCACACAAAAACAAAAGAGAAAATCTGTGAAATATATTTTATTTTTCTTCAGTTATAAATTTACAAAACTAAACTATTATATCCCATTAATGCAATTCATTCAACTTCTCACTGTCACGCTCCAAATTGAGAGTACAGTGTATGTTGTTGATTGATAACATTTAGTTCCCCGGACAAAAATAACCTGACCAGTGGTCAAACACAAATACACATCTATTTATGAGACAGTTCTCCCTGCTTTTAAGAAAGAAAAAATAATGAAATGAAACAATGCGATGAGTATGAGAGACAGTGAAGGGCATACAGTGGCGTTTGACTAATTTCCTGCTCAACAGCGAATACATATACTGCTCAACATTGAATTGATATACTGCTGAACAGCGAATTGATATACTTCTCAACAGCGAATTGATATACTAATCACCAGCAAATGGATATATCGTTCAACAGCCAGTTGTTATACTGGTCAACAGCGAATTGATATACTTCTCAACAGCGAATTGATATACTGATCAACAGCAAATTGATATACTTCTCAACATCCAGTTGATATACTTCTCAACAGCGAATTGATATACTTCTCAGCAGCGAATTGATATACTGGTCAACAGCGAATTGATATACTTCTCAACAGCGAATTGATATACTTCTCAACAGCGAATTGATATACTGTTCAACAGCGAATTGATATACTGGTCAACAGCGAATTGATATACTGTTCAACAGCTAGTTGATATACTGGTCAACAGCGAAATGATATACTGTTCAACAGCCAGTTGATATACTGGTCAACAGCGAATTGATATACTTCTCAACAGCGAATTGATATACTTCTCAACAGCGAATTGATATACTGATCAACAGCAAATTGATATACTGTTCAACAGCCAGTTGATATACTTCTCAACAGCGAATTGATATACTTCTCTACAGCGAATTGATATACTGGTCAACAGCGAATTGATATACTGCTGCTCAACAGCGAATTGATATACTGCTGAACAGCGAATTGATATACTTCTCAACAGCGAATTGATATACCGTTCAATAGCGAATTGATATACTGGTCAACAGCCAGTTGTTATACTGGTCAACAGCGAATTGATATACTTTTCAACAGCGAATTGATATACTTCTCAACAGAGAATTGATATACCGTTCAACAGCGAATTGATATACTGGTCAACAGCGAATTGATATACTGTTCAACAGCCAGTTGATATACTGGTCAACAGCGAATTGATATACTTCTCAACAGCGAATTGATATACTTCTCAACAGCGAATTGATATACTGATCAACAGCAAATTGATATACTGTTCAACAGCCAGTTGATATACTTCTCAACAGCGAATTGATATACTTCTCAACAGCGAATTGATAAACTGGTCAACAGCGAATTGATATGCTGCTCAACAGCGAATTGATATACTTCTCAACAGCGAATTGATATACTTCTCAACAGCGAATTGATATACCGTTCAACAGCGAATTGATATACTTCTCAACAGCGAATTGATATGCTGATCAACAGCAAATTGATATACTGTTCAACAGCCAGTTGATATACTTCTCAACAGCGAATTGATATACTTCTCAACAGCGAATTGATATACTTCTCAACAGCGAATTGATATACTTCTCAACAGCGAATTGATATACTTCTCAACAGCGAATTGATATACTGATCAACAGCGAATTGATATACTTCTCAACAGCGAATTGATATACCGTTCAACAGCGAATTGATATACTGGTCAACAGCGAATTGATATGCTGCTCAACAGCGAATTGATATACTGGTCAACAGCGAATTGATATACTTCTCAACAGCGAATTGATATACCGTTCAACAGCGAATTGATCAACAGCGAATTATATACCTCAACAGCGACTTCTCAACAGCGAATTAATATACCGTTCAACAGCGAATTGATATACCGTTCAACAGCGAATTGATATACTTCTCAACAGCGAATTGATATACTTCTCAACAGCGAATTGATATACCGTTCAACAGCAAATTGATATACTGTTCAACAGCCAGTTGATATACTTCTCAACAGCCAATTGATATACTTCTCAACAGCGAATTGATATACCGTTCAACAGCGAATTGATATACTGGTCAACAGCGAATTGATATGCTGCTCAACAGTCAATTGATATACATGTACTTCTCAACAGCGAATTGTTATACTGGTCATTGATCTAGTTCATGCAACTGACAGATCGAATACAAGTATCATGACACTACACCAGGACATTAAAACCTCGACATAACGAAACCTCGTTATTCCGAAACTCGATAATCCGGTCACCCCATCATCAGGATGATGACTCATTGGAATGCTTTCTGGGGACTAACAGTAACCCATTTATCCGTTCATTCTTCAATTGGTCGATTTTACGCGATTATATTTCAGTGTTCAACTAAATTGTAATTCAAAAGCTGCCATTTTCAAACTGATATATAATCAAAATTTCTGTCATTCAAAATGATAATCTCCCGCAGTCATGAGGTACAAGTGCCCAATTTCAGGTCACTTGTACGGGGCGATGGGGTAGCTTAAATAGTGGTTAAAAAGCCTTTACTTGTCACGCTGTAGGACCGGGTTCGATTCTCCAAATGGGTGCAATATGTGAAACCCGTTTCTGGAGTAAAATCATACTCACTGCCTCACGCATGTGTCCGAATCATTACTAACATTCGCACTCACATTAGCCGAGGATTCGTCCGAATTTAAACTCATTCCGAAAGAATAAAACCTATAGTTCAATGTGGATGCCCCAAGCCAACTAACTAGATCCATTGTAAGGCGTTCGGATTAACAAGATTCACTGTAACCTTTAGCAGTCATGATGCCAGTCATATGTTCAGGTAGGATATGAAGAAAGAGATGACGACAAATCAAAATCAGACCATTCTTATATACACAATAGTTACGCAAAGTTGTTCAAAGATGAAAACGTAATCCACGTGAGCACTATATACAATATGGAAGTAGTTGTGCATCTGGTAGCACCACCACCATAGTTATCCCTGTGTTGGGTGTTGAATTTATCATCAGCACACACGACTGTGTACTGGTTCCCTAACGCAGTTTTACATTCTGTTGGCATGAGTTTACAGTCCAGCTCCGTCTTCATACCTATAACTGCAGGATTGCATGTAGCCAGTTTATGCATCTTCCACGCATCTAGGTCACACTGAACGTGATCCAGGCGAATTCTGTTGACAAAAAAGATTATTCTCACTCAGAAGCCTGTCAAAACTACCTTCCCTCTTTACACGTGTATATTATCAAGAAACCAGTCGTTTCTTTCTTTCATTGTAAAAAATCAAAACGTGAATCAAGTCTGATATCAAAGCCTTTTGGGCCTGTTGACGTGTCAGGATTGTATCTACCGTCTTGTTTCAATAGGGCTACCGGTGTATGAGAGGGCGCCCTCAGTCTTACGTGAATGTGCCAGTTGATTTGAGTGATTCTCCCCAGCATCCGGTTTCCATGTGCCCATTGATCGACACAATGGTACCTCCCTCCTAGCATATGTGTGTCTAGTGACCCCGTGTGTCCATTTGTTTCTGACAAAGAACCTACCTCAAGACTTCAATATGTCTATTGACTTCTATAATAGTACCATGTGATAGCACCCGTGAAGATCCGGGTTAGAATTGATCTTCAGTAACCCATGCTTGTCGTAAGAGGAGACTAACGGGATCGGGTGGTCAGACTCGCTGACTGGGTTGACGTCATCGTATCCCATGCTGTTAAACCCTGAATTGGCTGTTCCAGATCTGATTATTTACAGACCGCTGAATTATATAGCTGGAGTATTGCTCAGTGCGGAGTAAAACTAAACTAACTCACTCACTCTCGATGTGATATGTACCATCCCACTTCAATGTAGCTATTTCTGTTCAATACTGTAAATAGTAATAGCAATAGTCCGGTTATATGGCGCTCATATCCCGACACCTTGCCTGCTCACGGCGCTACGTACATTACTATTCCCGGTCATAGGGCACTGTCGTACTTTCCGATACTTTTTCAACTCCCTAGGGAGTTAGGCGCAATGAACTAAACACTCAAACTCCCAGCACATCCTTACGGGTACCCATTTTACAGCTGAGTGACCCGAGACAATGTGGATCTAAGTATCTTGTCCAAGGATACTACGCAAATGTGCCCACCTCGGACCCGAACCTAGGTGCCTCCACCGGGGATCGAACCCGGGCCTTCAGCGTGATAGGAAGACGCCTTACCACTGCACTATTGCGGTCCACATACGGCCAATACTGCATGTACCATCTGACTTCAATGTGTTGTGATGGTAGGTACCTTTCATGTTACATCTGTCCCCAATGTGTCTGTTCTAACTCCATCTGGCTTTACATGCCAGTTAGATGAAGATGAACCTTACCGACAGAACTTTACTAGAAACTCCGGCTGGGACATCTTCTGCTGTTCTGCAGTCACACCCAGTTCCACCACCTTCTGGTTCTGACTCTGTACGCACGCCTGCACATCCCGGGTCGGGGTCGAGAAACACTCGAGACTATCCAGGTACACTGAATGACAAGGGAACAATTTGTCGGGCTTGTATAAAGATAACAGAGGCAAAAGGTTCTATGTTGGTTTGTTGTTTAACGCCGCACTCAACAATATTCCAGCTATGTGGCGGCAGTCTGTAAAAAATCGAGTCTTGACAACCCAGTGATCAACAGCATGAGCATCGATCTGTGCAATTGGGATACCGTTAGTCGCCTCTTACGACAAGCATGGGTTACTGAAGATCAATATTATAACCCGGACCCTCACGGGTATGTAAAATCAGACAGTCCAGTGATCCACATCATGTGAGTGAGTGAGTGAGTTTGGTTTTACGCCGCTTTTAGCAATATTCCAGCAATATCACGGCGGGGAACACCAGAAATGGGCTTAACACATTGTACCCATGTAGGGAATCGAACCCGGGTCTTCGGCGTGACGAGCGAACGCCTTAACCACTAGGCTACCCCACCGCCCCCCACATCATGTGCATCGATCTACGCAGTTAGTATACACGACATGTACTTCTAATTCGGATCTTCACGGGTAGAGGCAAAAGAAACATGCCAGCTATAAATGCAGGGATGCTGGAAGATAATAGAACCCTGTCTGGGGGGTGAAGTGAACTGGAACCTTCACTGGAAGTGGACCCTTAGGCGCAGTTACACCGTGTGACAACAGATTACCATTTCTGAAGGGATGGGGTCAGAATATGAGTGGAAAAGAACCGTGATTTAGTGTATTGGAGAACCTTATTCACCCATGCTTGTCGTAAGAGGCAACTGACGAGAACGGGTGGTAAGGCTCCCTGACTTGGTTGACACATGTCATCGTATCCCAGTTGCGCAGATCGATGCTCATGCAGTTTATCACTGGATTGTCTGATCCGGACACGATTATTTACAGACCGCCGCCATATACCTGGAATATTGCTGAGTGCAGCGTAAAACTAAACTCACTCACTCACTCATATTGCGGCGTTAAACAACCAACAACAAACCAAAAAGAACTATATATCACCACGATGTTAATTTTCGTCTTGTTTCACCCAAAAGACATCACTTCGATTTTTCAACCCACAACAAGCTGACTTTTCTACATATACATCAGACCGCCTCCGTGGTGTAGTGGGTAGAGCGTCCGCCCGGAGAGCGGAAGGTCGCGGGTTTGATCCCGACCGCGTCATACCAAAAGACGTTAAAATATGGTACTTGTTGGTCCCTGCCTGGCGCTCGGCATTAATGGGTACAACAAGGACTGGTCGGCTCGGAGTCAGTATTATGTGTCTGAGTGGGGTATTCATGCTTCACTGCGGCATGGTATCTCAGTGGGCTAGCACTATAAAACCAGCTTCAGTCTGGGCTAGTACAAGCAGCCACACATACACATACACACGCATGCCATTTAGAACGTGGTCAAATGTAACACATGTTATATTAGGGTTTACATTTTCTCAGTAAGGTACATATTTTAGTACTTTTGTTGGGCTGAGTCCCATCCGGGATTCGAACCCACACCCTCAGAGTCAGGCACCTACTCGTCCGGTTACGTATAACACAATATACATAGCCTTCAATACTCACATGAGTTATATTTTCTCAATGGTAATTGTGTTACCTGTATCATTTAGGCGCATTACCTTTCGGGTGCTGGCAGAGGACGTTGACAGTGATATCGAGAGAGTTTAGGTCAAGGCCGATGTTGCGCATGACAATTGGAGATTCAGGGCATACTCGTTGTTCTTTCTTCATACACTGAACAAGCGGGTTTCGCATTCTGTAAAAGGAAATAGTGTAAAGCACAAGTCTTGTAAAACGATATCTATGTAGATCTGTGACATCCCATGTCAGTTAGTCATAACAGTCAAACCTTAATAGAACCCTCAACCCGCGGAATTCACATGCATTCATTCGCTACTAAGTACGGGCACGTGTAATTATGGAGATATAGGTCCAATATATTGATAATACATATGCTATATTTTGTCTTTAAATATAAACGTCATGAAATATTGACATTTGAGGTGTAATAGATAAATTAATTTTAAAGAGTTCATAAACTGTCATAATTTCCTAATGGTTAATAGTTGAGAATTTGGTCTGAAAAGCTAAAAAGGACCATTGAAATTTACTTTTTCTTTGAGTTACAATTCAGTTTGTCTTTATGATTGTTTATTCAAAAGGTGATTCTCGGCGTCCGTTCAGTCTGCACTTACTTGCAAAACGAATTCACTTCCATTAGGGTCTCACCCAACATGTTACCCCCGGGGCGAGAGTTGTTGGGCATAAATAGATCAGGGTCAAGTTTGGACTGAGAATAACATCTCCTCAGTTTGTCTACCAGTGAGAAGCGGCATGCTGCAAAAGATGAAAAAACATTAAGTCATTTACGTTGCTGTACAGAGTGATTCAACGTAAACAATATCTAGAGAATACTGTAGATTCTTTATCAGAAGAGGTTCTCCTTGGAGTACTTATAAGCATTTAAATGACCATTTTAAATTCCTACGATAGTTGTAACTATATTTGAATAAAACATTTACAAAACAAAAACTTCGTTTTTGTCTTGTTCGACCACCCCTGCAGGGCCCCGCCGGGCCCCCTACAGCCAAGAGCAGGTAACTCTAATCCCAAACCTCGTTTCCAAACTATGATGTATATGAAGTAATTCAACGGACAAAACATCTAGTGTTTTCGTGACCTGCTATTCTCCAGGTGCCACCTTTTCGCGAACACCTGGTATCATCACTATTTGAAAGGGATGCATAAATACATGCTCTTGATATAACAGGATATTACCATTCATATCCTACCACGTGTAAAATTAATTTGTTAATAAGCTCCAGTAATACACATTATATTCGAAAACTTGGTATGTATATCCATCATGCTTTTGTACATAGAAAACAACGTCTGCAAACATTGTGATTGTATGCCACAATTGTTATCATACTTTGTACTATAGGCCTGTGGCCTCTTCAGTACTGGAATAAAGAGAGATATAACAGGAACTGTACAATCGACTCTGGTTTTAGCACAGATTCCTTATGGACACGAAATGGTTTTCTCGCTTCAATTTTCTATGGCAAAAGTGGAAGTCGTATCCGATCTACACCTATATTGCTAACAGTCTTCGCGTTAACGCAAAAAACCTGCGCGTTTCACGCAAATAAATCTACATTTCAAGCAAATGTTTTCTTCCTGTGTGTTCTGCAAAGCATTTTGTGTTCTGTGTAGTAACATTAAAATTACTTCCTTGATCTCATGATACTGAAATTTAACACCGTCCGTTTTGACATGGCGAAGTTACCGAAGCGTGGAATTCCCCATGATCCTTATTCAGTAATGTGTCTGTATGTGCACCCAGTTTCCCCCTCCCCCTTAGGGACGCAAAGCTTTTTTTCCAACCGCGATCACTGATTGTTAAAACGCCCTCTGTGTACAATACAACTTGCAGGTATCAGATCTCTGTTTGAAACCTCTAACTGGAACAATGTCGGTTGACCTCTTGCATGAATATAATGACAATTCAGTGTGTCGCCTTGATAAACACAGGAACGTTTCTTCATTCACGGATAAGCTGACCGTCATCCTAAATTCAATGACATTTAATTGAACCTAATTGAAATTGTGTCCAGAGCCCATTCCCTAATTGCCAAATCCGAAATACTTACGGTGGGCACACAGAAGGTCGTACGGCTGGAATATACTCCCGAAGAAGTTGGTGATGGAACTCTTCTCCGCCAGGGGGCAGGCTGAGTTATTGAGCAAAGTGTCCCTGACTCGGAGGGAACAGTTGAAGATGTTCATCTGCTGACTGAAACACAAACAAATATGATTTAGAAGAGTACATGTTATTTGATGGAACAACTCTTGTCAGTGGAAGAGTATTATTTTGAACGTGTACATTCTGAAATGTACTAGTAAAAGAGGCGAGTCAGTGGTTGATGACATAATCAACGATCCACGGGACAGGATGACAAGGAACCATGCAGGTCATACATTGTGACCATTAGTCGACACCACAAGTCATCAGTTTTACATATTAAGGACCATCCAGCTGGACAAGATGTGCCAGACCCGTGAAGGTCCGGGTTAGAATGGTTTTCAGCAACCCATGCTTGTCGTAAGAGGCGACTAACGGGATCGGGTGGTCAGGCTCGCTGACTGGGTTGACACATGTCATCGCATCCCTATTGCGTAGGTGAATGCTCATGCTGTTGATCACTTGATTGCCTGGTCAAGACTCGAATATTTACAGACTGCTGCTATATAGCTGGAATATTGCTGAGTGAGGCGTTAAACAACAAACCTACAAACCAAGATGTGTGACCTGGTTGATATTGTATGGAAACTAATTAGGGCACTTACTAGTATTACATTGCCAGAGACTATTCACTAGACCCATAATGTGGTTTTGTGCAACTAAGACAGATGACGCACCTGCAGGCTTGGTCCTGAAAAACAGTCATGTCCGCTGGCTGCGTGCCAACTGTTCCGTTTCTTGTGAAGTAGAGTATATGTTGTGGGTTCAGCGTGACATTCTGTATGCACTGGTAGAACTGGGTGAGGAACACTGTCTGACACTGCTGCTGGGATTGAGCTGCCACCAGGCTCAACACGGACACTGCCGATATCGCTGTTGGTTGAAAAGGGGACTTAATAAGGAATTTGATGAATCTTTGATACTGATGTTTATAGTTGTTTGCTCTAAGGGACTTTTAAATTTTCTTTATATCTAAAGATAATATAACTGTTATACTGTTCAACATTACACACTATGTCTGGCGTTCCAAGGTGTAGATCTACAATGCTATGAATTCAGAAAACTAAAGCATGTAACTGCAGACATCAGTATGTATTGGAATTGTATGCCGGGCGGTATTTTTCAAATCGGCGGATCCTCACTCTACCAAGGGATGCAACTCTTAGACGGTGGTGCCCGGGTCACTAGGGCGGTATTTTTCCACGCATTGGTGAATCATAAGATAAAATTGCGAAACAGTCTTTGTTAACATAACTTCATATTTTACGGATAGGAAAATTTAATATATCTTTTCCTGTAACCTGGATAGCAGTATCTGTTCTTTAAATCGGAACAATAACATCCTCGGGGGGTTTTAGTTGAAGAAGAGACACTTCTGCAGTCATTAGCGCCATGCACTGCTTATACAATGTATAATAATATTAGTTTTTACAAACAACCCTAAACTAACGTGGTGAATGGTGTAAGTATGGTGTGTATTCCTGCAAAAATACGTCTGGGAACGCTAAAAGTGGTCTTCACTTATTATGCAAAGAAAAAAACACTGTATAGAACATATGAAAATGTAAAATACGAAAATAAGATCCGTTGCAAAAAAATGTCAGAATAATAATATGTGACTGCTTAAATTTAAACAGCGAAATTTCCATTTTTGTGATTGTGATGTTCAGATTTGGCCTTAGAACGTCCTGCTTTAGTTTAAATTACAATTGTGTAATCATTTATCGAACCAATTTATAAGTAAATTGGTCTCATCTCGCTAACAAGGTGCACATTAACCACAGAGACTAAATTCGCGTGAGAGGGCGCGGTATATGTAATTAAGAAGCAATTAATTTCAGATAAATTTGAACGTACTCACCAATTAGCACCCGCAGCATGTTGAAGGCTATGAAATGGGTGTACGTGATGAAGATTTACAACCCCAGATCTGGTTGAGGCTATTTATGTTTCCATAGATTAGCCATATGATTCTTATCTAAACACGAAACGTCACGTCTTGTGAACCAATGAAAATTAAAAGATTTTTACTCCAGGGCCTGTCATGTAACGTATATGATTGAATAGAAAAATGGGGTTGCTGTAGGGTTTATAAATGTATTTCTTCCGCATTAGATAATAGCCTTGAGGAAAGTATCATCTGGTCAGAGCAAGGACTTGGTCGAGTGATTTCTGCGTGTGCGCATGGTCAAAACCGAGCACCCGTCTATATATTTATATTACTGAAGATGTACAGGTTTGTTGAAGCGGGACGCTGGGGATACGGAGAATGAGTGGGTGTTCTGCGTGTTTGTTGAGAGTGTTTTTAGAAGGTTATAATCAATCATAGTTAAATATTTAGGACCTGTCATATGATATGATAACATGAATTTCTGCAAAACATTCCTGTGGATTTAAGATGATTAAAACTTTGTTGACATAATGTTTTCGTTCATACATTGAAATGAGGAAGTATGGTTTTACGCCGCTTTTAGAAATTATTCCATCAATATCACGACGAGGGACACCAGAAATTGTCTTCACACATTGTACCCTTGTGGGGAATCGAACCCGGGTCTTCAGTGTCAAGTTCAAACGCCTTAACCACCAGGCTACCCCCAAACCCGTGTATGTAGTGTATGATATGAGTGACAGCTAAGCAATAAACCACGGGGAGAATATGACTATATATTAGTAGCAGTTAGTGAGTGAGTTTAGTTTTACGCTGCACTCAGCAATATTCCAGCTGTATGGCCGTGGTCCTTAAATAATCGAGTCTGGACCAGACAATCCAGTGATCAACATCATGAGCATCGATCTACGCAATTGGGAAGTATGAATTAGTATTGACAATGAACAAAACAGATACACGTATATATATAAGTGGCGTTCCGATTAATTGAAATAATCGAAGATTGGTCGCAGTGGCCAAACGACCAAGCAATCGATCACATTTTCTCCTAATCGAACACAAACGATTTTGGATCTGCTGTAATAGAGTTTGAAATACTTGATGATGGAACATATCTAAGACGTTGTCAGGGCCGGAATACGTGTTTAATTCTTAGAAAACTCACTTCACTTTCTGAAAAGTCATGACTGAATATTTCTTGAAGAATCTGGGCAGTTTATGTTACACTGGAACTGAATCATTTTACACTGGATGCGAAATTTGCAAATGTAATTATTGCAGTTTCTAAATAAAACAAAAACAACAACAGAGAACCAAATGTTTTTTTCTTTATACTTATCTTCAACTACAACCTGAATAGGAAAATCTAAAAAATGACGCTAACCAATTTTTTTCGATGATTGGTCGTTGGCATTGAACCAATCATCAATTGTGAGATTTCAACCAAATCCCAACACTAATATATATCAGGTTATATTTACTAGAAGCATACAACTTAGTCCTCTCAATTCAACTATTAGTACCATTCAACGTAAATGTACCTGGCAGTTAAATCTATTCAGCTCATAATTTGGTAAAAAGAACATAAAAAGTACCTATGTTATTTATCTTGTTTATAAGTTTCTTTATACTAAGCTTTTGGACATTATCACGAATGTTGTGGGGTTTTGTAATTTAGCTTCTCATTGTGTGATTATGTGTGGCTCGTTAATTATGATAATCTTTGGTTAAGTTTTGTTTAATACCGAACATACAGAGACAAAGTTACCTAAATTATTATGTTTAGTATTTCATCATTGCTCCTGGACAGGGGATGGCAAAACATTTAACTATTGGGTGAAATCCACTGCAAGTCTCCACATTACGAGAATGTCATATGTTTGACCGGAATGTGATTTTAAATAAGAATGATACCAGGTGACAAAAGGATGAGGCTACCCCAGTAGTCGGTTCGGCTATCACGAACATGTGTTTATGAATCACTATCAAACTGATGATGTTCGCAAACGAGCGTATTTTGCCCAACCAGTGGCACACGTCACAGACAAATGCAAAAACAAGAAAGTCGATCAACTAAATTAAAGTGGGAATGGTCAAACAGGGGAATTGCACCAGTCAGCATATTTTTCACCGATACGTCAATTTTTGAATAGTCCCCAATGTGCTTGATATACAACATTTTGAAAATTTCCTGAGACTTTGAATTTCGGTAGAAACTTGGAAGATATCATATTCAAGGTTAATGTTTAAATCGAATCGTCCGGGATCCTCACTCTACTAAGGGATGCAACTCTACACGGTAGACGGTGGTGCCCCGGGTCAGACTAGGTAATTTCAGCGACAGAATATGGTTCCTGTTCATGATTACGGCTGAACTGAAATTTCTTGAAATTTATAGCTTCTCGTTCCTGAGGCAGTGTCGGGCCAGGTCACCTTGCATCCTCTGGCTTTGAAGCCGCGACCTCTGCCTCAGGAAAACATGTCTATTTAAGTGATAAAGATGATTTTGAAATTAACATGTCCTATAAATGTTTGCGAGTTTGCTTCTCTTGACAGGAAGTTGATACCACTATATTGCTTGATATCCTTAAAAAAACATAGACATATCTGAGTTTGCATTTACTATTGGCAGGAAGTTAATAGTTGATTCCACTATACTGTTTGATTTCATTGACATATCTACCCGTCAGAGTTGGTCTTCAGTAACCCATGCTTGTCGTAAGAAGCGACTAACGGGATCGGGTGGTCAAGCTCGCTGACTTGGTTGACACATGTCATCGGTTCCCAATTGCGTAGATCGATAGGTGGAATATTGCAGAGTGCAGCGTAAAACAACAAAGCAAACCAAATCATACACATATCTCTATGAGCATTAATTAAAGATATCTGGCAAAATTATGTTTGGGCGGGGAAGTGTCCCCCCGCCGTGATATTGCTGGAATATTGCTAAAAGCGGAAAAGCTAAACTCACTCATTATTTAACTGATGAAAGAACAGGAAATCGCCCTGAAACGTAGTTATACAGAAAAAAGACGTTATCTTCGAAAAGTGAAATATTTAATGACATATTATTGATGAGGATGCACTATTATTTTGACGATCTTTACAAATACATGCATGATGTATTGTGTTTATCACTGTTTTTGACTCTTGCTTCCATATGTATCATTAAGACAGATTGAAGATACAATAAAGATATAACAACGATCATTTTTTTTTGCTTACATGAAATGTATACATGAAATTACAACGCCAGAAAATGTTCAAAAGACATTATATACATTTAGGTTAAAGGACGAAAAACTTTTCATTGAATGGAAAAATGAAAATCAGATGAACAGTGGCAGGTTTGGGTGGTGGATGGTTCAGAGGTGCACAACCAGTGTGCGAAATAGCCAGTGGCCCGCTAGCCCGCGAGCCCCGCTAGTCACTGGCCCGACTGGCTACTAAATTTTCATGGGGTGACTTTTGAAATATATCACTCTCTCCGACATAGATTATTTGTACACTGATACTACACCTTTAAATCATCCAAAATTATGGCCTGATAAATGATGGTATTTGACCTTTTTGTAATCTTTTGCTTAGTTTCTACATTCAAATTTTGGGCTCGTGAATTATTTTGTGGGCTAGTAACTTTCAGACATAGCTAGCCCGACAAGCAAGCAAAATTTGGAGACTATTTCGCACACCGTGCACAACCTTTACGGAACGAGTTCATGTTGAACAGCGACTTTTGGATTTGTGAAAGGAGAAAATCTAACCGTGATTAAAGCTGTTACACCATATTTACCATACATGTGTACATACACTGAAAAAAATCCAATTGGGCCGAAGACTTTGTACTGTTATGATCAAAAACTGTTTCGTCTAGAAGCTGTATTTATGGACCACCGTACATTCAGCTGTATTTATAGACCACCGTATATTCAGCTGTATTTATGGACCACCGTATATTCAGCTGTATTTATGGACCACCGTACATTCAGCTGTATTTATGGACCACCGTATATTCAGCTGTATTTATGGACCACCGTATATTCAGCTGTATTTATGGACCACCGTACATTCAGCTGTATTTATGGACCACCGTACATTCAGCTGTATTTATGGACCACCGTACATTCAGCTGTATTTATGGACCACCGTACATTCAGCTGTATTTATGGACCACCGTATATTCAGCTGTATTTATGGACCACCGTACATTCAGCTGTATTTATGGACCACCGTACATTCAGCTGTATTTTCCTGTGCAGTGTTAAACAACAAATAAATAAACTTTATGATCGAGTATTTAAATATTTGTTAATGAAGAACGTGCAAAGATGAGGGACTAGTCATATTCGTTGTTTCAAGCACAGTGGCGTGTCACGCTTAGAAACAGCGTTAGAAAGACATATAGGTATATAGACCCTACCGTAGTACTATATAAAAGGAAAAGGATGTAACGACGGAACCACCCCCTCCTCGATCAAAGTCAGATTTCACCACATAAACTGTTTTAAGGCCCCGTCGATCCCTACGGATCGAAAGCTAGATGATTTCCCTACAACATGAGCTATAAATGGTCACAATCGGATCATTATTTCAAAAGTTATACGCCACGACTCACCGAAAACAGCGACCTTCGCAATTCCAAGCCAAAATCATGGATCAGCCAAGACAGCGAAAACTCACGTTTAAATTCGTATATTAATTCCAGCCACGTTGACAGCTCCTATGTAGGGCTAGATTCGATCGGTAGCGGCATTCCACGGGTCTAAAACGTATTGCAATATCTACAAATCATTTCATCGACAGTAAGCAGGAATTTTTTCCAAAACCATCGCAATCATACTCACTTGTCGGCCATAGATGGCCTTGACATTCAAGTGATCTGAGCAGTAAATTGGTAAGAATTATTTTAGAGGTTAAATATTTATAAATATAATTTCCAAAAAATGAATCAATATCGAATGCAGTTTTACAACCTCTAAAATTATTCTTAACAATTTACTGTTCCGTACATCATCCAAAATAGAAGGAATATTGCAAAGTTCATATTTCGCGCCCATTAGCAAACAGGCAAAATCTTACAGTATATAAAATATTTCCACCAATCGGATGGCTCAATTCTGTTTCTGCGGATCTGCTCAGATCACGCTGTTTCTAAGCGTGGCACGCCCCTGTGGTCTCAAGGGAAGGTCCTATCTGTCTTATGGCTGTTTCATATGTCGTTCATTACGTAATCAGAAGTGAATTCTGAACAACCTACCTCCTTTATATCCACTCATGACCTCATGGCCTTCTTCACTTCTACTGTTGCTACAATCTAGGTGTAAGTAGATATCGATTGGCACAAGTTGGTGAATGGAACATACACTAAGCGCCAAAAAGAAACGTTACCCTCCTTCCTCAATGACGGAGGTACCTATCTTCAAATGGCGTTGTGAGGTGAGGTGAGGTGAAATTGGGTTTTAAGCCGTGCTTGAGAATATTTCGCTGATATGACGACGTGCATGCGTGTGTATATGTATGTGCGGCTGCTTGTTCTAGCCCAGACTTAAGCTGGTTTTATAGTGCTAACCTACTGAGATACCATGCCGCAGTGAAGCATGAATACCCCACTCAGACACATTATACTGACTCCGAGCCGACCAGTCCTTGTTGTACCCATTAATGCCGGGCGCCAGGCAGGGACCAACAAGTACCATATTTTAACGTCTTTTGGTATGACGCGGTCGGGGATCGAACCCGCGACCTTCCGCTCTCCGGGCGGACGCTCTAACCACTACACCACGGAGGCGGTTAAATGGCGTTGTGATGCGTGGACGTCTACTTCTTGGTCTGTCTACGTTGACCCCAGTCTGTCTGAAGCCCTGAATAAGTCCTATAACCGTGATATGGTGGCATACGAGGGCGTTGGCAACAGCATTGTATGTCGACCCCATCTGCACCATCTCAATGGCTCTTTCTCTCTCTTCAGCTGTTAATCGTGGCATATTTCTCGTGTATCATATGATCTTTTCTAGGCTCTCTTCATACCCTATAGAATCAATCTACATGTGAAATGGATGCAAATACTACTTGAATATTGCTGCGTTTTGGCGATTGATATTGCTATGTGTAAACAGAAAATGGACAAATGTTACTTTGCAAGTAAAAATGTTAACAAAGAATATTGTAGATGTTCCTAAACATTTTTTCACAACATCAAAGACACGTTTTACTTGTTTCCACTAATACCAATCAGCAGAAAATGTTTTAAAAGACTGAAATCATAGGAATGATTATTTTACAATTTTACACACTCTACAACAGTTGTTTCTTGTTTTAATAGTTGAAAAATGGGGACTTTAAATGGTTTATCTTTCTCCCAAAGCAGAATTATATTTCAACCTTTCTATGGACATCTAAATCACTGTTGGGTTTTTTCGGCATGGACGAAAATAGGACAATTTAACCCTTCTGAAAAAAGATGCATTGCACTTAAATTTGAATGCATCTGTGAATGTTTTTCGTGATATCAATAAAACTGTGTTGTTGAGCTTTCTTGTAAGCTAATCCCTTCTAACATATCTTTGATAGTTTTTAAGTAATTCATAAAGGTAGGAGGGTAACGTTTCTTTTGGCGTGTAGTGTATATATAGTTTATGACGTTAGGGTAACACTGACTGACTGAGTTTGGTTTTACGCCGCTTTTAGCAATATTCCAGCAACATCACGGCGGGGGACACAAGAAATGGGCTTCACACATTGTGCCCATGTGGGGATTCGAACCCCGGTCTTCGGCGTGACGAGCCAACGCTTTAACCATTAGACTACCCCACCGCCCCGTTAGGGTAACAAAGAGGATTCTTCCTTGTTTGTTGTTTATCGCCGGCTATATGGAAATTCAAAGTCTGAAATTTGCTGAAACATCTGGCTTAGTGAATTTTAGAATGTGATTTTACCTCATATATTTCATTATTATTCCCATTTGTTATGGGTGAAATAATAACCGCCAAGCGAGTGGTTCGCTGTGATAACCACCTGGAGGAAACCGATAGGTGGTTATCGAAGCGAATCACGAGCTTAAGGTTGTTATTTCACATATACCACAAGGTCAAAAACATTCTTATTCTAGTTGTAATATTATTAGCTGCAATGTGCAGATATAATAAAATAAAAAAAATGAATGGTATTGTATTTATTTATGGAAGATGTTTCCAATAAAACCATTGACGTAGAGGCATCGGGCTGTCAACCCCGATCTGCCAAGGGAAAAGTTCTTCTCGAGGTGCGATACCGGGAATAAGGTGAGGCGAAGCCGAGCCTTGTTCCCGGTATGGAACAGAGAGTTGGTCAGATAACAGACACGCACACGTTCAGGTGCAACGCAGCACAGCCAGGTGAGATGACCCTAGCTGGTCAGGCGCTGTTCCATCAGCCGTTTGTCATCCCCCGGTGTGAAGCGGGAAAATAGCACAGTATTACATGATGGTTTCTTACTAAACAACTCTTTCCTTGATCGATAATAAAACGTCCGATTTCAGACCCTGTTGGGTACAGAGGTTTCAGGACCACGTGTCTTACTTATGTTTTGTGCACTTACCCAATTTCGAGTTATTTAATCATTTGTGGTTCTCATTTGAACCCAAACGGACTATAAGTGTGCGAAATACGTTCCTGCACCAGAATCTCGTGCAAGTCGAGCTCTAAACAATCACGTGCAATGTAAAACCACGTGATTTAAACTGCCATTACAGCAAATGAATTGCGACAAGGAGATGCTCTTGGCTTCTCAGCGAGCTGCGACGATTATGTTCCAGGCCGGGGTGGATTTTGAAGCAAACTGGCCATCTGGTTAGTATCGTGCTCTACATAGCATTTGTCTATATCTGTATTTGTACTCAGAAAAGCTATACTCATTACCGCCTATCTAGCGGTTCCTTTTTCGAAAATATTAGGATATTTGTAGTCATATTAAGCAAGTTAAATTCACAGATTATGAAGTAATGTAAATTAAATTGAATTGCTTGTAATGTATTGATGTGTCTCATATGTAGATGACTACCTCGCGATCGTACCACTGTCCTATTCTTCTGATTAACGCTGAGGGAGCCTTCATAATTTGTGGGTGTGGGTGTGGGTGTGGGTGTGGGTGTGGGTGAGGGTTGGGGGTTATGGGGGTGCATGTAAAATGTGAATGCTCCCCCCTAAACTATATGGGAAAGACATCCTCCCGTAACACCCGTATTCTTTTTTAATCATTCTATGCCTAAGAATATAGGCCTATGTTTTTTATGAAAAGAAACCTACCCTAAACCCTAAACCCTAACCTAAACCCTACCCGTCGAAATAATCCTAATTGAATACATTTCAAGCGTGGGTTACGGGTTAAAAAGATAACACTTTATATATAAAGTGGCCACTCACCACCCCCCCCCACCCCCCCCCCCGCCTGCTTTTCATGTACAAAATTGCTGACCACGCCCACCCACCCCAACCCGTAGTGTATGTGTACAAAGATGACGCACGCACGCACGCACACGCACACGCACACACACACAAAACAAACCTCCCCAGAACAAAACAGGTGGGACCCCCAATAAAAATAAAATCATCACCACACACACACACACACACACACACACACACCTACTTTGGGAATTTATCCGATTGTTCAATAGTACCATTGATTTTATACAACTGTTGCAGGTGTACGGGCGTACAAGAGAGTAAATGAGAACCAATTAAGATGGTCAGCAGCATTCTCACCAGTAAGAAGGAACACAAGGCTTCAACTCCAGAAGGTATGTTTTCTTTCTCCCAGTGGAAACAAAATTTTAGGGAAAAATTTAAAACGTTCTCATTACTGACTCTTCTAATGAAATTTAACGTTATTGGTCAGGGGAAAATGCACTGCTCATAGGCCAGTGGCCCACCGACCGAACTGTCATTCCATTGGTCAAAAGTTTGTACTAACCCCAAGTGTATTGGTATTTGAGATTTTCATGAAAACTATACTCGATATTGATGAATGTAATTTGTTGATAAACGTCATGTTCACGTTCTAGGAATGTATCATCAAATTAATCAGTGTTGTAACTCAAATTATTCATTACAAAACTATCTGTTTCATTTTTCAGATGATTCAAGTGACCCTGAGGAGAATGGGAAGGGGGGAAGGAGATCTCGCCGGTTCCAATTTATTAACTGCAGTGTGCAGATATTGTAAAAAAAATACATCATTTTGAATGGTTCTGTATTTGTTTATTTATTGAAGATGTTTCCAACAAAAACATTGAGGTAGAGACATAGGGTTGTCAGACCCGATCTGCCAAGGGAAAAGTTCTTCTCAGGTGCGATACCGGGAAGAAGGTGAGGCGAAGCCGAGCCTTGTTCCCGGTATCGCACCGCGAGTTGGTCAGATAACCGCCCATGGGAGTTATATGGTAACCAACCTCTGGGGAAGGTTGGTTATCTGATACTCAACCCCCTGAGAGGTCGTTCACAAAAATTAATAACAACAGATATTGACCCGATAATCAACCCACGTGGTATATTTATTGAGAATATCATCAATGGCAGTGTTTGTTGTTGTATAACGTGAAACTCGGCAATATCCAAGCTAGTTGGCAACGGTCTGCAAATAATCGAGTGTGGGCGAGATAATCCAGCGATATCCAGCATACATCAAGCGCAATAGGTGTACCCATCATAGAGCAAATGAATGAATTATGCAACAGAACGACGTTAAAGACCACCAGCGTTCAGGTTGATCGCGAGTGACACCTGTTAGGTATGGGATACAGGCCTTCTCAGAATAACATGACTTCTTTCCAAGTTCCGTATGATACACGTAGTAGCTTCCACAGCGTCGTTTGTCCAATAGAAAGGACATCGCCTAAAAGCGGCAGGCTATCGACCATACGACCTATCAGACGTCAGGGTTTATCCCCAGGGCCCAGGTGTCAAACTCGACATTATGGCTCGCAGAATACGCCCGAGAGATCCTCCAGTGGACAATCTTGATGAACTGGACCTAGTACTAAAGTACTGTCGGAAATGCTAGAAAAATGCTTTTTAGCCTTAATATCTTTATAAAGGTGATAAATGTACTATGTTGTCAATATATCAACTCGCCTATTGTCTACCTAATTTTTATTTCAATCGATTTAACATTCCCATGCATTTAAAGGGCAGTTTACAGGAGATAGTCTTTACATTTATGCTAATAATACAGGTGGTGTAAAAATATGAATTAACGTTTTTCCTAAACAAATAAATATTCAATGTTTGTGTTACTTTACTTAATTATCGTTTCTTTATTGAAGAAATATAATTATAAATGTTAAGTCTTGATAAAAAAAGTTTCCCGTCATGCATGCACATCTTTATCACAGCGTCCACTATGGCCAACGATTTGCAGTCGATTGTTGCAAAGGTTTATAGGTATTTTCTGCTTAAAAAAGACAGGTAAACCTTTCATTAGTTTAGAAAAGGTTTATTACAGAACTTGTAGAGCTGTTGGCATGTCTTACCAACAAGTTTACAATATTGTAAACAAATCAGACAAGACAGGGACCGTCTTAAATGCAAAACCGGGACGTAAAACCATCCTTGACAACTTTGACAAGGGAGTGCTTAGACGGGCGGTCTACAAACTTTAAGAGAAGAAAAATATACATATTCTAAAGAAGCTACACCAGGGACTTCGTTAAATCTTTGGCCAATGTTCAAAACTAGATTAAACTGACCGAATTACATCCATATGTTTTTTAATGAAATATACTGTTGACATGCAAAACATTTATTAAAACGTTGCACATTTCTACAATCAATCGATAAGATAACCCAAGTGATTGGACTCTTTCCAATGTACAGTAATTCGTATGTTTATTTCAAAACAAACACACATACACAAATGATCCCTTACATAACCGATACGTATACTATACGTACACATATTCAACATTTTGGAGAAAACATCTATTGAGATGACCCCTCGCCCGAGCGTGTGCTCAGGTGTCAATTTCACCTGTCGATACCGTGGATGCTGATGACGTAACACAGGCAATTAATGTTTGTATCAAATAACGTCCCACTACCCCTTATTTTTCTAAGTTTTTGATATTTTCATCAGTAAAAACACATTTTAGGGCATGTCTCAAAGTTTATTCTCTCGGTCTACATTAGGTAGATGTTTCTTGAAGTGATATTTGTTATTTAAGTAACTGTAATACCTCTGAATTTTAAATATAAGTCAAAAAGCATTTTTCTAGCATTTCCGACAGTACTTTAGTACAGAGTCAAGAATAGAACGCATGGCTCAACGTCAAATTCAGCGTCTGGTACAGTCAATTGCAGTTGGTGGAGGTTACACCAGATATTGACAATGTGATCGGTTATTCTTACTAATGTGATTTCCTGAGGATTGTATGCAAACATCTTGGGAAATAACCTCACGTGTTAAAGTCACACGACCATCGGTATCAGCGTTACATAACGAGTCAATTAATCTTCCACGTTTGCTATCTTGAATAAAATACACCTTTAGATTTGCGACTAAATGATTCCTTGAGGATCAAATTATCCAGACAGTAAGTTTAACTGAGGTTTGGATCAGTTCCTTTGGTAACGTATTGACACTATTTTCCATGTGAATACATGACATTGTCTGAGACTCTTGTGTTGTCTTGAAAGAGACCCATCTTCGTTCTTGCATCCAGGCATTTAAAAGATGCAGGAATTCTGTTTCAAAATAAGTATCCAAAATTGAGCTTACTCCTGTTATGAATAATTCAAAGAGTGTCATATGAGTTGTTTGAGTTTCGCCAACATGTTCAATGACTTCGCTTTCAAAGGCCTTAGCTTCCAAAACCTTTTATAAAAGACTTGTAGGTGACAAGATCTATGGACAATGCGATTAATGACAAATACTCCTGAAGTTTCTCCTGTGGGATAATGGTTGCAAAGTTGAAAAATCAAACCAGTAAGGCAATTAAATTTTATTCCTCTCTTCTTCTGACGTGCAACACAATAAAGAACTTGTCCTCTCAGTAAGTACAATGACTAGTCAGAATCAGAAGTTCTTTCACATGGGTTTTTTCATTGACAATCTTATAGAACTTAAAGATTTCAGCCAGAGAAAGGATAAAAATCGTCGCAGAAACGCAACCAAGTACGAAATTTGCAAGAAGCATGACAAATTCGAGAAAAATTCAATGTTCAATTTAAAAAGTCCGAAAACCAGACGCTTATCATCTCCACTCAATGCTGTCTAAAGTAAAGCAGAAGTCAGAAATAACATCTATAATAAGGACGTCAGTGATTGTAATTGAGGGCGAGGTTGGGGAGAGATGGGGAAGAGAGATTGGTTGGTTTAAAATACAAATGTGTAACTGTTCACCAAACTTGGCACGTAGATAGGTCTTGCAATATAGTCACCGTCTTGGTTGAACTAATATCATTGTATCCCAATTTTGTAGATCGATGCTCATGCTGTTGATCACTGGATTGTCTGGTCACATTCTATTATTTACAGACTGCTGGCATATAACAGGAATATTGCTGAGTGGCATAAACCTAAGCTCACTCACTCACTGCTATAAACACGCCAAAACATTTGACATAGTCGTAACTGACATATTTATGAAGAGTATTGTGGGAGATATTGATGACTTCGTCTTCTTGTTATATATCATTTCGTCTCGTTTTGGTAACACATGTTGTTTGCATTTTAAATGTACCCGATTTAACAATGCTCTTGTCACAATTCCATTTCCCTACTTTGAAGAGGACCATAAGATCCCGTGTATTCACTTGTCTTTGCATGTGTTTGTGACCTGTGATACTACCTTTTCGCATGTGATGTCATCACTATTGGATTGTGATTTTTATTGTAATTCGTGCAATTAAATCTCACATTTGTTAAAAAAATGTGAATGCCTTGAAAATTGAACTGCCAACCCCCTTTAATGCTACGAATATAATAGAAACAAATTCTACGACAACATGATGTATCATAGTTCAAGCATTCAAATTATTCATAATTTGATTTTATACACATAGAATGACACATTGTTGACAGCGTATTACATTTATTTCGTATTTACAGGCACATGTTATGCGATCATCACAAACAATACAGCAACTGTTAAGACTAGAGAAACTCATTTTTAACATAAAGCAATGTAAGGCATGCATATTTGGTGTATTAAATGGCTGAATGGATTACGGTACAGATCCTTTGAATCAATGCTATTACCTGACAGTGATCATAAATCACTTCACATCTACGAATACATATGACCAGAGTACTATCACTACTGCTAAAATAATACCGATAGGTGTACGAATAATTCGCACTTTGATCGCAATGCGGAGTACTTTTGTGTTGCCAAGAAGCATAAAACAAAAGTGCCCCATCGCAACCTTAACGCGACCGATTCGCGCGTCGTTCGCAATCAAGAAACACACCTGCAACTGAGGCGAACGTGCAACGACGCGGTCGCGTTCAAGATGAAAGTTTATTTCAAAAAGTTGTGTATACCATTATTATTGGGTTCAACTGAAAAAGAGAAAATGAGTTCTCAATTTGAATGAATATCTGTTTTGAATGCAAGACTATTTACAATGGGACCAAAGCACTACTGTTCTTGAAGCAGACAATGTAAGCACAATTGTATGAGCACACACATGGAGAAAAAATGTAAACAAGTTAAAATGACAAATGTTTATTGAGCTCAATAAATTATCAACCATAAATACTTTGTACTTCATATAAGGAGTAAAAATAAAATATGCAATATATATTTCTCATTTCAAGCTTTTTTTTTGTAACTCAACACCACTAATAAAACACAAACAGTACATTTTCCTTTTCTCCGTCATTAAAACTTCATCAGGATGTTTGTTTCTGTTTTATTAACCATTGCTCAGCAATTTATCGCCAAATAACTTTCGGTTGGGAGTGACCACTTTAGTAATTAAAAATGGCAGCCATCAACACAAACGGAAGTGTTGCCATGGACACGTAAGCGGAAGTTGCACCACCTTCGGGCCTTTTGTCTCGATTGAAGTTGTCGACATGGCATATCTTGTCGACGGTGCTCTTCAGACTCTCTTTGCACACATCAGGGAGGAGATTGCACTCCAGCTCCGTCCTCAGGCCCAACACAGCTGGACTGCACGACTTGTGTTTCTTCATACCCCACGCGTCAAGGTCACAGCCAACGTGATCCACACGAATCCTGAAATTAGTGATCATGGGTAATGATGCATGATAAAGTGCACCTACTAATCTGGATTTATTGTTATTTGGTCATGTTAAACTATCACTATATGAAAATGAATTATTATTTGAACATGTACATATAAAGCATGATATATTAAGCTCTCTGAAAGTTTTTTGTAGTTTTATTCTTGCATATACTATACATATCATCTTTAAAGATCTTGTAAATTCACTCAACAAATCCCTGTTGTCAATATTTTTATACTTTAAATATGAAATATGTAACTTCTGGGAGAGGTCGTTCCTAAGTTGGATAACTTGTGCCCAATCCATTTCATTTTTGAATAAAATATGTATAAAATAAAGTACGTCTGCAATAAGTAACACGCAATATAATGTCTCAATGCATTACCTTCATTGCACCGAGTAGATGATGTGGTGGCTGGGTAGCCTTATGGTTAAAGCATTCGCTCGTCACGCCGAATTTAGTTATATCCCAGCTAACCCACACGGTTTTACAACGTTGTGGGAAGGTTGTAGATTGGTATCGTCATGACTCAACGATGTCACAACGTTAGTATTACGTCAATTTATAACGTTATGTCACAACGTAATAACAACGTTGCAAATTAACGTTGAGGAAACGTTATGCTTTGTGCTCCTCACAACGTTAAACCAACGTTTCTTATTACTTGGTGTCACGATAGTTTTCTGTAAAACGTTTTACTTTGAGATTCTTTCTTCGCTTTTCAGCTACAGCTTCAGAAAACACACGGTCCAAACAACATGCAAAATTGACGAAAAAACACTGAAGTTAAATTCTGCTTTCTGCTTTCTGCTTTCTAATATACTGTTCACTACTGGGAAAACTATTCAACTATTAACGTTAAATAGAACTTAAGACAACGTAAAATACGTTAACTATTAACGTTAAATAGAACGTTAAGACAACGTAAAATACGTTAACTATTAACGTTAAATAGAACGTTAAGACAACGAAAAATACGTTAACTATTAACGTTAAATAGAACGTTAAGACAACGTAAAATACGTTAACTATTAACGTTAAATAGAACGTTAAGACAACGAAAAATACGTTAACTATTAACGTTAAATAGAACGTTAAGACAACGTAAAATACGTTAACTATTAACGTTAAATAGAACGTTTAGACAACGAAAAATACGTTAACTATTAACGTTAAATAGCACGTTAAGACAACGTAAAATACGTTAACTATTAACGTTAAATAGAACGTTAAGACAACGTAAAATACGTTAACTATTAACGTTAAATAGAACGTTAAGACAACGAAAAATACGTTAGCATCAAATAACTTTAACATTGTGGCGACGTAAAAATGACGTATCACAACGTCAGGCCACAACGTTGTGACAACGTAAATGGGAGTCCACAAAATAAGGTTGTCACGACGAAAGTATTAACGTTGTGACAACGTAAATAATTGATAGCTGGGATTCCATATTGTACCAATGTGGGGAATAGAACCCGGGTCTTCGGCGTGACGAGCGAACGCTTTAACCAGTAGGCTACCCCGTCGCCCCATGTGTGCATGTACGTTCAGTGTGTGAAAGTGATTGTGTGCATTCGTAGGTACATTTGCACTTGTGTATGCAATTGTGTGCCTATTTGCATTTATATTTATTTATATATTTATGTTTATATTGTATGTGCATGTGCATGTAAACGACTTACTGGCAGAACCTGTCCATGAACTGCTGCTCATCTAGCCTCTCTTGCTGGGAGGCCACCATCAGCTGCACAGTGTCCTGGATCTGTGACTGCTGACATTGCAAAACTGAGTCTGTCTGCGCCGCAAAGCAATCGATACCGATAAGGTACACTGAAAAACAATACAGAGAACACTCAAATTAAGAACAGTGAGTGGGAGAGTATGGTTGTACGCCGCTTTCAGCAATATTCCAGCAACATCACGCCTTGGGACACCAGAAATGGGCTTCACACATTGTACCCTTCGGCGTGACGAGCGAACGCTTTAACCACTGGGCTACCCAACCGTCCCTATTAAGAACAGTAACTTGTCTTGTTGAAAATATTCTCGTTCACAACACTGAAATACGTGTGAACTCATTCCTTGTTGATTCATGCTAATAATACGTTATATTACGGTCAGCGTGCACACAGGCATACTAGTATATGAAATGTGAAAGAAGTACGCATCAAGACTAACATTTAGGTTTCATTGAATGAGTGTACATAGTTACTCTACTAACTCAAAAGGAATTTGATCTGATGACAGTGAATACCGGGTATTTTTTGCACAGTATGTTGATATTTAATTTTACCACTGGCAAATAATGGATTCCCGAGGGTTTGTAACGTGGCCAGTCAAGGATGCAAGGATATACTTACGGTCAGTATGTTTGCATAAAACCCCTACGCCTTTCTCCATGGAATCGATGTCCAGGCCAATAGCTCTCAGTACAATGGGCGACTCCGGACAGTCGTCTCGCCTCTGTTTCATACACTTGACGAGAGCGTCCTTGTTTCTGAAATGAGCCTCATGATAAAAATCTTCGTACCCTAAAACCTCTTTCAGTACTTTCAACCAAGATCAAATCTTGATATGCCAGCCGTTTTCATGTGGCGTCACCGGGTGGTCCAAACGTTTGTGAATTTACGTAAATTTGGTGTGCTGATCATGGGTTCAAATGTTCAAGCGAGCCCTAATTGGGATCCTTGTCAGCGCTATAACCGTGCTCGTAGGTTCTACAAGGTTTTGTTTTGCTTGTTTGTTGTTTAACGCCACTTTCACAATATTCCACAATATGGCGGCGGTGTGTAAATAATCGAGTCTGGACCAGACAATCCAGTGATCAACATCATGAACATCGATCTACACAATTTGGATACAATGGCATGTGTCAACCAAGTCAGAGAGCCTGACCACCCAATACCGTTAGTCGCCTCTCACGACAAGCATATGTTGCTGAAGACCAATTCTAACCCAGATCTTCATGGATAGTTTGTACGAGAGCCACCGGTGGAGCCGTCTACACTGATTATCCCCATTTGATATTAATTTATGGATGTATGCTCATGATAGAGTGGGAATCACATACGGAGTCTCACGTGAGATTTCTCATGATGATAGAAACGTGTTTGTCGCATTATTATGATTGTCATTATTGTCATAATTATTTTAGTAAATGTTTCCGAAAAAAAGTAAAATGTCTGTGATGTAAATAACCTTTGTATGTTTGTGGTTAGTCTCTGAAATAAGCAGAAACTCCATTATGTACCTTGAAGAATTTTCAGTCGCATGTAACAAAATTCCAAACAAGAAAATGATTGAATATTGATAACCCCTTCATCAAGAGACGCGTAAGTGACAGAATCACTGTATGTATTTTGACCTTGTAACTTGCATTTCTGGCAAGTTCCTGTATCCCTATAGAAGGAATACATGTTGGAAAACAATTGGACAATAATAGTTATCAATGTACTTCCGTTGTCATTACTCCCTGACACCTAGATTCAAGGACCCACTCCGTGGTGTAGTGGTTAGAGCGTCCGCCTGGAGAGCGGAAGGTCGCGGGTTCGATCCCCGACCGCGTCATTCCAAAAGACGTTAAAATATGGTACTTGTTGGTCCCTGCCTGGCGCTCGGCATCAATGGGTACAACAAGGACTGGTCGGCTCGGAGTCAGTATAATTTGTTTGAGTGGGGTATTCATGCTTCACTGCGGCATGGTATCTCAGTGGGCTAGCACTATAAAACCAGCTAGTACAAGCAGCCGCACATACACATACACACGCATGCACGTCGTCATATGAGCGAAACATTCTCAAGTACGACGTTAAACCCAATTTCGCCTCGCCTCACCTCACCTCACCTCACCTCACCTCACCTCACCTCACCTAGATTCAAGCTACAATCCAACTCAATCAGTCCTTACAACAGAAAGGTAGACTATGGATGGTGACACATTAAAATGTATCATCATCAGCACCATCATTAGAAGTAGAAGGAGTTACTCACTTGCAGAATGTCTCAGCTTGACTATCTGTCGTCCCGATAACCGCGCCACGCCCCATTGTGGAATTGGACAGGAATAAATCTGGGTCAAGGTTGGATTCACTGTAGCAGTTACGTAAGTCTGTAGTCAGCGTTTGACGACAAGCTGTCAAGAAACACATGAGACATACTGTGAATAAAATACATTTCGTAGTTTGCAGAATTGCTTCCATAGTTTGCAAAAATACTTCCAAAGTTTGCAGGAATACGTCCATAGTTTCAGAAATACTTCCAGAGTTTGCAAAAATACATCCGTAGTTTACAGAAATAATTCCACAGTTTGCAGGAATACTTCCACAGTTTGCAGAAATCCTTCCATAATTTGCAGAAATGTTTCCATTCACGTAAACTATTGTCCAAAAGAACTATTGCCGTGATATATGTGCATATATGGAATTAAGACAAGTTCACTGAAGATGTGAAATACAGTCAGTGAGTGTGTAAGGTTTTACACGGGGTTTTTTCCTTTCATTATTCCAGCTATTTCAGGTGGATGAGAGAGAGAGAGAGAGAGAGAGAGAGAGAGAGAGAGAGAGAGAGAGAGAGAGAGAGAGGAGAGAGAGAGAGAGAGAGAGAGAGAGAGAGAGAGAGAGAGAGAGAGAGAGAGAATCACATTTCTCATGATGATAGAAACGTGTTTGTCGCATTATTGTCATAATTATTTTAGTAAATGTTTCCGAAAAAAAGTAAAATGTCTGTGATGTAAATAACCTTTGTATGTTTGTGGTTAGTCTCTGAAATAAGCAGAAACTCCATTATGTACCTTGAAGAATTTTCAAAAGAACGTAACAAAATTCAAAACAACAAAATGATTGAATATTGATAGCAAAATCATCAAGAGACGCGTCAAGAGACGCGTAAGTGACAGAATCACTGTATGTATTTTGACCTTGTAACTTGCATTTCTGGCAAGTTCCTGTATCCCTAGAGAGAGAGAGAGAGAGAGAGAGAGAGAGAGAGAGAGAGAGAGAGAGAGAGAGAGAGAGAGAGAGAGAGAGAGAGAGAGAGAGAGAGAGAGAGAGAGAGAGAGAGAGAGAGAGAGAGAGAGAGAGAGAGAGAAGTATGGCACGTAGATAGGTCTTGAAGCACCCCTACCCCCCACCCTCCTTTGAAAATTCCTGGTTCCGCCTATGCGATGCATGCTGTGGTCGTCACAGTTCATCCAGCCATGATGCTACTTGTTCAGATGAATTCTGTAATGCAATGGTGAAGAACTAACAATGACATGGTACTTACGATGTGCACAGATTTGATCAAAAGATCCAAACAAAGCCCGGAACTGTCGGTCTATGAGGGGACGCTGGTCCTCGGTCTGGGTCTGACTGGGACTGCACATTGTTGAATTGATCAGCTCCCTCATGAACTCAATGCTGCACTTGACAAGGTCTTCTTCTCGACTGAAATTAATATCATCCATTCAGATTGTGCGACACAAGGGCTAGGCGTGAATGGTCGTCGGTGTTTTACACATTATTTCAATCAAACGTTTCATACTATCTGTGGCTTTGACTGAACTGCGAGCATTGAGCTCTCAACTCCAGATCTTCCTCAGTCTTTATCTGTTTTCTGTTCCAGATGTGTCTTTAATATAGACAGTCTGTTGTTTGTCTCCAACTTGCATCCCTAAGTACGCATTGACCTGACCATTCACAAGAACTGTCCAAAGTAAACTGACTAATCCTCCCTCTTCTACCTCAACTTTATAGAAGAAGAATGTTGCATTTGTTGAGCTCCAAGGACATGCCAAAGGACTCAACAAAGAGAATCTTGATTTATCAGTGTGGAATCTTCCTTGGCAAGATGTTGAAGGTCATCCGTGTAAAGGAGGTCAGTAAGAGGTGATGGGGATCTGTGCTGAGGACATCGGGGATAATAACCATCATCTTTGTTAAGAACAGATCTAAACGCATTTAGTGACTAACACAAACAGGAACTATAAATGCATTGTGAAGTACACCCGCTGTATCCTAAAGACAATTTAAACGGTTATGTTATTATGTTTGAACACAGTGGAACAGCTTCCGAACAGCCTCAAGACCTGATGCCGTATTACTTTTGGATATTTTAATTATTATCTCAGGCTAATCAAGTGTTATGAAACAACTATGGCGACCTCAATGTAACAAGAAAATTATTATTGTAATCGTCTAACCAAGGTGGCAAGTGGTTGCAGGTGCCGGCTGCGGACTACAACTGTTTCCTAAACCTTTCACTGAAATCCATGACGGTTCCTTTACCCGTGCTTTTTAATTGCATGTAAATTGTTTGACATCATTTGTGGAACAGTCCATTTTGTTTTACGATCTTTCCCTGTCCAGTCTATGTCCCATTCTGTTGAAATATTGACGAAACCAGGAATGTAATTTGGACTATTTTATGTATTTTTGTCCCATATTTTGTTTATATTTTTAAAATTGATTCTTAACTTTTGGCCTGAGGAAATTAGGTTCCAGCAATGTTCTGTCAATGATATAATTTTTCCTTATTTTATTCTTAACAGTTATAATGCTGAAGATGACCGTTATGGTGACTGTGTTGATAATGATGTAGTTCCTTGTACTCACCCACAAGCCTGTGTTTTAAATGTGTTTGGATCGGTGTTGTTAGGAGCTTGACCATTGGTTCTGTTAGTGACCAACCAGAGGAAGTTGTTCACGTCCATGTTGCTGTTTCCAACACAGGTGTACAACCGCTGCAGGAAGGTTTGCTGACACGTGGTCATTCCAGTGGACTGCGCAGTTGCCATGGAGATGAGTGTCATGACAACACAACCTAAGTGGCGATTATGAAATTAAGAAAGTTATGTTGGTGCATGATTATTTGAAACAAATGCAATATAAAATGATATTCACGTTGCAAGTCTTATCTCCTGCGAGGACTACTCAAGTGGTGGAAACACGTGACGGGACGCCATGTTTACAAATTCCGTTCCCGCGCTTCTGGGAATACGAGTGAGACTAGTGACCTCAGTGAAATATACTATATCTAAACCAACTTCTGTAGTAATGATAATGAACGTGACCTCATAATGTGATAATCCAACAACAACGTAAAATTATATTATATTGAGTTTTCTCAATCTAGTGGTTCCTCGGTTGTAAAGTGGAAAATACATTTCTAATTGTGCAAATATGTGTGTTAAGCAGATATTCTCTGAGTAAATAGATGTAAGATGTAATGCCATTCACATGTGAATATGCTGGCATTCACACGTGAGTAACATTAGTTGCATTTGGAAAAATGGTGCGTGCAAATTTATATGTTTTGAGTGGATGCATAAACTTGTAGCATTCATATGCAAGAAATAACAAAATGCAAATTAGAGAATAGCGCACTGTAAGGTTTTGGCGAAATGGTAGAAATGTCCTCGTTACCGATGACAACAGCCAGTCACAATATTCACATTTAAAGCAAGTGGGAAAGGTCAAGCAGGGCTCACCGGTTATAAGTTTTGCCAACATCTTGGTGTATCCTGGGGTATGTTGGTGTTCCTAACCCGAGTGAAAACACTGAACAAAAAGACTTTCATGTAAAGATTTTAACATGTTATACCATAGCCTGTGACGTCACTGAATGAAAACGGAGGCAACCAATCAGGGAAATGCATAACATGCCGTCACTGATACTGTGCGTGGATCGTGAGAGACGGTTGACAGGTGATGAGTGTAATTGATTACTTCTGGGTGCCGCGGATGACTTCAGGGATATCGACACTTTGTTGTGATAAGATCTGAATATGATAAGTTGTGTAACGTTGCTGGTTTTATAAATCACACTAATAAATGTATTTGAACGTTACATGAAATATATTTCAGACAATACTGGGGGCATCGAACTTAGCAACTCTATAATACAATGCATAACGTGAGCCATACAATACTCTGCAAAAAAAATATGGGGCCTTATAAGGTGTGAGTGAGTGGGTATGGTTTTACGCCGCTTTTAGCAATATTCCAGCAGTATCACGGTGGGGGACACCAGAAATGGGCTTCACACATCGTACCAATGTGGGGAATCGAACCCGGTCCTTCGGCGTGGCGAGCGGACGCTTTAACCAATAGGCTACCCCACCGCCCCCCATTGTAAGGAGCGATGTCATATTACTATATATTAACTATTGCTTTTCGTATTATTATTCCAACATATTTTTTTGCACATTCAGCATAAGCCATTCAACCCCAAAAGGTCACCCTTTGTAAAACACGACCAATTCCGTCCGAATACAGGTTTCAAACAATATCAGTTGGTAAAATATGACAATCTGCTTTTTGTGACCAAAACTTAAAAAAACCCACAATGACATAAAATTGAACAAATATACCAAAAATATCAAGCGTAGCATCTGAAAAGATGTTATGTGAAAACGACAATAGATTAGATTTGTTTTAATTTCCATGCCAGTTAATTTGCTCCGATTCATATAATGAAGTGTTTACGAAACATATAAATAAATCCCCACCCTTTACATTATATATTTCTAGATATTATAATAATAAAGAATTCAATTATTTCCGTTGCCTAACATATCTAACTTTTCATATGAGTACTCTGTGATAAAGGCAAATTGGCAATATAACGATCTCAACGTATTTCTAACACCTTGTTGTTTTCATGGTAGCTTTGGTGGTAAGTGTTTTAGTAAAGTAAGTCATATCGCCTACAGGTCACGGATGTACATGGAACGACACTCCTTGCTGTAGCCTGGGGATCGTCCACAGATTCTGGTACACATCTCAAAATTTCCCACGATACATTTAGGATCTAAGCTATAAATACGGAATCAAATCATCCTGGTCGAAGAGAGCTTGGCATGTTTGAATATATAATGACGTCTGTTTATAACTGTTCCATGGGTATTGGACACGGAATTACTGGAGAACCAGCTGAAAGATTCAGTTTTGGAACACACACTTGTGAATGAAAGATCCTTGTCTGGCGAACTTTGATGAGTCTTCTCAAAGTAAATGATCCCTGCTCATTTCTCATTTAGTCATCACGTTACGGTTCTGCGGGATCTCGCGAGATCGTATACGCGATCACCATTTACGTAGATCACTTCATCAGCAACACAATGGTGCCAGACTGATTCTAATAATATGTTTCTTATATTCTTCAGTGCATTAGCAACTATTTGCAATATGTATGAGATGTATGAAGATTTCAGTGGATCAGAGTAATTTACACTCACTATCAAGACTGACAGATACCGTCAGTATGACGTGAATTTGCATCAGCTCTTTTGAGAACCACCGTTGGCATTTAACTATGGAATTCTATATAATACCACTGGCTCCTTTAAATGTTTCCCATGTGTGTTGACACTAACTATACCACAACATAGAAAGGAAATTCAGACAGTATTTTAATGGTGTTATTTGCGAATAGCCTTTAACGGCCATGGCAATACCAGTTCATAGTTAACGAGATCTACCTAATTCGAGTGGTGATTGTTAATGTTACTTTTAGAAGTAAACAATATGAGCAAATGGCGTTTTAATTGTTCTATAATTGTCACTATTCCGAAAAGGTAGTCGAGTAGTCCTGTTCGATTCTCCATATGGGGACAATGTGTGACCTCAAGAAAGAATCGGTTTTGAATTAGTCTTCAACACATGCTCGTCGTTAAATGTTCCCTGACTGGGTTAATGCGAGTGAGCGCATACCATTCGTCTAGATCGATACTCATGATCATAATCACTTGATGTTCAGGTCCAGACTCGATCATTTACAGACCGTCGTCACAATGCTAGAATGTTGCTGGGAGCACTGAGTTCCGTTTAGGTTTACGCCGCTTTTAGCAATATTCCAGCAAAATCAGGACGTCGAACACCAGGAATGGGCTTCACACATTGTACCCATGTGGGGAAGCGAACGCTTAGCAAAGTTAAACAACAAACAAAAAAACGGGTGCGATATTGCGTGAACCGGTGTAAAACGCTCCACACTCACTCACTCAATATTATGACGGTGAGGATGACAGGAAAATGGATTCAGATCACAGGTAAAATAAAAAAAAATAGAAAATTTGTAAACTTGATCTGATACGTCACGGAGACCTTTAATGATCCAGTGATTTAACTGCAGCTAATGATCTCTACGATGGTTAAAGCAAATAGGGGGCGGTGGGGTAGTCTAGTGGTTAAAGCGTTGGCTCGTCACGCCGAAGACCCGGGTTCGAATCCCCACATGGGTACAATAAGTGAAGCCCATTTCTGGTGTCCCCCGCTGTGATATTGCTGGAATATTGCTAAAAGCGGCGTAAAACCAAACTCAGTCAGTCAGTCAGTTAAAGCAAATAGCGTTAACCCAACACAAGCAGGTCGTGTGAGTATAAAGGTTCGCAATCTGTCTTTAGACTTTCACTCCAAACTGTCAATATGGTCTAAACGCGTTGTGTATAGGCTATGAACATGAAATTAGGTGACAATTTAACCTTTCGTGTTTCTGAATTCTGTGTTAACTGAGGAACAGCGACGTCTTCAATGATAAGCGGCAAAACGCTTGGTGCTCTGACCCAGACCTCACGTGACACCCACAACGTAAATGCCCCAAGGTCATTGCGGTTTGGAGTGAAAAGAGAATGTGTGACACATCACCTGGTCAGTCCACGCTGACACTGATGGCCTCACGCCCATAATCTGTCTCCGTCCCTTGAAACAGGAAGTCAACACTTGCACACCTTCACTGATGGGACGTTCCTCTTCCTAGAGTGAGTGAGTGAGTGAGCATGGTTTTTCGCCTCCTTTAGCAATATTCCAGCAATATCACGGCGGGGGACACTAGAAGTGGGCTTCACATATTGGGAATTGAACCCGGGTCTTCGGTGTGACGAGCTAACGCTTTAACCACTAGGCTACCCCACCGCCCCAAGCCACGTGTGTCACAAACACCTGTAAAGGCACGTGTTCTCCTCAACATTAAAATCAAAGCAAACGCCAACCATTTTGGATTGTTATACGTATTACAAACCTTGCGGAAAGTGTAAACTATGACACCATATGTTCGCGAATATTCAGTTGATATTTACGGTATTCAGTTACTCCTTTTATGTGAAATTCATCTGAAGGTTGATATTATTTCACATTTCACATAGAATGCATTTAATTATACTTAATGCGTTTTTCTCCACTTGATGAAATGGCAGTAGCTGGTTTGGTAGTCATCGCAGTATTCGTATCACTGATAGGTTCAACTATATGAAATAAATGCCCAGTCAGCATATCAGGCAGACGTCATCATTTAACATAAGCTGCTACAGTTGACCTCTATACCTTTTTTTTATAAGTGAGGAATGCTTAAACATTCCGTACAATTTATCAATGTGACTTCACTCTCAGCTCCTTTTGGAAAATAAAATATGAACTGGACCAGCCTCTTACGCATTATGAGGATAAACTTGTTTATAACCATCTTGTTCTACCAAGTAAATTACGTAGACTTAAGACAATACAAAATGGATTGCCTTTGTATGTCGGTAACTGTATAAAAGAATAAAAGCCTCAAACCCTTTCCACATCTATAAGCTGATTCGTCTGTGTAAAATTCAGACTATATCATATATTCCGACTGATAAACTGATGTTATTTTATAATTCGAAGTGTCGAGACAAATAGGGAATATGTATTGTTTTTAAAACACATTTAATTTTCTTAGTTTTTGCTGAGAGTCGAAGTGAGACCCATACTAATGTTATTGCTGATTTTCTTCTGATTGACTTGAGTGAATAAGATAGAAGAGCTTATATTTGGAGAGTGAATGAGTGAGTGAGTAGGTGATCGTAAACCATCATCATCAGAACGATATGTGGTCAAGACGACTGCATCATCCTTTTCCCATTAGGTACAGAAGATCACGTAATATACATTTTTGTTGTTTCAGTCAATTTTCGGAAACACTACACTGTTTCTGATGTTTCCTTAGCTTATGGAGATGTGTGCATCAGTATCTACGAAAGTAATCATTTGTTTCGTTGAAACTACATGAATAAAAATTCACAATTCATTTATAAGCAAATATTTTTTTATTCAAAAATAGTTCAACACTAACGAAATCATATTTACATGTATTGCATATGCGCGGCATCAATTCAAATAGGATTTGGGAATGTACAGGAATATTTCGTTTTCTCGATTTACGAAAACAAGTGAAGTCTTGGGAGAGCAATGAGACATGAACCTATGTACAACAATGGAAAAGCCGATCCTGGATTGCAGTAAAATGTTGTGATAATGCCGAATAAAGGGAGAATTAAATTCTTCATGGCCGTCATACTCCACTTGTCTTTCAACGATGATCAACGATGATCAACGATGATCAACTTCATCAGATTTCGGGCCAGACTGGGTGGATTTTCTTGAACTTGAAATAATTTACTCGGTTGAGAAAATGGCGGCCATGATCAAGATGGCGAGGGTCGACCACGTGACCATTACGACTCCAGCGCTTGAGTACCGCTCACGTTCGTTAAGATGGAAGTTCATTGGGTTGCAGAGTCTCTGGTATTGTTGTGGGTGTGTCTGCATGCAGAGACTAGGGAGGATCTTGCACTCTAATTCGTTCCTCAGTCCAATGACGGCTTTATCACACCTGTCGTGCTGACGGCGGGCCCAGGCGCCCAACTCACAATCAACCTGCTGGAGACGAACGCTGGAAAAGGCAAACCATATTGTTAGTGTCTTCATCAATGGACCTACCAAATGATGGCTATCAGATGACAAAGTTTTCCCGATAAGGCCCGTGTAAATAAATGACCTTAGTTCAGAAATAATACAAAACTGCTTCGTCGTTGATTCTAGAAACAATACAAAACTGCTTCGTGAAGAGGATGATGTATAACATCATATCGAAGGCTAACTTCCTTGCTTTATTACAAAGTAATGTTATTTCACAGCATCTGAATTTACAAATGTGTCGTGTTTGTATTCAGAACACTTGACAAGGTTGCATTACCCCCTGCCCATTTGATATGAAAATTGGGACATGATAATCTGTTAACAAGCCAGTGAAATGGTCATTTGTTCGGGTGAATATTTTGGATATATACTACCGTGTCAGATTAATGTGGGCGTCAGATTAATTTCTTAGCCGTTTAGAAAAGAAACACAAGAGCACAGGAATACTGCTGCCAAATCTAAGAACATGATCGTTTAAGATCTTGGAGTCGAGCCCACGATCAGAGCATTCAGGAAGGCGTAAGGTGCACAACGCTGCACAGTGAATTACGATGCCTCTAAAGACTGTAACCCCAATTTAGTTAAAGGCTACGACTCTTAGAACCATATGATTCATAGAGGTACATCTGTGGACATGGACGCACCTGCAGGTCTGCAGCTTGAACTGTTGCTCAGCCATGGTCTGTTGCAGGAGCAGCTTCATGTTCTGCATCTTCATGTTTCCGTCCTGGAGACACATCTTCACCTCGGGGGTGGGGCTGGTGAAGCACCCGATGCCGGCCAGGTAAACTGAAAGGGAACGTTTCAGATGAATAATCCAGGAAAGTGAGTGATTGGGTGAATCGAACCCGGGTCTTCGGCGTTACCAGTGAATGCCTTAACCACTAGGTTACCCTACCACCCCTCAACATGAGAGGATGTGTGTGCAGTGTTTATGCTTTATGATTTAGAGACCATAATGACATACATGATACATGACTAGCACAGCTCACACAGTCCTTTCAGAGAAATCATTACCACTGCTTTGTCAAAGAAGCCGTAGACCGTTGTCAAGACATTTATGAGCTATTGGCATTTGAAATTGTCCTAAACTTGTTTGATACAATTTACCAGATCGGTCGAAGTTTGATTCATATATATATAATTACAGTTTGTTTTTTAAATGTTTTCACTGTGAGCAAAGTATCGAATGAGACAAAACTAATGTTACCTCTTGGTGCCTGGCAGAGCGTCTCAATTCCCTTCTCCATTGACAGGATGTCCATTCCTATTCTGTAGAATACGGTAGCGGCATCAGGGCACATCTGGGACTTCTGACGAATGCACTGCATCAGCATCTGTCGGTTGCTGCAAGATGAAGGAAAAGGTAAACGCATTGACGGTTTAACTACTGGCGGCTTTTTAAAATCCAAATCAGGATTTACAGTGATACTTTTTGCCAGAAAGCTTTTCGGCTGAGTTAAAAAGAGAATTTTCGACACTTAGTACGAGTAGGCCAGATAATTCTTCCCCGGAATAAAGATTTAATACTTTTTGGAACATCATGTTTTGTATTGAAAAGCATAAACTGACCTAATCCAATCAAAATGTGCAGTGATATGTGTATTGTACATACTTGCAAAATTTGAAGACTTGATCTTCATTTGTACCAATAACTGCTCCCTGCCCCCATGCACCATCAATGAAGGTCCTGGGGTCAAGGTTATTGTAACTGAAGCACTGACGGAGTTCATCCAGAAGGGTGTATCTACAGGCTGAAATGGATAAAATGTTTTTACATTTTAGTTAAAATTTCGAATGAAGATGAGTTCAATCATATATATATTTTTGATGCATTGAAATGTTTTGATTCATGTTGAATCGAGCTCATAAACATAAATAAGCCAGTTAAAACGGAACCGAGTTTGGCTTTGGAGTCTCAAGAGAAACAAATATTTGCAGTTACTTTTCATTGTTATGAAGGAAATTCTTCAATTACTGAGGGGAACAGACTTTTGAGAAAGGAGTTACAGTTTCAACACTGAACGTGTTTTAATGGTGATATAAAGTATTTTGTAAGACTCACGATGGGCACAAATCCTGTCGTATTCCCCAAAGATATTCTTAGCCTTGAGCATCAGCTGTTGTTTGTCCACGGCGTTCATACAGAGTGAACTGTTGACAAGTCTTGACGAAACCAACTGACCACACTGGTCAATCTGTAGACGGAGGCTGCGGGGAAAAAATATTGTTTAATGAGTGAGTGAGTGGTAAGATATGATACTCTGGCATTATTCCAGTCATATTACCGCAGGGAAAGAAAGAGACTCGAACTCGGATCACAAGCGTGACGAGTGAACGCGTTAACCACTACGCTACCCATCGCCCTGTTTGTTGCCAGTAACACTTAGATTGTCTTGCATTGCATTGTTACAGTGTTTTAGCCTTATTTGAGTGATTGTCTTCTGGAATTAGAATCCGTTTTATAGAATCAGGATAATGGAATATGGGACAATGATATTCCCCTTGACAGGTGTTACCAATTGGTGGGTTCCTATCAGTTTTATAAGGGGTACAACAGGATCTCATGTTGTTCACAATTTAAGCAAGGACAAATTTTATTGATGTTTTCCAGCACCGTGAATTCCAGACACGTTAGTACGGCCGACAACTGGGACGAACAATTCGTAGATACAATAGGCATTAAACTGTTACACAGGTTTGGTAATCCGAAGATTCCTTATTTGGACAATTATATTGGAATTGGTTCCGTGGAGAAACGGAGTTCCTGGACGACCGAGACATACGCGGGTTCTAACAGCAGATGAGGCATCGATACACGTAAGAGTGAGTGAGTTTTGTTTTACGCCGCTTTTAGCAATATTCCAGCAATATCACGGCGGGGACACCAGAAATGGGCTTCACACATTGTACCCATGTGGGGAATCGAACCCGGGCTTTCGGTGTGGGGAGCGGACGCTTTAACCATTAGGCTACCCCAACGCCCCAAATTGTAAGGAGCGATTTCATATTACTATATATTAACTATTGCTTTTCGTATTATTATTCCAGCATATTTTTTTCACACATTCAGGAATAGAACCCGGGTCTTCAGCGTGACGAGCGAACGCTTTAACCACTAGGCTACCCCACCTCCCGGCTACACGTAAGAGATAAGGTCAAAGCACACATACTTGCAGGCTCTGAGCTGGAATTGTTGGATCCCTTCTGGTGGCATCTGGCCGGTGGTGCCATTGCTGGTGATGTACGTCAGGTGGTTGAAGTTGATGGACCCGTTCTGGACACAACTCATCGCGCTGGCCAAGAAGGTTCTCTGGCATTGAGTGGCCTGTTGGTTTTGTTGGCCCCGGACTTGTGTCGTGACGGCCAGGAGAACCACGGCTGGAAGTGCAAGCGGGCAATTAGTCAGAGAATAGATGGGTTCGAATATTGATAAAAGTGGGTAAAAAGTGATAAAAGTGAGTGAACGAGTATTGTTGTTTCTATACATTAGAGCAACATGATGATTGAAAGTTCAAACATGGGAATACGTCTGGTATGTCGTTGTACCGTATTTAGCAATGTGAGTCAGTGAGTTTAGTGTTACGCCGCTTTTTGCAATATTCCAGCAATATCACGGCGGGGGACACCAGAAATGGGCTTCACACATTGAACCCATGCGGGGAATCCAACCCAGGTCTTCGGCATGAAGAGCGGACGCTTTAACTACTGGGTTACCCCAACGCCCCTATTTAGCAATGTACTAAGCAGGGAGTTGAAACGGTATTCCCACAGTGACACCAAACTAGGATGGTTATCTTCTACTACATTTTTTACCAAATATAGGTATTAAATTTGAAGAGCGTCCGAGTATTTTAAGAAATTTATCATACTCTTTCTTCCAAAGTGTGTTTGTAATGAAAATACACTTCACCAGTTTCAAGGTATGATATATGTAAGCATTAAAGGTTGATATAAAATATACAATCTAACATTGAAAGACTGTTTAGTAAAAGAGTTTTATCCTTATATATTCAAAACTCTTCTATGCACTAGATACTTTAAGACCTCGTGGTGCTTTATCACTCGTCCATGCTAGAAGACGAATAAAACTCAAGCAAGTCAATTTCACTCACCAAGTGCGAATCTGTAATCCATTTCACTGTTGTTGTACAAGAGACCACGAAGTTGGAATGGTCATGTTCAGGTCAAAGTGTATCTTATATACCCCAGTGTTAAATGTGCGGAATGTTAATCATGTGTGAGGTATTCCTATTGATCTATATGCATCATTAACGAAACAGACACGTGTGTCATCGGAACAGAATTAATCGGGTGAAATATGACTGTGTTAATTAATGACTGACGCGTGCTCATTACCACTAAATACTTTACCATGGATGTAGATAACACCAGGAGCGTGTCCATTACAGTCCGCCATTGTGACGCAACATTAAGTGTGTCCCTGTGTCCAGCGGCAATGTTTTGGGCAATGATCACTTCCATAAGAAAGAACGTGTGTTACTGTTTCTTTTGTTTTCATACTTTGAACGAAGTGTTTATTCTTAGAGTATTTTGATTCTACGTGTAGAGTGTTAAATATTATATAACATCAGATATATATTCTTTTCTCTTCGAAATTAAATATTTTTATTAAGATCGTCATCAGTTAATATGTTGATGTATCAGACTTTAAGACACAATGGTACTTATATGATGTGTTGTTATATAGCAAATGATATTATGATAATGTTTTCAACTCAAACATAACGAAATATGAGATTTTTACTATTCCCCATTAGAAATGTACAAAGCGACAAAACCCTGTCAACATCAGTAAGAAATCTCTGCTAAAAACAAAGTCAATTTTAAAAGGAATAAACTTTAAACTGATATATTTAATCCATGTCATCATTATTGCTCTAAAGCTTGCCAATTACTCACGATATAAATATAAAATCTAATAAGATACAAAATAGCGTCCAGACATTCATGCTGGTAAAACACAAATGTTTGATCAGATCAAATATCTGGACTCTATTTTTTATATATATCAGGCTTACGCACCCGAAGATATGATAGTTTTCATTTCATAGTTTTAATTATATATTCAAATATATAGGTATGTGCATATTTTGCTGGTCCAAATAACTGCTTCACGGGTTAGGTGGATGAGTGAGTGAGTTTAGTTTTACGCCGCTTTTAGCAATATTCCAGCGATATCACGGCGGGGGGACACCACAAATGGGCTTCACACATTGTACCCATGTGGGGAATCGAACCCGGATCTTCGACGTGACGAGCGGATGCTTTAACCACTGTTTTACCCCCCTGAGCTACCCCCTGCCCCCACGGGTGAAGTGAAATGTTGTACCAATACAAAAGAAACAACCTAACATTTGTGTGGAGGGTTATTAACCAAAATACAACCCTTGACATATCTGTGTAGTGCATCATTTCTAAACTATTTCAAATTGCAAATATTGATTTATAATGTGTCACAAGTGATGATTAATATTCAACGGGGCGGCAGGGTAGACCACAGGGGTACAATGTGTAAAGCCCATTTCTGGTGTCCCCCGCCACGATATTGCTGGAATATTGTTACTGTGCAAATAGGTATACAGTGTGTGAGTGAGTTTGGCTTTACGCTGCTTTCAGCATTATTGCAGGAATATCAAGAAACTGCACTAATGTGGGGAAATCGAACGCCGGCTTAGGGGTGACGAGAGACCATTTTACCCACTAGCCTATCTCAGTACCCCAGTCGGGATTCAGCTTTTGGAGAAATGAGGGTTGTGTTTTATGATTGCACGAAGCTATATGTGTTATGTTGTTGTGTTTTATTAGTGTAAAACATCAGCAGCAAAATTTCCAAATGTATAAATATGTTCTCTCCCAACCCATGTTCTCCCTTTGTTCATCCCTCCAATCCTTCTTCATACCCCTAAACCCCTCACCCTATATCTCCCAACCGTCCTCCAGAGGAAGAGAGGAAGAGAAGAAACAACACAGATGCACAAAACGAAGAACTAGCCAGCTACAACTAAACTAATCTGATTATTGTGATTATCATCTGTCTGATTAGTAACATAATATATATATATATATTCTTGTGGGTATTCCATTATAATGACAAAGGTAACAAGTAGGGGATTAGGTGTACATTCAACTGTGAACTTTGTTGTTATAAACTGCAGGTGTTTTTGCATGTCGGCGTTTTGGGAGGACACCCCTACCCCCTATCCCTACCCCTCAACGCCTACACCTGCTCTCCCCTCCCCAAGGGATCCGCGGTTGTGGGGGTTTCATGTTGCAGAATCTCCGAGTCAACTTTCCGAGTCAGCTATCGGAGTCAGGGCCCCGCTCTCCATAACGGTGTATGGTCACTGATGCTGTTAATGTAAGTTCTATTATACACAAGATAAGATTTTATCATAAGTCGTTGACTTCCTTTGTGGTATTGTCTAATGCGGCTTAATCACCCAGACACACACCAACCCGGGGGCAAGAGCATGAGGCTGTCACGCTCCCAGGGGGTGTCATGATCCAATTACAGGCACGTGACTATGATGTCCCCCAGGGGAACATTTTCAGAAGTTAGAAAAGTTTAGTCACGTCAAGAAAAGCGTGTGCATTCACTGATGCTGACGTGGCATAAGTCATTATAAAAGAGCTCTTCCAGTCAACAGTACATCAGTGGCGCCTCCAACCGGAATGGTTCCTAACTGCTCTCCTGAGGAACATTCAGATTCTGAACAAAATATGAAGTATCAAACTATTTTATACTACAAACAAAACATAAGGAAACACCCTAAAATTTGATAGTCGTATATAAACTGAAACGTGGTGAGGTCATTAATACTCTAAGGTAAATGCAACTTTTTTGTGTGCTTAATGGGCACTTTAAACGACATGTTGGAACATGCAGTGAAGCAACTGATTCAATATTCGTTGAGTTTGAGTGAAATGAAACATTGAAAAAAACAGCGAAAAACAAGGGTGCTGAAACACACCAGCACCATGTTTGATTCAAACGCCCAAACACAACAGCCTAGTGCATGTGGAGACAGACTTTCCATGCAGCTTGTGGCAACGTTTCCTTTAAAAGAAGCTTCAGGCAGTGTTGAAGCCTCACATTTTCTTCACCATGCCACAACGCAAACCGTTAAGCGCCCGCAACAGAAGCAGGACCATTGCATGGTTACAGGAGGTGAGGTGAGGTGAAATTGGGTTTAACGTCGTGCTTGAAAATATTTCGCTCATATGACGACGTGCATGGTTACAGGATGGTGAATCCATAAGAAGTGTTGCGCTCCGTCTTCAGGTGTCTCCTTCTGTCATTCACAGACTGAGGGACAGGTTCCAGGGCTCTGGTAGAGTAAAGGACAGACCTAGCTCTGGAATACCCAGAAAAGCACCAAGGGCAGATGACCGGTATGTTATGCTCCAAGCCCTTCGGAACCGTTTCACAACTGCCTGTGCCCAGTTGCCACAAGCTGCATGGGATGTCTGTCTTCCACATGCACTAGGCTGTTGTGTTTGGGCGTTAGAATCAAACATTTTAGCATATTATAACTATTATTTGGGATGGGGGAACGGGAGGAACTCTTGCCGAGATGTGTTTCATGGGGACTATCATTGATCTGTTTTGGACCTTACGCTTGCAGTGTTTTGCTAAATAACATTTTCATAACGTGTGTAATTATTTGTCAAATCGAATTTTCAAGTGAACACTTTTTAATTCAAATCTAACTTACTAATATATGGGTGAACATATATATTAAACTGCAAGAAGAACAAACCGTCGACTTACTTTTAATTCAATCGTATCAATCCCGTATCTATGAGTATGTAATTGAGTTTCATTTATTCTGTGTGCAGATGAAAAACATAATTCTGTCAAAATTGTTCAAAGGTTCATGTTGTGATTCGTCCTGTCCAACAAGCGCGGACACATAACATCTGTACATATAACGGTCACCTGACGAATGTCCAGTGCATGTAAATGTATATAGACATAACGGTCACATAAAGATATTGTTTATTTCTCAAATAGGTTTGCTGTTCTATTCAGATATTTATGATAGGAATGACGTTATAAAAAAAGCTTATTATTTATTTATATTGTGTATGTGATCTCACCGTGCAGTATAACTGAATTTTTGAAAAGCAATAAGGAAAAGCTTCATTGTATATTTGTAAAATTTAAAATTCATTTGATAATGTATACAAATTAGGATTGTGTGGAAAATTATTGAAGGATAAATGGAAATTACTTTCAGACGATAAACTAACTGGAAACGTAACTGTTCTTCATATACGGTTCAGTAAATATGAATGTTTTAATACAAACTTCAGTACATATTCATAAATATATCTCTTTAGTTCACGATCGTGATTCACAATTTGCACGTGCATGCTTATGCACGGCTCATATTTGGACGTTTGTGCGTTTGTTTGGTCCTTGGCACTCACACATTTGGGTTTTTTAAATAACAGAACACAATGATAGGTTAGATATCAGATGGTTTTTAAATTGTTTGGACATAAATATCGCTTATGAAGTGCCATGGCTTGTTGAAAGTCAACTTCTTTAAGCGGTGGGGATGCTGCAAACAGGGCTGACGCAAAATTAATATTATATCATAACACCCCCACCAACACCCCCCACACCCCCACCACAATATTATCACTTTAGAGACGTTATGTACAGCAGGGCAAACTCATGGCTTGCCAACCATATTCTGTTGGTACATCTACCGAATCTAAACAAATCTGTTGCAATAAGAGCTCGGACAATTTTTTGAGAAAAAATGTGTGGCTCCGAGGTCAGGCGATACGCCCGTTCGTTCGTCTAGGTCAGGCACTCATAGCTTGGTATATACAGCATCTGAGGTATACCGTTACTGGGACTGTATACTGTTAACAGATGAGCCCAGAGTTTCATGCTCTGATAGTCATGCATAGTGCTACAGGCGTCAAGGAGAACGTTTGAACGACGTTGCTTTATTCAACGTCAAGTTTCATTTGGCAGTGTACTCATATGGAGTGGCATCACAACTGGGAGAAGAACACGGCTCATTAGTGTTAATAGCAGTTTGTCGAACGCTAGCGGGCCGTCACCATTCCAGATTATGTTCTAGCCTTTGTGCAAAAGTAATGTCTCAATGCAACGTTGTTGCTGTAAACTGATCCCCCACATGTTGCTTGTGTTGCAACAGACGTTTTGCGGCAGCATGATGTTGCTGCAATACCATGATCGACTGTTTTTCGAGATCTCTTCCCCTATAAAACATGTCTGGGATGAGATGATTCGACACCAACGACAAGACCAGAACTCTGCCAGTAGCGATTGCTCTTGTTGACATGTATAATAGGCTGTGTCAACGGAAATGGTGGTCACACCTGAAATTGACGTTGTTGATTGAATTGTCCTACCATCCCCCTTTTAGTGCGACGACTGAAGATCCGGTTTAGAATTGGTCTTCAGCAACCCATTCTTGTCGAAAGCCGCTCGGGTGGTCAGGCTCGCTGACTTGGTTGGCAAATGGCATCGTATCCAAAGATCGATGCTCGTGCTGTTGAGCACTTGATTGTCTGGTCCAGACTCCGTGGTGTAGTGGTTAGAGCGTCCGCCCGGAGATCGGAAGGTCGCGGGTTCGATCCCCAACCGCGTCATACCAAAAGACGTTAAAATATGGTACTTGTTGGTCCCTGCCTGGCGCTCGGCATTAATGGGTACAACAAGGACTGGTCGGCTCGGAGTCAGTATAATGTGTCTGAGTAGGGTATTCATGCTTCACTGCGGCATGGTATCTCAGTGGGCTAGCACTATAAAACCAGCTTCAGTCTGGGCTAGTACAAGCAGCCGCACATACACATACACACGCATGCACGTCGTCATATGAGCGAAATATTGTCAAGCACGACTTTAAACCCAATTTCACCTCACCTCCAGACTCGGTTATTTACAGACCGCCACCATATTGGTGGAATATTGCTGGGAGCTGAGATTATCTGAAATGTTTGAATCATTAAAGGCTGTAACACATACAATACTTAAATCTTAACTTCTTGTCAAACAATATTTTGATAAATTATGCAGAAACCAAAGGTTCTAAATAATTCAGTTTAATTCAAATATGCCAAATGTGTTGAAATTCCAGTTTGTTTCATGGTATACCGATCAATGTGTTACACAAGGTCTCTAGGTTTTATTAAATAAATATGCAAACGCATAATATTATGGACGCAGGGCTATATGCTGAACATGTATTGACATAAGGGTCATCCGACGTATATGCAGAACATTTGCCACGTTTGTCAAGCCTATGTACAGAACATTATTGACATAAAAGTCATCTGACGTATGTAGAAAACATCATCAGATCACGTCCATCAGGCATATACAGAATAAATCTAACGTATACACAATACAGATATATAAAACATAAACAGAACATCCGTATAATATAACGGACATCCAGTGTAAATTCGGTATTAGACATATAAATTAACATGTAAAGATGAACGTTTTGTCGTTTATATTTCGGTAGACGGTTATTAGCATAAAGTTCAAGGTACATGCAGTAAATAGGAATAATCATATTTTCTCAAGTAGCAAAGAAGGATTTAATGCATTTTGTTGGCTATGTCCCTTGACGCATATGAGCAAAAAGTGCATATATCCTCAGGGTATTACAAGAACGTATATAGAATAACGCCCTAATCAATTAGCATTACAGCCAAATTAACGCTTAGATCATACTACCCCTTAAGGTAGGTGCATGCGTCACGAGACATACAGCTAATGCCTCTTTGACCTTTGACTTAGTTTCTGCATCCTTTGACACCCGCGAAAACAGGTGACATTGATTTACCACTTCGTCAGAAATAGTGAACTTAGGTCAAAGATGTCCAGTCTTGTATAATGAATACTATTTTTATAATTATGGGAACAACCTTGAAACTCGTTCATGTATTTGGACATGTGGATATGCACATGAGGATCAGTGCAGGTGTCACGTTGATGGCACGTATATGAAGTCGATGAAACACATTCGTATGATGAAAGAAAATGTGAAACTGTCAGGACAAGAAACCTTTCTTTTCATTTATGCTCAAGAACAATATAGAAATATCTATCTATATAAATTTGGCTTTTTATCTAATTGATTATGTTATTGTTGATATTACTATATAGAAACTAGTGGTAGTGTTTATGGGATCTTATTTACAGGAAGTATTTGTCACAATGTTGTTGTAACATTTCTCTAAGGAAAATATTTGTCTCGGTGTTATTCAATATTGGTAGTGCCTTGCAGCCATTTTGTCTCAGGATGTTACTCCATAATACCAATTTGTGTATTTGTGATATGTCTGTGTGGGAACTATGAATCATGATGTATTCTTGTGTGGCATTTCTCGAAACCAAGTAATTGGTATGATGTTTTTGTGATATTCCCCTGAAAGAACTATTTATCATGGTGGGGATTGTTGTTGTTGTTGTTTTGTGGCATTGTTCTAAAGTAACAACTTGGTATGGTGTTGTTGTGGTATGTCTGTGTGGGAACTAATTATCATGGTGTTTATTTGTGTGACATTGCTCTAAAGTAACAACTTCGTGTGGAGGTTTTGTGATAGTTCTCCGATGGTCCTGTTTGTCGTGGTTTAATAATGTTAACCTCTTCCAGTCCATATGTTTCGTCTCATGTAAAATATAACAGCAGATTTGCTTTTCTCCTATTAAGATAAAGAAAATACAAGAATATACCTAAAGAATATACACTGGAGTTTGTTCTAAGAAGATCCAAAAGAGCATCACCCGACTCTGTTGAATCAGGCAGATTATTTTACATAAATTCTTTTCATATTCGGCAAAGTCGTCGTCGACGGGTAAAGTGTTAGTGAGTTTAGCTTTACGTCGCAATATCCCAGCTATATGGCGGCGGTCAGCAATATTCCAGCTATTTGGCGGCGGTCTGTAATTAATCGAGTCTTGACCACACAATCCAGTGATCAACAGCATGAGCAGCGATCTACGCAATTGGGATACGATGACATGTGTCAACCAAGTCAGAGAGCCTGACCTCCCCCCGATCCCGTTAGTCGCCTCTTAAGACAAGCATGGGTTGCTGAAGATCAGTTCTAACCCGGATCTTCATGGGTTGCTGCAGACGGTTAAAAACAGGAGCAGACACTGTAGATGGAGATGTATATCTGTTTAATTTTCTTGCAGATTGTGAAAATATAAAATGAAAAACAAGCATGTTGAATAAGATACCATTTGAGTAGTATTATATCATATGTTTTACACAAACATAGCAGAGAAAATACTTCCCACCCAACAAAAATGATTAAATGTGCAATGAAACAAGTGTTAACTTTTTCCTCTCGACGTGTCCTGTAACTAATTTCAGCGAAAAGTAAAACACATGGACTTGTTTGTGTTGATAAAAAACATTCTTTTAGTTCACATATTATCATTTTACAAGACGAACACTCCCTTTAAAAAGAAAATTATCCTAGAACAAATCTGTAAATATTATGTTATTTTGTATTTCGATAATTACCATTGGGCGTTTCCGAAAATTCCGTAAGGACAGTAATTACAAATGAGGTCATAAACTGATACTGGTGTATAAAAAAATTGACAAAACTCTCCCTATTGCAACATAAAAATCTCATTTATAATGTTACGTTCCGACGGTATCATGAGCTTGCGTTATCCATATTGTCACCTAATGATGATGAGGATGTCACCGGTGTTCTGGCAAAGCTGACCGTGTCCTGTCTTTTTTTTAAAAAAACAATACAACAAAACAAACTGGTTTGGTCTTTTCTCGAACACCTGCTGTCGACACTGATTTCAGTAACCCACGTACTTTTGCCGCAATTTTGTTCTTTCCACTCAATGGAATCATTTTCGAAGGATAAAACAAGACTGGTTATTCTATGGCTTTAACGTATATATTAACAATAAATCATGAAAAAATAAATTGGGTTCTGAAGAAACATAAATGATACAGGGACTCTAACAAGGAGTGTCGTCTCTAGGCACAACACATGAATGTATGACTCTGCTACTCGAGCAGATGACACAGAAACCGTGGCCATTAGTACTCGCGAACTCTATTCCCACCTGAAATCCCATGCAGCGCAACGAAAAATTACGATGTTAGAAACTTTTTCGCTGATGTTTTTCTTTCTTTTTGACGGAATCCTGAAATCAACACAGTTTAAATATCGTTCATTTTCATTTTATACGTTCGTCTCTTCCCCTATTTTTATGGTTTAGCGAAAAGAGCAAAAATATTATATGTGATTTTGTTATAACATTAAAAACCTTTCCGTTTCTGTTTATTACATTACTCACCCCATCCGGGATTCAAACCTTGTAAAAAAGCATTGTGTATTCCCCTAAAGATCTTGTAATAATGATTAAACGTATATGCTTGTATACAAAGAAGGTGTGTCATCGGTAGTGATGAGACAAATGGATATACTCATAAAGCTTACCTTGAATTCAGTAAATATGTCTAATGAATCAGTGTAAATTTCAGTAAATATACATAATCCCTGACGGAATCAGTAAAACATCGGGAAAAATTCAGTAAATAAACATACAAATATATATATATATATATACATATTTACTAATTATACATAGTTACTGTAACATACACGCATACAACGAAAGTATATTGGTAGTAATAGTCAAATATATGTATACATATACAACTAAGATACATGTCTACTAATGGCCAAATATATGTACATACACATACAACGATAGTACATATCTGCTAATAGTCAAACATGGGTATACACATACAACAAAGTCCTTCTCTAGTAATAGTCAAACATATGTATACACATACAACGAAAAGTACACCTCAAGCAATGGTCAAACATATGTACACACACATACAAAGCAAATACATCTCTTGTAATAGGCAAACATGTGTAACACTGTATACACATACAACGAAAGTACATCTCTGGTAATAGTCAAACATGGGTATACACATACAACGAAAGTACATCTCAGGTAATAGTCAAACATGGGTATACACACACAACTAAAGTACAGTCAAACATGGGTATACACATACAACGAAAGTACATCTCTTGTAATAGTCAACCATGTTTATATATATACAACGAAAGTACATCTCTGGTAATAGTCAAACATGGGTATACACATACAACGAAAGTACATCTCTGGTAATAGTCAAACATGGGTATACACATACAACGAAAGTACATCTCTGGTAATAGTCAACATGTGTATACACATAAAACGAAAGTACATCTAAGTAGTAGTCAAAACTATTTACACACACATACAACGGAAAGTACATCTCAAGTAATGGTCAAACATATGTACACACACATACAACGGAAAGTACATCTCACGTAATGGTGAAACATATGTACACACACATACAACGGAAAGTACATCTCACGTAATGGTGAAACATATGTACACACACATACAACGAAAAGTACATCTCAAGTAATGGTGAAACATATGTACACACACATACAACGGAAAGTACATCTCACGTAATGGTCAAACATATGTACACACACATACAACGGAAAGTACATCTCAAGTAATGGTCAAACATATGTACACACACATACAACGAAAAGTACATCTCAAGTAATGGTCAAACATATGTACACACACATACAACGTATGTACATCTCTAGTAATGGTCAAACATATATGTATATGGGGGAAAGTCGGTACAGTCTACACGTTACCGACGGCAGTTGTCGTTACGGAGAGGTCGTAACGGTGTATATCACCATGCAACTTAACCCATTGATGGTTGCTAGTGCTGGTGTGGGGTTCCGTTTTGTGTGGTCACAAGTGGGATCTCATTACAGTACCTGATTTTCAAAGCATATGCAACAACATGTAGTATTTTCGTACTTCACATAAGAGAGGGGTTTGCTTGATTATGCTTATGTGTATATCAACAGGCTGAATAAAAAATACTTCCACATTTCTGATTTGTCAGTAATACAAAATCGTCTAAGCTTGCATGGTAACATTGTTGGAATCACCCATGTGCATTACGATCAGCTGATGATTAGGAAATCATCCGCTTCAGATAGTTCCTTTCACTGAGTTTTGCCCCCTCAGGACAGCTAAAATTTCTGGATCAAAATTCTTCGCTCTTGCAAATTTCTTTTTGGCATCTTTCATTTACACATCTTTGTGATTGTTCACAGCTGAGGATCTCAACCTTCGATCCACATACAATGCATTCATACTTTTTCAAAGCCTTTACATTGAAAGCCTCATATCCATTGAAGAAGCTGAATCGAAGATGAAATTCTACACGAACCCCAGCGTTAATGGGGCCTTCAAATTTGGTACGCAGTGGAACAAAGAACACTGAAACTGGAACATAGTTGTTGCCCAGATCAAGTTCGATAAACCCTGCTACTTTGTTCTTGTTTGGCGGACGGATAGTACCCCGACATACACAGAGAGAACGCCTTGCATTTGATAATTTCATAACCTCTCCTTCAGAGTTACCAGCATAAATTTTGTTGGAAATCAAACATTTGATTCCTCTTCCATTGTTTCCCAACCACTCTCGGGGATATCGAGACCTTGTTACCCAACGTCCATATTTCCGCAGTTCCTCTTTCAAATTCTGGGCCTCAGACAGGCATTCGGGGTTGCCATTCCCCATTTCTGAGCCAAATCCAATAATGCTTGTGAGAACAAAGAGATAAAACTTTGACATAGGGGTACTGAGCATTGAATGCCACTTTCTGACCTGACTGAGGACAGTTTCTAGACTGTAGACCTCAGAAAGGCTCTCATGTCTGATTACATGAAGCCATTCCTGAAAATCAATCTCAAGAGTCCTCTTGTCTTCCACGCCTCTGTAGAATGCATCTTCAAAGATCTCTTGAAGGGAAGCAACAATTTCTTTAATATCTGCTTCGCATCGAATGCTGTCAAAATGGGCATGTCCACCATGTTTTAACTTCTTAGCAGCAATTTTGAACCTTTTACTGCTAATAGTATCAGGTAAGTTTAATGCTTCTAATCCTTGACCATATTTTCCAAGCAAATTTTGATGCCACGTTACAGCATTACTGAAAGAGCTGTCAATGTCAGCAGGGTCTGCAACTGTCGAACATTCTCTGATTAGGTCATCAATGGCTGTGACACTTTTCTCTATGAAGATGGCTATTTGGGAACCATTTTCTGATTCTTTTTCTTCAGCAATGAAATCAACTATGTTTTTGTAACCACTATTCTGACATACAAAGTCACACATGTGTAGCCTGACATTAATCTCCCCGACATATCCAAAACTATCTTCATGCCCAGGTGGCTTTGCCTCTCTGCATTTGACAAACAGATTACAAGCTAACTCTGCTAGTTGCAATATATCTGAAGCAATCTCATCAAAGCTCATGCTTGAAGAATGCTTGCTTTTGAATCTGTTTACCTTCTGTACATATATCATGCCATACATGTGATAAATTTGGGAAAGTGTAATTGTCAATCTTTCATTTTGTTCTTCTGGGATTTTTCCTTCCATTTTTTTCTCACAAAGTTTCAAAGCTGTTTCGAAGGCACATATTGCTTCATCCTCTTCATTTGACCTAAACATAGCATAAAATCGTCCCAAGTGTGCATGGAAATTTGGTTCGTTGGGAAATGCTTTGCACAGCTTTTGCAACACCTGAAGTCGTTCCGTGTATGGCGGTTTAGATGTCATGTCCACCAGCAATTTTGCCAATGGAGGACGTTTCTTGGACTGCGTTTCACTTTCCCCCATGCCTTTGCTGTCTCGGGAGATAAAGGTTTGCACAAGCATATTCATTACTGCCTGCGGGGATGCAGCTGATTTCCCTTTTTTTAGGCTTGCATCATCAATGAAGGAGACTGCCAACCAGCGCAAATTGTTACATGCCTTTGGGGAAAGTGACTCACTCCGATCGCTTCTGCTGGCATGTCCCCTTGTAAGCAGTTGCTCTAATATCTCTTTTGCAATGATGAAGTGGCATGCCCTCATCCCATTTGATTTGCCTTTCGTCGCATCAATGACAACGAACTGTCTTACTTCAAATGGAAAATCGTCAATAGACACAACATAGTTGGCTGGCTTTCCAAGCATACGAGAAAAGAACTGGCATGGAATTGAGGTTTGTCCATAGTAATAGACAAGGGAAATGTACCCCAACAATTTTTGCCATGGAAGAAGTTCGTTTGAGGTGTTCTTGTCCAAACGGAGATATCCATCCACATAGGACCGAATGCCATTAAACTCATGCAGATATGCAGTGAGTCCAAACTCGTATAACTGATGCTCAAACCCTTTCTTCACATCCTTGCTTAGTGATTTAAGTGCATCAACTTTCTGTTCATCTTTGCAAAAACTTCCAAATTTTGTGGCAAGATTTCTTGCTTCTCTTTTGCTGACATGTCCCTGAAGCCAGAAATCCATAGATGTATTTGGTTTTTCAGACATGCTGTATGGATATCTCTTCACATAGAGCACAACCAGACAAATCTGCCGAACACTTTGCCTCAGATAGCGTACGTTGTGCTCATCCTCGCCATCAATCAGTGCGATGATAGGTAGGTGTGTTCTTTCGTACAGATACTCAAGGCGGCTTACTATGTCCCCAACAGATGCACCCAAGTGGAAGTGTATTTGTACACAAGGTGATATATCCCGTAATTCCCATAGAACACGTTGTGCCAAAGTCGATCCACCTGATCCAGGTGCATGATGAAGAGTATAGAGTCCAGATTTAAATGACAGGACCAAGCTTTTGATTTTCTCAACGATTTGATCCATTGCATCTCTTTCAACATCCAAGTATTCTGACCCACAAAGAAACCTGGTGGCCCATTTAAGTGTTCCACCTTTAAAGAAAACATGCGCTTCTTCCTCAATGACTTCAACGTCTGATGAAGAGTCCTCGAGAATCTTCAAGTAGATTACGTCTATGTATTCATGTAGCCATGCAAACCCTTGCTTGTCAACTGTACTTCCACTATCATTTGCAGTTGGTATTTTCAACAAGTCATAGTTTCTCTTTGAACTGGCACTTTTGTGAATATGATCAAATATACCAAGAAAGAGATTCAGTGCTGATATATTGATAACAGTTAAGTTTTCTTCAACTTGACCACACATGTGTATAAAATCATTTTGGGATCTCGAGTCGCTTAAACAACCATCTCTGCAGACGATGATTTGTATACCATGTTGTATGTTTTCATCTAACTTGCAAACAATGTAGTCAAGGTACTTAGAAATGTTCTCATTCCAAATCACTACAACCTTCAGGACTGTTGTGTCTTGGACAAAACTGGATATGTCTTCAGCAAGAGTTGTAACATAAGAATTCACTTGTTTGAACCAATCCCGGTATCCCTTTTCAAATCTTGTTTCTGGAATTTCTCGGTAACCGCGAACAAAATACCAAGTTGCTGCCATTTCAGATATCCTCACATGTTCTTTCCAGCTGCAGATATGCAAGGATCGTGCAGTTTTAAGCGGTTCCTCTACCCTTCCAAGTAGACCTTGATCTCGACTGTTTTCATCCAAGTCAAATACCAATATCCATGGGATTGCTGTAAGAACTTCAGCTGATTTAGAAAGAGCGTCGCCAGGCAGATCCCCTGTCATCAGAACAAAGTGACCTTTTTTGAAATTGTCTACCACTTTCATGAATGATTCAAAAGCTGACTGTGTATGCTCTACCTGCTGTGTGTCTACTGATTGTACAAATGGAGAAGAGGGTACGAGCATTTCATGACCTTTAGTTTCAATTGGTTTCACTGAAACCCTTTCTGTTCTCTTGCTTCCTTGTTTAGGTGGACCTGCCAGAATACTTGCATATGATTTTCTTTGTGATCCTATTTTATTTCCAGGTTTCCTTTTGGTTTCAGAAGGTACACGTTTTGCCTTACTTCCCTTTCCCTTCTTCCTCTCAACAACTGTCCAATCATCATCTGTTTTCTCTTCACTTGTGTCATCAGAGCTAGGTACCGAAGACGCAGCTGGTTCGAGTGTCTTTGTGCTTCTCTGTTGAATAGTTTCTTCTCCTTCATTTTCAGACACACTTGATTGTTGTTGTCCTTTAATCACTTTGGTGTTGACGGTGAGAGGGACCGACTGTACGAACCAATTCGATTCTTTCAAAGTTAGAATGAACTTCTCAGGTTTAAGTTTCAGGAATGGCAGTAAATTCAAACCTGCGATTTCCTTGAATCTCCGTTTACGTCCAACATTTCCATAAAGTTTATTAAAGGAGTCTTCCAGCTTTTGCAGACCAACCGGCGGTGCATCTGCACTATGGGTTGGGTTGAGGATGCTATTCAACATTGCCACAACTACCTGATCAGTTGTGAATCCGTGAGTGTCTGCCTCTGAAGTGAACAAATAAAACTGTCACCAATATTACCTGACCTTAAAACAAGTCAAACATGATGTTTTGTGAATTGTGTTCTGGCATAATGTGAGGCGTGTTAACAGGGCAGAATTATTACCCTTCAAGATGCAGGCATCCCTATGGGCACCAATTATGCCCTCCTTGCGGGTCTGTTTTTTAATGCATATGAATCAGAATTTCTGTTTGGGTTGATTTAATATCGTTCACTAACTATCAAATAGCCAGTTGCCTTCAACTGATTTGAACTTGCCTGAATTTGAAATTAAAGGGAGACAAGTGACACTGCCTCAACTGTTTCATATTTAGATCAGAGATTCAGATTGACAAAATAATCTCCACAGACAAAGGGATGATTTCAACTTTCCCTTGTCAAATTGCCTTTCATGTCACAATTACTGGATTGTCTGGTTCAGACTAGTGTTGGGAATTGGTTGAAATCTCACAATTGATGATTGGTTCAATACCAACGACCAATCATCGAAAAAAATTGGTTAGCGTCATTTTCAGATTTTCCTATTCAGGTTAGTATAAGTATAAAGAAAAAAACATTTGGTTCTCTGTTGTTGTTTTTAGAAACTGCACAAAATACATTTTCAGATTTCACATCCAGTGTAAAATGATTCAGTTCCAGTGTAACATTAACTTCCCAGATTCTTCAAGAAAAATTCAGTCATGACTTTACAGAAAGTGAAGTGAGTTTTCTTAGACATGTTTTCAGGCCCTGACAACGTCCTAGATATGTTCCATCATCAGAGTATTTCAAACTCTATTACAGCAGCTCCAAAATCGTTTGTGTTTGATTTATGAGAAAATGTGATCATTTGCTTGGTCGTTTGGCCACTGCGACACTCTTCATTTATTTCAATTAATCGGACCACCACTGGTTCGAGACTCGATCTGTTTACCAAAAACATCACACTGCTGTAATACTGCTGCAACAAATATATATTCATGATATAGTCACATTTGTACAATGGACTCTGGCTTTTGGCCCCAGTTGCGCAGATCGATGCTAATGCTGTTGATCACTGGATTGTCTGGTCCAAATTCGATTATTTACAGACCACCGCCATATAGCTGGAATATTGCTGAGTGCGGCGTAAAACTAAACTCACTCACTCACTCCTGCTTTTGGCAGAGATTTCTTGTGAATGTGGAAAGGGTTTTGTCGCTTCTATCTCTATTATAAGCAACATTCTTTGAGTGATATATGTATATAAAGGTATATTTACCGAGTGGTTTCTCTAGCAGCTGAACGCCATCGTCAAATACGCCAACCTGCTGATTCCGATTTCCAATTTGAACCCCGGAGCAGTCATTCAAGTAATACTGGTGGACGATCGTGTACTTCTGGCCTGTTAATGAAGCATTCATAAAATCTTAATATAAAAGGTAACTATAAATTCAATAAAAAATACATGGAAAATTATATCGCAGCAACACCCACATTTTTTCAAAGTATCAAATTTATTACCATTGGCCATAGCAAGGGAAATTATTCAAACCTCAATTTCACTGACGCTCTAGGAAATGTATACGACAAAAAAACGCCTAACAATCTGAACGACAGAATATTCAGAAAAGCAAACGTGGCAACGATTTGACTCATTTTGTAGTGCTTTTACCAATGGTCATATGACAGTAACAATGCAGTAGAGTTGCGCAATATAACAAGTTTTCCGATATTTACAAGTTCAGACATGAAATTATGCATTCGTGACTAACTCGTCTTATTCCGGGACAAGCCGAATAGTGACTCGTGCCCCTCTGGAAGGATTTCATATTGGCGCATGAACATCATAACTACTTGAAACAGGAACGATAACTCTATTCTTTGTTTGATTCCAATGGTACTTATATCACCGAAGTAATCATACATTGTATTGCTGTTTATGTTTTTAAAGAACTAAACCTTTTTGATACAACTAAAAGAAGGAGAAAAACGTATTTGTTACAGACTTATTCTGACGTAATTATTACCAGATTTTCACCTTATGTTTCCAATTATATTTCTAAATAGGGTTTGATAATCACTATTGGGATTTGTTTTATTAAATATGTAAATAACATTTATTAAAGCTACATTAAATCCCAAAGCAGAAACTCAAAAATGACTTTAAAATATTTCTCAAACTGAACATTCGTGTAACCTTGCTGTCATACCCCAAGTGGAATTTTGAATGAATTCGCTGAAAAATATATGAATGACCAAAAAAAAGAGTCAGACTAAAATATTCCCAAAGATGTGAAATATATGCCCAATGTTAAAGATTAAAGTTGATTACTTACGTGCAGAAATACATGTGTAATATTATTGTTTTGAAACTCGTAGCGATTTATAATTACATTTCCTAAAATTGTTTGAAGCGCACGTACAATCTCCATAGCAAGCCCGCAAGATCGTCAGAAATACCCTCAGTTGGAAACATGAGAGCCGTAATGTCAACAAACGCACGTGCGTGTATTTGAATCTCTCACCGTCAATCGCATGATTCTTATCGAAAACTTCATACCAGGCAGCGAAAATCCTGTTAGCTAAATTCTTTGTACTTTCAATATAACGATATATATTTTTCATGAATTTTTAAACAATGACATAATGCCATAAACGATTTAAGTACTCGGGATTATTTTTACCAAAGCACCGCAGTCATTTACGCGCGTTCTGATTGGTTTGTCGTATTTTCGCACATAACAAGTATCGAGTGGGGGACGAGTCTTCTTGGAGGTTACGGAAAGGGTCGAGTGGTGACGAATGGAAATCGATACGTATTGCGATACGCTGATCGAAAACCGGCATTTCGACATGCATTCGGAAAACTTCGTAACACTCGACATCTTCGGATATGTCTGTGTTTCACACCGGGAGTCAAGTTAAGTTCGGTTTGAAGTTGTGTTCTTAAGTTTTGTTCAAGTGTTTCGCAGTGTTTTGTATCTGAATGTTTTAAATGTTTTACTCATTAATGACCAATGATGTGATATATCCTGATCAGGTCAAGTTGCTGTCTTGAGAGTGAAGAAACTAGGTCAAACTAGTTACCACTGTGTTGGTGTTACTTTATCCTTTGTTTGCCAGTAAGTTCTTTTCCTTGTTTCATGTGTGCTTGATATTATTTACTTTGTCATGATTAAAGGTTTTATTTAAAGCTTAACGAAATCATGCATAGTGATTTTGCTGTGTTTAAAGCTTTCGAAATCAAGCATTAACTCGATTATAAGTATTTTTTCGTTCAAAACAATTCTAGCAATATATTGCAATACATATCGCAATATTTGCTTTCGCATCGCAATATATTGCAGTATGAAAATACTCTGCAATACCCACCCTACAAGGCAGTGCGTTCAATTTCAAGAATCTGGCACACAACCCTCCAGAAATCCCGTTAGTATCAATAACTGACCACAATGTCGCTATCTGCTGTAACCTCTCCCAACTGCAATAACATTCCTGACCTTCTTGGCGTAAGAAATCACCAAAGGTAAGTGCACAATGTGGCCCTGGCTTTGTCGTCCACGAGTTGTCTTTGTGTTCAGAGGGTGGTCATCGAAATGTTGTTCAAGAACCCTGGGCAGGATGTCATTGATGTACCGTTTATCACATCACCTTATCACATCAACCAAATGATACTTGCGCCTAGATTTTCCGTTGTACATATGCAGAATTTCTGTGAAGCCAAACACGAGAGCTTGGCTCATGAACAAAACGAAATCGACTTGCGTCCGAGGACCAGTGGCCCTTTCTCAATGGCCTCAAATTCCACTGACGTCGAGCTTGAAACCAAACAATTCGTGCTGCTTTTTATGTAGGGATTACAACGGACGTCTGGTCGTTTTCTTCAGCAACCCATGCTTGTCGTAAGACCGGGATTGGATTGACACGTGTCATCGTATCCCAATTGCATAGATCGATGCTCATGCTCTCAATCACTGGATTGTCCTGTCCATAATTGTTTATATAGAGACCGGAGTCATATAGCTGGAAGATTGGTGAGCATGGCGTTAAACAACAAGCAAAATACAAGTTGTCTTTATGGAAGTAGGGGCGGAGGGGTAGCCAAGTGTTTGAAGTTTTCTCATCGATTCTCCACATGGGTACAATGTGAAACCCATTTATGGTGTCCCCGCCGTGATATTGCAGGAATATTGCTAAAAACGTCGTAAAACTAAATCTCATCCACTCCGCTAACTCACTCACTTGTCATGGATATGTATTGCAAATTGCCTTATGCAATACTAAATAAATACATTTTGTTGACCTGTATATGAAGCACACTTTTCCCGGCAGTATTTATCCATAAATGTTACTGTGATGGTTTTTTACGTATCACAATAAAGACATTGAAAAACTAAGACAGTTTTAGTGTTCACGTGTATACCTTTATCTGCTGTACTATTGTCAGTTTGCTTCCGTCTTCTTTCCCGGATGACGCCATATTGGTGTCCCGCGTCACCAGTTGCTACAATCGTAAGAATCCTGAAACACAACACGGACAACATGCAAAGAAAATGCCACCAAATATCATTGGTATGACATATATCACGTTACCTTGAAATCAGTTTTCTAGAATACATTTAAGGTATGAAGTTGTGTATTTAAAATGATCAGGAAGCAGTCATGGTTCATTCTCAGCCCCTTAGAAACATACAACTACAGTTTCTTTGTCAGGTGTTGGAAGGTTAAATGCCACGTTGATATCTCGCCTGACTGAATTCACACATTTAGTATCATAATGCCTTCACACTTCAGTGGTGTACACAAGTACAACTGCAAACATTTCTGCTCTTACTATTGTAAGTGCTGCTGTTGCAATCTGCTACTGGTAGTGGTCGTGGTGGTGGTATGATGGTGGTGGTGTGGTTGTCGTGATAGTGATAGCAGTAGTGGTAGTGATAGTGATAGTGGTGGTAGATGTAGTGGTAATGATAGTGGAAATGGCGGTGGTAGTGGGTAGTGATAATGGTAGTGGTAGTGGTGGTAGTGATAGTGCTAGTGATAATGGTAGTGGTAGTAGAAGTGGTGGTAGTGGTAGTAATAGTGGTGGTAGTGATAGTGGTGGTGGTGGTGATAGTATTGATAGTGGTGGTAGTGATATTGATGAGTGGTTGCTGTGGTATTGATAGTGGTGGTAGTGGTAGTGATAGTGGTGGCTGTGGTAATTGGTAATGATAGTGTGGTAGTGGTAGAGTGGTGGTAGTGATAGTGGTGGTTGTGGTGAGGTGGTAGTGATAGTGGTTGTAGTGGTGGTAGCGTTAGTGGTAGTGGTGGTGATGTGTGATAGTGGTGGTAGTGGTGATGGTGATGGTGTGGTAGTGATGGTAGTGGTAGTGGTAGTGGTGGTGGTGGTAATAGTGGTGGTAGTGGTGTGGTGGTAATGGTAGTGGTGGTGGCGGCGGCGGTAGTAAGTGTGATAGATCGCGGAAGTGATAGTGGTGGTGGGAGCGCTAGCGCTAGTGGTAGTGGGGCGCTAGCGATAGTGGTAGTGGGAGTGCTAGCGATAGTGGTGAGTGGGAGTGCTAGCGATAGTGGTGGTGGGAGACTTGGACCAGACATAAGGTTAGTTTTTTCTTTCAAAGTAAAGCAGACTGCAGTGTATGCCGAGATTGCAGGCGGGTCCATAAAGGGGAGATAACTGTCATTGTGGAAGGAATGCGCATTCCGTCACACACTCTTCCAGCGTGCACTGTAACAATGCCATCACAAAGCTCCACAAAACTGTTAACGAGAAAGTCATTGATATTACAGCTTTTTTGGTTCATTGGCTACATGGTAGTATTGCTGCATGTACAATTAAACAAAACACCAAGCTGTTACAGTTTGTTGTGTTAAACGGTTGTCACGGAACATGTGCATTACGATACTAAAGATTGTGAAATATTGTGTATGGTCGAGATTCAATTACATGGAAATAATTTCAACAAATTTGACACAGAAATCTTGAGCAAGCGGGATCTATTTAATTTGATGTTACATAACATAACATAATTTGTTCAAAATAAAATTCTGACATGTCAGCGAGATTTCTACGTGTCAACATAATTATTAGTATTTTACAGTATAAATTACCATCAATGACCATTCTCGGCATTACATTATCATATTCTATTACAGGTATAAAGTACATACCTTAATCTACAATCTCAACTACAGATGAACATTTCAAACCAGGAAGCAAGTTGCACACCGATGCACCCAGACCGCCAATTTGTCGTTCACTGATAAGCTATTAATAAACACATATGTCATGGATTTTCCAAGTAAGCTGCTCTAAAGAAACTTTCTGTATCAAGTGGATTAAAACCTGTTCTATCTGGTCTAGCTCCACACAAACACATTGATTTACTGAATACAGAACATAAACGGAATACATTGTATTGGAATTAAAGTGTTACCTATGGAAACACATATATGTAATCATAGGCTTTTACATAATACAGAGAGAAACACACACACACACACACACACACACACACACAGAACACCCCACACACACACACCCACACACACACACACGTGTATTCGCTCAGGGATTCAGGATGAAACCAGACCCCAAGCTTTAAGAGTCGATGGCCTGCCATATTGAGTCGAATCAATTTCACGTAAATAATGTCATCTTTTTAATTTGACATAGTCGACGCGAGCAGCGTGATCTATTAAATCGGTGACATAAATGAACTATTCAGTGTTATGCAAAAGAATTTGTTCAAGGTAACATTCTGACATGTCATCGAGATTCCTACGTGTCAGCATAATTATTCGTATTTTACAGTAAAAATTACCATTAATAATCATTCTCTCCACTGAAATGGATGAATATTTCCACCCAGGAAGCGAGTAGCATTACAGGTGCACCCGCCATTTGTCAATCACTGATAAACTATTAATAGGCACAAATGTCCTGGGTTTTCCAATTATATTTAGCTCGCTCGTGGATTCCGGAAGAAACACGGATGGGGCATTATTTATTCTATCACAAAATGTTTTATATCGTACATAAACTTTTGTGATAGAATAATAATAATCATTAATAATCATTCTCTCCACTGAATTATCATATTGAATTACAGGTATAAAATACATGTACCTTTACTCACACAATACACAGGTGAGGTGGGAGGTGAAATTGGGTTAAACGTCGTGCTTGAGAATATTTCGCTCATATGACGATGCATGAATACACAATTCAATGTATGTGTATGTGCGGCCAAAGAGACTATATAAGGTGTTGTAGAGCATCCCTGGTGCGGCTGCATTGGCTTGTACTAGCCCAGACTTAAGATGGTTTTATAGTAGCCCACTGAGATACCATGCCGAAGTGAAGCATGAATACCCCACTCAGACACACTATTTACATGCACTCCGAGCCGACCAGTCCTTGTTGTACCCATTAATGCCGAGCGCCAGGCAGGGACCAACAAAGTACCATATTTTAACGTCTTTTGGTATGACGCGGTCGGGGATCGAATCAGCGACCTTCCGCTCTTAAGTTGGTTTTACAGTGCTAGCCCACTGAGATACCATGCCGCAGTGAAGCATGAATACCCCACTCAGACACATTATACTGACTCCGAGCCGACCAGTCCTTGTTGTACCCAATAATGCCGAGCGCCAGGCAGGGACCAACAAGTACCATATTTTAACGTCTTTTGGTATGACGCGGTCGGGGATCGAACCCGCGACCTTCCGCTCTCCGGGCGGACGCTCTAACCACTACGCCACGAAAGCGGTCCCACAATACACAGAGTTAGGTCTTTCTTCATGTGCTACTTCTAAATTATGTTCAGGGCGCTGTTTCGTTAGTAATCAATGCTTAAACATGTCACCACTCACCAATCATATGAAATATATTTCTGATACTTGGGGTATTTTTGCTCAAAGTTACGTCTCCGATATTTATCGATAATCAATCGATATTAAGATCTCTATGATCTACATCGATAGCAAGCCCTAATTACAAATAGGCAGACCCGTGAAGATCTGGGGTAGAATAGGTCTTCAGCAACCCATGCTTGCCTCAAAAGGCGACTATGCTTGTCGTAAGAGGCGACTAACGGGATCGGGTGGTCAGGCTCGCTGACTTGGTTGACACATGTCATCGGTTCCCAAATTGCGCAGATCGATGCTCATGCTGTGGATCACTAGATTGTCTGGTCCAGACTCGATTATTTACAAACCGCCGCCATATAGCTGGAATATTGCTGGAGTGTGGCGTAAAACTAAACTCACTCACTCACTACAAGTAGGCAAAAGCGTAACTATCATGTTATGCACCTGGAAAACATGCAGACCGCGCTTGCCTAATATTTTGATCTAAAATGCCATTTGAAAATGTCCGATCCAGCATTTGCTGACTTAAGAAGAAGAAGAAGCGAAGATGGTTTCGGTTATAAAATGAAATACTTCTTTTGCAACAAAAGAAACCAAACCTGATGATCTAATAACGGATTAATTTAACTGTTCCATGGCAATAGGTTTTGGACTGCTCTTCCAGATGCTCACTTTAATCATTAATCCAGTACGTGTGGCGGTATCCTGGAAACGAAGTCAATGTAACATCGGCCAAAGATACAAGGCAGTTAAGGACATATGAAAACAATAATTATAAAAGCTGCGGTTTATTTTCAGGTAAATAGTTTTGAGCAATTCGTTGCAGATTTATTTGTACGTCTTTCTTTAGTGTAGTGTAGATTTAGTGTTTGTAGATTTAGGTTATAATGTTTGACAGACATCAGTTTTCAGAGATTTTGAGAGGCATTTAGAAGTTGGTGTATATATTAGACAAGCGCATTGATGGCAGCTTCTTGTCTATTGTATAACACAACGTTCCTGGGCTACTTCTTGTCCCTTTTCAATCAACTGAAGATGGGGCAAGAAGTAGTCCAGAAAAATAAGAAGTTGCCACACATATACTTGTCTTATAAATCAGTTTTCAGGTGAATCACACGCCATGGACATCGTCGTCGTTCAGTGTAAATGTTTTGCGATGAAATACCTGTCTACTCCACCGAGCTTCATTCATAGCCCACATCCCAGACAGTTTTAATCGATCTGATTCCTTAAGAAATCCACATTAGACGGAGATTCCGTCATTGTTATGAGTGAGTGAGTTTAGTTTTACGCCGCACTCAGCAATATTCCAGCTATATGGCGGCGGTCTGTAAACAATCGAGTCTAGACCAGACAATCGAGTGATCAACGGCAGGAACATCGATCTGCGCAATTGGGAACCGATGACACGTGTCAACCAAGCCAGCGAGTCTGACCACCCGATCCCAACTTAGCAACTCCCTCTCCCAATTGTTTTCTCCTCTCACAGAATTTGTATTTAGATTAATAGTGTAAAAGGTAAAACAACCATGCAACACGAAAACAAAAATTAGATTACAATTAACACTGGGAATATTATGATGAAAATACATGCATTTCACTTCTGAGCGTGGCAACAGTTCACAATTACATGACACACAGCCACATTTTGCGGTAGCACTTAAGTGTCCGTCGAATGTTTTAGATAGTAACAGAACAGAAGAAAACCACAACTTGTAAAACGAAAAAAAATCAGATTACTATAAGTGAGTGAGTGAGTTTAGTTTTACGCTGCAGATTACTATACTCAGCAGCATAAAAACGTCAGTACGAATTCAAAATTAGATAGCAGACATAATAAGCGGATTAAAACATGTTTGTGTACAATATCTTGACACATCAATAAATAACTCAGCACATTTCCAAGACATTACGTGAACGTTTGTAGTTCATTCAGACTCTTGACTGCAGTATCTAGTGTGACCACCACGAGCGGCAATAACTGCAGCATGGAGTGCACCAATCTATTGATGAAGGTCATTGGCACCTTGAACCACACTCTGAGAAAGGCCTGGCGCAATAAATCGGCTGTGTTCGGCCTTGGTATGACATTATTCAGTCTCCTCTGAATTTCATCCCAAAGATGTTCAATTGGGTTTAAATCAGGACTAAGGGCTGGCCACTGCATAATGTTGACACCGTTCTGCTGTAGGAAGTCCCGTGTAGCTCTGGCAGTATGGGCCCGGGCGTTATCATGCTGGAAAATGTTGTTCCTGTGACGTGCGAAATGTGGTATGACGTGGGGTCTGAGAGCTTGGTCGATGTAGCGCACCGCTGTGATGCCGCCTCCTCTCCCTGGACCAAGGTTCTGGAACACCACAGGACCCACTCTCTGGTTCAGGCCTATTCCGCCCCATACCATGATGCTTGCACCTCCCCATGAGTCTCTTTCCAAAACACATTGGTCTGAGTAACGCTGGTAACGTCGTCGCCATATTCTTGTTCTGCCATTTGCAGTTGATACGCAGTACCGACTCTCATCTGTGAACAGAACAGTTCTCCATTGCGTGTATCGCCAGTTTTGGTGTTGTACGGCAAACTGTAGACGTTCACGCCGATGACGAGGGGTGAGGATAGGTCCACGGTAAGGCCTACGGCAATGGAGGTTCCTGCTGTAAAGACGTCGGCGTACTGTATCAGTGACGAGATCGAGTTTCCATTCATTACCATTTTAAGTCCAAGGTCCAAAAGGGTTATAATATTAATAAAAGGGATTAATATATTACATGTTTTTTAAAAACAGAACATGTCAGAGCACAAAAATACAAAAGCAAGCAATTCGTTGTTCTCTTTACAAAGTTACAATTTATGATACAGGTCAACTTCCCTACAGGTAGTTAACAATGAGGATGTCCGCTCACGCGGGAAAATAGATCTTTTAGATTTCTCGCATCATAATGTGAATCCCTTTGCAGTCGAAAAGTCCACACAGTCAAGTAGAATATGCTTGATGGTGAACATTTCATCGCAAGAGACACACATGGGAGGTCCTATTTTTCCGTTTTCAGCAGATAGTCATGAGTAAACCGACTGTGGACAATACGACATCGTCGTAAAATCACCTCATCACGTCTTGACTGACAACCCAAGTAGGTATAACCAATTGTTGGTTTCCATGAAGTTTATTTTCCTGCATGAGGTCCTTTTTGTATAGTCCCGAATATAGCTTTTGATAGTGGGTCTGAAATCACTGTATAGGATCAGCAGTGGAGTTAAGGGTTTGTCAAGAGCTGTTTTAGCTTCAGCATCGGCCTTTGTGTTACCTGCTATGCCGACATGACCAGGCAACCGGCAGAGGACGATGTCGCATTGGCCAGTGGAAAGATCATTGTAAAGTTCCAAGATGTTCAGGATGATAGGGTGACTTGAAGTAACATTTTGAAGTGCTTGAAGGCAAGACAATGAATCTGTAAAAATGATGAAGTTTTTGGAATGGTTCTGTTGTTTAATATAGGTCAAAGCTGTGAAGATAGCTTTGGCCTCAGCAGTGAAAATGGAACTATTGTCAGGAATTCTAGAGGAGACAGTCTTGGATCCAATGACTGTAGCACTGGCAACTTGGCCATCATCCTTGGATCCGTCTGTGAAAATGGATCTATGGGTGTTATACTTGGAGCGTAACTGGTTGTATTCCTGTTGGAACACCAAAGGATTTGTTTCTGACTTTTTGAGTTTGGTGAGGGTAAGATCCACCTGTGGTTTCACCATCTGCCACGGTGGCGAAGACAGAAGCCGGAAAGGTGCTATGATATTGAGATCAATTTTAGCTGCAGATATGTGTGGTTGAATTCTGATTCCAAGTGGTTGGACCAGGCTTGACATTTTAGGAAACAGGTTTTGTAGAGAGGGTTAAAACACAATTGTATGCTGGATTGGACTCATTTGAACGCAATTTTGTGATATACTGCAGTGAAAGTTTAATGCGGCGTTGTTCAAGGGAGGGTTCGTTAGCCTCCGCATATAGACTATCTACCGGAGAGTTCCTAAAGGCTCCCAGGCAGAGCCTCAGGCCTTCGTGGTGGATAGAGTCTATTTTTCTAAATTGCTTTTGCAGGCTCCACCATAGACAGTGAAGCCGTAATCTAGTTTAGAGCGCACCAAAGATCTGTACAAGTGAAGTAGGGTAGTCTGATCCCTCCCCACTCTGTATTTGAAACGACTTTTAGCAAGTCAAGATCTAGAGCCTTCAAACACTTTGTCTTCAAATATTTTATGTGTGGTAAGAATGTCAAGTGGCGGTCGAATATGAGTCCCAGGAATTTGGCCTCTTCTACTACCTTGATAGGGGTACCATCTAAGGATAGGTCTGGATCCTTGTGTGGTTTGTATTTACGACAAAAGTGAATACAATTTGTTTTGGATTTTGAAAACTGAAAGCCATTTTCGTTGGACCATTTTGGATTTTGTTAAGGCAGAGTTGAAGCTGCCTTTCTATTGCGTGCATGTCCTTACCACGACATGAAATATTGAATTCATCCACGAAAAGGGACCCATCAACACAGCTGTTCAAAACGTTAGCGAGGCTGTTAATTTTGATGCTAAAAAGTGTGACAGACAGGATGCTGCCTTGAGGGACGCCCTGATTTGGATGGAAATAATCAGACAATGTGGAACCCACCCGTACTTGAAATTGTCTGTTGCTTAAAACGGAGATATGAACTGAGGTAATCTGCCCCTCAATCCAAATTCATGTAAATCTTTTAAGATACCATGTTTCCACGTTGTATCATATGCTTTTCCAAGTCGAAAAAGATAGATACAGTATGTTGTTTGTTGACAATGGAATTTTTGATAAATGATTCCAGATGGTCAATGGTCAATGGTACTTTGGTTCTTTCGGAAGTCACTAAGGGGTCACTAAGGAGGTTATTGGCCTCCAAGTACCAGATTAATCGGTCTTCCGTGTGTTCCCACCTGTCTGGCGTGATGATGCCTACATGAAGGAGTCGGTACATGCTGTCGCACAACATGGCGGTCTTGTCGTCTTGTGGTCACCCTTGGTCTGCCAGGACGGGGGCGCTCGTTTGTGGTGTTGGTGGCCCGGAAACGTTGCTGCAGTCTGTAGATGGTCCGAACGTGACCTGAAAGTGATTGGCAACGGCTTGTGCAGTGTGGCCAGCTTCAAGTCTTCCTAGCGCCTGGCTCCTCTGAGCTGTCGTGAGAAGGGGCATCCTGCTGACGTTGTAATGTGAATGTTTCAACCAGGTTTGGGGCATTCGTCACCACTCGCCCCTTTCCGTAAACTCCAAGAAGACGCGTCCCCTCTCGATGCTTGTTATGTGCGAAAATACGACAAACCAATCAAAACGCGCGTAAATGAAAGCGGTGCTTTGATAAAAATAATCATGAAAAATATATATCGTCATATTGAAAGTACAAAGAACGTAGCTAATAGGATTTTGCTGCCTATTATAAAGTTTTTTAATACGAATTATGCGATTGACGGTGAGAGATTCAAATACACGCACGTGCGTTTGTTGAAATAACTGCTCTCATGGGTCCAACTAAGTGTATTTCTGACGATCTTGCGGGCTTGTTATGGAGATTGTACGTGCGCTTCGACCAATTTTAGGAAATGTAATTATAATCGCTACGAGTTTCAAAACAATAATATCGTATTTGTATGTAACTAAGCAACCTTAATCTTTAACATTGGGCTTATAGTTCATAGCTCTGGGGATATTATAGTCTGAGTGTTTTTGGGTCATTCATATTTTTTCAGCGAATCCATTTGAAATTCCAACCAGAGGTGTGGACAGCAAAGTTACATGAATGTTCAGTCTGAGAAATATTTTAAAGTCATTTTTTGAGTATCTGCTTTTGGATTTAATGTAGCTGAAATTTTGTGTGTGTATATTCAATAAAACAATTCCCATTTGTGATGATTAAACCCTATTAAGAAAATTAACATAATTGGAAATATAAGGTGAACCGCTGGTAATAATAACATTAGAATATGTCTTTAACAAATATGTTTTCTCTTTCTTTTAGTTGTATCAAAAAAGTTTAATTCTATAAAATAAATAAGTAAAAAAGCCCCAAAACAACAACCTAGCAATGTACATGTGCTTCCGTTATATTAAAAACATTAGAATCAAACAGTGTTAGAGTTATCGTTCTTGTTTAAAGTAGTTCTGCTGATGTTCATGCGCCAATATGAAATCCTTCCAGAGGGGCACGAGTCGCTATTCGGCTTGTCCCGGAATAACACGAGTGCGTCACGCTATTCGGCTTGTCCCGGAATAACACGAGTGCGTCACGAATGGGTTCGGGGGTGTATTTTATAGGGCTGGTACTTGGGAACTGCACGTGCAGCATGAGCTGCATGAAAACATGGAGAACACCGTACCATCTCCGAGATCAGGTTGCGTTTTCGAGACCATTTCCTGGGTTCAATTCTGTGTTTGGGAAGGAATGTCTTTGCTCAGGTAAAGTTGGAGATGTTGTCAAAAATATACAATCAAAACATAAAATGAGTTTACATTTATCCGTTTCTGCGAAGGAAAATTCCAAACTGACGTTTCTTTGCTGCTTAGTATATTAACGCAGAACAGTTGCTATTATGATGAAAATGAATTTATTTCCGTTTTGAGCTTCTACAGTTCATTTCCATAACTTTGATTTTAGGATAATAGATAAACAGTAAAATAATGTGAACATATTGTTGCATATTACAGTATCACTCAGGTGTCTGTGTATGGAAGGCGTTTCAGGTCGAAACCTGCTTTCACACGTTTACGAAAAGTGACTACCAGATTACGAACACTGATGGTTGGAAACACTGAAGTATTGCCGGTTTGAATGCTAAGAGAAACAGGGTGGATATTTCTTAGTTGCTGTCTTGAACCCAGGATCAAGTACTCTGTTTTCTTCATTGACTTTCCAGTAATTGAACTCATCCAGCGCCGTATGTCGTCAGTGCAATGCTTTCAATCTTGTAAGGTTGAGGGAGAGGTCAGTTATTTTGAATGAGATATAAAGCTGGTTGTCATCAGCATACAGATGAAATGCCATTGAGTGTTTTCTTTATAATGTCTCCTATGGTCAAAATGTACACAGAGCAAAGAAGGAGGAAAAACCGCACCCTAATGCACACCCCACTATTTGCCTGCTTGTCACAGAGTACATATTGAATTTTCTCCCACAGTGAACAATCAGAGAGATATGATTTGATCCACTGAAGTGCAGTGAATGAGTGAGTGAGTATATTTATTCGCCACCTTTTGCAATATTCCCGCCATTACCGACAGGGGACAATAGAAATAGGATTCACACATTGTATAATATATGGAATCCGACCACGACTAACCCATCGCGCCGATTGATTGGTGGATTAATTAATGGATAGAAATTAATTGATGATGAATAGGTGGATCAATGATGGATATATATATGGACGGATGGATGAATACTGAATGAAAAAATGGATGATGATAAAAATGAATGGATGATGAATGTGAATGAATGAATGAATGAATGGATGGGATGATGAATGGCTGAATGAATGAATGAATGGATGGATAAATGAATATATGAACTTATGGCTAAATGAAAGGATGGATGGATGCTTTCTTAAGAAATATGCCTGGATACACAGTATAAAACGCTCGGTAACTCACATTGTGTTTTCAAGCCTAAGCGTTCGATTTTCTTCTGATTGATATTTCAACACATGCGTGTGAACGATACAATATAGTGTCAGAAAAGTGTTTGATTTCTGTGTAAACCAATGAAACCGCATGCATTGTATTCAAACTTCCCATCTTCGATCTGCAGATCCTTCTTATCGAATGTGAATATTTGAAGTGGGCAACCTGTTGCCGCCAGTCTGGAGCAGCAGTCACAAGCCGTGACTTGAGGCTCTGTATGGGGGAGGAAACATGTCGGCTCGGACAGTGTTGCTTGAACATAGATACACACATAGTAATGATTGGGGGTATCTATAATGCATACCTATTTAGGTATCAGTAGATATCTATTATATGTATTACATGTACTCATTTAGGTATCAATAGATAATTCCGCCTTTTTATTCCAAATATGGGCTTGTATTACATGTACTCAGTTTGACGAGACCACTAGGCTACCCCGACCCCGAATCTTCTTCTTTCTGCATTATAAAAAACAGTAGAGTGAGTCTGGGTTTTACGCCGTTTTCCTTTCCTTTTTGACACGTGGGCAATATTCCAAGCAACATTACATCCGGACAGGATGAGTGTAGATGATTTATTCAAAATCAGTTTCAGCCAATGTAGGCAGACAGGGCTAGAACTATGAAGGCACCTATCCAGTCAGATATATGTTAATGAAGTTTCCTCTGAGTTATGTACCCTTGTGTTGAACGAAAATGTTCAGAAAACAGAAACGCCACACTGCTGGAATATAAATGATAATCGACCGAGGAGCAGTTGTGCAGTCATGTACATTTTATTCTGGTGTTTATATGAGCCGAATCACAACTACAGGTAAATATACACACCATCTTTTTAATGTATAAATGGGCTGTGGGGTAGCCTAGTTGTTGCACGTCTCACCGAAGACCGGGTTCGATTCCCTTCATAGGTGCAATGTGTGAAGCCCATTTCTGGCGTCCCCCGCCGTGATATTGCGGGGATATTGCTAAACGCGACGCAAAGCTTAACCCACTCACTCACTAACTAAATGCATGACACACAAAATACCCAATTAGGAATGGAGCACACATCTGTTAAGACCCTCACATTATTTTACATTTGTCGTTTATCATCACGAACGTGAGTCCACCGAGCCACCTCACCCTGGGACATCTGCAAAATGCACGTGGAAGCATGTGCAGTCATAGTGCTCACCCTCTTGGCCCGAGGGGGGTCCGACGTTGCTGATGATGCGTTTGCAAACCAAGACTGCCGCGTCGATGCGTTTCCAACACAATCGGACTTCAGCCCGGACGCGTACCAAGGGCATTGGTACACGGTGGCAATCAACCGTTACTGGATGGAAATTCCCTTCCTGACAAGCAGGTTCCCTCCCACAGACGTCCAGGCTGTCTACACTCTGGACGACGACGGCAACATCGGCATACAAACAGGTGAGGAAGACTGACTGTCGTGTTCAGAGGCGTGCATGTACCTAGCCTTGCAAAAGCTGTTGTGTATTATATCGTGTGACTCGTGTTAGGGTGTTAATACAGTGGTACTAGCAGTGGTAGTTGAAGCCCTGTAAGTCGTGGTCGCTATAGTAGGAGAATATGATAGTCTTTATAGTAGTTGCAGCTGCGAGAATAGTAGTACTACTAGTAGTAGTAGTAGTAGTGGTGGTACTAGTAGATGTCGTAGTAGTAGTTTTAGTAGCAGTAGTATTGGTAGTGGTAGTAGTTGTAGAAGTCGTAGTATCAGTAGTAGTTTTAGTAGTAGTAGAAGTAGTAGTAGTAGTAGTAGTAGTAGTAGTAGCAGTAGTAGAAGTAGTAGTAGTAGTAGTAGTAGTAGTAGCAGTAGTAGTAGTAGCAGTAGCAGAAGTAGTAGTAGTGGTAGTAGTAGTTGCAGTAGTAGTAGTAGTATAGTAGTAGTAGTAGTAGTAGTAGTAGTTTGCGGACCTCGTCTATGAATGTCTCGCTTGTATCCCACTAAATTCAGGGTAATGCCGCAGGCTGCAGTGTTGTGGTCTCTACATATTCTCCGGAAAGTTCTTGGTCGGTTCGATTACTCAGCTCGTCCTGGTAAAAGTCCCATTCGCTGTCTGGGCTACGTGTAAGAGGGTAAATGATTATCCGAACCCTCTCTGCTGCAATCATCTATTTTAATCTGTTAAACACGGGATTAGTGCTAGTAGTAGTAGTAGTAGTAGTAGTAATAGTAGTAGTAGGTGGAGGAGGCGATATAGTAGTTGTAGTAGTAGTAGGTGGTGGAGGCGGTGTAGTAGTAGTATAGTAGCAGTAGTGAGGTGGGGTGAAATTGGGTTTTACGTCGTGCTTGAGAATATGTCGCTCATATGACGACGTGCATGCATGTGTATATGTCTGTGCGGTTGCTTGTACTAGCCCAGACTTAAGCTGGTTTTATAGTGCTAGCCCACTGAAATACCATGACGCAGTTAAGCATGAATACCCCACTCAGACATATTATACTGACTCCGAGCCGACCAGTCCTTGTTGTACCCATTAATGCCGAGCGCCAGGCAGGGACCAACAAGTACCATATTTTAACGTCTTTTGGTATGACGCGGTCGGGGATCGAACCCGCGACATTCCGCTCTCCGGGCGGACGCTCTAACTACTACACCACGGTGGCGGTGTAGTATAGTAGTAGCGGTAGGAGGAGCAGCAGCAGCAGCACAAGAAGCAGCAGACACAGCCTAGCCCTGATAGTAGAAGTACCAATGACTGAATGTCTTGTGTTTTACTGTTTATTGGACAACAATAGGTTTTTTATCAAATTCGTACCGGAAGAAGCCCGTATCCCTTGAAATGGGTCATATTATTAGCTCATAGTCACAGTCACAGGGGTAATTCCATGAGGAGCTCAAAGGTTTATTTGGACCTCAAACGTTTATTTGGCTCTTAGCGCAGACACCATGTTCTGTTAGGGTGTGGCCCAGTTGGTCTAGAAGTGTAAAGGTTTGTTGATAGTTAAATATCACTGAAAATCTTGATTTGGGCGCAAATTTAATTGGCTCGTTATTTTGGTGGTACCGTTGTGTTTTGGTTATAAATACGGTCGAAAGCAAATTCAAATTTCAAATAGCTTTCACTTCATATCTATAGCACATTGTATGGTTTAGAAAAGGGGGTCACGTACACCCACCCACACCCACACCCTGCCCCAATGCATGATGATTGGTAATTACTGTTGAGTGAGTTTAGTTTTACGCCACTTTTAGCAATACTCCAGCAATATCACGTCGAGGGATACCAGAAATGGGCTTCACACATTGTCCCAATGTGGAAAAAAGAACCCGAGTCTTCAGCGTGACAAGCGAACGCTTTTTATTTTTTTTATAGGCTACCCCACCTCAGGATATATATACATATGGGATTTTTTACAGGCAGTTCGGGTGTCCTCGGATTTGGATGTTCGGGCATAAACGGACTGGCTGTAGCTCCGAACAAGGATTTCCCACAGAAGAACATTGTGACATTTCCTGGGACTCTGTTTGGGTGGTTCGTCGGCGCCAAACCTTACTGGGTTCTCCGCACAGACTACACAGGATTCGCTGTGGTGTATGCGTGTTGGGTAAAGTTGGACGACGGGACGTGCAAACCGGGTAAGGAGTTTGTGTGGACTCTGAACCGGAAACCGGAAGGACACACTCCCGAACAATGGCAGCAGATCAACGCCGTCATTAGAGACGTGTGTATTGACCCGCTGACGATGAAATCAATCGAACAGACTGGAAAATGTAATGTTCAACATAAGAACTTGCCCAAGGACGAAATCTAGTTTTGATAAAAGCAAGGGCCTGCTAGATTGACAGTGATTATTGCTAAGCCATGTGAGTCCAGGGCCCCGTTCCTCAAAGCGATCGTAGCGCTAAGGTGATCGTAACTCCCATACTTTAACATAGACTTACGACTGTCGTAGCGCTACGATCGCTTTGAGGAAAGGGGCCCAGGAACGTCCCTTTCGGAATATTTTATAAGCTATGTCAAAAACATATGAGGTAATGTTATTTGTGGAGACAGGATAATTATTTTCTTTGACTTTTGTGATGGGGAGGGTCTGAGGGGGGACAGCTGACGTCCGGATAAACGAGATATTTTTTATTTTAACATTTTGTCCACTGGCAAGTGTTTAGTAGGAAACACTGTCTAATGTATTGACAGAGGGGGCTGGGGGGTAGCTGTACTCTGTTCTCGACCTAGTACAACGTAACAGAAGATAGATAGATAGACATACATAGATGTATAGATAGATGTTGAGATAGTTGTTTATTTGAGTACGTGAGTGTTTGTGTGTGAGTGTTTTTGTGTGTGTGCGTGCGTGCGTACGTGCGTTCGTGTGTGTGTCACCACTGTACCTGAAAGGTAAAACGTTTCATTGGAATCACTTCACCAACGACGATTATTTCTGTTGACCGTGTGTGCATTTATCATGACAATTCACTGCGAATATACTCCATTTAGTCGACATTTATTTCAGATACATTTTGCATTATTTTGTAGAAACGCGCTTTTGCTGTTGTTTCAAATAAAAACATGCTAGAATAGAGCAGGGCTTGGTTTTTTGTTTGCTTTACTTTCGTTGATCCCGTTCGTCGGCTCTTTCGACAAACAAAGTCGCCTCTTAAGATTAGCATCGGTAGCTGAAGACCAATTCTAACTCAAATCGTCACGGGTTCATACACAGCCAACTATGGTGTAAACAGGGTATTAGCAGGAAACAAGTGTTATTGACATATCATAAATGAATGCACAGTAAAGAAGTGAACTGTTTTGTAGTTGCTGTCCTTTGTGCCAGCAAATGGTATACTGATATTCTATGTATGCATTTATCGGTATATCGTGCCTCACTATATTGTTATTTTATGTACGCTTCATCCCATTTGTTTCGTTTTTTTCATAGGATTGTCTGGTTCAGACGCGATTATTTACAGATCGCCGCTATATGGCTGGAATATTGCTGATTGCGGCGTTATTAAACAACAAACAAACCGTGAGGTTATTAAAGGATATTGCAAGATATTATTCTCTTTGTAATTTAAACGATATTGGAGCTGAATTTCACTTGCTGTTTATTTGCCCTATCTTGGTCCTAGAAAGGAAAAATATAAATCAACTATTACTGTGCACGCGGAGACCCAAACATGCACAAAATGAACCATCTTTTTCACTGTAATAAACTATGAACAATTAGGAAATTAGCAATAGTTTGCAAAAGAATAATGTTTCATTTAATATAAGTAACTCAGAAAAAAGATAAACAATAACGCATGAGTGTAACATTGTTTATTTAACTGATTAAATGCATGTACAAACGTAGTTTACTCTTGCAACCAAGTGATATGTATGCGTCACCATTTTGTGTATCATACATGTATGTAATATAAGTTGTACCTAATGATGTGCTTCATTGGGTATACCAGTTTCAGAGTGTGTATGGCAGATTGACGTATGGGTAACTGTTGACGGATACAGTGAGTGAGTTACGTTTTACGCCGCACTCAGCGATATTCCAGCTATATAGCGACGATCTGTAAACAATCGAGTCTGGACCAGACAATCCAGTGATCAACGGCATGAGCATCGCAATTGGGATACGATTACATATCTCAACCAAGTCAGCGAGCTTGGCCACTCAATCCCGTTACTCGCCTCTTGCGACAAGCATGGGTTACTGAAGATCAATTCTAACCCGGATATTCACGGGTTTAGTAATCAGGACAAAGCCACATGCAGAACCAGCTGGATCAAAGATCAGGGTCCCGTTTCACAAAGCTCTCGTTAGCCTAAGATCTCGTAACACTTTCTCGTAGCATTCGTACTTCCTATACTGTAACATTGACTTACGACAGTCGTAGCGCTACGAGAGCTTGTGAAACGGGGCCCAGATATATATTAATTTGGTACATCGTTTTCTTTTTACCATCACCAATGTTGGACAGAACAAGTAACATATTTATGAACGAAGAAAATGGCGTAGGCGTAAGACATCGCACAAAAAGCAATAACAGCCAATAAAATCAAAATAATTGAAGCATTTTGTAAAAGTCAAATTCATAGTTCAACACTATACGATATTAAATGAATAATGCTGCTAATGTTAAGATCTGGTATCTTTGTAGACTGGTTCCTGGATCTTCCAGTTCGTACCGCTTCTCTGCCTTCCCAATCTGTCGCAGGAACGACCGGGAACCAGTCTACCCAGTTTTCTCCATTGCATCCACCACTTTCTGCAACTTCCGGAATTCCATGTGCCACTGATTCCTTCTTCTGTACCTATCAATCACGTAACTACATGTTTCGTTATACTTTTTATAACTCCACTCCTCGGGGCGAGCGATGTTACAAATTTCTTCCCGTTTTTCTCCACACTGTTCTATGAATGCCCGGTACTCGCAAACTGTCGTCTGGTCCACCGTAGAGGACGCGAGAAAACCTCGAATATTCAGTTCAAGCCTCTGCCACCCGGCCCCTGCCTTGTTGTAGTCCCTCATCTTCCGTTTTAAACTCGGTAGGAGGTATTCTGCCGCCTGTGAATAGGCAACAGCGGCGGCAGAAGCACAGAGCAGTCCCACCATTCCCAGTTTTGTGACCTTTGACCCCAAACTCGTCATGGCCTGGGCGGCGGGGATGACCTTGGAGGCGGGCAAGGTAATGATTCCTGCGGCGATGCTTGAAAAGACGGACACGCGGAACTGGAGGTTGTCATAGTGACTGGACAACTCGTAGTTCATGATTGCCGAGTTCATGCAGCGGAACTCCATTTCTTTCAAGATGCGGATGCACTTCTTTTTAGCGGTCTTGTCATCCTGCTTGTACTGGATTTCCTCAAGGTCGTTGTTATCACTGAAACAGGAATATCACAGTTCCACGTATTCGCTCTATGTGTTTAAGTGAGTGAGTGAGTTTAGTTTTATGCCGCACTCAGCAATAGTCGAGCTATTTGGCGTCGGTGTGTAAATATTCGAGTCTGGACCAGACAATCCAGTGATCAACAACATGGGCATCGATCTACGCAATTGGGATACGATGACATCTGTCAACCAAGTCTGCGAGCCTGACGATCCGATCCCGTTAGTCGCCTCTTACAAGCATGGGAGTGAGTGAGTGAGTTGGGTTTTACGCTGCTTTTAGCAATATTCCAGCAAGATCAAGGCGGGGGACACCAGAAATGAGCTTCACACAATGTACCCATGTGGGGAATCGAACCCGAACCTTCGAACGCTTTAACGACTGTTCTACCTAATTAATCAACAACAAGCATGGGTTACGGAAGATCAATTCTAACCCAGATCTTCACGGGTTTTTAAAGAGGTCGCCTTCCGCCTTATCAATTTCCGCTGGCATGTCCCCCTGTGGGACTTGAGTGTGTGATTATGGGACTGTATTGAGAAGATATCTATTTTCGCATTGATATGATATGATATTTTCGGAATTGAATAGAATTTCTTTGGCTATTCTGTGTATACTGTAGTGAAGCTACCGACGTTTCAGTTTGTTCTCGCGTTTGCATTACTTCTCTTGACGAAATCTATGACAGATAGCGGATCTATCACCCGAGATGAAGCCCTATATCGAAAAGTAGCCTTCCTAAAGCCCTCTTAGATATTTGTCCATTGAGTCTGAAGTCCCATTCGTTGTGACATTCAGCACAAGGTCTTCCAAAGATCAATACAGAGGGTGACACTGCTTAAACAAGTCACACAAACATAAACCCAACCCAACTACTTTCAGAACCTATACCTAAACTTCTAACTATACTATCCACATAAAGAAACTGTGCATTGTCAAAATATTATCCCAGTTGATAAGTACGATAACAATGTCAAAGGTACATATAAACTTTAATGGAGGGATCATGAGACCATAACAAGTGGAAGAATTTCAATTGAAAAGTCAATCACAATGACGTCACGATTCCACAAGCGGGACAGGGGTCAAACGACCACAAGCTCAATAACGGGTATGTCCACCATCGGCATTGAGAACAGCAGTGCATCGACGACGCATAGAGAGCCTATCAAACGTGCAAGGAAGGCTTGTGGGATGTCACGCCAAATTCTCTCAAGTTCTGTTGCAAGGTCAAGGACGTTATCTGGCGGATGAGGAAGACGTATTTGGGACAGCTGAGTTCAGATATACTCTGAAAGACCCGCGAGCCCTATCAAACAACACAATGTGACTGCTGATCACCGGGATCCATATCCATAATTTAAAACTCCAGACATCCCGTCCGTCCGTCTGTCTGGTGGTCAGTCAGTATTCACTGCCTCATTGCAGACAATTCATCATACATACCAGAAAGCAAAGGCAGTGTATCCTGTCAGACTCGCCACGTGCATGGAGAGCCATCAGCGCCTGGAACTCTTGACCAAACACAGTCAATGATATTATCATTCTCTTCCCACAGAGGTTACTTCTAATACGTCCATATTTCCCGGTTCTGGTAAAAATCCCCTAGCGGCAAAAGGTCGCAACACGAATTATCTCCCTTCTTTCTATCCAATCAGAACACGTGTTACATCGACTGAGATCCAACTTGACTAATACAAGCAAACGTGGGGCCACAAATATCCCTCCTCTGCCGGGGACTGATGTTGATGTGACACACAAGACATTTAATGGCTAGCGTGTCCGTTGTCTGTTTGTCAACGAGGGCGATGAAGATCCGCCAATGATCCGCCGTTACATGACTGGGTTCTGTCTAGAAGAAACGTTTGTGCATCGCGCAGGAGAAGACGTCTAGTTTTCCCGAAGCATACGGAAATTGCCGAGGCCTTGCGAATGATCACTTTTGAAACAACGTCGCTGATTGCACAACCAAATCTGATTGCAACCAATCACGAATCCTGAACAGTCGCACCATGAAAGGGCCGTATTAGAACAGAGGTTCGTAGGAAGATATGACAAGTAACCTCTGTGGGAAGAGAATGTGATATTATATACGAAAACACAAACTTATCATTGGAAATAGATGGAACTGTTTTGGATTCCATCTCAAATAAGCATTAATCGAAATGAAAAACGAGACACAATGTGGAAGCTAGCTCAAGACAAGGCGGAGATGTGCTTTTCCCTTCAGCAAAGAGATAGAAAACAAAACCAAAGTCTCCGTGGACATAAATGACAAGCCAAATGGTTACGCCAGTAAGATTGGCAAATGCATATGGCGATGCACAATTCATCGCCATTCCAAATACTGCCATACTCGTACACAAAGGGAAGGTGAAGTAAACATATCACGCCGGTCACAAAAACACTATGACAAGGTATGCCCATACTGGAATCAACCTCAATCCTCTGCACACATGTTGGTTGAATGTCAACCCAGTGAGCCAGCCAGGGCTCAGTTATAATAGTGAGTGAGTATGGTTTTAAGCCGCGTTTAGCAATATTCCAGCAATATCGCGGTGGAGGATACAAGAAACTAAAAATGTAAAGTACCAGCTCCAATTGAATAAAAACAATGTAAGCATTTGCTCATTTTTTATATGAGAGAGTAAGTTTTTACGCCGCTTTTAGTAATATTCCAGAAATCAGCCTAAGTAAACTTAAGCTCAAGATTATTCGTTACACTGCTATGCCGAGTCTAACAAAACCTTGTGGAAGGTCGCGTCAGCTGACCTTTTCAATGGACCAATCAGAACACAGCTTACCAAATCGCGAAAGTTGACATTCGCACATACCTTTTGAACTTTAACCTCGAAAAAGTTTTGTACCCGAACGATTCCGAATGCTATTACGATTGCTTCCGAGTGATGCACATGGAGCGCGCCACAAGAGTGAGTTAACAGTTGCTGAGAATAGCGTTTTGTCAGTATTCAAGGATGTCAGCTTGCGGAAATATTAGCTAATGATAGCCATGTCAACAGAAACCCAAAAGCTTATATTCTGCAGGTCATATATCTGTGTTCAATGCGGGTTTCATTTGTTATGAGATTAGTGTTGGCGACCGGGGAAGAGAAAATCAATTTTGTAAGTCCCGCAAACCCTAAATAGTAGCCGTTGTCTGATTGGTTAAATCCGATCGGCCGTCTCGCGTTTGATTGGATGGTCATAGGTTGACGCGACATTCCACAAGGTTTAGTTATACTCAGCATAGCAGTGTAACGAATAATACTGAGCCTAAGTTTACTTAGACTGACTAAAAATGGGCTCCACACATTGCACCCATGTGATGAATCGAATCCGGGTCTTCGGCGTGACGATCGAACGCTTTATATTATCCACTAGGCTACCCCATCGCCCCTTCTCATTTACGAGTGAGTGAGTATGGTTTTACGCCGTTTTTAGCAATATTCCGGTAATATCACGGCGGGGTGCTCATTTACGAACCGAGGTAGCAACAATATTAAATAATACGAAATATTTATCGATCCGGGGGGAAAATACACTGAGCATACGTCTACTGATAAAATAGGAACTACTGTTTGATCCGTTCTCTGTCGTATAGATCTGTTAAAAACGAGATGCATTAGCGAAGGACAAAAAAATCTGTTTCTAAATGATTCGATTCTGAATTGTTCGCGAAGTATTCGAACGTATAAACAGAGCACAGAGAAATTATATTAGTTTATAAAAAATAGATATGACATTATATCAGTGTGAGTATAGAAATGTTATCAATACAAACGCAGAAATTGTATGAATACTAAAACTCCCAAAAGATATGTGCGCCCCACTGCGAGGCAGGTCAGCAGAAATAAATAGGGCGGAAATCGACCTCTTGAACACAACAACAACAACATCTGCTAGGGAAAAAGCATTACCGGGGCATCCGAGAATACTGACACAGTACACATGTTGTTGGACGAACATCTTGTCTCTGGTAGTTAAATAATTTGCAGAAAAGAAGTTCCAAAATTATATTTACAATGAGCCCAGGGACTTGCCTGAAACTGTAAGAATCTAGACTTGCCACATATTCTAGACTTGCATGTACTGCATATCTTTTTCAGGATCTGTATGAAAGACTTATTTTAACCTCTGATGGGGTCTACTCCCATTTGTGAGAACTCCCAATTGTGAGACTCCCAGTTATGAGACAGTGGAGTAGGTAACTAACACAGAAAACACACCATACTCCCCTTCCTGATAGAATGGATTAACCCTAGCTAATTACTGATTTGCTATGTAACTGAATCTTTTGGAGGTAACTTAATGAAACTTTATAAGATAAATTGATTAACATATTCCGGTAAATGTCCTTAAAAAATACACTTTTTGTGTAGGTAACTTCATGATGTTGCTCTTGTCGATATCAGCGTGAAAACGCCCTACACCATTTTCTCACTTGAAAAGAATTAATATCAATGTATTTTACACTACCCGTTATAACCTGGATACCATTTTGAACGGAAACAAGAATTTACATCTTGTGTAAACCAGCAGAAAATAGTTGAATCCGTCCACGATTACATCATCAAGACACAAATTTTCTCAGGAAAATGCTTAAATTAACTCAACAACCTTGAATCACATCCTCCATTTCATTTTATGTTGCATGGGAACTATGCCTCCTGTGGGTACTCTTCAACAACTGGGCTGATCCAGCTTTAATTGTGGGGATGGGGAAGCACCACCTGTGTGCACTGAACCATTAATTAATGTGTCTCACAACTGGGAGTTCTCACAAATGGGAGGACACCTCTGATGGATACAGACAAGCCAAAGGGAATGTACATAAACATGTGTCACCAATGTCTTAATGTAGGGCGTCGGAGTAGCCTATTGGTTAAAGCGTTCGCTCGTCACGCCGAAGACCCGGCATCGATTCCCCACATGGGTACAATGTGTGAAGCCGATTTCTGGTGTCCCCCGCCGTGATATTGCTGGAATATTGCTAAAACCAAAAACCAATAGCATGCACTGGTCACGCACTGTGACCCCACTGCTTTACAATACATGTTCATGTGTAAACAGTACCTTTAAACTGAATAGAATATTTTGCAAAATCTAGTTTAGAACAGTTGACTGAAGAAAGTGGCTACATTTACACTAGTGAGTCTAAACATTTGATGGGTAGTGTATTATGCAGAAAAGATTGTCAGCACGCATTTTGTCAAACCATATTCATTCATTCACACACTGTCTGAATATAAGGTCGCGGTTTGTATGCACATGCAGTTCCATGAATAGTCTGTCTCACAGTCCCTGAACCACATTAATTTCCCTACTGCCAAGCCCTCTCTGCAGTGCTAAAGCCCTAAATAAAGCAAGTCTAGATTTCCTCAGGTTCAGGATCTCTGGTCTCCCTGGGGCTCCTTTTCAATTTAAATGGGCTTGTTTGTTACTATCAAAATTATATATATTCAGAGACTAAGCCTTAGTCTAGTCCATGAACAGCAAGCCATGACGTGGGGTTTTTTTTTCGTTTTCCAAATGTGTAACATAAACTACCGGGCAAAACAAAGTACACATTGAAAACTGGATTTCACCTACCAATTACAAACACTACTTCGTTGAAACAGTCGATGAAACACCGCAAACTCAGGTCAATGATACGCTGATGCCGAATAAATACAAATGTTCATTGAACAGCTATGTTCTTGTTTGTTTCCACTTTCAAAAGTGGACCTGCGAAGATCCGGGTAAGGATTGGTCTTCAGTCACCCATGCTTGTCGTATAAGAAGCGACTAACGGGATCGGGTGGTCAGACTCGCTGACTTGGTTGAGACATGTCATCGTATCCCAATTGCGTAGATCAAAGACGTATATACGTCTTTGCGTAGATCGATGCTCATAATGTTGATCACTGGAGTGTCTGGCTCAGCCTCGATTATTTACAGACCGCTGGAATATTGCTGGAATATTGCTGGAATATTGCTGAGTGGGTTGTTAAACAACAAACAATCAAGCAATCAAACGTGGGTGGGTTGTTTGACGTGACTCATGATAAAACAGAACACGAGTACAGATAACATACTTTTCTTATCAGTCGAATGCGTAACGTCAAGAGATTCAAATAAGGGTGTACATCCGTCTTGGTATAATAAAAGAAATATCTACCGGACTGTTTTGTCAAAGCTAAAACACTGAAATGTCATAGGTACCTGTTGTATCACAGGGGATACATATTACCGTATCACCCCAATCGCCCTTATAATGTTCGCGTCTTGGTACAGACAGTCCGGTTATTTACAAACGGCGAGTTAGGCCAGTGATGCGGTAGCTGATGTCGTTGTAACTGTTGTCGTATCGACGGTGGTGTTTACCTTACCTGTTTGACATGCTGGTAGCGTCCCTTGTACACAGGAATTCTGTAATTCAGGTTTCCGAGATGCCCCGACCTACAACAGCGGGCCTGTGGTGTACTGGCTGTGTAGATTCAATGATTTACAACCCTTATGAAGTGCTTCCTCGTTTTCAATTCGAGAGATATGGAATACTGTTAGGGACATTCTCGGGCTTAGCGAAAAGGTTGATGATATCAAGACATATATCTACGTATATCTTACTTCCTCGCACCTTTTGACATAGTGTTTAGCTTGTTTCCAAACGTATGGAGCTCGACAGTCTTCCACAGGTCGCGTTGTCGCGTAGTCGCGTAGGCGAATATGCAGCTTGCAGTGCATGTCGTGTTGACAAATGTATCTTATCCTCAGACAAGGAGTGGCATACAAAAGAAGCTGTATAACGAGGTGATGTGACTAGGTTTGCAAGGACACTACGTAGACCGTTCTGAATCATTGTTTGGAAACAAAATCCAACAACCCTGAGCTTACTCGGTTCTTCTTGGCTTTTTCCGCAAGAGAAGTTTCTGCTCCAGCGCCCATATAGTAGGTGTACTATAATTACATGACATGACATTCCTCTTCTGAAATAAGAGTAGACGTGTCCAATGCAAGTCTTTTGGTGTTCTTTACATACTGTTTTGCGTCAGCATGAATATATATTACTACAAGTGAGGTGCACGGCAATGTAGCCTGATACAACAAAGTTACCGGTCTCCGGTTAACTTCGATTACAGCACGTGGAGGATAAATATGCAAATGTACCTAGTTTTTCATGTGTCAGGATATTATATCAGGGAAACATTTTAATCACATTTTTTCTTGTGAGAGTGGGCACACTACAAAAAGAAACAGATTAAAACACGTCTTCACCTTAAAGTCTGACATAAGAGCGCGGTGGGTTACCCTCATGGTTTAAGCGTTCGTTCGTCACGGCGAAGGCCCAGGTTCGATTCGACAAAGGTACAATGGAGTGCCCCGCCGTGATATTGCTGCAATATTGCTTAAAGTGGCGTAAACCTGAATTCATTCACTCACTCGCTCGCTCACATGAGACCATTGCAAGCAGTCTCTGACAATAGGAATATAATCCTCAGAAAAGGATCTTTTAATATACTACTAAGCCGCCTTTCCCGTCAGGTGAGACCACATGAGTTGACCGGATACAGTATATTGATTTTGTTCCAGCAGGAATATTGTCTGTCCATTAACCTGAATGGTTCTTGTAAGTCTAGACTTGCACAAGTCTCTAAGGTAATAATTTCAATGAAAATTTCTTTAAAAAAATATAGATTACATCTGCAGACTGTCATCCTTGTGCTGTCCGCTTATCAAGATTTGCCTCCTTAAAGGCTGGAATTACTGTTCATCCATGGCCTTAGCATTCAGTGCAGCCTTGGAGGATGGATATTGTAAGTACTGCGTTCCAATGTGTGGTGTGTGTCTATGTGTACCACAACTGTAAACAGTCAGTGATTTACACATACAGACACAGGAAGACAGGTAGGCAGGCAGACACGCACGCACGCACGCGCACGCACATATAACCTGACTACGACCTGACAAAGCCCAAGCAACAGCCGGACAGGAGACCGGAAAACAACACACCCATATCAACATACAAACATTTATAAAACTATGCTTCTAAAAAACACAAAAGGAGAGCAGATAGTTTGTACTTTGTGTTTTAGATAACTAAACTAATGCATTTCACATTAGGTCTTTGAATGGCATTAAGAAGGAAGTAAGGATATACGCCGAAACGTTGGTCATAGGTGGATCCAGATTGGGGGAAGGGGTGCAACCCAATCCTCTCTTCCCCCTCCCCCTCCCTTGTCCTGGAAGGTTTTAGATGTCCACTGGAACTCGCGCGAAACGGGTGAAAAAAACCACTATGCACCCCATCTCCCTTTCTCAAAACGCTGTATCCACCCCTGTTCCCCATAATAATCCGCCGGGGGGCGCCAGTGGTTAAAGCGTCACGCAGAAGACCCGGGTATTGGGTACAATGGTTGGGTGTCCCCGCCGCGATGTTGGGGAATATTGCTAAAAGCGGCGTAAAACCAAACTCAGTCAGTAATAATCCGCCATTTAGCTAAAGTATTGCTGGGTGCGGCGCAGAGCAACAAATCCTCATAATAAATAAGTTGGCATCCACTGTCTTCCTTATATTGATATAAACGTTAACTGTTTAGCTCCACTCATTCGGATGTTTCGCCTCGTGCGTGGTTTGCCCAATCAACACATCAACTGTACTACACCCAGTGTGGCAGGGTTTTGTATCAATCTTCAGCAGGTAGATTTGTAAGTCAACAGACAGTAGGCAATTTCATCATAACTCATATCTCAAAAAGAACATTAACGGACAACACCATTATGGCATGGAAACTCAAATCACTTTTGTACCACTTTGAACGATGTGATTTATGGCCTTTATATACAAAAGAAACCCTTCTTCTCCATGAGGGCATAATTTTTTATGTGTTTCGCGTAGCCACCAAATTCTGAACATCGGTCGGTCGAGAGAAAAACAAAACAAAACAAAAAACACAATAAAGACATTATCTGAATAATGTTCTTGATTCACATCTGTTGTAATTCTTATTACAATTTATCGCGTTCTTTCGACTTGTGGCTGCTACTGATTAAGAGATAACCATTTTATATGACGAGGCGGTACGGTTTTTTTGTTTTAGATTTTTTTTTTCTTTGTGTGTGGGGGGGTGGGGGTAGGGATGGGGCGTCATTAAAATTAGAAGGGTGGGTCAGGCGATGAGAAACACAGGAAATAAAAAAATGCTGTCCTTAAGGCAATTTCAGTGCCGCATCATATGCTACTCAAAATAAATAGAGAACACCCGATATTTGCAGCAGACTTATCCTACTCAGGACAAGTGAAGAACATCCGATATTTCCAGACGGTACATTGCAATACCTAGGAGCGATGTCTATTAAACATTGCCTTCTGAAAGAATCGTTTGTTCCTTAACTTCTTCTGAGTACTATATGTGTTCAGATATAACCTGGGGGCGGTGGGGTAGCCTAGTGGTTAAAGCGTTGGCTCGTCACGCTGAAGACCCGGGGTTCGATTCCCAACATGGCTATAATGTGCATGTGAAGCCCATTTCTGGTGTCCCCCGTCGTGATATTGCTGGAATATTGCTAAAAGCGGCGTAAAACTAAACTCAGTCAGTCAGTCAGTCAGATATAGCCTGATTTATTTGGAAATTATTGTCACGACTCTTCACGCGTTGGCGTGATGGTCATATTAAATTTCCAATTTCGCTTAAATCTGTGGATATTCTTAAATCATGCAAATGGACTTGTGAGAAACTTTCTACATTTCTTGAATGAAATTGGAAATGTCACTGGAAACAGAGGAGAAGCACTTTCCACCCCCTATCTCCATACCACATGTTAATGTTCCGCCTCTGAATCATAACACGTGATTTATTATGCTTGTTTTATGCATTATGACACACATGGAGCACGTGACACATACCGCTCCAAGATTGACTGATTGATTGTTGTTGTTTTACACCGCACTCAGCAATATTCCAGCTATATGGCTGTCGATCTGTAAATAATCGAGTCGGGACCAGACAATCCAGTGATAAACAGAATGAGCATCGATCTACGCAACTGGGATACGATGACATGTGCGACCAAGTCGCCTTTTAGGCTTTTACGACAAGCATGAGTTACTGAAGACCAATTCTAACCCAGATCTTCGCGAGTCACCAATCCAAGAAGGGGTTATGCCTTTTATACGCTAGAAACGATCAGTCTCTTCTTTGAAGGTAAAGCGATGTCCCCGCTCGACCACCATAGTTTACACAACAGCAATTCAACCTTTGATTTAGCAGATTAGAATATAGCTCCCTTACATACTCGCTGTACCCCGAAATTACAACGACACAATGAAGTGTTGCCACTGCTCACTGCGCACGAACCTTCATTTGATATTAACTTAACTTGTTGTTCAGACTTAATGTTCCTTAAATCATTCACTTATTTCTTCTTCTTCAGTTCCAAAGGGGCGTTGTTCGATTTATGTGAGCGACTAGATTTAGTTACATGTCTTGTGGTTGCATACAGATGGTTGCATAGGCTGGTTGGCTGGTTGGCTGGTTTGTTGTTTAACGCCGCACTCAGTTATATTCCAACTTTATGGTGCAGGTCTGTAAATAATCGAGTCTGGACCAGTCAATCCAGTGATCAACAGCATGAGCATCGATCTGCGCAATTGGGAACCGATGACATGTGTCAACCAAGTCAGCGAGCCTGACCACCCGATCCCGTCAGTCGCCTCTTACGACAAGCATGGGTTACTGAAGATCAATATTCTAACCCGGATCTTCACAGTCCAGACACATAATGAACTGTCCGCAAACGACGGTAGCCGTTGTTGAATGGTTTGCATTGACAACCTTCACTTGATGAAGGATTAGCTCTGAAACGCCGTATAAAGAATAAAGAAGTTGTTATCCACAAAGAAAGAAGTTGTTGTGTATTCGTTATTCACATTTTATATTTTTGCTCTTCCAAACCAACCCCACGTCCAAATAACTTCCTTCTTATCCCAATATGATGATACATTTAGCGAGTCTAAACAGCCATGCTAAAAACAAATGTTTCTGATTTTGTTTTTAAACACTAAACATGTAATTGTAAAAAGGGAAACAATACAAAAACCTAAACATACATCGACATATGCTCATGGAAACAAATAAGGGAACACATGAAAGTACAAGTGTTCCTTTATTCTTTTCCAGGTTTCTTCAGAGAATTACATTGCACTGTGGGGCGGTGGGGTAGCCTAGTGGTTAAAGCGTTGGCTCGTCACGCCAAAGACCGGGCTCGAATCCCCACACGGGTACAATGTGTGAAGCCCATGTCTGGTGTCCCCCGCCGTGATGTTGCTGGAATATTGCTAACAGCGGAGTAAAACCAAACTCAGTCAGTCAGTATATTGCACTGTGAGTGAAATTTTGGAAATAAATAAAGGAACACTTGTACTTTCATGTGTACAGTACAATGTCAGATTTATTGCATACACTGGTCTTTTGAGAACCATCAGGGAATCTTTAACAAAACATTGTACTGAACCACAAAAGAAATGTCGCACTGATATGGGTTTCTTAAAGTACACACTTTAATTAACTCTAATTAACAATCCTACCATTAAGATACCCCAAAGTCAGTATCGTGTGTGGCCTCTATGGGCATCGATGAAATCGTTGCATCGTCTGTACATGGAATGAATTAACCGGTCGATGAAGGCCATAGGCTATTGGGTCTATACTCTGCGAAATGCCTGATCGAGTCCAGCCGCAGCTGTCGGCCTTGGTTGGAGGCCATTCAGTCTTCTCTGAATCTCGTCCCAAAGGTGTTCTAATCGACTTAAATTCGGACTGAGTGCAGGCTATTGTATTGTTTGGATGCCATGTTGTCTTAAGAAGTCCAGTGTTGCTCTGGCAGTGTGGGCACGACCGTTGTCTTGCTGGAAGATGTGATTTATGTAACGTCCAAAATGTGCTACAACGTGGGGTCTTATGATTTAATCAATATAGCGAACAGCTGTCATGTCATTTCCTCATTCTGGACCAAGCTTCTGGAACACCACGGTGTCAACTAACTGTTCAGACCGATTGCACCCCACACTATGATGCTTGGACCACCCCACGAGTCTCTTTCCACAATACACTCATTGGAAAACATTTCACCACGCCCTCGCCATACTCTCACTCTGCCATCGACTCTCGAAACACAATATCGGCTTTCATGAGATAACAGCACAGTTCTCCATTGTGGACAACCTCAATTTCGATGCTGAGTTGCTCATTTTTGTCTGTTTTGGCGGTGATGAGCGGTGAGGACAGGACTACGATATGATCTGTGACAGCAGAGGTTTCTTCCGCGCAAACGTCGACGCACTGTATCGGCACTGATGGGTCTGTTTTGAGTCAGAAATGGTCTGGCGTGCTGTTTCCGTCGCTCTGGAGAAACGATCCTGCAGATGGTTGCGCACAGCCTGTCATTCTTGACGTTGTGATGTAACTGAAGGTCGCCCACTGCGTTGACGGTCTTACATGCTCTTAGTGACCTGATACCACTCCTGCTGTCCTAACATGAACATTAAAATGACTGGCTACCCTCCGTGCAGTCTGGACAACTTGCAATCGTCCCACGACTTGGTTCCTCTGATCTCTCGTAAGACGTGGCATGGTGGTTGTGTCAAAACAAAAATGATTTCTGGCGAGCTTGGGACTCGCTTTCATTGGTAGGGTTGTCACGACATGCACGTGCATTTTCATTTTCACGAATGTCATACGGAACCTTTTACCATGTCTGCCTTTTTCGGTGCGTTTGGTCGATACGCGTTTTCATCAGAAAACAAACTGATGTTGGTAATAACTGTAAATTTGGATTGAAACACATGTAAAGAAAACGGTACAAACATAATAAAAACACCACCTTGCCATAACAAAATTTTGCATTTAGTTTTGCAAAGCGACGTTTCTTTTGTGGTCCAGTATATATATATATGTAAAAAAATGTTTAAAACTTATGTTTCTCTCTCAACTGATTATTTTTACATAAGTATGCATCATGATCAAATTTACATGAAGATGTAAATAGTTTATGACTGGATGATAACATACTTATTATTTTTGTCGGATTTGATTTTAGCCACGGACAGAGAAAAGTCTCACTACCATAACAACCTAGAATCTAGAAACGTGAAATTGAAACTTGTCGTGAGCTCAGGCCCTGTTTTTTTCTGTGGATCTACACTGTTAAATGTTGTTAGAAAGTTCAACTGGCAGGATTTCATTTTCTTTCAATAAGTTATAGGCACTTGAGAAGTAATTACCAAATTACCACCAGATAATATCAGCCATCAAATTAATTTTTCGTTTCGCTTCGGTTTGAACTTTCTAAATGAGTGCTCATTCCACAAAATTATAAATGAATGATAGACTGGTATATCTGTCCATCATCCATTTTTAACCATCAAATGTATATTTTCCTCAAATAATTATGGAGAAGCTTGACTGTCTTATCGCTTTTATCTTATGAAATAGAATTTTAAAATAAAATCCTTAAGGTTCAATAAAACGTAATAACTGCTCCCATATATTTACTTCCGGTTCAAGTTTGATCGCGTTATCCAAATTAAAGGGAAAACTTTTTAAAATGCGTTGAATCAACGCAACTTTTTTTCAAAGAGACGTTCGTCATCTATTGTAAGTAAGTTGTTTTCATTATCTTAAAAAGACAACTTCATGTGTATCCAACACAGCCGATTAGAAGTTGTCACGACAGCGAAGTGGCAGTGAATCAACAGGCTGGGCTGGTGAAGTTGTGTTGTCAATATTGTCAATAAACACAACACTGCTAAGCTAGGTCCGTATTTAACATTGTTATCGTATCACAGTTAAATCCAATTTTTGGTGAGACCTTTTGCTTCGAAATAACCCATTATGTTGACACCTCAACATTCACGTGAAAACAGACAGCTTGAAATACAGATCGATGCAACGATGGGATTGGGTGTCCCGCTGTAAAACATGACAAACTCATTGAACTGTATGAGTTTTTAATATTGACGAAAATATTTTGGTGTTCTATCGGTTAAAATAGCTTTCAATTACTTGGTCGTTCAGAGCTTTTGATTAATGATAATAATAATCATAATAATAATGGCCATTTATATAGTGCCTGCTTCCCCACACCTGTGCATGCTCGTCAAAGCACTAACAGTAACACATTGTTACACTGGAAAACCAAAGCTGCGTGTTAGGAGCTAGAAGGTTATAGTCACATGACTTATCCCACCGGGCACCCATTTTTCTGCTGGGTGAACAGAGGCAATTTTTAACAAACTGACTTGCTTAAGATGAGACCACATGTATCTCATGCACTTTGTTGTGGGGCAGGACTGAAGTCCAAGAAGCTCTCAGGAGTCAAACTGCTAAACACAATCAGCAATCAAAGGACTCTCCTCGCCAAATGTTGCTTATCTTCAACAGATTTGTGACCTGATTATTCTTTGGTTATTTCAATTAACTAGAATTTGAACACCCCTCAATGAGCAAGGAAGCATTCCAATTTGCAGACATAGCAAGTTAGAAACAGGCCTTTCAACATGTTCAAACAATATATCATGCTCAGCTGCTGTGTCAGGGTTTATGATAACCAACAAAATAAGACTGAGTAATGATTACTTTTATCATGTTAACAATATTAACAAGTGTTCAAAATTTATCATCATAAATGTAAAATGGACGTTGGCATAAGCATTATGTTAAAAGCTGAAATTTTGGAGGTCCCCCGAATTCAGTTACTTCAGGAGTAAATCAAAAGGACTTCACGACTCAAATAGTGTTCACTTTTCACATTATTAACTACTTGGATACAATGTCTCAAATTGGGACTTCTGACTCACATTCGTGCTTAGTTTTGACGCTTGGCAAAAAATATCTCGAATTCAGACATATTATTTTCATAAATACAATGTCTAGATATTCCTGTCATGACATCATGCAGGAACAATATAGTCCCCATTTACTCTGATATTATCAACCTCCTCACAACCCAAATGTTTGAGGTTATATGTATGGCCCCTGCAGTCAAATACACTGGAGAAGCAAAGATGTACTGTACTTTACTGTACTGTACTGTACTGTACTACAAAACAATAAACAGAAAAGGCAACATTGATTGAGGATACCATGTACCCAGACATTATTTTCTCTGTGCTGCTCTTTTCACAGACTTAAGATCATTGCCCAAGCTGGACATTTATGTTGTAATCTCTAGTTTTTCTTTTCGCCAGATGGCAAAATGCACAAGCTTTTTGCTCAAGTCCTTAACCAGAAGGATTTGTCAAAAGCAGGGGAGCTCTTCTCCTTGGAGGATAAGGACATAGAAGCAGACCTCTCTGATATTATCGACCGCATACATGATATCGCTGATACTACCGACTATGACAGTAACGACAATGATCAGAGTGTGGTGGAGATCTGCATCACCAGAATCACTACAGCCATCAGGTAAGCCAGTATAACCATCGAATATTACTAAATTATTAGCATGATTACACAGGTCTGCAATACATTATTTGAACACTTTCATTTTTTATGTGATATGTTACCATGGTTACATGAAAAATTAAATGGTCTGAAAGCATATGAATAAAAACTGAAACTGTTCAACAACCAGCTTATGCAAATTGTTTTGTGTTTTCATGGCTACTGTCACCTAAACATGCTAATGCTAATGTGATGACACAATGGTGATGTAGCTGTTTTCAAAATTTCATTTGATCATGGTGTTTTACAAAGCCTAAGTCAATCACTTAACTGTTTGTTTCTCCTATTAAAACAGAGAGACGTCTAGCATAGAGAAGCATGTCAAGTCCCTGGTGCGTCTCCTGGAGATGTGTCATACACACAACCTCATCCCAGCCAAGAAGGAAGAAGACCCTCCCCATGTCAAGATAGCCTCCGATGTCATGAGTTGTCTCTTCATGGTAGGAGTAGTTCTGTGCTATGGTGGAAGTTAGGCATGAAGGTCAGGGTGACCTGTGGTAAACTGAAAGATGTAGGGGATCTCGCTGGGGGCAAATTTGTGATGTATTCAGATAACCCCAAATGTAAAATTGAGTCCAATAAGTTCTGACAACAAACAGAAAAAATTACAATTGAGTTTAATTTGTTCTGATAACTACCCCAAATATACAACTCAGTCTGATAGGTTCTGATAACTACCCCATATATACAACTCAGTCTGATAGATTCTGATAACTACCCCAAATATACAACTCAGTCTGATAGATTCTGATAACTACCCCAAATATACAACTCAGTCTGATAGGTTCTGATAACTACCCCAAATATACAACTCAGTCTGATAGATTCTGATAACTACCCCAAATATACAACTCAGTCTGATAGGTTCTGATAACTACCCCAAATATACAACTCAGTCTGATAGGTTCTGATAACTACCCCAAATATACAACTCAGTCTGATAGGTTCTGATAACTACCCCAAATATACAACTCAGTCTGATAGATTCTGATAACTACCCCAAATATACAACTCAGTCTGATAGGTTCTGATAACTACCCCAAATATACAACTCAGTCTGATAGATTCTGATAACTACCCCAAATATACAACTCAGTCTGATAGGTTCTGATAACTACCCCAAATATGCAACTCAGTCTGATAGATTCTGATAACTTCCCCAAATATACAACTCAGTCTGATAGGTTCTGATAACTACCCCAAATATACAACTCAGTCTGATAGATTCTGATAACTACCCCAAATATACAACTCAGTCTGATAGGTTCTGATAACTACCCCAAATATACAACTCAGTCTGATAGGTTCTGATAACTACCCCAAATATACAACTCAGTCTGATAGGTTCTGATAACAACCCAAATATACAACTCAGTCGGATAGGTTCTGATAACTACCTCAAATATACAACTCAGTCGGATAGGTTCTGATAACTACCCCAAATATACAACTCAGTCGGATAGGTTCTGATAACTACCCCAAATATACAACTCAGTCGGATAGGTTCTGATAACAACCCAAATATACAACTCAGTCGGATAGGTTCTGATAACTACCCCAAATATACAACTCAGTCTGATAGGTTCTGATAACAACCCAAATATACAACTCAGTCTGATAGGTTCTGATAACTACCCCAAATATACAACTCAGTCTGATAGGTTCTGATAACTACCCCAGATATACAACTCAGTCTGATAGGTTCTGATAACTACCCCAAATATACAACTCAGTCTGATAGGTTCTGATACCAACCCAAATGGAGACTGATATCCTCTCATAACCCGGATTTGGACATGGTGACCAGGGGTGGAAATAACCCATTGCCCGACGTCCGAGTCCAGTGCATTTTTCTGTCGGGCAAGCAAATTTGTATATCACACTGTACCAGTGTCCAGTTGACTTTCCAATGTTAATTATGTTATATAACAAGTTTTATGGATAACAACTTCTTTATTTTGGTGAGTGCGACGTTTCGATACAGATTCTTGTACCGTTGTCAAGCAAGAGTGATACATGAAGTGTAGGAGCTGCATATATATACTGTATATAACAATGAAACAACATAATAGACAAAGGAAACAACATAATTGCCATGATTGGCTAAGCAGTAAGCTGATGAAGCCAGTAAGTACATAAAGGATAGTGAATGGAAGCCAGAGATGTAGTTACAATGAGATGTTTATACAATGGATGCGATGTTTATACAATAGACTGGGCTTGGTGGAGGAGTGGATCATAAGCAGATGGAATGAAGTATCCTTGGTCACGGTTGATGGTAGGCTTGTGGCGTTTGATGTGAATGGCTTCTGTGAGCTTGCGTTTAGTGAAGTCCGTTTGGTTGTTGGCGAGAATGGTGATGTCGGACCACTCTATTTGATGATTGGGGTTGGCTTTGATGTGGTCAGAGATAGCTGATTTGGTGTCGGAATTAGCAACAGAGGTGCGATGTTCTCTCTCCATCGATTTGTGACCACTTTCCAACTCTTACCATTGATGTCTGTTTCAGCACTACAGCAAGGAGAGTGTGATGATTCTAGCTATCCCAGCTGTCGTCCAGTTCCTCGACTGTGAGAATAAAGACCTCTCACGGAATGTGTCCAGCTATCTCTCCCTTGCCACAATCGACAATGCTGACCTCTTGGCCAAACACATGGCTCTCATCGTTGCCAGTGTTCTGCAGGGTAGGTAAATGAAGTGTCTTACTGAGTAGCCATAGTGTCATACTTGATAGCTGCACTGTCGAGTGGGGTATGTGTAGTGTCCGGTGGTGAGGTAGCTGTAGTGTCGTTGGTGGTGTTCTGCAGGGTAGGTAGCTGCAGTGTCTTACTGAGTAGCCATAGTGTCATACTTGATAGCTTCACTGTTGAGTGGGGTATGTGTAGTGTCCGGTGGTGAGGTAGCTGCAGTGTCTTACTGAGTAGCCATAGTGTCATACTTGATAGCTGCAGTGTCCAGTGAGGTGTCCTCAGGGGTAGGTAGCTGTAGTGTCATGAATGATAGCTGCAGTGTCCAGTTGAGTGCAGTGTCCAGTGGAGTGTCCTGATGGATAGGTAGCTGAAGTGTCCAGTTGATAGCTGCAGTGTCCAGTGGGGTGTCCTGAGGGGTAGGTAGCTGTAGTGTCCTGCATAATAGTGTGCAGTGGGGTGTCCAGTCTTGACTGATGGATAGGTAGCTGTAGTGTCAAAGCTTGATATCTGCAGTGTCCAGTGGGGTGTCCTGAGGGGTAGGTAGCTGTAGTGTCAGCATGATAGCTGCAGTGTGCAGTAGTGTGTCCTGAGGGGTAGGTAGCTGTAGTGTCATGCTTGGTAGCTGCAGTGTCCAGTGGGGTGTCCTGAGGGGTAGGTTAGCTGTAGTGTAAAGCTTGATATCTGCAGTGTCCAGTGGGGTGTCCTGAGGGGTAGGTAGCTGTAGTGTTGTGCTTGATAGCTGCAGTGTCCAGTGGGGTGTCCTGAGGGGTAGTCAGCTGTAGTGTCCTGCTTGATAGCTGCAGTGTCCAGTGGGGTGTCCTGAGGGGTAGGTAGCTGTAGTGTCCTGCTTGATAGCTGCAGTGTCCAGTGGGGTGTCCTGAGGGGTAGGTAGCTGTAGTGTCCTGCTTGATAGCTGCAGTGTCCAGTGGGGTGTCCTGAGGGTAGGTAGCTGTAGTGTCCTGCTTGATAGCTGCAGTGTCCAGTGGGGTGTCCTGAGGGGTAGGTAGCTGTAGTGTCAGCTTGATAGCTGCAGTGTCCAGTGGGGTGTCCTGAGGGGTAGGTAGCTGTAGTGTCCTGCTTGATAGCTGCAGTGTCCAGTGGGGTGTCCTGAGGGGTAGGTAGCTGTAGTGTCATGCTTGATAGCTGCAGTGTCCAGTGGGGTGTCCTGAGGGGTAGGTAGCTGTAGTGTGAGCATGATAGCTGCAGTGTCCAGTGGGGTAGGAAGGCTAGACTGCAAGTGTCCAAGTGGGGGTGCCGGAGTCAGCTGAAGTGTCCTGCATAACCCAGTGAGGGGCTGTCCCTGAGTGGCAAGGAACGGTATCCAGTCCTGAGGGGTAGAAGGAGCTGTAATGTTTCCATGGAACCCTGAGGGTGGAAAAGGTAGCTGAGTGTCCTGCTTGAACCCTGTGAGGTGTGCAGTGCTGTGTCCTGAGGGGTAGAGTAGCCTGTCATGTGGTAGGTAGTGTGCAGTGGTGGAAACGAAGTGCGTGGCTGAAGGAAACCCAGTGCCCAGTGGAACGGAAGGAGTGCAGAACTGTAGTGTAGGTGCTTGATAGGAGTGTCCTGGAGTGGCCTCAGGAAGAAGCCTTCCAGTGTCATGCAGGAAGGCTGTAGTATCCAAATGGAGGACCCATCCAGGCCCCATGTACAGTGGCCCTGGTGGCCCACTGGGGTGTCCTCAGGGGCAACCCAACTGCAAGTGTCACCCAGTGGAGGGGTAGGAAGTGTCCCCAGTGACCAGTGGGGTGTCCTGAAGGTAGGAGCAGGCCAAGTGCATGACACTGTAGTGTCCAGTGGGACGACCCAGGAAGTGTCCCCATTGTGTCAGTGGGGTGTCTTGAGGGTGGAAGTAACCCAGTAATGGCCCCTGAGGGGTAGAAAGTGTCCCAGTGTCCAGTGGGGTGTCCTGGTAGGTAAGGCCAGTGAACCCCAGTCTTGGTGTCCTGAGGGGTAGGTAACGGATGGCTGTAGTGCCCAGTGAGAGATTGTCCGGTAGCTGTAGTGTCTTTCTTGATGACTATAGTGGCCCCGAGAGGCAGGTAGCTGTAGTGTCATGCTTGATAACTGTAATTGTCAGTGAGGTGTCCAGTGGCCAGGTAACAACCGATGGCTGTGAGGTGTCCACGGAGGATAGTGGCAGTGGGTGTCCTGAGGGTAGGAAATAGCTGTAGGTCCAGTGGGGTGTCTTGAGGGGGTGTAGCTGTAGTGTCCCCTGATAGCTGCAGTGTCCAGGTCCTAGGGGTAACCCAGCTGCAGTGTCAGGAAACCAGTGGTTAAAACATTAGTTGATCCCACCCTGTTTTAGATTCCCCATGGGTACAATGGGTGAAGCCCATGCCAGTGCACCATGGTGCTGGAATATTGGTGACGTGAAGCCAACGCTTTAACCATTAGGCTACCCCACCGCCCCTCACGTTGTGGAATATTTCCTGGGTTTATGCTCTGTGAACAACTAAACAGCTAGTAAATACTCCTATCCTAACCAATTATTGTTGACCCCAGTGGTAGATATTGAAATATTTCATTGGAATATGAAGTAGGAACTCTGTATATGATGACTCATGTGCTGAATTTTGAGGACCAAATAAAGCAGTCTGTAGAAATGATTGTACTCTTCAGTGTCTATAATATGCTTTCTCTTTTATTCTTAGCTTTTAGAGGAACATGTTCTCAAATTCTGTGAGCTGTTCCCAAGCAACATGTTGGGAGCTGTGTTGATGATCATGTTTGTTGACATGGCAACTGACAACCCGAATACATTTGTTGACCATCGTGCAAAGCTGGAGGATGTCGCAGATCAGCAGCCGATACTGGTGCCACAGGTTGCCCAGATCATGGGCGCCCTCGGCACTGTCAGTCAGGTCAGTTGTGGGGAATATGAAGGAATAGACAATTCTGGTGCCACAGATGACCCAGATCATGGGCGCAATCTGCACCTTCAGTAAGGTCAGTTGTGGGGAATATGAAGGAATAGACAATTCTGGTGCCACAGATGACCCAGATCATGGGTGCCCTCAGCACCGTTAGTCAGGTCAATCTGGGGAATATGAAGGAATAGACAATATTGGTGCCACGGATGACCCAGATCATGGGCGCCATCTGCACCTTCAGTTAGGTCAGTTGTGGGGAATATCAAGCAGTAGAAGATACTGGTGCCACAGGTTGCCCAGATCCTGGGTGCCCTCGGCACCGTCAGTCGGGTCAGTAGTGGAATGTATCCAGCAATAGATAATACTGGTGCCACAGATGACCCAGATCATGGGTGACATCGGCACCGTCAGTCAGGTCAGTAGTGGGGAATATGAAGCAGTAGTCAATACTGGTGCCACAGGTTGCCCAGATCATGGGTGCCATCGACACTGTTATCAGTGATACGCAAATTACTTCTATAGATTATGACATTGTTAGCATGAATTGTTATTTTTCTTCCACATCTGGATAATAAAATTTGCTGCAGACTTGGTTCTGAATATTGATCTCTAGGCAGGTCTAGATTGACTTCTGGCAGAACTACATAGCATGTCACTCTGTAGGGATATTTGTTGTCATTAAAAAAGTATGCCCATTTCTGCATCAGAGGTCTTATTATCAACCATATGAAATCTGACTTTGGTCTTCTGTTTTATGTCCAGACAGAGGCCAAGAAGTCGATGAACTATCTCGTGAGTAGGTTAACGACAACAGAGCCAGCCCTATTACCCACAATCCTCCAGGAGATACGAGGTATTGGAATGAACCACAACACCCTCTTGGCGGACAACGTGGAAGAAATTGGAAAACTGGCATCCAGTGGCTCCAGAGCGGTTCGACTGTTTGTTCAACAAATAAAAGAAGATCTCAAGAAATAGTAGGTGTTCTTTATCTTTGTTTGATGATATTTTATTGCCTTTCTTTCATTTTTTGATTTAATGATGAAATTAATTTTGAGATGAAGTAAAACTTGCAAAGTCAGGTTTGGACAATAGTTGTTGAAGGATGCTACTCAAATGAAAATAAAAAGCTGAATTCTTCCTTATAACATTTTTATCCCCCCAGCATGTAATGCGGGGGGATATAGTCAAAGCCACGTCCGTCCACCTTGGCCGTCCATAGTCATTTTGTTTCCGGAGCATAACTCAAATACCGTTCAATATTTTTCACCCAAAATTGGTAGATATATCAAACAGAACCAAAAGTGGTGCCTTTTGCTATTTACAGATTTTGGTCATTTTTAATTTTCATGGTTTCCATGGAAATGTTTTGGACTTATCTCAAAAGGGGGGGGGGTGGGTTTCGTTTGCGGAGCACAACTTGAAAACCATTCAATATCTTTCAACAGAACTTAACAGATATCTGAGACAGATCCTGAAGTGGTGCCATTTGGTATTTGTCATTTTTAACTTACCTTACCATAGGTCTTATGCATATTACCTCAAGCTCCGCTTAAAAGAGATCAGACAGTCGTTGATTCACCATTCTCTAGAATGGTTGCCTCAAGTATCAACGAGTGTACAGGAACGGAAGTGACATGGTCTCCACTCCCGAGCAAAGCGCGGTCTATCCAAAAATCACTTTTACTTCAAGTGTACTGCGTGTCAGACGTTTTTTTATTTCTGTGTGTTTACGTATTATTTACGTTTCACATTTTTCGTGTGTTACAGCCTTTGTGTGCATGACCCGGCAGTTTTGCTGTATCTGCAAGGTGCAGAAGTCTGCCAAGGATCCCCACCCTTGGTGCCCAGACTGCGCTACTGTTGCCTGTTCTCTGCTGAGCGCTGTCATTTTTGTACTCCGTTGTCCGCAGCCGATTTTAAGGCTTATACTGCCGCCAAGAAGAAACAGTTATCGCAACCCAAGAGGAAGATGTCTTCACCTGATTCTTCTTTGGGGTCCCGATCTTCTCCTCCCGCCCCCAGCCGTGCCGATTCGTCCTACTTCAGTAGGCGGGAGATTGGGGATCTTCTGGAGTCCTACTCCTAGGAGATCCGTTTGTGACCAACATTCTCAAGACCGGTTACAAGCTGCCAATCGTCGTGTCGCCGCCAGACAAACAGTTACTGCTAGCAGACAACATTCAGACTCTGTTAGACAAAGAAGCTATAGAGACAGTGCTAGACCCCCAACAGCCCCCGGGGTTCTACTCACCCATCTTCCTGGTTCCCAAGAAAGACTCAGTGAAAATGCGCATGATTCACAACATGGCAGTTTTCAACCACCTTTACCTTTCGGGGCTGCCTCACTTCCGGATGGTGTCCCTGGAACAGCTTCGTGCCAAGCTTGCGCCCAGGGTCTGGCTGGCCAGCCTCAACCTCCAGGATGCCTACCTGCATGTGCCCATTTACCATCATCACAGGAAGAACCTGAGGTTTATTTTCAAAGTGTCCCACTACCAATGGAAAGTGCTTCTGTTTGGAATTTCCATGTCCCCATGGCTTTTTACTTGGATTACCTCGCCGATCACCCGGTTCCTCCATCTCAGGGGCATAGATTTCGACCCTTATATAGACGACTGTATCATGAACCGCCTCGACCTCAGTTGCTTCGCAAACAGATGAACTTTTCCATTCGTCTCCTTGAGCAACTGGGGTGGATTATCAACACCGACAAGTCCCACCTGGAGCCGTCCCAGAAACTGATGTTCATAGGAGGCTTGTTCCTGACACACTGCGACCTTGTCAGGATTCCACAGAATCGCTGAAGGAAAATTGTCAGTTTCGCCTGCCGAGGTCTGTCCCAACCTCTCACGCTCAGGGAGTGGCAGTCCCTCTTAGGTCTCCTCACCTCAGCCCAGAAGTTGATGCTCAGAGGTCGTCTGATGCTCCGGCCGTTACAGCGCTTCCTCTTGCCTTACATCAGGGAGACGACCTCCAGTCGAGGTTCCTTCTGGCTCTGCATCTCCACGCTTACCTCCGCTGGTGGACTGTAGTGTCGAACATCTGCGTAGGAGTCTCCTTGACAGAGTTTGTTCACGATCACAAACTTTACGTAGACGCCTCTCTTCAGGGCTGTGGTCCGATGCCGAGCTAGGCTGGCATATCAACAACTTGCAGCTCCAAGCAGTCATTCTAGCGGTTCAACACTGGACGCCTCTGCTGCAGAACACCAGGCTCTTGATAGCATCGGACAATTCTACGGTGGTGTGGTTGATTCGCAACCAGGGAGCGACCAGGTCCAAGCAGTTGTTGGAGCAGACCTTCCTGTTGGCCAGTCTCCTGGACAACAATGGCATCAGAGCCAGAGCCCGGCACATCCCAGGGTGCAAGAACGTCCTAGCAGACGCTCTCTCAAGGCCAGGCAATCCGTCGCCAGCAGAGTGGATGCTACATCCAGAAGCTTTCAACTTTCTATGTCACAGTCACGGCTGTCCTCTGATCGATCTGTTTGCGACTCGGTTCAACAAACAGCTTCCGTTGTACGTGTCTCCAATTCCATATCCGGCGGCATGGGCAGTCGACGCCATGTCCTTGTCGTGGGAGGGTCTGGATGCATACACCAATAAGGAGCAATCAATCAACATATTGGCAGTTATTCCTTTGAAGGAAGGACATTGTTTTACACAGTCCCTTTACGAAAGGGTGTATTCAGTATAGATAAGTAAATCTACATGCATAAAAACTACCTTTTGACAAATCCGCTGTGCAAGATAAAAGTAATTAATCAATCAGCGTGTTATCGGTTAATCCTTTGATTGATGTTTGTTTTTGTAACTCAGCTGATAATTCCTCTTGCATAACATGTAATACATTTGTCACGTCAGACCTTAATTTGTAATGTTGAGTATTTACTCCAGACACGAGAAATGCCAAATGGGAACCTTTGTCAGGTAATCTGAGTGGTGTTACCACTTTATACCTGTTGTAAATTCATTAACTGACCATGAAGTGAATGATGACAAATATCATTATAACAGGTTTATTCCACCAAACACAGGTTACAGAATCAGTGCCCCTTTAACAAAAAATCTCCAATTTGTTTGAAACTACTTTGATTGTGTTACTTCCCTTTGTTACATCATGTGAGAGTTATCTCCCTTTCCTTCCAGCAATGGTGAGAAGGAGATGAAATCAGTGTCAAGCCAGACAGAAGGAACTATCACAATCATCACCGTGGGCAACCCTCCGAATGCAACCCATCCTAGCGGCACAGTGTCCGTCAAGACAACTACGCTGCCGTCCAGCAACATGGCGAGTCAGCAATCCTTGGCAAAGTCATCCAGGTGAGCAACAGGGGGGGGGTTTCAAATGATTCAGGAATCCTGCTTTGTCAATGTCATTGCCGTCATAACTACTTTCAGTGAATCATATTCATGACAATTGATGCAGTATTTGTATCAATCTTAACAAATGTGAACCCGTGAAGGTCCGGGTTAGAATTGATCTTCAGCAACCCACGCTTGTCGTAAGAGGCTACTAATGGGAACGGTGGTCAGGCTCACTGACTGGGTTGACACATGTCATCGGTTCCCAATTGAAGTAGATCGATGTTCATGATCTTGATCCCTGGATTGTGTGGTAAAGACTCGATTATTTACAGACTGCCGCAATATAGCTGGAATATTGCTGAGTGTGGCATAAAGCTAAACTTACTCACTCACCCTTTTCCTTCGAATAGTACATGGAAACTTGAGTCCCTTTGCTCCCTGAAGCAACTCACTTAACAAATGTGATCACTATATCTGATCCAATACCCCAGAAGATCAGACAACAACTTCACTGAAGGTGAGTGAGTTTAGTTTTACGCCGCACTCAGCAATATTCACTGATGGTCACATCAGGTGAACACTGAATGAACTTTGACTGGCCAGTGTGGTTATTGATATCAGCTTTATTTCCTCGGATCTGGAATTTCTGATTTTTAACAAACGAAAACCCATTCAGAATACAAATATTCAGTCAGTGGTGTTCCCTTTAGGTTGTAGAAGCCGTAGCTCTCTAAAACAGCAGGCTGTACCACATACCCACAACAACAAACCTTTCACTTACATGAAGAATTCTGATCGCTGCTCATGCTGTTGATCCATGGATTGTCTGGTCCAAACTCGATTATTCACAGACTGCTACCATATAGCTGGAATATTGCTGAGTGCGGCGTAAAATTAAACTCACTCACTCACTCACTGTCCATGTTTCCAGGGCCAGCAGTTCCAACATGGCTGTTGGGAGTGACCGTGCAGGGAGCCCTACGTCCACTCTTGTATCTGAAAGACTGTCCGCCAACAGCGCCTCCACACTGACCGGACAGAACCAATCTGTGAGTGTCTTGTCTTTTTATACACACCCAGTCTCATTCAAATCAGAATTTTGACTCTGATTTGAAACCCCTCTGAGATTTGATACCTTTCTGTGTGCCAGAATTGATCTGAAAATCTGCCAATATCAGCCATTCAGCATGGAGGCTTATACATTCTCATTGCATTTGAGTAGCATTTGACTTCGCTTTCTTGAAACAAACAGAAACAGTAAGTTCCAAATGGAAAAAATAAAGGCCACATTATGTTGTGGATATTTTACTCCCTAATAAAGTAGATTTTAAGGAGGTTTTCTGTATACCCTGCATGTATATACCTCAGTCTTTACTGGAATCATTTTATGAACATTTACAATTCTAACCTTGTTTTCAATTATCATGAAATGCCTAATTAGACACAGAAAAGATACATTCATAAATACTGATCTAGGCTTCTGGTATTTGTGAACCAAAAATTAATATGCTTTTGCAGTGTTATACATTGCTGATAATGATGTTGAAGTTTGGCCCTTTTAGTATTCCCATGGCTCACAAAAAAACAAGTATCATGAGCCAACAGCTCTTGAAGAAAAAACAAAATTTAACGGCCTGCAACATGATATACAATTATTAGGCCAAACCAATTTTGTTTCGTGTTTTACGGATCCACCGGTCATATTTTTTCAAGAATAAGAAAAAATAGAAATCAATTTTCCCCGCTCAAAAAGAAAATCCTTATGTTTGCCCCATATACACTTCATAAAATGCCAAAAGTAAAATAATTTTATTATTTAGAAGGAATATTATTTTGATTTTTTTATTATTATTTTTTCCTGCTTTAAGGTTTTCTGAGGACAAAAATCTGTAAAGCAAGAAATAAAATTGGTCTGGCCTTATTTATTATTATAATTTCAGGCATGGAGTAGTATCAGGATACTTGATTATGTTTTGTACAGGACAGTGCTACGGGTGAAACAGTATGCCGCGGTATTAGTAGAACCTCGGTATACCACAATACGTACCATGCCGTGGTAAGAGCATACCGTTTCACCCCTAGATAGTGGTCTTGTTACACAAGTTGAAGGATGATATCGTTGTTTCAGTTTGAACCTACACATGATGGTGTGCAGCATTTCTGTGAAAAACACCTGAGTAAAATCAAGAACTTCATTAGCAGCCTGAAAGCCAGAATTCCCCTGCCAACAAAGTGCAGTGTTGTCAGTAAGTGTGGAGGATGTCCGATATCCCCCTTGAAACTTTAAATGAATTAGGTTACAGATACATTCTCAAAACAGTGTGTATACTTTTGAATAGGAAATAAACGAACCTTAGTATTACAGAAGCTCACCTGTCCAAGGGATTTTAAAGATATTTTGCCTTATCCTGACTCATGCTAAATGCTTGTCTCCCTTTCCCATTTCCTTCGATTGTAAGAGGCGTCTAACGGCATCGGATGGTCAGGCTCGCTGGCTTGGTTGACACATGTCATCGGTTCCCATTTGTGCAGATCGATGCTTATGTTGTTGATCACTGGATTGTCTGGTCCAGACTCGATTATTAACAGACCGCCACCATATAGCTGGAATATTGCTGAGTGCAGCGTAAAACTAAACCCACTCAGTCACTCACCCTTTTCCTTGGAAGGGTATATGGAAACTTGAATCCCTTTTTCCCTGAAGCAACCGTAAAATCACTCACCGAGTTGGGTTGCCTCCCTTCACCTTTCCCGCCACTGCGTTCCACGTGACCAACACAGAGGCATGCCCTTGTCACTCTCTCCTGAATTCCAGCCCGCACTCCAACCTACAGGGAGATAAAAATTACATGTTTTTCGGTGTTATGAGAGCGGTTTGGGGCCAACTAGTTAAAGCACGAATGCCAGTGTTTCAGTTCTCTTCCCAATGTGTATATTGTGTACCAGCAGACACAGTATATGACAGGAACATTGCCAATTGTGGTGTTAAGCCATAACCATTCTCTCTATTTTGAATACAAGTGGGTAGATCTTGAATTTCTTGCTTTAAGCATGTTATGAGTCAGCTCCTACATTCTTTGTCAAATACTGAAGTTATGACTTTTCAGATCTGTGTATTTTCTGGGATGTTGATCATCTTTTGTAAACAATGTCCAAATGGTATTTTTCTAATTTGGTAAGGACAAATTAGGGCTGGGACGATACACTGTCACAATATGATACGTATCACGATATTTTACCTGCGATACGATATGTATCACGATGCATACACCTTGAAAGAATGACACAGTATTAAGATTTATAATGATTTATTTAAAAGGTATTTGTGTATAACAAAAACACTATTGTAATAAACAAACAAGTAACTCTATCATACTTGCTTTTTTTTTATCTAAATAAGTACTTTGACATGTTTAAGATAATACTCTTTTGAAAAAAAGTCTGTATCGTTTTGTATCGATACACCAGTCGACGATACGATAGCCGTATCAAACTTAAATGTATCGTGATGTATCGGTGAATCGTCCCAGCCCAAAAGGACATTGGGGAAGTTTGTAGTGAAAGTTGATAATATCATGCAAGTTTCTGAAATCTATTTGTCTGTGACTGCATGGTGTTTATTATGTATCCAGATGGTCGGCGGCGGTACCTGCGTCTCCACTTCCAGTGCTGTAGTCAGTCGGAACAGTGCCTCTATTTCAACAGCTACTTCACCCTCAACACACGCCTGCCCAAAACATGGATACACCTCATGTTTTTATCTGTACAGGTAAGTTCATGACCTGTATCCAATTTTGCAATAACTTCTTAAAGAATATTGCTATAGGGCTGTTCGAAAAACAAACAAATGTCAGCAAGCCAGTATTTTTTATGTCATGGCATCATAATGTTAAAGGTAAATTAATTACTGGGTCTGATGGTATTTTGGGTTTCCAGTTAGGTTTCAAGGTGTCCAGTTGATAGATGCTGGTTTCACGCACACAACTATGTCATGCATAAAAGTTCTTTGTAACTTGTTAACTCGTAGTGGTATCCATAAGAAAGAGGTGAAAGTGCCATGATCAGAGACCGATCATAATTTATGGCTAGTGTGGGTGATGATGTGGGGTTTTTTTTGGTTTTGGGGTTGTTGTTTTATTGGGGTGGGGTGGGGTGGGGTGGGGGTTGTTTGATTTTGTACATGGCGTGTGTGTGTGTGTGTGTGTGTGTGTGTGTGTGTGTCAGTGTGTCAGTGTGTCAGTGTCACTTTGTACTTAAATACCAGGGGGTCAGTCACATTCTACATCAAAAATCATCATCATCCCCCTAGCCATAAATTATCAACGCTCCCTTATCATAACAGGTCATTCATTGAATCAGGTGGTTGGTGAGGTTTGCTGATGTTGTTGATGCATGTCATGGTAGCCCTATTGTTCAGATCAATGCATATAATGTCAGTTGCTGGACTGATCTGCTTCTGACTCAGATTCATGCAAACTTGTGTTGGAAATTGGTTAAAATCTCACAACTAATGATTGGTTCATTACAACCGATCAGTCAGCGAAAATAATTGGTTAGGGCCATTTATCAAAACCTCCTGGTTATGTTTGTTAATGCACAAAAAATATTGAAAAAATATGTAGTTCTTTCGTGGGGGGGTGCAAATTTCACAAAATGCATTTACAAATTTCACATCTACGGATGACTATTATATGGATATTTATATAGCGATATAATCCATCCCACATGCATGCTCAAAGCGCTTCTTTGTTTTTACCTCAATCAATTGGATGTCAATTCAGCAGCACATCATATTATCAATCTCAACTAACTGGGGAGCACACAACTCTTGCTGCCACTAGGCGCACCGACTTAATGCAACTTTCTCATCCTTTCAAGGTACCCAATCACAGCTTGGTGGACCGGGACACTTAGTCACAGTACTTTGTCCAAGTTTACTGCATGTTGTGTAATGTACACTAAGGGTTGTGACAACACTGAAAGAGTCTGCACACAAAGTTGACTCCAAGGTTATTGCACCTGGTCACAGGTGGGCTCGATGCCCGCACCACCAAGCTCGCATGGATTACTAGCCTGGCGCCTTAGACATAAATTTCATGACAAGGAACGAGCTTGTAGTGCTTATGAAATGTAACAGACAAAACCAAACTTGTGAAATTTTTTGTAAATGCTAACAAGTGTTCCAAAATTGTTTGTGTTTGATTACGAGAAAACATGAACGATTGTACAGTTGTTTAGTCATTGCGACCAATCTTTGATTATTTCAATTAATTGGACCACCACTAATACAAACCACAGTGATAAAGACAGAATATTAAGTCAACATTCTTCAATGGATTGTTGTGTTAATGATGAAAATTTCAAGTGTGCATCATATGGGGTGGTGGGTAGCCTAGCGGTTGAGGCGTTTGCTCATCCCGCCATGGAACTGGGTTTGATTCCCCACATGGGCTCAATGCATGAAGCCCATTTCTGGTCCCCAGGGTGATATTGCCCGGAATATTACTAAAAGTGGCACAAACTAAACTCACCCACTGCCACATCGTACTAACGGGATCAGGTGGTCAGGCCCGCTGACTTGGTTGACACATGTCATCATGTCCCAATTGCGAGGCTCATGCTGTTAATCACTGGATTGTCTGGTCCAGACTCGATTATTTACAGACCGCTGCCATATAGCTGGAATATTGCTGAGTGCGGGCGTAAAACTAAACTCACTGCCACATCATACTTTTAACCTCCCTTCCCATTAGAACTTGTTTTTGATATTTATGTCAATACAGACTGACCAGTGAGTAATGTAGCAGATTTTGATTTGTCATGTCTTATTGCCAGCCTCCATGTGTATATGTACCTTAGGCACAGTCGTCGTCAGCTCTGAGTCAGCGAGACACCAACGTGAGCGACCTGAAGCGCTGCTGGGATGCACTGAAGGGGGAGCGGGGCAACAGCAGCTTCCTGACACTCATGACCTCCACCTTCCCTGCACAGAAGGTGAGCTACAGAACAACATTGTTATATGAAACTGACAGTGTTTACAGTGTAATGGACTGATCTGGCACCCCCCTCTGGATCCATCACTGATGATCAAATAAAGTTGATGAGATGAACATGGTATCATGATCAAATAAAGTTTATGGGATAAACATGGTATCATGATCAAATATGTTGAGATAAACATGGTAACATGATCAAATAATGTTGAAATAAACATGGTATATTGATCAAATAATGTTGAGATAAACATGGTATCATGATCAACTAATGTATCATGATCAAATAATGTTGATGAGATAAACATGGTATCATGATCTAATAAAGTTGATGAGAAAAAACAAACAAATCAGGTCATATAGATGGTCCACCACCAGAATGCACATGTGCACGTGGACACACATGTACATGCACACGAATGCATGCACACATCCACAAAAAATCATTGGTAATCTTTAAACTGTATGACTGACAATTTGGATCATTACTTCATTCTCTGTAATTCTAATTAGAATTTCCATGTGTTTTTCAATGTTGTTTAGGATCAAGATACACTGCTACACGAACTCCACGATGAGCGTTACTCCGATGTGTTTGAGTTGAGCGTAAGCCAAGAGAACTGGGCGTGCTTCATGTGCAACCATCCAGAGAAAGTGTCAGGCTTACTACAGGATGGTCTTCCTGTCATAGCGGTAAGTCATGTTTGCTCTCCTACCCAGTGTCCCAGCCAGCAATGTACTACCTTCCAGAAGACAGACAGATGTACCCGTGAAGGTCCTGGTTAGAATGAACCTTCAGTAACCCATGCTTGTCGTAAGAGGCGACTTATGGGATTTGGTGATCAGGCTCACTTGCTTGGTTGAAACATGTCATCGGTTCCCAATTGCGCAGATCGATGCTCATGCTGTTGATCACTGGATTGTCTGGTCCAGACTTGATTATTTAAAGACCGCCGCCATATAGCTGGAATATTGCCGAGTGTGGCGTAAAACTAAACTCACTCACTCACTCAGACAGATGTGACAATGATCACATCTTATATATTCATAAAACAGTTACTGTGTGATCCACTTCAGACCCTGTGTGGTTTCTGGATTAGAATCAGTCTCCAGAAGAGTTTGATTGAATGTCATTGTGACCTGATGTCATGGATCCATTGTTCATGTTATCAGTCACTGGATTGTTTACCCAATGCTGTCCTACAGCTTAGTGGTGGTCAGATTAATTGAAATAATTGAAGATTGGTCAAACGACCAAGCAATCGATCATGCTTTCTCATAATCAAACACAAACAATTTTGTAACACTTGTTTACATTGACAACATTTTCCACAAGGTTGGTTTTGTATGTGTCACTAAATTTACATTTCATAAGAACTACAAGCTCGTTTCAAGTCATGATTGAATTTATCTTAAAAACTCCAGGAACTTTATGTTCCTAAAATACTAATCCTTTAAAGATGTGAAATTTGTAATTGCATTTTGTGCAAAATGCAAAAAATAACCAACTACTTTTGTGCATTAACAAACATAACAGGAAAAATTGATAAATGACGCTAACCAATTATTTTCAATGATTGATCGGTTGCAATGAACCAATCATCAATTATGAGATTTTAACCAATTCCCAACACTACTACAGCTGTAATATTGCTGAGTGGTGCGTTTCACAACAAACAAACATAGTAACAAACAAACATCCTTTTCAATTCTTAAAAGTGTGCAAATTTCGAATGAGTTTAACAAGAAATAGATGAATTCCCTTAAAAAGAATCATGAAATAAAAAAAAAATTACTTTCATTTTGTTAAGTCCTTTGTACGACAGTGGTTGTATGTTTCCAGGTAGGGAAGTTTACAATATAGTCTTTGTGATGCTGTTGCTGTGCAAAGATTGATTCTCCTGTCATAGCAGTATGTCATGTTGTCGAAAGATGTCCATATTATGACAGCAAACAATCTATAAATCACACTGAAAGACCTTCAGTTCCTTTGGCCCAGACTGCTATGATTTCAGTAGTGTGTTTGTTTGGAACCAGAAAAGTCAGTCCATGTGATATGTTGTGGCAGTTGTGTTCAGCTGGTTTAATGCTAAGACATTTTTGTGCTAGGTGGATGCATTGAAATGTCTTCTGTTATATCTAAAACTCAGATGTTGTAAATGAATTAGAAATTCTAAAACCTTTGTCAGGGTCAGCTGAAAGAGAAGAAGGGTCGCTGGAAGTTCCTGAAACGCTGGAAGACACGCTACTTTACCCTCTCCGGTGGCAACTTCACCTACAGCAAGAGTGATTCAGTGAGTAACACTTACAGTGTAATGTGTATTGTAGAAATAACAGGCCATTGTCATTTAAACACTGGATTGTCTGGTCCCATCCTCGATAATCTCCAGGGTATACGTTCCGATAAATCTCCACTATACCCTGGATGCATCTACGGCTTGGCCCCATGATTTTATTACCTCCCTTGGCTGGCTTTTTATCCAAACAGGTGTCTATGCTGGGAAGTTGAGCGTAGCAATCACAACTCACTTTCGCTTCTTTTATCTAGCCGATTAAACTTGGCGACTCTGAAAGAGGTAGAAAGAGTTCTTGCATATATTTTTTAAGCTTTCAGACCTGTCAATTTGTGTGTATGATTTCCCCCCAAATCAGAGTCGCACTGCGAACAAACCTTTGCTGCTGCGACCGCTATCTTTGTTGACACTGGCAAGCTTGGTTGTAACGGCAACTTAGCTGATTGGCTATTGTGAGAATGCAGAGCCAGCAAAGGGAGGTAATAAAATTATCGGGCTAAGCCATAGATGCATCCAGGGTACTTGTGGAGATTTATCGTAATGTATACCCTGGAGATTATTGAGGATGGTCTGGTCCAGACTCTATTATTTACAGGTTGCCATCGCATAGATGGAATATGGCTGAATGTGGTATTACGCCAAACACAGGCATGCACACATGTACGCACACACGCCATGGTCAAGCTTTTGATTTCTCCATTCCACATGAAGCCCTACATATTTCAGGTTTTGGGTTGTGAAAGTGATTAAAGTCAAAGGTCAAATCTAAATGTTTTGTACATGATGCAAAGTACAGATTAAATTTTTCTGCATTTGTTTAAATGTTTTGGATGTTTTTTCAATTGTTCATCTGTATTTTCTTACAGTGTAAAGAGATGTTACCTGTGAGCAAGATTCAGAGCGTGAAAGCAGTCCGGAAAGGAATCCGGGACATTCCTCGTGCATTTGAGATCTTCACTGCAGATCAGACCTATGTGTTCAAGGCCAAAGGGCAGCAGAATGTGGAACAGTGGGTGCAGTGTCTCCACATCGCCGTGGCCCGGACTCAGAATAAGGACATTCGACCACGTTCTGTCATGAGTGATACAAAGCTGTAGGAGCGTTGTGGTCCAGAATATGAAGATAATCAACTGAATCGCCATCATGCCCTAATATGTAGATGCCTTCTCGTTGTGATTTATGATGTAGTTCATATGTAAATTATTTTGATGACATCTGAGAGCTGCTGGGCCATGTTTCTCAAGGTGATGTTGAGACTGTGATTGTCCATTGCTTTTCTTCAGACCTGGGACCTCTTTATATACTGATCCTGTTTTTATTGCTATGCTTTAACATAAACTTACAACAGTCTGTGACTATCTTTTCCTCTACACTCTACACTCGACAATCTTTTCATCCATATTTTAAAATAAACTTACAGTAGTCATGGCAATATGACCATCAACACTTTGTAAGGATGGGAAAGCCGCAATAACTCGGTGCGCCTAGTGGCAGCAAGAATTGTATGATCCACAGGGAGTTGAGATTGATAATAAGATGTGCCGTTGAGATTGACATCCAATTATTGAGGAAAAAAATACCAGCGCCTTGAGAATGCACTAGTGCGTGGAAATGTGCGCTATATAAATATCCCATACTACTTTAATGTAAACTTACATCAGTCATAGCTTTGTGTTGGGCTTACACAAACACATTGACACATGTCTTTATAATGAAATGGATCCATCTCATTGTAATTTAAGGTTTGTTATGGTTCATGATATCTTGTTTGGAAAGATATGTTGGTGATCAAATCTTAGCATTGAGGGAGGTAACCCAAGTGCAAGCCACTCATGGGGAAATGTTTTCCCACCTTGTGGTGGAACATGGAAAATGTATGCTTTCTTTTTCTGGTTGTTTGAATATTGTAAACAGGGTACACAGTGGCTCCTGAGCATATGACACTTCTCTTCAGTCACTCCCCACTTGATGTTTTATAAGTTTGGTGAAATGTGTTTAGGTAAATGGGTAGGGTGAAATGGGGTTACATGAAATGTGTTTAGGTAAAATTGAGTTTGGTTAATTTGGAAATGTTAAGTTAAATTGGGTTCAGGTGAAATTGGGTTCAGGTGAAGTCGGGTTTGGTGAAATGGGTTTAGGGAAAATTGAGTGTGGTGAATTGAGAAATTGGTTCAGGTAAAATAGGGGTTAAGTGATATTGGGTTCAGGTGAAATGGGTAAGATGAAATAGGGTTTGGTGAAATGGGTTTAGGTGAAATGGGGTAAGGTAAAATTGGGTCAGGTGAAATGGTCTTTGGTAAAATGGGTTTGGGTGAAATGTGTTTAGGTGAAAAGGGGTTTGGTAAAATGGTGTTAGTTAAAATGGGGTTTGGTGAAATGGGATTAGGTGAAATGAGGTTTGGTGAAATGGGGTTTTAAAACGAGCCCTGGAGTCTTAACCAACCTTACTTTCCTTCCCCACATACGTCAAGCACAAGGTATGGTAAAACAAATATCATCTTTCACCATCATGGCCATCGTGACCCTGTGGTTTGCCTGAACACTGCTGTGTTATAATATCAACATGAAAAGCACTGACATACATGCAAGCTTACTAGCTCACTAAACTCAAATTTGTATCATACATGAATGTATGGCAGTGTAATCCCAGTATTTATTACTATTGAAAAGTAATGAATAGTTTGTAAAGAACTGATTAGAAGTACAAATGAAGTGTTTAAGTACTTGTATCTGTGAGGAGTTGTATGTGAGATATTATCTGTATATTATCAGTATAAGCATGTAGAGGTAACCCATTTAGTAGAACTGTCTCAACTGACTGATGGTAGTCCCAGATTCTAGTGTTTCTGATAAGTCTGCATTCTTTTCCTGATTTCGAAACAAAATCAGTAAGAAAACTTGTCACAGGCATTTGAAAAGTGGCACCTTCTTATTTCTAAGAAAAATCACATTGCTCCATGGCAAGCAGAATTTATATTATCCCTCAAAGAAAAATTGCTTTGCTAATGACAACTGAAAGGGCTGGAGGTACAGAGAAAGCAACAAGTCCAGTAAGCAGTTTGGGCAACTTTTCAGAGACTGTCATCCAGTGATGCTTTTGTGGATGCACCTGTCAAGAGGGTTGGTTTTGTTTGCCAATTCCTGTTTATTACACTTAAGTTAAATCTTTGAAGGGCATTTAGACGAGGAGTGCATAAGAAAAGCTAGATTTTATTATGCGTAACTTGAAAAGGTTTCCTGGTAGTTCAGTTTGTCCTAAAGCATTTGGTTTCCATGGTAATCATGGTTTTAAAGCTGAGTACTATCAGAAGTTATCAACTTAAGACAACTTTTCTTTATTTTTTCGTGAATATTGATGTAGACTTTGTACAAGGGTATATTGTGGATTGTATACATGGTGTATATTGCTCCATAGGATAATGTTAGTAGTCTTTTCTAGATAATTCTTTTTATGAGTATTTTCATATGACTGCACCAAAGGTATGTTAACTTACGATTCTTATTTAATCCTGACTTATATTGGGTTAGTGGCAAGAACATACAAAGAGATCCTGTATGTAGAGATTTGTATGTAGATTTCTGTATGTTAAAGATCTTGTGAGTAGAGGTTTCTGTACAGAGCCTCAGAGGAAATCGTGTGTAGAGATCCTGTATTTGACTCTCTTGTGTGAAGAGATCTTGAAGGTAGAGATCTGTATGTTACAGATCTTGTAAGTAGAGATTATATGTTTAGAGATCCTGTATGTTAGCAATATTATTTTTATGGAGATCCTGTGTGAAGAGATCCTGCATGCAGAGATCCTGTGTGAAGAGATCCTGCATGCAGAGATCCTATGTACAGGAATCCTTTATATTTTGCTACATTTGGAGATGCTGCATTTAGATATCCTGTATGCAGAAATGCTGTGTACAGAGATCCTTTCTGTTTTGCTACATGTAGAGATCCTGCATTTAGATATCCTGCAAGCAGAGATCATACGTACAGAGACCCTTTATGTTTTGCAACAAGTGGAGATCCTGCATTTAAATATTCTGTTTGCAGAAATCCTATGTACAGAGATCCTTAATGTTTTGCTACATGTGGAGATCCTGCATTTTGATTTCCTGCAAGCAGAGATCCTATGTGCAGAGATCCTTTATGTTTTGCAACAAGTGGGGATCCTGTGTTACAGATCCTGTATGACATAACCTGAAGAGCTAAATACTTGATAATTGTTGATATTGTGAGACGGAGATCTACTATAATCAAGAACAATTTGACTATTTGAATCATTTGATGGTTTGGGGTATAGATTAGTCGATATTGTAGAAACACAAGTACAAAATATACCAGAATCCATTGTCGCAATGTGTATATGTTTCGCATGACATTCTCATTCTTAGATTTCACACTAATCCTGCTGATTTGCTGTCTCGTATTTCAGTGGAAGGGTCACGTTTCAAATGTCCAATCTTGCTATAAAAATAGGTTTTAGTTGAGTAATTTACTAAAATTATTTTTATATTATCAATTCTAGACACTGTTGGGTGGGGGATTTTGTGTTAAAAATTTGAATTTGAAAATGGAATGAAGCCTTTGGCTTGAGAGATATTTTTGTTGTTGAGTACGATCTTTTCATAAAACGGACACTGGTTCTATACCCAGTTTCCTGTGGCCTGAGTAGATTGTCATTGAGTAGAATGTGAATTGTTTAATAAGGTGCATATAACAGGGTGTTTCTGTATCTGTAGAGAATACATCCTCTATGTTACAGAGGTTGAACAAAATCAAGTCAGTAAAATTCTCCGTGCAGAACTGTTCAACAGGGTCATTCACAGTAGAACCTGTGTGGAGCTTCTTGTGTTCTAATTTCATGATGGTTGTTTCAGATCATTGACACAGTTCAAACTTTGAATCTCGGTGTATATTTTATGTTCTCTGGTTGTGAATCTTCTGTTAATGTTGTTAATTTTTTGTTTTCTTTTATTCTAACTCGTGAGGTTAATAGGGCAGTTGTGAATATGTTACAGCCCTTATTGAAGATATATTGTGTCAGTTCACATGCTTGTGTTAACTGTCCTCACTTAGGGCTGATAATGGTTATTACATGGAACTCGTTATGAATATGTAACTGAACATTTGATTGGATGATTGAACCAGAAGGCTTTAGTGCAGGTAAATTGTGACTTTTCGCTTATTAATAGGGACCAGACAACTTTTCGGTCGGAGCAAGACCTGGCCTTCTGTCTCCTGCTTGTTCTGACCCATGAAGATCGGAGTTAGAATATATCTTCATCAACCCGTGCTTTTCTTTAATATGAGGTGACTAACAGGATCGGGTGGTCAGGCTTTTCTTATCGATGCTCATGATGGAGATCACTGGATTGTCTGGTCCAGACTCAATTATTTACAGACCGCCAGCATTTACCTGGAATAGTGCTGTGCAGCATTGAAAAATAAAGAAACAAAACAACCTCTAGCACATGAAGAAATTAAGAGAATAACTTTTCAATATTAGGTTGTCAGTTGCATGATTTAAAAATGGCCAAAAAGGTAGGACCTCCCTGGAAATTGATTTATTAAATTTGCCATGGACATAACAGGTTAGACTTGACCTGTAAAGATCCGGGTTAGAATTGATCTTCAGTAACTCAAGCTTGTCATAAGAGGCGACTACAGGATCGGATGGGAAGGTTTGCTGACTTGGTTGACACGTATCCCAGTTGCGTAGATCAATGCTCATGCTGTTGATCACCAGATTGTCTCTTCCAGATTTGATTATTTACAGACGGCCAGCATTGACCTGGAATATTGCTGAGTGCGGCATAAAACTAAACTCACTCACTCCAGGTTAGACTTATGCTGGTCGTGAAAGGCCGAATTGATTGGGTGGTCAGACAAGGTGATTGTTCATTTTGGCCATTGTTTCCTGAAAATGCTCACAGGGGATCATGTCTGTACAGATCCTGTATCTGACACTCTTGTGTGAAGAAATCTTGTATGTAGAGATCTGCATGCTAAGTGGATCCTGTGTGTATGGATCATTCATGCACAGATCCTTTATGGGAGATCCTGCATGCAGAGATCCTTTGTTTTGCTACAGGTGGAGATCCTTTATGCAGAGATCCTTTATGTTTTGCTACAAGTAAAGATCCTGTGTGTAGAGATCCTGCATGCAGAAATCCTTTGTTTTGCTACAAGTAGACAACCTATGTGCAGAGATCCTTTATGTTTTGCATCAAGTAGAGATCCTTTCGGCAGAGATCCTTTGTTCTTTGGTCAGCAAAGTCCATTTCCTTGCCAAAAGGCTTCTGGTTCAGGAATGATGGAATGATATCTTGAACTTTATTTTACATACATGATTCCATTTACTGCCTTTACATCAGCTTTGTGCTTGTGCAGATTGTGTGATAACATATTGATTTATTTTTTCTTGACTTGCGCTCAAATCTTTGTCAGGTCTTGTGACATATCACCATGGTAACATTATCACTGTATATCATGTATTTGTGTACATTTCGTTTGTTGTTGCCATGGGTTCATACGTGAGATGAAATCAGAAATCACCTTGGTAACATTAGCATTTATGTCATGTATTTGTGTACATTTCGTTTGTTGTTGCCATGGATTCATATGTGAGATGAAATCAGAAATCACCATGGTAACATTATCATTTATATCATGTATTTGTGTACATTTCATTTGTTGTTGCCATGGATACACAGGTGAGATGAAATCAGATATCGGTGGTAATCTGAACTTTCTTTCCTGCATCAATAATGACTTCATCGAGTGAATGGGAAATTGTTTTGATCGTTTTTACTCTTTTGTCCTTGAAAGTCATACACGAAGCTGTATATTTCAATTAATAATATACAGGTCAAGGTCATGTTTAAGCCATGTGTGTCATGGATAAATGCTGAACAACTCAACTGATACAACATAGTTGGACAATATAAACACTTCCCTCCAATAGTAAACCGATCTATTTTTATCCTGTGTATAGAGCTTACAAGTTATTTTTACTGGTATATTCTACATATTTTGTACAATACAAAACCTTTTGCTTGTAGCTGTTAAGGTTCTATTTTACGATGTTTACAACACATTAACCTGAAATGTTTGGAAGGGCTGACAGGCTATGATTGACTGAATGATTGCTAGTATATATAATGAGATGTAAGTATAGAAACGGTGCCTTGTGTCGTAATGCCCTCCAGAATAAATGAATAAATGTTGCTTTACGCTGCTTCAGCTATTTTCCAACTCTTCACAGCGTTGTGAATATTACAAAGACTTACAGTAAAACCTTGTCAACTTGACATTGCAGTTTATTTTAAAGCCGGACTCAGGTATTGACGGGACGGTGTGGTAGCCTTGTGGTTTAAGCGTTCGCTCATCACGTCAAACACTCGGATTTGATTCCCCACATGGGTTCAATGTTCAAGCCCATTTCTGGTGTCCCCTGCCATGATATTGCTGGAATATTGCTAAGAGCGGGGTAAATGCAAACTCACTCACTCTGTCATTGTATTCCCAAAGGGGGATTTGAAACATTGAAGAATCAATGTATTATGTACTCAGATTTGAAATGTTTTATCTCATCTTAAAATTAGAATTTTCAAAATTTATATCTGAAGTCATGCACTTTCTTTTCTTCATTCGACAGTGGAGTGAATTAATATTTCAGTCACGTGAAATAACACGTCTCGATGGAATTACTGTCATTCTGCCTGATTGACGTTTTTCTGACACTATGGAGTGCACGTCTTGTAACCTGAAAGTGTTGATGGGTTTTGTTTGCTAAAGGATGAATATCCATTTTGTCAGGTCAGTTCATGTGATAAACATGTTGTAAAAAAGCCAGAAATATCTCTTAAAACATCTCAAAGGGACATGGATTTGGAAAGAAAAAGTTATCTTAAAACTAATTATCTTCTATATATTACCAACAGAAGTATGGAATTAATGCAGTCTAAGTAAACTTAGGCTCAGTATTATTCGTTACACTGCTATACTGAGTCTAACAAAACCTAGTAGAAGGTCTCGTCAGCTAACCTTTGAGCGACCTATGACCATCCAGTCCAGTCAAACGCGAGCTGTCCAAACAGATTTAACCAATCAGACAACGACAACTTGTTAGGGTTACAAAACTTTTGGGGATTTTCTCTTCCCTGGTCGCTGACACTGATCTATCAACAAACGAAAATCCGCATGAAATACAGATATTTGACCTGCAATATATACGCTTATGGGTTTCTAATGACATGGTTACTATTTGCTTATATTTCGCAAGATGTCATCCTTGAATATTGACAAAAACGCTATTTTCAGCGACCTTCTACTAGGTTTTGTGAAACTCAGTATAGCAGTGTAACGAAAAATACTGAGCCCAAGTTTACTTAGACTGGAATAAATGGAAATTATTTTCAATTATTCTCACTCAGCACTTCAGTAACCTGGCATTTGTTCAAGTTTCATTTCTTCCTGTTCATGCCAGGGCTCTGTCCTAAAAAGTTTAACTTAAAATTTACTCAGGAAAGATGAACAGTTATTCCATGAAGCTGAACATGGTATGTTTAATGCACTGATGTTTGGACTATGATCCTGTTGGCAAGGTTTTACTGTAACTGCCAGATTTGAATTTTATTTTCAGTGCAGATATTTACCCTGCTGATTGCATCTCTGTGATCGATAACTTTTGAAATGTTTTATGTCATGTTTAAAGTACGGTCTTCACCCGATCTATGCAGAGATTTTACTTACATGATTTATCCACAGCAATATGTTCCGCTCGTCTATGCAGTGTCGATAATCGATGTGATGACCTGTCCATCACCCAATAAGTTCTTACATCATCTAGGATGGGTGTGCATTGTGTGTGTGTTAACCACTGTGTTTGTGCATGTGTGTGTGTGTGTGTGTGTGTGTGTGTGTGTGTGATGTACATGGGGATTTCTTGGAGTAAACAGAATCAGAAACTGCCTCACACTGTGTGATATTAGAAGCAAACCATTGTCAGAGGATACAGTGACAGTAGTTTGAGGTATTTAAAAGAAGGGGTGTCATGATACACCTACCTCATGTATCGTTGTATCACAATACTTGACTGACGGCCCGTGAAGATCCGGGTTACAATTGATCTTCAGTAACCCATGCTTGTCACAAGAGGCGACTAACGGGGATTGGGCGGTCAGGCTCGCTGACTTGGTTGACACATCTCATTGTATCCCAATTGCATAGATCGATCTCATGCTGTTGATCACTGGATTGTCTGGTCAAGGATCTGAATGTGTGAATGTTCTCAATAGTCAGTGAGAAAAATGGCAACCTTGACATTGTGAATTCACACAAGTTTTGGGTCCATGGATGAGGATGTTGGAGCAGTGACTTTGGTTACTTCATGGCAAGGTTGTGTCCTTGATTATCCAGGATAATCTATTACCATTGTATAATGATTATCATACTTGACCCATTCACCATCACAGCTCCATTTTGAGTCTGTGCTGCAGCACTCATGCAGCACTAAGATAGTTATCCAGTCAAATATACTTCTTTCACAAGTGAAACCCAGCACTATTATCAATACTTGAATTTTACCAAAATGTCTTTTAGCTTACCAATTTCCTTCCCGCCTCTACACTCAATGCTGAGTTAAATTATGTGCTGTGTTAATGGAGTTTTTGACAAAGCTGTGGTAGCGAATGGGTACAGTGTAAATTATATGATTGAATGGAGATTAACCATCCTGGATAACTGATGATGGATTACACGTAGCTTAAAGGATGAGGACCCCTATTTCGACATAGATTCTAATGTCGTTGTCAAGCAAGTGACATCGGGCTGGCTAGCTGTAAAATTAGACCGTCCGGCAGAAATCTAGCCCATCTCGGGGTGGTCGGACGGGCCTTATTTCATACACTGTGTATATCCATAAAAATAATCCTCATCCTTCATCTACCCAGCTTCTAGAATGCCAATCAAAGAAGTTACACATAGCTTGCCTTAGGTTTCCGAAACGTGCATTCTATATTGAGATGGCATATTTGAGTGGAACATGTTTCATTTGTTAGTTACATTTAGTTGTGTATATTACAGGGTGTTGCCCCCTGCCATTGCTGTGTACTTGTTCACTGTAGATAAGTTGTCACAAACCTCGTACCTGTAGTGTCTTACAACGATGAAACCCTCCATCTTTCTATACAATCATGTTAAAGTGAAGTATCCTCCTGTCCTGGTACTTATGAACTTGAATGAGTTATCATGATTAATATTTTATAGTTGTGTACAATGAAACCTTGTTAATCTGGACCCTGCTATTCTAGAAACTCATCATTGACTCATGAATTAGAGCATTGTAATCAGGAAAAAAAATCTGAGGAATCAATACAGTCCAGATTTTCAAGTGTCCAGATTAAAAGCTGTAGTATTTATGGACAAGGTTTTGGGAATGTCTGATGCATGTATTGGAGAATTACTCAATTCCAGTGACTCATGAATTAGGACATTGTAATCGGGGAAAAAATCAGAGGAAGCAATACAGTCCAGATTATCCAGTGTCCAGATTAAAAGCTGTAGTATTTATGAAGACGAGACAGTGTCCATTATTTAACTTGTAGTCAACGAACAAAAAGGCGAAATATTTCCTAGCAGGTTCTTACAAAAATGGAAAGAATTTGTTTTTCAAACATCAGCTTTGGGTTTCACCCTTATGAGTTTTGTTGAATGTAACAGGTGGTGGGGTAGTCCAGTGGTTAAAGCATTTGCTCGTCATGCTGAAGACACTGGTTCAATTCCAGTTCAATGTGTGAAGCCCATTTCTGGTGTTCCCCGCCGTAATATTGCTGGAATAGATTCACTCACTCTTGAATGCAAACTGCAGTGTTCAATTGAAATAATATGCATATTTCAGCATTGAACTTTTTAAATAATTTCTAGGACACATCAACAAATACACATTGTAATAGTAAGGGTTGTCACCTTTCACATGTCAGCACTTCCTGCTTTGATGTACAGGGGTTTGGCCAATGAAAGTTATTGACTTGGATTTCAGCATTTTAGTCTTGAGCACTTGTGACATTTTTAACCATGTCAAAGGTATAAGTAACTGTAATGTCACATCATAGTGAAGGCATTATCAGTAGCAGTTTTATAATCTGACGTTCTCCGAGCGTTGTCATAGATGGCGTTCCCTGCTGTTATCACAGCCAAACACTATAAGTAGTGATTCTGTTGGAACCAATATTTTATTGACAAAGATTCTGCTGGAACCAATGTTGTGTTGTTTGACATTGATTCTGTTGGAATTCTGGTGTCCAGTGCCATGATATTGCTGGAATATTTCTAAAAGCGGCGCGTAAAACCCAACTCAATCACTCACTCACTACCATAACTTTGTATTAAGTTACTTTTGAAATAAATGGTGTGATAAATACCCGTTCAGATCATGGTCAGATGAAACTTCTCTGTGGGATTACCCATTAGAAACATGAATACCATCACTTCATAACTGAGTTTAGAGTATTTATCAGAATAGAAGAGAGATTAATACCCTGGATTACCCTGATGGTGTGGTTCTGTCAGAATCGGCTACTGTGAAAGTACTACCATTACATTTGTTTACTTCATAAATTCCACATTTACTTGTTAACTGTTGATCATGTTTACATCCGGAACTTTTTATATATTCTACTTGTGATATATGAAAAATCATATCTGATATCTTGGTGATATCAACATTATTCTATGTGTTAATAAAATATGGAAAAAGCAATACTGTGTAATTTGTTCAGCAACCAAATGACTGAGAACTTTGTTCAGATTTGACTTTTAGCTTAATACTGGCGATGATGTCAACTGGGGTTTGGTGTTCAGTCACACTTGAGATTATTGATCTCAAAAAGCAACGTGTCTTGGCCCACTTGCACAGAGCAATCTTAGAGCTACAATTATTGTAAATCTTTAAGATCGCGATCTAAGGCTTTGGCAACAATCATCATCCACTTGCATAAAGCAATCGTAGGCTTAGATCATTTTAAGCTACAATCGAAACATACAATTGGTCTGGTCCAATATGAAGTAGCTACAACAAAGTCTGTGACAAAATTGCGTTCAAATCCCTGTCTGTTTCACTCAAGTAATCAGATTATTGTTGTTTTTTTAATTTGTTAAAACTGCATGATTTGCCTCGACACTACACTTCAACAACACGGACACTGCACCACTGATTTAATGTGAGAAACATCATTATTTGAGGTAGTGAACCACATAACTATCGAGTCGATATCATAAAGTACTATTCCCGCCCAATTCAATGTTGAAAGAAGTGTGACAGCATACCTTTTTTGATAATCAAGGAAATGATAATAGCAAAAGGTGTCTGCATGCGGTTAACAATGGCTGGGACATGATCGTGAGAACCAAGAGATATGAACGCCATCTTGTCACAGACTACAACGATCTTAGCTTCTTAAGTCTGGTCTAATCGTGGGTTTGTCGTGCTTGGCCCATGAGATGCCCTGCCGGGGTTGGACATCAATACACCACTTGGTCTCAGTGCACCAATTTTCAGTTAACTATTCCTTGTTTTGTACCATCAGGGAGAATAGAATCCCTGGTACCATTAATGCAGAGGGAGAGGCAGGGCAACAACAAGTACCATCTGTCAACATTTCTTGGATGACATTTCGGCATTTCATTCTCTTGGTTCTCGTGATCTCATATTACACACACCTGTTTTTCATAGGCAAGAGTGATTACCTGGGCAACGATTGGCTCATTCTAACAGGCCAATCACGATCAGGGTTACAAACAAGCTCCTCCAAGAAGATTCGGCTTGTCCCGGAATAACACGAGTTGGTCATGAATGCTATTTTATGTTAGTGACATTGACATGACCACCATGCAGTCCCTTTGAGATTGGGTGAAATTCAATATTGATGGTGTGACTAACACTAAACAAAGTCAAACATCCTTTGATGTCAAGGATGCATTCATGTCCAATAAATCTTGCCGTGGATTCGGAATTTTCTTATGCAACACGACTTATCTCCCTCAGCCGTTTCAATGTTCTTTATCTCGACATATGATTGGTTGGTAAAATATTGACCAAGGGCACGGCACTTCGCGAAACCTTACGTTGTTAAGTACTTCAATTCCAGTGACAACGTTTCATTCCTTTTCGAATGGTCTCATGGGTTGACAGTAAGGAACCTGTAATCTTTGCAGGAGTAACAAATCTCCGATCCAACCATCCCCAAATAAGCCAACTTTTACGACTGTCAACAGCTGTGACAGCCACGCATGGTTGTACACTTGGTCCACACCAGTAAAGTCATATTTGGCGGTAGCTCAATTTGGAACCAGAACTGGTTCTTGAATATAGGTTTGTCAACAGATATCTGGTACCGGAAGTAAGCTGGGCCCTGTCTCGCATATCGCATGTTTGCGCGCGCATGGGGAGCCGGGAACCTGTGACTCGCGAGACTTACAGGTCCTATCGCGAGAACCAAGGGAATGGATCCGATCCATGGGTTAGTTGAGGTTAATCTGGAGATATAGAGTATGATGAAACTTTCTGCCTCCTAAACGCAAGTCAGACCGAAAATGAGCCATCTCAGAGAACATCATTAGCTTGTCTAAATCTCCCCAACAGACAGTTGACTCAAATGCAAGGAACACACAATGTCATGGCACGTATCTTTTTTTCCATGCTGATGTATCAACAGTTTCTTCCTTCTTCCTGACCAGTGAAGATACGGGTTAGAATTGGTCTTCAGCATCGCATTGCCTGTTGTAAGAGGCGACTACCTGGATCGGGTGGTCAGGCTCGTCATGACATCGTATCCCAGTTGCACAGTTCGATGCTAGCACTGTTTGTCACTAGATTGTCTGGTCCAGACTCGATTATTTACAGGCCGCCGCCATATAGCTGGAGTCTTGGTGCTGAGTGCCACGTAAAACTAAACTCACTCACTCCTTCTCATACTCGGCCCTTGTAAAGACATAAAACCTGGTACGTTTGTTTCATGAACTTGAACATCCTTCATTACACCGAGAATAACGGAAAAACACTTGAATTACGTGAAGGTTAATGCACTGTAAACAAAGGAAATTCACTATTTGCAAATGCGCAGGATCCCGGATCAATCCAGTTGTTTTGTCGAGTTGTTTTGTTATTTTGTCGAGTGTCGGTTTATTTGATCTTGGCACAAATATTGAGGACATACTGGGGTGAACTTTCCACACACAAAAAGTCAGTGAATGTAACATTCAAACAAGAATTTCCGATTTTTTCATCCAAGTCTGTCTTGGATTTTTCCGCGTTTCCAATCTCCTACCCGCGCTAAGTTTTGATTCCGGCGTAGAATACAAAGTTTTCTTACCTCTGCTTCCTCGCCGTAAAAATTTATTCTCACCCATGCAAAACCAGGGCGGTGGGGTAGCCTAGTGGTTAAAGCGTTCGCTTGTCAGGCCGAAGACCCGGATTCGATTTCCCACATGGATACAATGTGTGAAGCCCATTTCTGCTGTCCCCCGCCGTGACATTGCTGGTATATTGCTAAAAGCAGCGTAAAACTAAACTCACTCACTTTTTACAAAACCAAGTCAGCTTGACACTTCTTTATATACGTTAATAACAAATTGTTTCCGATGCAAAGCGACGCGATGCACAATATAAATTCATTGAAATTGATCAAAACTGGGAATGTTTTAAAATACGTTATGGAAAACAGCATATTTCTACTTTCTTTCGCCCTTTTTCGCTTGGCGAGTCTGGAGATGCAAAACACATTGCCTGGCCTTATAGCATAATCATGTAATTTCCTAATGCGAAAAAGTATGGACATGTCATTTCTTGTTGATATTTTGTACATCCTGTCGTTTCTGGTGTCATGGTAACAACTCTCAGGGCGGTCCATTGCAGGTGTATGTGTGTTTATCATCCAATACTGGTTTCCAGAGGATATATGACTTGTAGAAGATCATGCGATATCTCCAAGGAGATATCCAAGGAGATATCGTTTCGGTAAGTTTTGAGCCGACTGGTCAATATTTTCGGACTACTTTCATAAACAAAGATAGCCACCGCAGTTGAGTTATTTGTGTTCATGATCTGTTCTAGCGACATAAAAGTTTACTTCAAATGCCACCAAGAAAAGGTGAAACGCATGTATAGCAGAATTTAAAGTAATACATTTTAGCAATTCTTTTTTACGTGCTTTTTTTTTTGACGTGATGATGTCGTTCCCTCTTCCATCACTCGTGGTCGCTTGGATGTATTCATACGCAAGTCTTCAAATGAACATGTGGCGTTTCGTTTTTAATTTCTCTTGAACGATAAATTAAGTATGATATTGGATGATAATAGAATCTTTTGATATCAAATATATCACCACTCGTTGAATCAATAAAAGTGAGAAACTCCGAGGCTTGCCGAATTTATCAACTCGTGGTGATATATTTGATATGAAAAGAAACTCGGGTGAGATTTTCTATATATGGTACTTTTACTTTGATCAGATCAAAATGTCCAAACTGAGGTGTAAATATATACTGAACCGCATAAAAAACGCAAGTTTTTCAAAATGAATAAATATTCGACAGAACATTGTTAAATGTTATAGTGTTACTACACATTGGTTACCTTTGTTGTGAAAAAACAGTTTGTTAGTGGTCAGGTTCTGTTTGTGATTTCTCTTGGATATTGCACATCGCCAAAACGCAGCAATTGAATTGGCCGTAGGATGTGGTTGCAGAAGTTTTTCATGAAAATCATGATGCGCATTATGTCAGGGACACAAAGGGGTATAAAAATGCCCTCAAATCAGTTTGAAATCTCTCCCGACAAACGCCCACAAAGAATGCCAAGGTAAACGAGGCAACAGAGGGAACAAGCCATCGGCCGTCTTGAAGCTGGACAGAGTGTTGCAGATGTTGCCAATGCATTCCATGTGCACATAACGTCTTCAGGAACGTTTGCAGCTACACAGACCACGGCTGACCGCCAACGTCCTGGACGTCCGAGAATCACAACACCACGGCAAGATCGACACATTCAACGTTCGCACATCGGGGATCGATTCTTATCTGCCAACGAGACTGCCCGACAGACTATTGGATGTCACAACGGAGCAATAAGCGGAGACACAGTTCGGCGCAGACTCAGAGCAGTCCACCTCCGTTGTCGTCGTCCAGCTCGACGTGCTATCCTCACACCGAGACATCGTCAGAATCGTCTGCAGTGGGCTACGTTGCATCGAAACTGGCGTCAACAACAGTGGAGATTGGTATTGTTCTCTGATGAAAGTCGGTTTTGCATTTATCCTGCTGACGGTCGAGTTCAAATATGGCGAAGACGACTTGAACGCTTTGCTGTCGAATGTGTAATGGAAGATGATGCATGGGGAGGTCCGAGCGTTATGGTATGGGCAGTGATTGGCCTGAATCAGAGATTAGGGCCAGTATTCTTCCAGAATATTGAGCCAGATCGGGGAAATGGAGTCACTGTCCAACGTAATATCGACCAGATCCTCCGACCCCAGGTTGTGCCATTTTGCGTCCGACACAAGCAACACATTTTCCAGCAAGATTATGCCAGGCCCCACACTGCTAGAGTCAGTCAGGCATTTTTCCAGCAGCATAACATCCGACTACTGCCATGGCCTGCTGTCAGTCCCGATTTAAACCCGATCGAACATTTTTGGGACGAGCTGCAGAGACGACTGAATGAAGTCCGACCACGTCCGACAACTGCAGCAGAACTCCAGCAGCCATCATCCGGACATTTGCGGCAATCCCTAGGGCCTTTGTCAACCATCTGATTCACTCCATGTTCAGGCGGTGCACAGCTGTAGTGAATGCACGAGGTGGACATACGCTACTGACTTGTTGGATCAACTTCGATTTTGTCTTCAAGCAAAGTAAACCAACAATGTTTCCATGCATTGACTGACATGTCCCGATCATCATGCAATAAGTGTTGATTGTTATTATGTACCTGTTTTCATGCATTATCTGTCAAAAGTAAAGTTTTTCTAAATCTGGATTTTGACTTGCGTTTCTTTTGCGGTTCAGTATATGATATCAGTATATTCGGTATCAGTTAGCAGTTGAAATTGATTTCATTGGGTGCCAGGGATAGAGGAATGAACAGACCCCGGCACAGCGATGACTAACATAACTGGCTTGGCGCATGGAACTCTGGGTAGGAGAGTGAGGAATGAAGTCGAATAGTTTTAGGAAGCTGACATCTGATTGGCTGATCATGAAGTGCCCTCGCCCCCATTTAGAATGGGTGGTCAAAGTTGAATCACTTGATTTTACATTACATTAAAGTATTTCATTCTGTTCATTCCAAGTCGATTCATCATTACGGAAAAAAACAACAATATCTTGGGAGAAAAAACATATTTAAATATATGTTTGCTGTCAATTCAGTCAAGGTCGGCGAGTAACAAATGGTGTTATGTAACATGTCATACGAAACGCGTGCAAATCGTGATGAGTGGCTGAATGCGATAAGCTTGATCTGCACATGCGCACCTCCCCTGAAGGAAGCACATGTGGTTTAGTGATCAGTCGAAGAGGAACAAAGAAGGTGACAGACATTGTTTAGTAGAAGACATCTTTAACACAGCACAGCGTTTCACAGCAAAATTAATTTGGACGATGTTGGTAGTTTGTTGTATGCTTAAGTTATATACGTCTTGGGTGAGAATATCGACACCATTAATTAATGAATTACGAAAAGAATTGTCAAACAACGTAACGTTTATGTATATTTCCCTGTTATTTGCCCATGTAAACTTTGTGATTTGGATTATATACTATCCATCAAAGTTTAGACTCACTTAAAGCATTGACTATATGTATGTATGAATTTCTCCACTAATTTGGGGAACCAACTGCAGATGAATTGCACGAGGATCATGCATCAAATTGCTGAAAAGCATGCATGTCGTGCATGTGAACAGCTGCGTTTTGGTGTAAAGTTTATTTAGAATCATTTATTGATTGAGTGATCTTTTCAATGTTACGAATTTGCTTTACAATACATATCATGTTCATATGTATGGAATATTTTGCAAAATCTAGTTTTGAACAGTTGACTCAAGGAAGTGCCTACAATTACATTAGTGAGTGTAAACTTTTGATGCGTAGTATAGAACGACATATTCTTTGAAATTTTAGAATGATTGTTTGGACTCGGGTAGAATGCCCTCGACACTCCATTGCCAGCCGTACAAGGCAGCAACAATTGATCGGAAGATCAGGCCCTGAGACTCGGCTGCTAGTTTCCCAGTGGTTAAAGCGTTCGCTCGTCACGCAGAGGACCTGGACTCGATTCCAAACATGGGGATATTGTATGAAGCCTAATTCTGGTGTCCCCCCGCCGTAATATTGCTGGAATATTGATAAAAGCGGCGTAAAACCAAACACGCTCCATGGGCGGAAGTCTTTCCACCCAGTCACTGAACTGCACTTTACAGCAGACAAAATTGCAGGAATATTGCTGACTGTGGCGTAAATCACCAAGAATTCATATGTACAATTTGTGTAATGTATATTTGACAATTTGTATAATGTATGTTTTATGTCTGTAGTTGTGTCACTGTACCCGTGTCAGTCTTTCTGCCATGGTATGTTCCGCTTAGTGTAATCATGGAATAGCATGGTGTTTTTCATTAGGGACCGTTTCTAATTCACGACTGGAGGTTTTTTTTAGAAACTCCCCCATTCCCCAAAAAATCTGTACAAAGTGACACCCCCTGCATGTCATGTTCAAAACCAATGCGCCCCCCAAATAAATAAATAAATAATAATAATAAATTTAAATAAATAAAACAATTATTTTATAATAATAAATAAAATTGATGACCCACCGACCTCCCCCAGAACAAAGTGGATTGGGTCAAAACTCTCGTCCTCCTTCTCCTCTCCACACACACACACACACACTTAAATCATCACACCCCAAGCAAAGGATAATTACTGTTTGCAAAGGCGCAGCTACCAGTCTCCCTCAACTCAAGGGCCACCTGATTCTGCAATAGTTAAACCATGGGAAATATATCGGAAAGAATTCAGATTAGACATGAATGTTTTGGTGATAGTGTCTGTATAATTGTGAATGGCGTCATCATAATGGTCAAATTATACTCTTTAAAAAGTAGGGAACTTCATTTTTAATTTACGTTTGAAAAATAGGAAGATACATGTATATCGATGTTCATATAATATTAATGAATGTTTTGAGAGTGCATCACCACTTGCACTTCCTTATGACCATAGTTGTTTGTACAGTAATAGCTCTTGAAAGATGCTTGGTGTATGATGTGAAATTTGCATGTGTACGATTTTCATTTTGAAACAAAAAACCGTCAAGAAACAAACACTAACAACTGTGTGATGCAAGATGATTGTCCAAATTAATGGTCTACAGTGATTTATCAACCTTCTTGGAAACCGCCAAAATCAAGGACATCCCATGCACGTGTAGGGGCGACTGCGTTGTGCACGTGCATCCAATGCGTTGTTTTGAGGTGGTGATAAAGAGAAATGGTGGTGCGTTCATAAGATGTCTTTGAAAAGTGTAACGCTTATAAATCTTATCCAGATTGAAAGTTCAGGTTCCACTACTGTTTGTGAAGAGTATATAAATTGTTGCATGTTTCTATATGGGAATGCAGTACACAATATTGAAATCAAAACCAGATACAAAAATGCTATGTAGAATTTTATGTATTCCATCGGGTGTTTGGGATTGTCTGACATAAGAGGGCGGTGGGGTAGCCTCGTTGTTAAAGCGTTCGCTCGTCACGCCGAAGACCCCCGGGTTCGATTCCCCACATGGGTACAATGATTGAAGCCCATGTCTGGAGGAATAGATTGTACATGTATTAACGTTATTTTTAAAATACGAATATTCTGTTTAACATTTTTTTTAAAAGTGTTGGGTTTTTTTCACATTTATAAGTTCGGCCTAACTAGTCTCAATGGTAGGGAGATAGAAAACGACTTTACTGAGGAGAGATCAGTGCAGAAATGAGCAATGCGGGGGTTTTCCAAGGGCAAAGCCACATTTGGAACAGACCATGGCTTTATGGAAATTAGTGTGCGATGATATTGTATTACAAAGGGCACTTTTTAAAGCAGACATAGAAAATGATGACTTTAATACTGAAATGATTACGGATGTAGCTACCATCACTATCAACACAAACAGGTAGGAGGGGTGTCGCAGACGGTGGTTGGGGTCGGGCTGGGGGATAAAGTTATCAGCTAAGATAAAAATCCTTTAGGGGAAACAAACTGGCTAAATAAACGGCATGTCATAACAAATTACAAATAATATCCAGTTCTGTCGGTCTGCGGGTGGTCATGAGACATTTAATACGATGGCTGATGTAAGCTTTTCTATGGGTATCATGCTCTTTTACGTATTTCAACATAAAGAAAGACACGTAAGATGCTGATCAATATATTCAACACACATGAAAAAGCATAAAATATTTTTGAGATTACCCCTTGTGCCTCTGGGCAGCACGTGCATGTCATGCCAGGTGAGTCGACGGTCCGTCGTCATACCTAGCCGAGCGACCTAATTGCCATCTATTGTTTTCAGTAGCTATTCGTTTTGCCCGATTTTACGAGAAAACATGCTTTTCTAGATATCCTATTACGCATCCTACTGACCGACCAGTTAGGTTATTTCGACAGCCTGAAAGCAGTTTTTTCTATTTCCGACAGTGCTTTAGTTCATATTTTTGGTTCGTATCAGGTTTATAAACTTTTTCGCAGCGTTTGTTTTGTTTCTATCTCAATGGTCTCGCCGTCGCATAACATGATACATTTCTGGTGCCCTCTGCCGTGATGTTGCTGGAATATTGCTAAAAGCGGCGTAAAACCAAACTCAGTCATTCATTATCTACTATATTGTAAATGGTGGTTTCGGTAAAAATTTGAAAGTGTCAAGCCAGATTATTATATAGACTCTGCGTTGTGTCCATGCTGACTTGGTTGATCGGTCCTCATGAGCAGTACATTTTATACTCGAATCATCTTTAAATTTAATTTAAACTGGTTCTTGATTGTCCTGCACCATTAAAAAAGGTAGGGGATATTGGATTTACAAGAAATGTTTCATCTGTATGCGGCCTAAAACTAAACTCACTCCACAAACTGCTGCTACTACAGAATTCCAAATAAAGTACAGATAACTGACCCGACTGAACTATTTCGTTTAGTAAGACTTGTTTTGGATGTTCCCCGTCTTCTCTTCCCCCTTCCGTGGTGTCAGAATTCCTTCATTTCAGGTGTAAATTGTCTCTCGGCTGATGTGCGATATTTGGAGTGTGTTGCTTCTGATATTTCTGTTTATGTCCGGAATGCATATTATCAACATAAAAAGACAAGTTGAGAGACTAAACATTTATTATCGCAAGTTGACATTGCTGGACATTTTTTCTTCGACACCATTCGACCTCTTTCATGGTTGCTGTCTCTCAAGCGCTCCTCCCTGCATAACGTCATCATGTCGCACAAAGGCTCAATATCTGAAACAGACAAAGGGGGTAGCAGCGGTTATGTTTCTTACGGCGTTTGGGGCATTTTAATGTTTACAGGACCATCGTTTTACTCTACAAGTATTGTAAGTGTGATCTTTAGCCCGGCACGACACCCCTGTTACAAGGTGGAAAGAGTTGGCTAAATGGCTAGAAGGATATACTTTGGTCCTCTTTCCACACATTATTTCTGTAGACTTACAGAATGTGTAACAATAATATATGTAAACATCTGAAGGGAAATAAAAACAAATACAAAGAAAAAAGAAGACTTGTTCATCGGGGACATCACCTACACAGACCACGTGTCCGAACTGCTCAAACTTTCCTAAACATTGACAGTTGAAGTAAAGAAAATGTATATGAAGTATAGACTTGAATATTATATTTTTATATGTGACCAAATTGAGTGTCGATGCTAAGTTACTTTGTCTCGTGTTCTGAAATAGAAAATGCCTCGACAATATACTGGTTTTTTTATCTCCTAACAACCACCGCGATGCATGTGTCGGTATTTCGTTGTTGGCTTGGCTTGGAAACGTACTTATCTGCCCTTGATTTGCATCACGTGACAGGATATTGGGGGCAGATAGGGACATTGCATTCTACGGGAAACCTAGTTATCTGCCCTTGATTTGCCTCACGTGACAGGATGTTCGCATTGGAGAGATATTTATTAATTAGATTCTACCGGAAACGTACTTATCTGCCCTTGATTTGCATCACGTGACAGTATGTTGGGGAGAGGAAGGGACATTGCATTCTATCGGAAACCTAGTTATCTGCCCTTGATTTGCCTCACCTGACCGGATGTTCGCATTGGAGAGATATTTATTAATTAGATTCTACCGGAAACGTACTTATCTGCCCTTGATTTGCATCACGTGACAGTATGTTGGGGAGAGGAAGGGACATTGCATTCTATCGGAAACCTAGTTATCTGCCCTTGATTTGCCTCACCTGACAGGATGTTCGCATTGGAGAGATATTTATTAATTAGATTGTACCGGAAACCCACTTATCTAACCTTGATTTGCGTCACGTCACAGGATGTTTCCGTTTAGGATGGGGAGAGGTAGGGACATTGCATTCTACCGGAAGCGTAGTTATCTGCCCTTGATTTCCCTCACGTGACAGGATGTTTCCGTTTGGGATTGGGGAGAGGTAGGGAAAGCGGATTTTACCGGAAACACTTATCTGCCCTTGATTTCCATCACATGACCGGATGTTCGCATTGGAGAGATATTTATTAATTAGATTGTACCGGAAACCCACTTATCTAACCTTGATTTGCGTCACGTCACAGGATGTTTCCGTTTAGGATGGGGAGAGGTAGGGACATTGCATTCTACCGGAAGCGTAGTTATCTGCCCTTGATTTCCCTCACGTGACAGGATGTTTCCGTTTGGGATTGGGGAGAGGTAGGGAAAGCGGATTTCACCGTAAACACACTTATCTGCCCTTGATTTGCATCACGTGACAGGACGTTTCCGTTTGGGTTGCGGGAGAGGTTGGGACATTGCATTCTACCGGAAGCGTACTTATCTGCCCTTGATTTGCCTCACGTGACAGGATGTTTCCGTTTGGGATTGGGGAGAGGTAGGGACATTGCATTCTACCGGAAGCGTAGTTATCGGCCCTTGATTTCCCTCACGTGACAGGATGTTTCCGTTTTGGATTGGGGAGAGGTAGGGACATTGCATTCTACCGGAAACCTAGTTATCTGCCCTTGATTTGCCTCACGTGACAGGATGTTTCCGTTTGGGATTGGGGAGAGGTAGGGGCATTGCATTCTACCGTAAACCTAGTTATCTGCCCTTGATTTGCCTCACATTACAGGATTTTTCCGTTTGGGATTGGGGAGAGGTAGGGACATTGCATTCTACCGGAAACCTAGTTATCGCCCTTGATTTGCCTCACGTGACAGGATGTTTCCGTTTGGGATTGGGGAGAGGTAGGGAAAGCGGAATATACCGGAAACACTTTTCTACCCTTGATTTGCATCACGTGACAGTATGTTGGGGAGAGGTAGGGACATTGCATTCTACCGGAAACATACGTATCTGCCCTTGATTTGCCTCACGTGACAGGATGTTTCCGTTTGGGATTGGGGAGAGGTAGGGAAAGCGGAATATACCGGAAACACTTTTCTACCCTTGATTTGCATCACGTGACAGTATGTTGGGGAGAGGTAGGGACATTGCATTCTACCGGAAACATACGTATCTGCCATTGATTTGCCTCACGTGACAGGATGTTTCCGTTTGGGATTGGGGAGAGGTAGGGAAAGCGGAATATACCGGAAACACTTTTCTACCCTTGATTTGCATCACGTGACAGTATGTTGGGGAGAGGTAGGGACATTGCATTCTACCGGAAATGTAGTTATCTGCCCTTGATTTGCCCCACGTGACAGGATGTTTCCGATTGGGATGGGGAGAGGTAGGGAAAGCGGATTTTACCGGAAACACTTTTCTGCCCTTGATTTGCATCACGTGACAGTATGTTGGGGAGAGGTAGGGACATTGCATTCTACCGGAAACGTAATTATCTGCCATTGATTTGCCTCACCTGACCGGATGTTCGCATTGGAGAGATATTTATTAATTAGATTGTACCGGAAACACTTATCTGCCCTTGAGTTGCATCACGTGACAATATTTTGGGGAGACGTAGGGACATTGCATTCTACCCGAAACATACTACTCTGTCCTTGATTTTGCCTCACGTGACAGGATGTTTCCGTTTGGGATTGGGGAGAGGTAGGGACATTGCATTCTACCGGATGCGTAGTTATCTGCCCTTGATTTGCCTCACGTGACAGGATGTTTCCGTTTGGGTTGCGGGAGAGGTAGGGACATTGCATTCTACCGGAAACCTAGTTATCTGCCCTTGATTTGCCTCACGTGACAGGATGTTTCCGTTTGGGATGGGGAGAGGTAGGGAAAGTGGATTTTACCGGAAACGTACTTATCTGCCCTGGATTTCCCTCACATGACCGGATGTTTGCATTGGAGAGATATTTATTAATTAGATTGTACCGGAAACGTACTTATCTGCCCTTGATTTGCATCACGTTACAAGATGTTTCCGTTTAGGATGGGGAGAGGTAGGGAAAGCGGATTTCACCGGAAACACACTTATCTGCCCTTGATTTGCCTCACGTGACAGGATGTTTCCGTTTGGGATTGGGGAGAGGTAGGGACATTGCATTCTACCGGAAACCTAGTTATCTGCCCTTGATTTGCCTCACGTGACAGGATGTTTCCGTTTGGGATGGGGAGAGGTAGGGAAAGTGGATTTTACCGGAAACGTAGTTATCTGCCCTTGATTTGCCTCACGTGACAGGATGTTTCCGTTAGGGATTGGGGAGAGGAAGGGACATTACATTCTGCCGGAAACGTAGTTATCTGCCCTTGATCTGCCTCACGTGACAGGATGTTTCCGTTAGGGATTGGGGAGAGGTAGGGACATTGCATTCTACCGGAAACATACTGATGTACCCTTTATTAGCATCACGTGACAGGATGTTGCCCTTTGGAGTCGGGGAGAGGTAGGGACATTGCATTTTAGGCCAGAAACACTTATCTGCCTGTGATTTGCATCACATGACCGGATGTTCGCATTGGAGAGATATTTATCAATTAGATTGTACCGGAAACGTACTTATCTGCCCTTGATTTGCGTCACGTGACAGGATGTTTCCGTTTGGGATGGGGAGAGGTAGGGAAAGCTGATTTCACCGGAAACACACTTATCTGCCCTTCATTTGCATCACGTGACAGTATGTTGGGGAGAGGTAGGGACATTGCATTCTACCGGAAACATACTTATCTGTCCTTGGTATTGCACTACGTTACAGGACGTTTCCGTTTGGGTTGCGGGAGAGGTTGGGACATTGCATTCTACAGGAAACCTAGTTATCTGCCCTTGATTTGCCTCACGTGACAGGATGTTTCCGTTTGGGATTGGGGAGAGGTAGGGACATTGCATTCTACAATAAAACATACTTATCTGCCCTTGATTTTGCATCACGTGACAGGATGTTTCCGTTTGGGATTGGGGAGAGGTAGGGACATTGCATTCTACCGGAAATGTAGTTATCGGCCCTTGAATTGCCTCACGTGACAGGATGTTTCCGTTTGGGATTGGTGAGGTAGGGAACGTTATATTCTACCGGAAACCTAGTTATCTCCCCTTGATTTGCCTCACGTGACAGGATGTTTCCGTTTGGGATGGGGAGAGGTAGGGAAAGCGGATTTTACCGGAAACACTTATCTGCCCTAGATTTGCATCACGTGACAGTATGTTGGGGAGAGGTAGGGACATTGCATTCTACCGGAAACGTAGTTATCTGCCATTGATTTGCCTCACCTGACCGGATGTTCGCATTGGAGAGATATTTATTAATTAGATTGTACCGGAAACACTTATCTGCCCTTGAGTTGCATTACGTGACAATATTTTGGGGAGAGGTAGAGACATTGCATTCTACCCGAAACATACTACTCTGTCCTTGATTTTGCATCACGTGACAGGATGTTTCCGTTTGGGATTGGGGAGAGGTAGGGACATTGCATTCTACCAGAAGCGTAGTTATCTGCCCTTGATTTGCCTCACGCGACAGGATGTTTCCGTTTGGGATTGGGGAGAGGTAGGGACATTGCATTCTACCGGAAACCTAGTTATCTGCCCTTGATTTGCCTCACGTGACAGAATGTTTCCGTTTGGGATGGGGGAGAGGTAGAGACATTGCATTCTACCGGAAACCTAGTTATCTTCCCTTGATTTGCCTCACGTGACAGGATGTTTCCGTTTGGGATTGGGGAGAGGTAGGGACATTGCATTCTACCGGAAACCTAGTTATCTGCCCTTGATTTGCCTCACGTGACAGGATGTTCGCATTGGAGAGATATTTATTAATTAGATTGTACCGGAAACACTTATCTGCCCTTGAGTTGCATTACGTGACAATATTTTGGGGAGAGGTAGGGACATTGCATTCTACCCGAAACATACTACTCTGTCCTTGATTTTGCCTCACGTGACAGGATGTTTCCGTTTGGGATTGGGGAGAGGTAGGGACATTGCATTCTACCGGATGCGTAGTTATCTGCCCTTGATTTGCCTCACGTGACAGGATGTTTCCGTTTGGGATTGGGGAGAGGTAGGGACATTGCATTCTACCGGAAACCTAGTTATCTGCCCTTGATTTGCCTCACGTGACAGGATGTTTCCGTTTGGGATGGGGAGAGGTAGGGAAAGTGGATTTTACCGGAAACGTACTTATCTGCCCTGGATTTCCCTCACATGACCGGATGTTTGCATTGGAGAGATATTTATTAATTAGATTGTACCGGAAACGTACTTATCTGCCCTTGATTTGCATCACGTTACAAGATGTTTCCGTTTAGGATGGGGAGAGGTAGGGAAAGCGGATTTCACCGGAAACACACTTATCTGCCCTTGATTTGCATCACGTGACAGGATGTTGGGGAGAGGTAGGGACATTGCATTCTACCGGAAACATACTTATCTGTCCTTGGTTTTCCATCACGTGACAGGACGTTTCCGTTTGGGTTGCGGGAGAGGTTGGGACATTGCATTCTACCGGAAACGTACTTATGTGCCCTTGATTTGCCTCACGTGACAGGATGTTTCCGTTTGGGATTGGGGAGAGGTAGGGACATTGCATTCTACCGGAAGCGTAGTTATCTGCCCTTGATTTGCCTCACGTGACAGGATGTTTCCGTTTGGGATTGGGGAGAGGTAGGGACATTGCATTCTACTGGAAACCTAGTTATCTGCCCTTGATTTGCCTCACGTGACAGGATGTTGCCCTTTGGAGTCGGGGAGAGGTAGGGACATTGCATTTTAGGCCAGAAACACTTATCTGCCTGTGATTTGCATCACATGACCGGATGTTCGCATTGGAGAGATATTTATTAATTCGATTGTACCGGAAACGTACTTATCTGACCTTGATTTGCGTCACGTGACAGGATGTTTCCGTTTGGGATGGGGAGAGGTAGGGAAAGCGGATTTCACCGGAAACACACTTATCTGCCCTTCATTTGCATCACGTGACAGTATGTTGCGGAGAGGTAGGGACATTGCATTCTACCGGAAACATACTTATCTGTCCTTGGTTTTGCATCACGTGACAGGACGTTTCCGTTTGGGTTGCGGGAGAGGTTGGGACATTGCATTCTACCGGAAACGTAGTTATCTGCCCTTCATTTGCCTCACGTGACAGGATGTTTCCGTTTGGGTTGCGGGAGAGGTAGGGACATTGCATTCTACAGTAAAACATACTTATCTGCCCTTGATTTTGCATCACGTGACAGGATGTTTCCGTTTGGGATTGGGGAGAGGTAGGGACATTGCATTCTACCAGAAGCGTAGTTATCTGCCCTTGATTTGCCTCACGCGACAGGATGTTTCCGTTTGGGATTGGGGAGGTAGGGAACGTTATATTCTACCGGAAACCTAGTTATCTCCCCTTGATTTGCCTCACGTGACAGGATGTTTCCGTTTGGGATGGGGAGAGGTAGGGAGAGCGGATTTTACCGGAAACACTTATCTGCCCTTGATTTGCATCACGTGACAATATTTTGGGGAGAGGTAGGGACATTGCATTCTACCGGATGCGTAGTTATCTGCCCTTGATTTGCCTCACGTGACAGGATGTTTCCGTTTGGGATTGGGGAGAGGTAGGGACATTGCATTCTACCGGAAACCTAGTTATCTGCCCTTGATTTGCCTCACGTGACAGGATGTTTCCGTTTGGGATGGGGAGAGGTAGGGAAAGTGGATTTTACCGGAAACGTACTTATCTGCCCTGGATTTCCCTCACATGACCGGATGTTTGCATTGGAGAGATATTTATTAATTAGATTGTACCGGAAACATACTTATCTGCCCTTGATTTGCATCACGTTACAAGATGTTTCCGTTTAGGATGGGGAGAGGTAGGGAAAGCGGATTTCACCGGAAACACACTTATCTGCCCTTGATTTGCATCACGTGACAGGATGTTGGGGAGAGGTAGGGACATTGCATTCTACCGGAAACATACTTATCTGTCCTTGGTTTTCCATCACGTGACAGGACGTTTCCGTTTGGGTTGCGGGAGAGGTTGGGACATTGCATTCTACCGGAAACGTACTTATGTGCCCTTGATTTGCCTCACGTGACAGGATGTTTCCGTTTGGGATTGGGGAGAGGTAGGGACATTGCATTCTACCGGAAGCGTAGTTATCTGCCCTTGATTTGCCTCACGTGACAGGATGTTTCCGTTTGGGATTGGGGAGAGGTAGGGGCATTGCATTCTACCGGAAACATACTTATCTGTCCTTGGTTTTCCATCACGTGACAGGATGTTTCCGTTTGGGATTGGGGAGAGGTAGGGGCATTGCATTCTACCGGAAACCTAGTTATCTGCCCTTGATTTGCCTCACGTGACAGGATGTTTCCGTTTGGGATTGGGGAGAGGTAGAGACATTGCATTCTACCGGAAACCTAGTTATCTGCCCTTGATTTGCCTCACGTGACAGGATGTTTCCGTTAGGGATTGGGGAGAGGTAGGGACGTTACATTCTGCCGGAAACGTAGTTATCTGCCCTTGATCTGCCTCACGTGACAGGATGTTTCCGTTTGGGATTGGGGAGAGGTAGGGACATTGCATTCTACCGGAAACATACTGATGTCCCCTTTATTAGCATCACGTGACAGGATGTTGCCCTTTGGAGTCGGGGAGAGGTAGGGACATTGCATTTTAGGCCAGAAACACTTTTCTGCCTGTGATTTGCATCACATGACCGGATGTTCGCATTGGAGAGATATTTATTAATTCGATTGTACCGGAAACGTACTTTTCTGACCTTGATTTGCGTCACGTGACAGGATGTTTCCGTTTGGGATGGGGAGAGGTAGGGAAAGCGGATTTCACCGGAAACACACTTATCTGCCCTTCATTTGCATCACGTGACAGTATGTTGGGGAGAGGTAGGGACATTGCATTCTACCGGAAACGTACTTATCTGTCCTTGGTTTTGCATCACGTGACAGGACGTTTCCGTTTGGGTTGTGGGAGAGGTTGGGACAATGCATTCTACCGGAAACGTAGTTATCTGCCCTTCATTTGCCTCACGTGACAGGATGTTTCCGTTTTGGATTGGGGAGAGGTAGGGACATTGCATTCTACAGTAAAACATACTTATCTGCCCTTGATTTTGCATCACGTGACAGGATGTTTCCGTTTGGGATTGGGGAGAGGTAGGGACATTGCATTCTACCAGAAGCGTAGTTATCTGCCCTTGATTTGCCTCACGCCACAGGATGTTTCCGTTTGGGATTGGGGAGAGGTAGGGACATTGCACTCTACAGTAAAACATACTTATCTGCCCTTGATTTTACATCACGTGACAGGATGTTTCCGTTTGGGATGGGGAGGGGTAGGGAAAGCGGATTTTACCGGAAACACTTATCTGCCCTTGATTTGCATCACGTGACAGTATGTTGGGGAGAGGTAGGGACATTGCATTCTACCGGAAACGTAGTTATCTGCCATTGATTTGCCTCACCTGACCGGATGTTCGCATTGGAGAGATATTTATTAATTAGATTGTACCGGAAACACTTATCTGCCCTTGAGTTGCATTACGTGACAATATTTTGGGGAGAGGTAGGGACATTGCATTCTACCGGATGCGTAGTTATCTGCCCTTGATTTGCCTCACGTGACAGGATGTTTCCGTTTGGGATTGAGGAGAGGTAGGGACATTGCATTCTACCGGAAACGTAGTTATCTGCCCTTGATTTGCCTCACGTGACAGGATGTTTCCGTTTGGGATGGGAGAGGTAGGGAAAGTGGATTTTACCGGAAACGTACTTATCTGCCCTGGATTTGCCTCACATGACCGGATGTTTGCATTGGAGAGATATTTATTAATTAGATTGTACCGGAAACATACTTATCTGCCCTTGATTTGCATCACGTTACAAGATGTTTCCGTTTAGGATGGGGAGAGGTAGGGAAAGCGGATTTCACCGAAACACACTTATCTGCCCTTGATTTGCATCACGTGACAGGATGTTGGGAGAGGTAGGGACATTGCATTCTACCGGAAACATACTTATCTGTCCTTGGTTTTCCATCACGTGACAGGACGTTTCCGTTTGGGTTGCGGGAGAGGTTGGGACATTGCATTCTACCGGAAACGTACTTATCTGCCCTTGATTTGCCTCACGTGACAGGATGTTTCCGTTTGGGATTGGGGAGAGGTAGGGACATTGCATTCTACCGGAAACGTAGTTATCTGCCCTTGATTTGCCTCACGTGACAGGATGTTTCCGTTTGGGATTGGGGAGAGGTAGGGGCATTGCATTCTACCGGAAACATACTTATCTGTCCTTGGTTTTCCATCACGTGACAGGACGTTTCCGTTTGGGTTGGGCTTAGGGGAGAGGTTGGGACATTGCATTCTACCGGAAACGTACTTCTTATCTGCCCTTGATTTGCCTCACGTGACAGGATGTTTCCGTTTGGGATTGGGGAGAGGTAGGGACATTGCATTCTACCGGAAACCTAGTTATCTGCCCTTGATTTGCCTCACGTGACAGGATGTTTCCGTTTGGGATTGGGGAGAGGTAGGGACATTGCATTCTACCGGAAACCTAGTTATCTGCCCTTGATTTGCCTCACGTGACAGGATGTTTCCGTTTGGGATTGGGGAGAGGTAGGGACATTGCATTCTACCGGAAACCTAGTTATCTGCCCTTGATTTGCCTCACGTGACAGGATGTTTCCGTTTGGGATTGGGGAGAGGTAGGGACATTGCATTCTACCGGAAACATACTGATGTCCCCTTTATTAGCATCACGTGACAGGATGTTGCCCTTTGGAGTCGGGGAGAGGTAGGGACATTGCATTTTAGGCCAGAAACACTTATCTGCCTGTGATTTGCATCACATGACCGGATGTTCGCATTGGAGAGATATTTATTAATTCGATTGTACCGGAAACGTACTTTTCTGACCTTGATTTGCGTCACGTGACAGGATGTTTCCGTTTGGGATGGGGAGAGGTAGGGAAAGCGGATTTCACCGGAAACACACTTATCTGCCCTTCATTTGCATCACGTGACAGTATGTTGGGGAGAGGTAGGGACATTGCATTCTACCGGAAACGTACTTATCTGTCCTTGGTTTTGCATCACGTGACAGGACGTTTCCGTTTGGGTTGCGGGAGAGGTTGGGACATTGCATTCTACAGGAAACCTAGTTATCTGCCCTTCATTTGCCTCACGTGACAGGATGTTTCCGTTTTGGATTGGGGAGAGGTAGGGACATTGCATTCTACAGTAAAACATACTTATCTGCCCTTGATTTTGCATCACGTGACAGGATGTTTCCGTTTGGGATTGGGGAGAGGTAGGGACATTGCATTCTACCAGAAGCGTAGTTATCTGCCCTTGATTTGCCTCACGCCACAGGATGTTTCCGTTTGGGATTGGGGAGAGGTAGGGACATTGCATTCTACAGTAAAACATACTTATCTGCCCTTGATTTTACATCACGTGACAGGATGTTTCCGTTTGGGATGGGGAGAGGTAGGGAAAGCGGATTTTACCGGAAACACTTATCTGCCCTTGATTTGCATCACGTGACAGTATGTTGGGGAGAGGTAGGGACATTGCATTCTACCGGAAACGTAGTTATCTGCCATTGATTTGCCTCACCTGACCGGATGTTCGCATTGGAGAGATATTTATTAATTAGATTGTACCGGAAACACTTATCTGCCCTTGAGTTGCATTACGTGACAATATTTTGGGGAGAGGTAGGGACATTGCATTCTACCGGATGCGTAGTTATCTGCCCTTGATTTGCCTCACGTGACAGGATGTTTTCGTTTGGGATTGGGGAGAGGTAGGGACATTGCATTCTACCGGAAACCTAGTTATCTGCCCTTGATTTGCCTCACGTGACAGGATGTTTCCGTTTGGGATGGGGAGAGGTAGGGAAAGTGGATTTTACCGGAAACGTACTTATCTGCCCTGGATTTCCCTCACATGACCGGATGTTTGCATTGGAGAGATATTTATTAATTAGATTGTACCGGAAACATACTTATCTGCCCTTGATTTGCATCACGTTACAAGATGTTTCCGTTTAGGATGGGGAGAGGTAGGGAAAGCGGATTTCACCGGAAACACACTTAACTGCCCTTGATTTGCATCACGTGACAGGATGTTGGGGAGAGGTAGGGACATTGCATTCTACCGGAAACATACTTATCTGTCCTTGGTTTTCCATCACGTGACAGGACGTTTCCGTTTGGGTTGCGGGAGAGGTTGGGACATTGCATTCTACCGGAAACGTACTTATGTGCCCTTGATTTGCCTCACGTGACAGGATGTTTCCGTTTGGGATTGGGGAGAGGTAGGGACATTGCATTCTACCGGAAACGTAGTTATCTGCCCTTGATTTGCCTCACGTGACAGGATGTTTCCGTTTGGGATTGGGGAGAGGTAGGGGCATTGCATTCTACCGGAAACATACTTATCTGTCCTTGGTTTTCCATCACGTGACAGGACGTTTCCGTTTGGGTTGCGGGAGAGGTTGGGACATTGCATTCTACCGGAAACGTACTTATGTGCCCTTGATTTGCCTCACGTGACAGGATGTTTCCGTTTGGGATTGGGGAGAGGTAGGGACATTGCATTCTACCGGAAACCTAGTTATCTGCCCTTGATTTGCCTGACGTGACAGGATGTTTCCGTTTGGGATTGGGGAGAGGTAGGGGCATTGCATTCTACCGGAAACCTAGTTATCTGCCCTTGATTTGCCTCACGTGACAGGATGTTTGCGTTAGGGATTGGGGAGAGGTAGGGACGTTACATTCTGCCGGAAACGTAGTTATCTGCCCTTGATCTGCCTCACGTGACAGGATGTTTCCGTTTGGGATTGAGAGAGGTAGGGACATTGCATTCTACCGGAAACATACTGATGTCCCCTTTATTAGCATCACGTGACAGGATGTTGCCCTTTGGAGTCGGGGAGAGGTAGGGACATTGCATTTTAGGCCAGAAACACTTACCTGCCTGTGATTTGCATCACATGACCGGATGTTCGCATTGGAGAGATATTTATTAATTCGATTGTACCGGAAACGTACTTTTCTGACCTTGATTTGCGTCACGTGACAGGATGTTTCCGTTTGGGATGGGGAGAGGTAGGGAAAGCGGATTTCACCGGAAACACACTTATCTGCCCTTCATTTGCATCACGTGACAGTATGTTGGGGAGAGGTAGGGACATTGCATTCTACCGGAAACATACTTATCTGTCCTTGGTTTTGCATCACGTGACAGGACGTTTCCGTTTGGGTTGCGGGAGAGGTTGGGACATTGCATTCTACCGGAAACGTAGTTATCTGCCCTTCATTTGCCTCACGTGACAGGATGTTTCCGTTTGGGATTGGGGAGAGGTAGGGACATTGCATTCTACAGTAAAACATACTTATCTGCCCTTGATTTTGCATCACGTGACAGGATGTTTCCGTTTGGGATTGGGGAGAGGTAGAGACATTGCATTCTACCGGAAGCGTAGTTATCTGCCCTTGATTTGCCTCACGTGACAGGATGTTTCCGTTTGGGATTGGGGAGAGGTAGGGACATTGCATTCTACCGGAAACCTAGTTATCTGCCCTTGATTTGCCTCACGTGACAGGATGTTTCCGTTAGGGATTGGGGAGAGGTAGGGACGTTACATTCTGCCGGAAACGTAGTTATCTGCCCTTGATTTGCCTCACGTGACAGGATGTTTCCGTTTGGGATTGGGGAGAGGTAGAGACATTGCATTCTACCAGAAGCGTAGTTATCTGCCCTTGATTTGCCTCACGCGACAGGATGTTTCCGTTTGGGATTGGGGAGAGGTAGGGACATTGCATTCTACCGGAAACCTAGTTATCTGCCCTTGATTTGCCTCACGTGACAGGATGTTTCCGTTTGGGATGGGGGAGAGGTAGAGACATTGCATTCTACCGGAAACCTAGTTATCTGCCCTTGATTTGCCTCACGTGACAGGATGTTTCCGTTTGGGATTGGGGAGAGGTAGGGACATTGCATTCTACCGGAAACCTAGTTATCTGCCCTTGATTTGCCTCACGTGACAGGATGTTTCCGTTTGGGATTGGGGAGAGGTAGGGACATTGCATTCTACCGGAAACCTAGTTATCTGCCCTTGATTTGCCTCACGTGACAGGATGTTTCCGTTTGGGATGGGAGAGGTAGGGACATTGCATTCTACCGGAAACCTAGTTATCTGCCCTTGATTTGCCTCACGTGACAGGATGTTTCCGTTTGGGATTGGGGAGAGGTAGGGACATTACATTCTACCGGAAACGTAGTTATCTGCCCTTGATTTGCCTCACGTGACAGGATGTTTCCGTTTGGGATTGGGGAGAGGTAGGGACGTTACATTCTACCGGAAACGTAGTTATCTGCCCTTGATTTGCCTCACGTGACAGGATTTTTCCGTTTGGGATTGGGGAGAGGTAGGGACATTGCATTCTACCTGAAACATACTTATATTCCCCTTTATTAGCATCACGTGACAGGATGTTGCGCTTTGGAGTCGGGGAGAGGTCAGGACATTGCATTTTAGGCCAGAAACACTTATCTGCCTGTGATTTGCATCACATGACCGGATGTTCGCATTGGAGAGATATTTATTAATTCGATTGTACCGGAAACGTACTTATCTGACCTTGATTTGCGTCACGTGACAGGATGTTTCCGTTTGGGACGGGGAGAGGAAGGGAAAGTGGATTTTACCGGAAACGTACTTATCTGCCCTTGATTTGCATCACGTGACAGGATGTGTCTGTTTGGGAAGGAGAAAGGTTTTAACATTACATTCTACCACACACGTACTTATATGTTCATGCCCTTGATTTGCATCATGTTAGTGGATGTTGGGGACAGGTAGGGATATTGCATTCCACCAGAAACACTTATCTACCTTTGATTCGCATCACATGACCGGATGTTCGCATTGGAGAAATATCTATTAATTAGATTGTACCGGAAACGTACTTATCTGCCCTTGATTTGCATCACGTGACAGGATGTTGGGGAGAGGTAGGAACATTGCATTCTACCGAAAACGTACCTATCTGCTCTTGATTTGCATCACGTGACCAGATGTTCGCTTTGGAGAGAGATTAATTCGATTCTACCGGAAAAATACTTGTGTAATTATAATAATTTGAGAGCGATTTTTACCAAACTGGTTTGACAAACGCTGTCAAATAAAGGCAGAAGATTAATGACGACTGGAAACATTATTAAGATATCAAATACAAATATAACGAGATATTTCCGCACATTAAGTCAAGAAAACTTTCTTTTGAATCCCCATGTTATTCTCATTGTTTTTTTGTCCGGAAGTGGATCTCAGAACAATTTTGTTGGTCAAAAATGGAAATATACTCAGTAGCAAAAAAACGTCAGTACGAATTCAAAATTAGATAGGCACTGTAATCAAACGTTTCTTTTGCTGCTTAGTATACTTCAACCCTACGCTGATGACCTTTGCATCTTTGATGTTATTGGCTATCAGCCGAAAGGATATTTTAATATATTGGGACCAGCAATCAACATGGATAAGATGCAAGTAATATTGTTTCATCTTATTAAAACTATTTAGGCATTCTATTCCATCTCGACTATCATGGAACGTACAAAGAAAAATATACAACATGATGCGTTTAAATATCTGATTTCCAAATAAAAACAATATTATAGTGAGATTGATAAGGGACCGCTCATAATTTATGGCATGTGCAATGTGACTAACTCAACTGTAAAAGGATATTTTTGAATGCCTAAACACAACGAGTATCATATCACCGTGTTGTTCAATTACTATGTGTTGTACGTGAGTCATACACAATAATGTTGTAATTAAATGATTAAATTCATACTCCATTGAAACAATGTTGTTTATTTTCTTGCCTCTATATATAAATATTTATGCAACATACCTTAATCCCCGTCCAAACTATTCACCTGTGTGAAATAATGTCCCCGACCATGTCTTTTCTTCCATTGCCGCTCCATGACTGATCAAACCACGTGTTCGCCTTTAGGAAAAGCACGTGCAAATCAAACTTTTCGCATTCCGCCACTCTTCACGACTTCCACGTGTTTTGTATGACCATGACACCTTACATAGCGTCTTTGTTGCTTGTTGAAGCTGACTAAATTGATTACGTAAATACATTACACATGTGTTTTCAGGATGTCTTCCAAACCTAATCTGATGTACTTTTTTTTTTGCAGTAAGAGTATTTACCCAATAAAGGCTGAATTTGATATACAGGGTTTAAATTAATGAATCGACTCAAATACAGTGACTGCTGACTGCTGAATTCTTTTCCGCAAGTGCACTCTTTTTTGTCTATTTATCGAAACCGAAACGAGGCTGAAATTATGACTAATCTTGATTGAAATAATCAGACACGGTTGATTCCACTCGGTCTTGAAATTGTCTGGTGATTAAAAAATGAGGTAATCTGCCTCTTAATCCAAATTGATGCATATCTTTTAAAATACCATGTCAATGGTAGCCTACTTCTGGATTTGCTTTAACCACATTTGATGTTGATAGGGAGGTTATTGGTGTCCAAGTACCAAATTAAGCGTTTGTTGTGTGTTTACAGCTGCAGCTGTTTACTGGTGTAGGACGGTAATCTGATGGCTCAGTATGATCCGGACAGGTTTTGTCATAGGTATGAGTGAGTATTGTTTTACGCCGCTTTTAACAATATTCCAGCAATATCACGGCGGGAGACACCAGAAATGGGCTTCACACATCGTACCCATGTGGGGAATCGAACTCGGGTCTTCGGCATGACGAGCGATCACTTTAACCACAAGGCTACCCCACGCCCTTCATATATATGATGTTAGTTTATTTGTTGATAATGGCATGGTAATGAGGCCCTCTTCAGGTAGACCCAGTTATGGTTATATACATTAAACAGAAATCATGTGCAGATACTTATCTATCGGTCCATATAAATACAATGTATGCACTTTTGGGCATCGCCTGTCTGAGGCTCTGTGATTTTCCGATTTTACGTGCGCTTCCGACATAATGCTATTCCGCACTCGCTCTTGTGGCAAGACGTTTCCACTTTTATTAAGAAATTCAGATATCGCCAATTCAGTTCAAGATATATTCAATTTAATTCAATATATTTTTAAAACAATTTAAGATAACAGTAATTTTTCAACACATTATCTTTATTTGAGATATCTTTAATTCATTTCAAGATATATTTTATTCAGTTCAAGATATCAGCAATTCTTTCCAAGATGTCAATAATATGCTTCATCATATCCTAAATTCATTTGACGATATCATGAATTTTATAGCAGGTATCTATGATTATCTTTAATCGATATTTATTCAATTCAATTCAAGATGTCACTATTTTCATTCAAGATATCATTAAAACAATTTAAAGTATCAGTATACTGTAAAAACGGCTTGCCAACGCCCTGCAGTTCTCACATTCGTCACCATTCGCCCCTTTCCGTAACCTCCAAGAAGCGCTTGTCCCGGAATTAGACGGAGTTGGTCACGAATACAGTTCTAAGTGAGTCTTTTTGGTGCATGGTTGTATATGGAGTACGGATTGCTTATTATGGGAGATATATGGGAGGCATATTGTGAGCATTCTAATTTTGCTTTTTTAATTATGCACGGTAGCTTGTTTGGTCTCATGTTATATAATATTAGGCGGTGCATATATTCCTCCTCAAAGTTCCGTACGAGTTTGATTATCAATGCGATAACATATTTGATTTGGACATAGTACTGTCAATCAAACATGAAATAACAGGATATTGATTATTATTTGTGGAGCCTTTGATGCAAATACAGGAGAGGAGGAAGGTTGTTATTGTTTATGATATGAATGATAGGTCTGTACCAGATCTTTTGAAAAATGTTTTTGATTCTTTACTCGTGTCAAAAGGTTTTGTTGCAAATGCATTTGGTAGAAAGTTGATAAACCTTTGTATGGGCAGTCTCTCGTACAGACCCTGAAGGAAAGCCCACACAAGTCTAGAAAATGTGGCAAGTCTAGATCTCCTCAGCTTTAGGAAAATGAAGAAAGTCTCAGGGCTCCTTTTCATTATATATATATTTTTTTTACTATGAACTTTTTTCAGTAAAATATGTTCATTTCAGAGACTAGTTGTTAGTCTAGGGCAATAACATGCATATTGTGAACGGAAGATGAGATAATGACAGAACTAGGGAAGATTTTACGTACGCTTCACGCAACGCGTGCAGTAGCATTGATTATTTCATTTTGTCATCTACTACATGCCTATGGTCATTCGTCACCACTCGCCCCTTTCCGTAACCTCTTGTCCCGGAATAACACGAGTGGGTCGCGAATGGCCTATGTTGTGATAGTTTATAAAAGTATGTTTTTCTCACATTGGTGTTGCAGCTCGATTATGGGTACCGATGTTCAGTTACCCCAGAATGACACTTATAAATCATCAGAAAAAAATGGAACCATGTTTTTTTGTGAATCCATATGCAAAACTGATTACAATTATCAGTGGCTCAAAAAATTAACACGCACTTTCCACGGAATGCATATTTGTTACATAAGCCCCGGCACTAATCGTCTTTATTTGAACTAATTTCAAACTTTTCGGTTGAAAACCGTAATGAATCAGATTATTTCCCATTGCTTTTGGAGGTGTCTAGAGATGCACAGGTACACTTCCATTACTGATTTACAGTTGCCGGGTTTTAAGTACCTGGAAGGAGTCAATTCATTGTCATAGTCTAAACCATTTACAACGTTTATCGTACAAGGTGAAATAGCACAAGCAGTACATTTTATGAATGACATTTTTCTACAGTCTGATTGTATGAAAAAGAAAACACAGATTATGACGCATTCCCAACCAAAGTGGTTTGTTAATGATTGCAGAGTGGCTAAGAAATTTAAGAATTCTTGTCTGCATACATTTCGTAATAGCAGCAATGAGGAAGGTCTTGCTAATTATATCCAAAGTACAAACATGTTCAAGAGGCTTTGCAAGGACAAGAAGCAAATGAAGGAACAAGAAAATCTATACAGACTAATTGATACTCTCTCCCATAGCACAGAATTTTGGAAAACCGTTAAATCCATTTTATATTCCAGGAAGTCAACAGTTAGCCTAATATGGCTCGGAAACTGGAAACTTCAATTTTGAAAAATGTTTCAATGAGTTAGACAGTACACACGTCGTAGATAGCGTCGTTTTTTAACTCCGAATTGAAGATATCTCTGGTGCTATTTCAAATGGATCTATAACAGAACATGAGATAAGAAGCGGTATTAGAAATAGAAATGACCCTAATAACTATCGGGGATATCCCTTATGAGTATATAATTTTGGGAAATTTTTCACTTCAGTTATGTGTGAAAGACTTACCCTTTGGGTTAGTGTATATGATAAAGTAGTTGAATCAGAAGCTGGCTTTAGGGAGGGATTTCCACAATAGATAATGAATGTATTTTATACGCTGTTGTCAAAACATGCATAGGAAAGAAAGAGGGTAGAATGTATGCAGCATTTATTGACTTTAAAGGCGTTTGATACGGTGAAACGTCCAAAAATTATGGGAAGTATTGAAAAGAATTGGGGTGAGAGGCAAGGTGTTACAAATTATAATGAATATATATTCTATCGTCCCCGGGGCTTAAATTCGTGAAATGCTTGTAACTGAAGAAAAAGATTCTAAGACACGATAAATGGAATGAACTTTACAATAAACGGAACAATAAACAATCATTACAAAACGCAAAGTTATAAACTTCTGAAACGTTCAGTTATTAAAAATGCCCTTTAGTTGCTTGCGTCAGAGTAATGAATATATTGCGTCTGAGTGAGTGAGTATGGTTTAACGCCGCTTTTAGCAATATTCCAGCAATATCATGGCAGGGACACCAGAAATGGGCTTCACACATTGTACCCATGTGGGGAATCGAACCCGGGTCTTCGGCGTGACGAGCCAACGCTTTAACCACTAGGCTACACCACCGCCCCTGCTTGCGTCAGAAGCAACAGAGTGTATTCTGAGTTGTTGTATTGTCCCGTTGGACTAAACAGGGTTGCGTTATGAGTCCATTTATGTTCTCTTTATATATAAACCAGTTTGCTTTAAAAACTGAACATTCTTAATGTTACGGTATACTATTCTCTGACATCGTCAAACTTTATTTGTTGCATTCGTGACCCACTCGTGTTATTCCGGACAAGCCGAATAGCGCATCTGGAGTTTACGGAAGGGGCGAGTGGTGACGAATGTATTTGTTGTTGTTTGCTGACGATATGGTTTTGTTTTCGAATCTTGAGCGAGAGTTACAAAAGCAATTAGATATTTTGTCTGAATTTTCAACCGAATACGGTCTAAGAAAAGCAAGATTTATGGATGTCAACTTCTTTATTGTGAATAACACGGCGTTTCGGAGTAAACATACATTCCGAAACGTCGTGTTATTCACAATAAAGAAGTTGACATCCATAAATCCTGCTTTTAGATGCCTTCCACTTCTAAATGCCCTTCAAAGATTCGAATATGGGCTCACGGTGTATTTGAAAAATCTAAAATAATGGTTTTAGCTAAAAGAGAAAAATGGTTTAATAAAGGTATACAGTTAGAAACTTAGGTGTTCGCTATATTATGCTATGGGTGTGAAATCTGGGGTCATACTAAGCTTGACAACATTGAAAGAATCTATATTTTGGCTTGCAAGAACTTTTCGCAAGTGAGCAAGAAAACTAATTCCCATGCTGTTGTTGGTGAGTGTGGCCGTTACACTATATAAACTCATCCTTTAAAAGATATATTAAATAATGGTTGAAATTAACAACAATGTAGGCAATGTCTTATGTTCTAACGGCTTCATGTTCGGTGAATAAGGGTGTTGAAAATAAAGATGTATTTTTATACCAATTTTCACAAAGGATAAGATACGTATTTATCTCAGAATGGTCCCGATCCACAAAGCGTTCGTAGCGCTACGACATTCGTTAGCCAATGGTAACTATAGAGTTACGACAGGTCATAAAGTTACGAACGCTTTGTGAATCGGGGCCCAGGGCTTAGATTTTCGTAGCTATCTTAGCGCTAAGATTGTCGTAAGTTAATGTTAATGTATGGCACTTACGACTATCTTAGCGCTAAGAGAGCTTCGAAAATCTAGGCCCAGTGCCCTTATATATATTCTCGAAACGTTCGCAGCCTTAAGAATTCTTATCTTTGACCGTAGCCAATGTGTCAAGAATGGGTTTAAGAAGTTCGTAGGGCTGCGAACGTTTCGAGAACACCTAGCCAGGACTCGAATCGTCATCAAAACTTTCTACCTTTCAAAACAATTTTTGAACCAGAGAGATATTTGAAAGCTGTGACTATTCCAAAATTCAAGCGTATACTGGCTAATTTTAGATGTGGTGTATCACCACTGGAAAATGAAAGGGGAAGGACATTAGGTGTCTGTAGAGAGGAAATATATTGTAAGCTTTGTGAAGATGGAAGTGTTTCATTTCGTGTTCTTGTGTAAAGCATTTATAGATTTGAGACAAACTTATATCTAGGACTGAGACGGGTAACCTGGATACCCGGGTACCATGTATCAATACCCGGACCGTTATGATCTTGTGACTAATAGATTAAACAATGTGATATGTTATTCTTTCATGATTAAAAGGTTGTACTGTCTTTGAAGATTTAGACATGATTTACAGTCACTTCTTTTGAATATAATACATGGTTAAGATATTGAAGAACTCGAAATTGTAGCCTCCGAGCTGAAGAACATATCGTCATTTCTTTCAAATTTGATGTTAGGGTAGTCTCCTGGTTAGGGGGGGGGGTACCCGGGTAGAAAATTTGTACCCGTCCCAGCCCTACTTATATCCCCAAAACATATTTCATATTTTCATACTGTTCATGGCCACTAACAATGATGATATAATTCAGAACACAGCTTAGTATATTTATCATGCTTAGAACATCTTGTTAATATGACTGGTATTGCCTGCACACCGTTATGTACACATATTTTCCTCATGTAATTTGTTGATATGGGCAGGTGGCCTAAAGCGATACTACATGATGATGATGACTACATGGTTGTGAAGTTGAATCATGGATCATCCCAATCATGTTTTCTGGTTTGCAGGCACCATACCCATGCTGGTGTCACTTCCAGTGTTCCTCCCACAATAAGCTGACAGGCAATATCAGTACAAGGTCTCTTTAAAAGTACAAATGGAACAGATGAGTCTTCAAGAGGGACTTAAATTGTTCCAACGACTGGGCATCTTTGAGAATGTCTGGCAGTGAGTTCCATTTAGTGGCAGCTGCAACACTAAAAGACTTGTAACCAAAGGACTTTTTCTTCCATGCTGGCATCATGAGTCTCTGTTGATTCTCAGACCTGAGAAAACATGACGGCACATGTACATGCATACAAGGTTACAGGTATGATGGGGCCAGATTGTGAAAGCACTGACATGCCAGGGTGAGGATTTTATAGTCCACACTCTCCCCAACTGGGAGCAAATGTAACGCCATGGTGTTATGTGCATCTTGATACATGTTGAAACAAATTTGTATGCTAGTCAGCAGAATTACAAACGTATCACAACAACCTCTAATAACTGGATGAAACCAGTGGGTTATATTACGAGCACCATCCCACAAGATCAGGATGTGATGACACAAATCCATCAAGCACCTGCCACCAGGTCAGTTCTTGTCATCTCTTACAATCAGCATTTTTATCACAGATGCATTTTAAGCCTTTTTAGCAGATATTAGAAATCTGGCAAAGAGGTCTTAAAGAAACATGTAACACATGCTATATTTGGGATTACACTTTCTCAGTAAAGTACAGATTCTAGTACTTTTGTTGGGTTGAGTCCTGGAAAGGAATCCCTCAAGTCAGCCAGCACACAAAGTCAGCCATCTAACCCACTCAGCTACTGCAGGTTCCACTATCTAAATGGCATTGACCGCCTCAGTGGTGCAGTCGTTAGAGCGTCCGCCAGGAGAGCCCTAGGTCGCAGGTTCAATCCCCGGCCACGTCATACCAATAGACATTAAAATATGGTACTTGTTGGTCCCCGTCTGACGCTCGACATTAATGGGTACAACAAGGACTGGTCGTCTCGGAGTCAGTATAAGGTGTCTGAGTGAGGTCTTCATGCTTCACTGCGGCATGGTATCTCAGTGAGCTAGCACTATAAACCCGGCTTAAGTCTGGGTTAGTACAAGCAGCCGCACATACATGTTGCCATATGAGTGAAATATTCTTAAGTACGACATTTAACCCCATTTCACCTCACCTTAATGGCAATGTGTATTCATGTCTTGAAGAAATAATAAAAAGGTGTCTTGGGACCGACTCTACCCTGAAATAAAAAAGTGAGTGAATCTTGATTGATCCCTTATTCACACATCTAATTTACTTGAATTTGAGTTGAAAAACAACAGATCTTGTATGTATTATTCATTTTTTATTCATGATATATTTTGATTTTTTCAAAATACACTTTTTTTCCACAATCTTCTCTCACATATTAACATATTATTCCAAATATATATATTTATATGTATTTATATGATATTTACAACTTAAACAACCAAAATATACACAGATTAACCTTGGGATGAACTGAGAGACGTCAGTAAGCTCTTCGTCACCACTCTCCTGTGGGACAGCATTAATATTGTAAACAAACATACACAACAATGACAACACACACAGCTTGCATGTCAGTCCTCACAGGTCCTCACAGCCTCCTCCAGACTACAGGGACGTACCAGTACAATATCACAATAATTCCATACATATTTCTCTCATTTAATATAAAGATGAAGGGATTGGCTTATTACCTGCTTCTATTTTCAGTCTTGAAGGATAAATTACATAACACCCTGTTCAGAAAAACTGTGAGTGAGTGAGTATGGTCTAATGCCGCTTTTAGCAATATTTCAGCAATATCACAGCGGGGGACACCAGAAATAGGCTTCACACATTATTATTATTATTATTAATGAATTTGTGAATGAATGTTTATGTACTGTACTATCAGAACACCCCGCCATGTATAGAAATATGAATATTCATTCACCTGATGAAGAGACAAGAAGTAGCCATGAAACATTGTGAATGTATAAAAACCAGATGTTACCCTTTAAACACTGTCACATTTATACCTAACTGCTAAATGCCCATAAACGTCTTTGAACGCTTTGACTAAAAGGCTAAAAATTGGAATCCAAACTTTTGAAACTTTGGATCACCAGATAATAGTAAACTGAACTGGGGGGAAGAAATCATTTAAAAAACTACTTCCTGTGCATAAATTAAGCAAAGTAAACCACACAAAAAAGTAATACAAATGAAGGGTATTTCATTACACTTCAGTTGCAAAATAAATAAATGAAGATTGAATGGTGTCAAAAAATCCAATGCCAAAAATATCTATGGAACCAATGTCTATCTATTGATATGGTAGAAGTGGTGCGACTAAAATCGTGTGCTTGGATGTCATTGGATACGAATGTTGGTGACCCTGTCGGCCATTAGAATACAGAAGTATGGATGTGTTAAATAGGTTAACTTACGAATGTTATTTTTCACAACCAAACGACAGACAAGCACTATGATGGCGTTAACAGAGGTTTAGATTTTGTATCATATGTTAGGTATATATTTCATTTATCATGAGAAACTGATAAACACAAAATAACATACAGAGGTATCTATATTCTCCAACAAGGACTGATCATTTTAACATTGAAATGAAGTAGGGTCACTGAATAAGTTTGTGGTTTGGGAAAAAATTATATTAGCATCAAAGAACTGGCTTCAGCCATTGAAGGGCATCAAAACTGTGTGTTTCACTTTGACCCACCCACTTTGAAATTGAATCAAATTTTGAATTTCAAGTTAGTTTGAAATAAGATGATTAAGGGTCACAAGAGAGAGAGTTCATGACAGCTGCATGGAACATTTCTGCAATATCATTGCATGGAACACAATAGCCGTTTAGATTTTATTAGTTGGTTCACAGAATGTTTGGCTGGAGAGTAATTGTAGGTGGTCAATAATTCTATATTTTTCAAATTCAAGAGAGTGAGTGAATGAGTATGCTTTTACGCAGTTTTTATCAATATTTCAGCAATATTACCAAGGGAACCACCACAAATTTTTAATTCAAGATTAACACTGTAACTAATGAATGAAAATCAAAATATTTTAAAAGATATGGTTGTTGTTTTTCATTTCACCACAACAAGTCATTGCACATCAATTTTTGCAAATCCCCCAAAACGCCTCACATATTTTGAAGGTGAGAAACCGAATCATGGCTTTAAGTGAGTGAGTGAGTGTGACTTTGCACCACTTGTAGCAATATTCCAGCAATATCATGGCGGGGGACACCAGAAATGGGCTTCACACATTGTACCCATGTGGGGAATCGAACCCCAGTCTTCGGGGTGACAAGCAAACACTTTATCCACTAGGCTACCACACCGCCCCCATGGCTTTTTAGTGTGAACTCCCAAACTTGATCAAATGTTGATTGATGTCGATAGTAGGTAGGAATTGGACTTTAAATTCATGAATGAAGAAAGACTCCATAACAGGAAAGATTAAATAACCAGTCCCTGTCAGAATACATGGGTGAACAAATACAAGGAACTCAACACACACAAATTATTTAAAACAATGGAATGTTTACTTTGATTACACACTGCTATACTTCCACATCACAATACATGACATCTAAATGCATTGCTAAGGCCAACATGTATCAGTTTTTAGCATTGAGCATGTGGTATACTTAAAGCAGTATGTGTGAAATATATGAGAGATCTTCCAATAGATTGCGGTATATTTCATTTTCAAGTCCAATATCTAAAATGAACTAACTGTATTTTCAAATACAGCTCAATAAACAATTGGAAACAAACTAATTTTGCCAATAGAATGACTTAAAATGACATCAGAATTTAAAAATTCATGAAAGCCAGTTGAAACACTTAACTAAAACTTTTGTTCATATTCTCAACATTAGCTGAAAGTTGATTGTTGAACAGTGACAGTTTGAAAACTGCTCTTAAATGTATTTACATTAATCACTTGTCAAATGAAATCATATGTGATGAAAAAATAACCCAACAGCAAAAGAGTTGAAGAAATGTCCCCCCAGAGTGCGGATGCCAATATAACTAAATCAATTACAATATTCAACTCTGAAAGAGATGTCACAAACTTAATTTCATATTGTTTATGTCTGAATTAACAAATAAAATCAGTGAAAAAACACGCCATGATACAAATTCATTTAAACTGTCTTTCAAGGCTAATTAACCATTTAATTTTTATGCTTCAAGGTGAACCTCACGAGACTGATTTCATCAAATTTTCACTAGTCTAATCACAACTTATTTGTGCACATGGGGATGATACTGCTATTGGATAAGTATCGATGTTACAATAGACTGGGAAGTGTATATATTTGAGACATTAAGAATAACAATGTGGTCTAATGTATATATACAAAGACTTCCTTATAAAGGAATATAGATTATACACTGATTCCCCAAACAGTTATTACATTAGTGAATGTTAACTTGCTGAAAATGCACTTATAATTTGGGGCTGTGATGATACAAGGTTGTATATGATATAAGTGTTGAGTACACACAAAACGTTCAATGTTAGACGTATTTTAAGGCTACAAAATATCTGGGTGAGTGAGTATGCTTTAATGCCGGTTTTAGCAATATTCCAGCAATATCACCGGGGACACCAGAAATGGGCATCACACAGTGTACCCATGTGGGGAATTGAACCCGGGTCTTCGACGTGAAGAGCGGATGGTTTAACCGGTACGCTACCCCACCACCCCAAAATATCTGGGCAATAATTAGGTCAAATAAAATGGATATAGATAATTTGTTCATTTCATTGAACTCATACTTTATTGGAAATGAAAAAATGTTTCCTGTACAGATAACACCGAATAGGTTGGTAGATTAGTGAACAAAATGGTTAAGAATGGTTTGTAATCCAGAAACAGCCTATGTTAATACAGTGGAACATGGGGCTCTTGGGAAATTCGAATTTGTCATCACTATGATGAAATTACTCTTCCAAATGTAATTTTGCGTGATACACAATGAAGATAATTCAATAACAAGAATTACATTTTGTCTAATCGGGACAACACAGTCAGGTTAAAATAGATTTAGTTATACAAATCATCCCAAATTGATTGAACGTTTACCAGCCTGACCGGAAATGAGTCCAAAGACCAGTAAGGTCAAATCTGAAATTGAACAAGTTAACCAACAGCTGGACACTGACCAAGTCAAACCAGCCACCGAGGGGGATGTATCGTGAGAACCCAGAATAGTTTTTAGCCTTAAATAACAATCTAGATATTGGACATCATTGAAAACATTTCTGCATCACTTGTATCCTGAAAACTAAAATATGATCAGTGATAACAGAGACCATATAATAGAGGGACGGCCCTCCCCAACAGTTTATCACTAACCTATTATATGGTCTCTGGTGATATCCGTTATTCGGGTCTGTATCATCACAGCTACCTATATATACGATGCAATTATTTTCTAATAGAATCATTTCATTAATATACAGCTTACAATATAGCTCCAGTCTGTTGAAGTAATCTACACTCAGTAAACAGCTGCATGAACTTAAATCTGAAGCATGTGAGTATGAAGGCTCATTGGCAGTGACTTCAATCCGTAAGCATTGAAAGATTTGGCGTCTGTGTAAGCAGTGATGTAAAAATAAACCTTTATCAACCTTAAAATCAGAGTCTGTGCATGTCCACAAAACTGAAAAACTTAGGCTAAAAACACTTTGACAGTCATAAAAAGTCAATATTTTGGCATCTGTGTCATGATTTTAGCAATATTTCATGAAGACTTTGTATGTATGATCATTTCATCAATAGGAAGATTAAAATAAAACAGTTTTTCATATTCATTAAAACCACTGAAAGCCTTCAAGAACGAAAAATATCATCTCAATGTTTCTTTAGTTTAACATTGAAAAGGGAGGTAATTTCATGGATGTGAAGTTACCTCCCTTTGTCCAAAATCCACCATCTTTGACCAGTCAGAAAGATTTGAACAGAATATCTTCAGTGACATGAGACAAAAGAGTAGTCTCCAACATTTATACAATGTCACTGTATTGATAATGATGGCTGTTTGAAATATGGAAACATACACATTGTACAACCCATATTCGACCTATAATACATGCCTTTCACTAAAATACAACACCCTTTCTCAAAGAAATTTTAACCAAAATTAAATACAGAACTTAACTTTTAAATTAAGGGGACACTTTTTTCCAAAGGAACCACAATGTTAAGAAAAATGGTACAACATAACTATTTTAAACTCCTACGATGAGCTTGAATGTTTGCTGAAAACTTGTATACTTTAATACACGTGAATACATTCAACTCTTCAAATTGTATCACTTAGTCAATTAATCAAGGGCATTGTATTTTAACAAGAAGAAGTTTGAAAGCTTTGAATCACTCAGTCACAGTGGAATCACAACCAAACTGGGCGCTGCATCAGTGACAGCTTTAATTACACCAACTCCATACAGATGCTGTGCAAGCACCTCATCCCGAACGCCGAAATTGAGCATCTTTGTAAAATGTACCAATTTGTTGGAACATCACATATCCTCAGCTTGATGAAAGAGGAATAAATTCAGGTTTAGAACGACAGACTGTTCAGTTCAAAGAATTCGAGAGATCACAAATGATACACCAGTCCGTCCACAATTCACTGATCATCCTTTGGAACTGGACTTTTCCCCTTCTGTATATACACTATCACTTGAATCCAGGAACGGAGCATGAAGTAGGAAGCAGATTTCGTCTGATATTCTCTAGTTGTGTTTCGCTCTCTTACCCTTCATGTAGTCTGTCCATCTATCCGCCGTTGTTTTGAATAAAGGGTCACGCTCTATGACACTGAGCTCTAGTAATTGGTTGATATGTGTTGTATGATAATCCCACCGTGCTCGGTTTGGGGCAAGACCTAGCGTAATATGCCGCAGGTCGTAAAACGTTCCTGACCCAGTATCAAACATACCCAACATGAACTTAAGAGAAGTCAATCCACGTTGGTACAAATTATTTGCCATATCTGCAGCTTCACCTGAAGCTGTCTCTTTAAGGTCGTACAGACCAAGAAGTGAATATATGAATCCATTCAACACAAAACTGCTTGGAGTTGTCGGATACTCCTCGTACCAGTCGTATTCACCTGCAAATTTCGCCAACACTCCTCCCTGCTCGCTACTGATTTCAAACAATTTCATTGCATCAATAGCGGCGATTAAATATTTCTTGGCCTTTGTCTTCAAGTACGCTCTCACAAGAAGTGACATTGCTTGACCTTGGGCCATCGCGGAGTACCATCCTGGGGGAAGCTCGAGCAGATTGGGAATGAGTTTACGACGTACAGCGATAGGCCATCCTCCACGGTTATTCTGATGACTGACTAACCAATTCGCAGCATCATAAAAATGATCCAAATGCGCTGATGATGACAACGTCAAATTATCCAGGTAGCCATGACCTCGTATGGAGATCTCTCGAATTTTGGAAAACTGATATTTCATTTTAATTCGTTTTGATTTGGAAAACCTCAATCCGAGGCCTTTCTGAAGGTCAATAGATATATCCCTGGCTAAATGGTGCCATCGTCCCCTTGTGTCTCCGAGTCCATAATAAATGTCTTTTCCCTCGAACATGATGAGAGTGTTGCTCAGTACATAGTGCAGGTTGAACACAACAGTACTGAGAGTCTCCACGGTCACAGTCACACTGCCATTTGTGGAAAACTTCAAGTCGGCTGTCACATACTTGTTCACTTTTTCATCAGCAACTATTCGTATTCCTGGAAGCTTGGTAGAATCTGGAAAAGACAAATCAATTAGCGAAGTTTAGCTACTGTTAAATCATTCTGAATCAATACGTCATATATTAACACATCTCTATCTTTCAGAATATCTTATCTCATCGTTTCACATTTTGTTGCTCTAAATTGTTGAAGGTCTCCAAACATAATGCAAAACAGGGTTCATTTTGAAAAAAATTATATTTCATTGCAACTTCTGATAATACTTATTTAATTATATTTATCCAGATTCTTATTTAAAACAAAAACTCAAAAAAAGCAAAAAGCTGACTGTAGGGAGTAACTCCTTCAAACTTACAGTCTGGTAGTTTCATTTGGGCAAGTATTGACGTTAGTTTCATGCCCAAATTTGCTTGGTGTATCAATTGTTTTTAGAAAGTGTAGAAAATGCAGTACACGATATTATCAAGAACTTTGTGACACAAAGTGGTGTTTGTTTGAGAACCATACATTGTTTTGTTTGCCCAGTATCAAGAACTGAAACCTTCATACACCAACATGTGTTCCCTTTCAAATATTTACCCACCAAACCAATTTCACATTCAGGTAATTCACAACCTTATGAAGTTTATTATTCTAGGTGAAGTGATTACCTCACAATGTATAATATAAATAAAAAGCAAGAGTTTTGAAAAATGAATTCAGACCAACGCTGGTTCCAATATGCGAGTCCACTAAAATACCACGCCAGTTTAACAGAGATACCCAACTCACAGCCAACCAATCCTTGTTTCTTCCTCTTAAGTCAGTCAAGGTAACAACAAGTACCATGTTTTATACTCTTCTGGAATGATGGGATCAAACAATCAACCTCAACTGGGTATACACTTGTGACAGAGTGATTTAGTAAGCATGGTTTTATGCCCCCTTTTAGCAATATTCCAGCAATATCACACCAGGGGACACTAGAAATGGGCTTCAAAGATTGTACCCATGTGGGGAATCGAACCTGGGTCTTCAGTGTGGTATATACTGTTCAGCTCCACTATGAAGTGAAATCAGTGAGTTAGGTTTTATGCCACTTTTAGCAATATTCCAGCAATATCACGGCGGGGACACCAGTAATGGGCTTCACAAATTGTACCCATGTGGGAAATCGAACCCAAATCTTTTGAGTGAATTGCAAACGCTTAAACCACAAGGCTCCCCACTGCCCCTGATGAAATCAACCTACCTGATGTCAAGAACTGTACTACATTTGAGAACTTGGAAACATCATTCTTCAAAACGGCAAAGGAGCGTTGTTCTGGTACTACCCAGTCTGCGGGGCTGTCTTCCTCTCCATCCTCCAGGATGATGACGTCCGGCTCCCCATCCATCATGTACTTGCTGTGGTGACTCAAGCCATACTGGGCGATCTGTATTGGGTAGTAGTGGCCCTCTGGTGTCCACTGTGTGGAGACTGGCACACCTATAACACACATAGTGGGTTAGATGAGGTGCGAGGAGTTTACCGTAACAGAAACATTTAGATTTGATGAGAGAACAACACTGTGTGGAGACTGGTCCACCCGTAACACACACAGCAGGTTAGTGGAGGTGCGAGGAGCTTACAGTAACAAGGCCATTTATAGATGTCATGACAGGACAACACTGTATGGAGCCTTGGACACATGTGTAACACATAGCAGGTCAGTTGAGGTGCAAGGGGCTTACAGTAACAGAAGGACACTGTGTGGAGATGGGTACACCTGTGTAACATATAGCAGGTCGGTTGAGGTGCAAGGAGCTTACAGTAACAGAAAGACACTGTTTAGAGACTGGTACACCTGTGTAACATATAGCAGGTCAGTTGAGGTGCAAGGAGCTTACAGTAACAGAAGGACACTGTGTGGAGATGGGTACACCTGTGTAACATATAGCAGGTCGGTTGAGGTGCAAGGAGCTTACAGTAACAGAAAGACACTGTTTAGAGACTGGTACACCTGTGTAACATATAGCAGGTCAGTTGAGGTACAAGGAGCTTACAGTAACAGAAGGACACTGTGTGGAGATGGGTACACCTGTGTAACATATAGCAGGTCGGTTGAGGTGCAAGGAGCTTACAGTAACAGAAGGACACTGTGTGGAGATGGGTACACCTGTGTAACATATAGCAGGTCGGTTGAGGTGCAAGGAGCTTATAGTAACAGAAGGACACTGTTTAGAGACTGGTACACCTGTGTAACATATAGCAGGTCAGTTGAGGTGCAAGGAGCTTACAGTAACAGAAGGACACTGTGTGAAGATGGGTACACCTGTGTAACATATAGCAGGTCGGTTGAGGTGCGAGGAGCTTATAGTAACAGAAAGACACTGTTTAGAGACTGGTACACATGTGTAAAACATAGCAGGTTACTTGAGGTGCGAGGAGCTTACAGGAACTAGGACACAACAAACTTCAAGATAGCAGGAATTATGGAGCACAATCTGAACTATAAAAAGGTAGGCCATGGTTTGCCAAATGGATCATTAAATAATCAGCATGAAAAGTACAATAAAATTTGAAATTGAATTGGATGAATTATTCACCAACCTGGACCAACAAATTGTTTAAATTGCTTTACTGACGTAAACCTCCATTAAACAAGTAAAACCAAAGGGCATGATGAAGACTCTAACGTGGCTTAAACATTTTCATTAATAGTTTATAAAGAAACACAGATATTATTTCAGCAAATGTGGATTACAAAAGACTAACAGGACAGCCCTGAGGGTATTTTACTAATTGCAGAATTTTAAAAGTTAGTCACATGTGGTACAACATTTGTGTCAATTTTAATCACTTATAGTCCGTTCATACACAGAACAGCACAACAGTTGAAGAAAAAATCCAGTTATTAATTTCACTAACGGTAACGCTTCAAAGGGATTAGAAACATCCCCAACTACATCACACGTCCCTGTGGAGGATCGTGCGTAAATGTTCAGTTGTAATTTTGGACTAAAGCAAACAAAACAGCGTGAAAAGATACCTTCAAAGCCGCTGATGCACTTAACGCGGTCCCTCTGTTCCACATTGTAATACTCGAACGACATGAAGATACCGCTGGGGGAATATTTGAGTCGAGGTTTGTGGATCTTTGAGTTCGCATGTTGCCATTCCAGTCGGTCGTAACCGTCTGTGTTGATAACGGAACCATATATCTGCAAGAGAAATGGTAAAAATAGAAACTTGTGACAACCATACCACATTTGAGTGAGTGAGGGTCTGTGTTGACAACGGAACCATATATCTGCAAGAGAAATGGTAAAAATAGAAACTTGTGACAACCATTCCACATTCGAGTGAGTGAGTGAGTTGGGTTTTTATGCCGCTTTTAGCAATATTCCAGCAATATCACAGCGGGGGACACCAGAAATGAGCTTCACACATTGTACCCATATGGGGAATCAAACCTGGGTCTTCGGTGTGATGAGCAAATGCTTTAACCACTAGGCTGTACCACCACCCCCACATTTCTCAAATCATGTTGACATTAAGATAGTTGCCGAAGTGACCAATATCCCTGCAATATCACAGTGGAGAATTCCACAAATGGCTTAATGTGGAGAATACAACCTGGCCTTGCACAGTCCAAGCAACCTCATTAATTATCCTTCTGTCCAATTTGCCAAAGATACTTATTTGGTACACGATACAAACATAACTGTATTCAATAGGTAATCTGATACATGTCTACACTTCTATTGTGAAAGATCAATGAATCATCGCACAAATTTTAGTGAGTGAGTTGAGTTTTACGCCCCTTTTAGCAATATTCCAGCAATATCACAGCGGGGAACCCTAGAAATGGGGTTAAAAAATTATACCCATGTGGGGAATCGAACTTTGGTCTTTGGCGAGACGAGCGAACACTTTAACCACAAGGCAACCCCACCACCCCTGTTATGTTATAGCTATAAAACATGGGCTATTCAAGTTGATGAAAATTATCCAATCCCAAAAAGCTGCACTAGGAAAGTGTGAATAATTGGCAAAATACTAATGTAATTAGTGAGTGAGGTTAGTTTTACGCCGCTTTTAGCAATATTCCAGCAATATCATAGCGGGGGACACCAGAAATGGGCATCACACATTTTACCCATGTGGGGATTCGAACCCGGGTTTAAAGTTTTACGCCGCCCTCAGCATATTCCAGCTACATGGCGGCGGTCTGTAAATAATTGAGTCTGGACGTGACAATGCAGTGATCAACAGCATGAGCATTGATCCATGCAACCTGGATGACGTGCGTAACCAAATCAGTGATCCTGACCATCCGACCCTGTTAGTCGCCTCCTACAACAAGCATGGATTACTGAAGATAAATTGTAACCCTGATCTTCACGAACCTCAAAGTAGTCCTGGATGAATCTGAAGGGTACATAGACCTCTCCCCCATCCCGGCGACACTTGATGGCATAGTCATCATTGATGACACAATCAATCTCCTTGTACTTGATCGCAGGGGTGTCTTTGTTTTTGATGGAGTTAGTCCCCCGAGGGACATTCATGTGATCATCGTAGCTCCTCTCGCCTGTAACGTCCTCTCTGTAGAAAAAAACATTTCATTGTATCCAAAATCAAATGAATTCTAGTCCCATGCCAGATGAGAGTGAATAAGTGAATATTGCTTAACGCTGCAATGTTGCAGCTATTCGTAGCGAGCCGGAGAATTTACAAAATACTCTAGTCTCAAATATATAAGCAATAATTTGTTTGTTTGTCGTTTAACACTCCACTCAGCATTTTTTCAAGATGCATGATTCTGATCTGTAAACAATTGAGTCTGGACCATACTATCAAGTGATTGACATCATGAGCACCAATCTACGTAATTGGATGCAATGACGTGTATCAAAATGGCAGACATGCTGTGCCTTTATGCTCAAACATATCTCAAAACACATTAAATATAACATTGTTTTTGATTATAGTAAGCCTAATTTGATTTTTGTGGCTGTTATGCAAATTTTGTAAAATATCACAAAATATAGAAAATATGTTTCAGTGTTCACATGCTGCTGCACTGACAAGCTACGATATGGTACATGAGTGAGTGATTATGGTTTTATGCCCCTTTTTAGCAATACTCCAGCAATATCACAGTGGGGAACACCCGAAATAAGCTTCATACATTGTACCCATGTGGGGAATTGAACCTGGGTGGTCAGCGTGATGTTTTTAGGCCACCCCACCATCCCTATAGTACTTGAAATACCCTGGACTTTTCAATATCCTGTGGGAATATTATCTGAATGGAATTCAAGAAGTTAGGGAGCAGATCAGAAGGCATACATCTGTAAGGATAACAGCTTCTGGTATATAGCATTTAGCAATGTATCAATGTTGACAGTTAAGAATGTACTGTATATCGCCATGCATAAAGGGGGTTGCCTTCTGCACAATTTTTTTTTTTTTTAATGCTGCCACACTCAGCAATATTATAGCTATATGATAGTGGTCTGTAAATGTAAATGTAAGTGATCAACAACATGAGCATCGATCTCCGCAATTGGGATACGACGATGTATCAACCAACTCAGCGAGCCTGACTACAGATCCCGTTAGTCGCCTCTTACGACAAGCATGGGTTACTGAAGATCAATTCTAACCCAGATCTTCACAGGTTATGCTCTGCACGAAATAGAAAAACTTACATTTTTCCTAACAGTATCACTTGAAGTATGTACAGGAGATCACCTTTTATGTGAGGATGCTTTGAAGACGACAATATACAGAACATCAAAGCACAGCTGAATGCAATATAACAGAAGTTGCTATCCATACAGATGTATGGTTTCATATTAATTATCCATCAGAAATAGTCCTGTACTGTGCATACAACCTTTATGACGAGTCTGATAGTGATACATTGACACTTCAATCCATCACTGACACTTCGGAAATAGAAACAGCCTACGATCTTAACCCCTGTCTGACAATGAGATATTGTGACGACGCGAAAGTGTGCATTAAGTATTGTGCTATGATGAATAACACAAGCTGAATGAGGTCTCAACAGCTTAAAGACGCTATGATTCATTTTTAAATTTTGACAGGTAGATTAAAGGTTTACCATCAATTCCAAAATACTTGTTTCATTAAATTTACATAAGAAATCTTGAGTAAGTAACAGTGAGTGAGTGAGTAAGTGAGTTTAGTTCTAAGTATTTTAGTATTGCCTTTAGCAATATTTCAGCAATATCACGGCTGGAGACACCAGAAATGGGCTTCACACATCGTACCCATGTGGGGGATCGAACCTAGGTGGTGAGCGAACACTTAAACCACAAGGCTACCCCACCACCCTGAGTAAATTACAAATGCATACAAACAAGATAATCAGGCTTCCATTAAAACAGTGCTAGGACTTGTCTTGAGGGCACTTGGTACTACTTCATTACTAAATGAAATGAGTGAGTGTTTGGTTTTACACTGCTTTTAGAAATATTCCAGCAATATCACGGCAGGTGACACCAGAAATGGGCTTGACACATTGTACCCATGTGGGGAATTGAACCCGGGTCTTCAGTATGAGAAGCGAATGCCTTAACCACTAGGCTACCCCACCACTCCTCCCTGTACAGGAAGGTGCCCAAATGCTCAAACTGTAAAAATATGTCATTTGGTATTTCTTGAATACTGTGTTCAACTGATTTTTTTCAGACATTTATACCAACATATAGAGCTAACAGACACCACCCATTCTCAATGTATGAAAATATTAATAACTTGACGTGAATATTGTACCTGAAGAAATTGTTGTCTTGTCTGTTGATGGTGCACTGGCTCCATAGACACACAGACAGGAAGGCAGACGACACGACCACTGCCGCGAAGAATTTGATGATTCTACTCTTTCGCATCCTCAGATTGCCTCATACGGCCATCTTGCATCTGAAATGAAGAAAGCTAAATATCAGACATATTGGAATTAAATCATATTAGAAGACATAAACTGGAAATAACAAATATGAAAAAATGAGTGCAAACAGAATTTATACACATAAAATGTGGGTACAATAAACGCGGTACACGGATGATTAATACAAAAACATGATGAGTAATCAGAAACTTCGCCGACTAAACCAACGAAAAAAAATTAGACAACACAAAAAGTATGACAAAAAACATGGCAAACATGAAACTCGAGAACAGTTGAAAACAGAAACTAAAACATACTTCTTGAAAACATATTCCTACAAATGTCAAATTCTATCTTAAGGTTGAAAGCAACAGCTCCACTATCTTCACACACTGAACGATGTTTTCTTTCAACTGTTCAATCTCATGCAAGTATTCCCCCTCCAATCTGTAGTAGACATCTTTCTCGTACGCTGTTCATTTCCGTGTAAGAAGCAGAACCGATCCCCTCATCAATTGCCATGCAACCAAAACTACTTCCAAACAATCTCAACATCTGTTCGAAAACTCTGTCCACCTTACGACACCGATATATTAGTCAAGGAACACAATTAGTTAATCCTCCATTTCTTAAGCAGTGGTCCTTTTCAAAACTAAAACTAAAAAAACAAGTCCAATTTAATCCATGAATCTCACGTTTAGTGAAGTAGATATAAATCATCTCCAATCCAGATGCACCCAAAGCTCCCAGGTGTAGGATGAAGCAGACACTATCTATCTCGGAGCTACCTTCGTCATTATGACGTAACACACCTGTCAACACTGATCTCATTAACCTGCGAACATCATACACAATATCCTGCCAGGGCTTCACCCAAACCTGGCAAAACTCTGTCCACACCTGCGGAAAATATCGCAAATAGTTTTCTATAGACAAACATTCCAAATATGTCTGAACATTTGGCGATTTTCTTCTTAAGTAGCCAGAGAGCCTCGGGGCTACGATATTAATAAATAATTTATTTTCTTAAGTGACACATAAGAGGAATAAATTCCCAAAATGGCTGTTGTGGTTGATTAGGTGATACACTTTGCTGGATGACAAGCGTGGGAGGCAAATAGTCGCAATAATTGAAAGGTATATTTGACATTTAGATCGATATGCCAATACTATCCATTACAATTTCAATATCATGGCTGCAGGAGACTCCAAATCTCGCATCACAAGAAATGTTTGGGTAAAAATAAATTGCAAAGCTGTAAAGATCCTAAAATGCCAAGCGATATTTGTTTCATAAATGATCAAATATATTTGATAAATATTCGTAGTCTTCTATTGAATCAAATCGATCAGAGACACCTTAATCAGGACTATTTTAGTATGGAGTTTTATTCTGATGAGAAGTATTGTGGAATATATGATATAGCGGTGGTGTAAGCATTTCTAATATGGCAGAGACAGCTGCAACAAGGAAAATGGATTGGTCAACAGGCAAAATGTCTACTTTCAGTCCTTACCAATACAAATATGTTGAAAGTGAGAGAGAGTGAGAGAGCATGGTTTTATGCCGCTTTTAGCAATATTCAAGCAATACCATGGCGGGGAACACCAGAAATGGGCTTCACACATTGTACCCATGTTGGGAAGCGAACCCGGGTCTTCGGTGCGACGAATGAACGCTTTAACCACTCGGTTACCCCACCCAGTCCATGAGTCAAAGTTAAAATATGGCATAGTATTGCCATGAGTTATAAACATGCAAAATAACCAGCATAGATCCAGACTTGTACAAGTAGCAACACTTGATTCTGTAAGTACAACAATTTTGAAGTAAACATTGAACTAAATTTCACCTCGACTGAAAACAGAAGTCAAAGTGAGGTGAGGTTAAATAGGGATTAATGTTGTATTTCGCTCATATGACGACGTGCATGCGTGTGTATGTGTATGTGCGGCTGCTTGTACTAGCCCAGACTGAAGCTGGTTTTATAGTGCTAGCCCACTGAGATACCATGCCGCAGTGAAGCATGAATACCCCACTCAGACACATTATACTGACTCCGAGCCGACCAGTCCTTCTTGTACCCATTAATGCCGAGCGCCAGGCAGGGACCAACAAGTACCATATTTTAACATCTTTTGGTATGACGTGATCTGGGATCGAACCCGCGTCTTTCCGCTCTCCGGGAGGACGCTCTAACTACTACAACACGGAGGCGGTCAGTGAGTCAAGGAGTGAGCCAGGTTCACAAATGTTAGACAATTATAATTAGATGACATGGAAGGTAGTCTCAAAAAGGCAGACAATTTCCACTTTAATGAAAATACTAAACCTGGGAATGGTACTAACAAACCAAGAGTCTTGAATTCAAACTCACTGCCCTTAATCCATGCACTGAATAATCTGTACAGCTAATTGTATCTGGCCATATAACGATTAAATAGGTCATTATCAACACTGATTGAAACATAAATAAACCAACAGCAATTAATACATTCCTCTGGTCTTAACGCTAAATCAAATAAGTAACAGACCAACCTTTTCCTGCAAAATCTCTCCAGGCACTACAACAAATTTTGAATTTCATTACAGGGAGAACCTTTCGTCCAAACAACACAAAACCACACCAACAGAGTGGGGACGCTGTTGACACTTTGAATGATGCCTTCATACTGTCTGAACTTGTTGGCTCCATCTGACTACTAGACTGACTCCGTATCACGCCGACATCTCCACATGTCTACCCTCAAGCAAACCCAAGCAAGACAATATCCACCTTTTTTGCCGATTCAACAGCCTTTACCCTGTCATGCAGTGAAAAACATTTACATGGAGATATCTTCAAATACTTTATGGCTCAGGTTGAGTGTAGGGTACAGACCCCCTTTGACTTTGCGTGTGCAAATGAACAAATACATTTAACAATAAATCATCACAGTTGGGTTTTTGTCATATTGTGTTTGTAACAGTTTCCGAATAGCTTGCACAGGGAAGAGCTCTTTGGGTTTTGAATATGACGCATTTCATGTGTATGAAAGGAAATATTTCTAGAAGAAATGCATTGAAAACATTCAACATGTGTTTAGAAATGTAAACATGCTAAAACTTATGAAAATACATCTGTTTTGACTTACATCTTGAAATGTTTCTTAGAATATAACTTTCATGTAAATCAGATAGCGTTCAGTTTTAAGTGAGTGAGACTTCGAATCTCTTTTAAAAATATTCCAGCAATATCATGGTTGGGGACACCAGAAATAGGCTTCCTACATTGTACCCATGTGGGGAATCAAACATGGGTCTTCAACGTGACAAGTGAACGCTTAAACCAGTAGGCTATCTCACCACCCCCACAACACTGTAAAAAGTTGGAAGAACGATTTTAGATAATAAATCGATTCTTCCACTTGTGTTTTTTACAACTAAAAACATCAACACTCAATAAAGTTTTAACACACAAGAGATTCTCTTCACATAAACATTCAACTTACAATAAATTGAAACCGATCTATTGAAAACCATGATGCAAAACAGAAAGATTGAATTTGTTTCTATTGATTACTTTACCACTGCACCAAAATAAGCAAGGTAAGCAACACGAGAAATTTTTTAACAAATTTAAAAGACAACCTCCATAAATCAACTTTTTTTTCACAACAGAAAAGAAGAATATTTGCATGACAGTTTTAAACCATTTTGTGCAGAACTCTCTTAAACATTGTAGAAAGTTAGGAATAAAATGGTCTTAAACCATCCAAATCTGTAGAAATCGTAAACTTGTAGTTTTGCCAAATTTTTCAGCTGTTGAGAGATTTTGCGAGAAGCATTAAGGAGTCTTCATAGAGCATGTGTCAACACTAAGGCTGAGTTCCTTCTCATGTTCTGCTGGGATCGGCACAAGAAACATCCGAGAAACTGAAAACAGCCATTTGGTTTCTATTTTAAAATATTATATCCACCACAACGTGAATGACATAAAAAAGCCAGCATAAAATGTGTACAAATAGTCACACCTTTCAATAACTGTCAGAGTTTTCCTGCTATGTACTATAATCACCAGATACCATAGATCAGGTACCACAGTACTACAGGTATGTACTATAATCACTAGATACTATAGATCAGGTACCACAGTACTACAGGTATGTACTATAATCACTAGATACCTGTAGTACTAGATACCATAGATCAGGTACCACAGTACTACAGGTATGTACTATAATCACTAGATACCATAGATCAGGTACCACAGTACTACAGGTATGTACTATAATCACTAGATACCATAGATCAGATACCACAGTACTACAGGTATGTACTATAATCACTAGATACCATAGATCAGGTACCACAGTACTACAGGTATGTATTATAATCACTAGATACCATAGATCAGGTATCACAGTACTACAGGTATGTACTATAATCACTAGATACCATAGATCAGGTACCACAGTACTACAGGTATGTACTATAATCACTAGATACTATAGATCAGATACCACAGTACTACAGGTATGTACTATAATCACCAGATACCATAGATCAGATACCACAGTACTACAGGTATGTACTATAATCACTAGATACCATAGATCAGGTACCACAGTACTACAGGTATGTACTATAATCACTAGATACCATAGATCAGGTACCACAGTACTACAGGTGTGTACTATAATCACTAGATACCACATTACCGCCAGGCAGGGACCAACAAGTACCATAATTTAACATCTTTTGGTATGACGCGGTCGGGATCGAACCCGCAACCTTCCGCTCTCCGGGCGGACGCTCTAACCACGGAGGAGGTCCTACAGGTATGTATTATATCGGACACCACAATACCACAGGTAGGTACAACATCAGAGGTATGTATTGTATCCAATACCACATGCTACAGTATCAGGAACCACAATACTACAGGTAGGTATTATATCAGAGGTATGTATATTATCCAGTACCACATGTTACAGTATCAGGAACCACAATACTACAGGTAGGTATTATATCAGAGGTATGTATTGTATCCAATACCACATGCTACAGTATCAGGAACCACAATACTACAGGTAGGTATTATATCAGAGGTATGTATTTTATCCAGTACCACATGTTACAGTATCAGGAACCACAATACTACAGGTAGGTATTATATCAGAGGTATGTATTTTATCCAATACCACATGCTACAGTATCAGGAACCACAATACTACAGGTAGGTATTATATCAGAGGTATGTATTTTATCCAATACCACATGCTACAGTATCAGGAACCACAATACTACAGGTAGGTATTATATCAGAGGTATGTATTTTATCCAGTACCACATGTTACAGTATCAGGAACCACAATACTACAGGTAGGTATTATATCAGAGGTATGTATTTTATCCAATACCACATGCTACAGTATCAGGAACCACAATACTACAGGTAGGTATTATATCAGAGGTATGTATATTATCCAGTACCACATGTTACAGTATCAGGAACCCCAATACTACAGGTAGGTATTATATCAGAGGTATGTATTTTATCCAATACCACATGCTACAGTATCAGGAACCACAATACTACAGGTAGGTATTATATCAGAGGTATGTATATTATCCAGTACCACATGTTACAGTATCAGGAACCACAATACTACAGGTAGGTATTATATCAGAGGTATGTATTTTATCCAATACCACATGCTACAGTATCAGGAACCACAATACTACAGGTAGGTATTATATCAGAGGTATGTATATTATCCAGTACCATGTTACAGTATCAGGAACCACAATACTACAGGTAGGTATTATATCAGAGGTATGTATTTTATCCAATACCACATGCTACAGTATCAGGAACCACAATACTACAGGTAGGTATTATATCAGAGGTATGTATTTTATCCAGTACCACATGCTACAGTATCAGGAACCACAATACCACAGGTAGGTATTATATCAGAGGTATGTATTTTATCCAGTACCACATGTTACAGTATCAGGAACCACAATACTACAGGTAGGTATTATATCAGAGGTATGTATTTTATCCAATACCACATGCTACAGTATCAGGAACCACAATACTACAGGTAGGTATTATATCAGAGGTATGTATTTTATCCAGTACCACATGCTACAGTATCAGGAACCACAATACCACAGGTAGGTATTATATCAGAGGTATGTATTTTATCCAATACCACATGCTACAGTATCAGGAACCACAATACTACAGGTAGGTATTATATCAGAGGTATGTATTTTATCCAGTACCACATGCTACAGTATCAGGAACCACAATACTACAGGTAGGTATTATATCAGAGGTATGTATTTTATCCAATACCACATGCTACAGTATCAGGAACCCCAATACTACAGGTTTGTACTAAATCAGGTACCACATACTACAGGTATGTACTACATCAAACACCTCACACTGTATGAGTGAGTGAGTTTAGTTTTACGCCGCACTCAGCAATATTCAAGCTATATGGCTGCAGTCTGTAAATAATCGAGTCTGGACCAGACAATCCAGTGATCAACAGCATGAGCATCGATTTGTGCAATTGGGAACCGATGACATGTGTCAACCAAGTCACACACTGTATGAGATCTATGGGTACAGTAACATGTTCCCATGATACATATCAAATGTATATTAAACTTTTGCTTCTGCCTACCCCCCAATCTGTGAAAGAAAAAAACAACATACTCACTGTTTCATAAGACATTAAACAAACACAAACTCCAAAGGCATGAACCCAAATCAAACATATAAACAACCAACTTACTAACACAACAACATGTCCCAAACTAAACACAATTCAGCTTCAACCTGAACAGGAAAAGAAGCCTTGCTCGAACTGCTCTTGATAACAATTCACACCAAGACGTATCTTGAAATTCAAAAGGAACAAAATAGCCTGGTGATGATGTCTCAGAGATAGGAAGTAGGTGAATGAGTTTTTGTTATCTACTGTCTCTCAACAAACGCTCCGAACATCGGCACCCATTATGTTATCATTAAAAAAAAGCTATCTTAATAGAATCGGTTCTAGGACCCGACTGTCAGCTGCTCCGATGTCGTTTCAAGACGCTGTAAACATAGATATCAATGTGATACGTCTCCCCTTCATTCATTTATAAAGCAGTCAAGTTATCTGGGGCTCACAAAAAAATATTTTGTAAAAAATTCTAAAATGACATTATCTTGTTATATTACTTCCTGTAACATCAGATACGTAATGCGTTCACTTTCGATTGCATTTGAGTTATTCTAGTTATTTAAGTTATTTTGTGTTCAAAATGCATTTGTAAAAATGACAGCTGATTTTTTGTACAAAAGGTCCATGGGTGAAACTCATAGGCTTGTTTATGCATCAATGGTCTCCTTCAACATTTCAACATTGGTCATCTGCCAAACAGCCCTAGATGTTTCAACAGTTCCTTTCAGGCAGAAAGGAGAAGGAAGATAGGCCAAAACATTCAAATTTTGTACATGCAACCGACTTATCTAACAAGATGCCAAACCTTCTCCTCCAAATCCCCGATATCATTTTTCATTACACCCATGAATCCAAAATACTTCTTGAGACAATTAATTGAGAAAATGAATTAATTTGAAGTTTAAACAAACCCAAAAACCATACATAAAGAAAACACTTCACATACACTATTGTCATTTTTAAATGTTGAATCAGATTCCATATATCACAATTCTAAGTCTGGTAATACCTTCTACTTGAATCCCATGAGAAACTTTCACTTACACTTTGATTGTTTTTAAGTGTTGAATCAAAAATCAGTTTATTTGCATTACACATATTACACAGGATTTTAGAAAACCTAAATCAGAATCTCTTGCACCAAAGATGAGTTAATTTTTCTGCATATTATTCCAGTTACTCTCAATTGCCAACTCGAGCATTTATATTTACAATACAATCATCCCAAATCAAGTATCATTTCTCAGCTCTATGAGGCCCTTCTGCAGCCCTATTTGGCTTAACTTCAGAGTTCCTTCTAATCAAGGGTTCCTTTACAGAATACTTTAGAAACCTTACATACTCGATTCCTTCCAACTACGAAAGTTCAATTGCACATTACAGGAATCAGGTGGCGCTTCTCTTCCGAGTAGTATATATATCTTTATTTGAAGGACCCTGTCAGTCGGTATTTCAAAGTTCCAACTTCCGAGTAGTATATATATCTTTATTTGGAAGACTCTGTCAGTCTGTATTTCAAAGTTCCAACTTCCGAGTAGTATATATATCTTTATTTGGAAGACCCTGTCAGTCGGTATTTCAAAGTTCCAACTTCCGAGTAGTATATATATCTTTATTTGGAAGACTCTGTCAGTCTGTATTTCAAAGTTCCAACTTGACTGAAACTGTAACTCAAGGACTGATCAACCTAGAATGGAATTACAGAGGGTTTCTTTCACTGACTGATAGCCACAGTTCTTTCATCACCGACGCCACAGAAATCCCTCCTTCAATAGCGATAAGTCTTGTCTCGGTTTATCCCCCCTCCTGTCTGAATGCATGACTTAGCTTCAACATTGCATATATCTAGCATCTTGACTGCACTTCCTTAATGGGCTATTTGCGTGGAAGTCTTATGCTGAGATACATACAGACCAATTATCATGTAAAATGCATGGATTGCTTAATTTGGTCCAGTGAAAACTGGCGGGTGGAATTTCTTTTACGAGGGCAGATCACAGAACGCATGTTGTGATCTCTATAATCATCCGATAGGTTCTTTGATTAAAATGCCAACATTTCTTGCTGAAACCAAGTTTCAGTTCTCATCAAACATATCTGGAATGGTATAGATGATCAGAAGATAAAATGCTCAGGAGTTCAAGATGAAAATAACATATTTCCAGACTTTGAAGTGCATCCGAACATGGACTTCTGTGAATTATGAACATACTTCAAGCGATGTAATATCAATAAAGAAATTCCATCAACAAATTGAACATGTGCGTGAACTTCATTTGAAACACCAAGTAGTAAACTCAAACCAGCACTTTCTGGAGCTAGTGAGTGAGTTTTGTTTTATGCCACACTCTACAATATTCCAGCTATATGGACGGCGGTCTGTAAATAATCGAGTCTGGACCAGTCAATCCAGTGATCAACAGCATGAGCATCGATCTACACAACTGGGATACAATGACATGTGTCTACCGAGTCAGCGAGTCTGAGCACCCAATCCCGTTAGTTGCCTCTTATGACAAGCATGGGTTACTGAAGACCAATTCTAACCCGGATCTTCATGGGTCAGCACTTTCAGGAACAATAGCTCATGGGATGTTTTCATCTGGAGGAACCGATTCTTGTGATCGATCACACAAAAACATCTTAAATTTGAGTGAGTGAGTGAGTGAGTGAGTATGGTTTTACGCCGCTTTAAGCAATATTCCAGCAATATCACGACGGGGTACACCAGATGTGGGCTTCACATATTGTACTGATGTAGGGAATCAAACCCGAGTCTTTGGCATGACAAGTGAACGCTCTAACCACTAGGCTACCCACCGCCCCTTTTAAATTTGAGGATGAATGATTGAATGAATTTGGTTTTACACAATATTCCAGCAATATCATGGTAGAGGACACCAGAAATGGGCTTCACATATTGTACCAATGTGGGGAATCAAACCCAGGTCTTCAGTGTGATGAGCAAATAATTTAACCACTAGGCTACCCCACCACCCCATTTAAAGATGACACAACCCAAATTTTACAATATACAAAGAAAACCTGATAACAAATTGAAAATATGCAACAACAACCACCTCCAAACATTTCCTACAAGAGCTTTTATAAGAAATTAACTCTAACAAAATGTTCTCCAACTATTGCCTCTTGCAAGTAAATATACATACAGGAATTTATTTGTGAAGAAAGTTGTTCTACACATGACACAACAGACTCAAGGGAAAAATGAACTGGCAAACAACTCTAAAGATAAGTCTTAAACCAAATATTTTTCACTGTGACCGGAAGTCTTAAAATGTTCAAATTAGCTCCGAATGACAGTTAACTAATTTGGAGGATGCAATCAAACATGTCTCCCATCTGTTTGTGACAGGTTTCCCCAGTAGACAGGTTCAGTAGGTGTAGAGACTGGAAGTAATTACATACGTTCTGTCTTACATCTACAGAAACGAAGGTTCAGTACACACAAACCAACAAACATCTGGAACATCAGCAACGTTGCCAAAGAATGAAAATTCTGGATTTGGTTCTTTGAGGCAGTCCAAGACACAAGTTGTCCTCCCAACCAGAACAGCTTCAACCATTTGCATCATGTCTGGGCTTTTCTTCTACTTAGGTTTTGAGGGTTCATCTAGACTAACGCCTAGTCTCTAGACTAACGCTTAGTCTCTGAATATATTCAAGTTTGATGGTAACAACTGACTGACGGAGTTTTGGTTTTACGCCGCTTTTAGCAATATTCCAGCAACATCACGGCGGGGGACACCAGAAATGGGCTTCACACATTGTACCCATGTGGAGATTCAAACCCGGGTCTTCGGCGTGACGAGCCAACGCTTTAACCACTAGGCTACCCCACCGCCCCCGATGGTAACAAATAAACCCATTTAAATTGGCAACAAGCCCCAGTGAGTTGGAAGATTCAAACCTGATGAAATATAGACTCGCTTCATTGAAGGCTTTAGCATTACAGGGATGGCTTGGCAGTAGGAATGTTAGTCTAGCGGGTTAAGGTATAAACAGTGATGAGTGAGTTTAAATTTGACAGTGTGTCAGCCCTAAATTGACACATATGGGCAGGTGTTGGGGGTGGGGCAAACATGGGGAATTACACCTGTCTTTTGCTACCTGTACCCAGCAGGCCAAACTAGTTCAAATCTACGAAAATTACACAAGACAAGATCAGGTGCAGCATGACAAGAAGTTACAAAAAGTATTCTTAAAATATTTAAAATACACATAAAATATTAATCTATTTAAGTGTTACCTGATTTAAAAAAAATACAAAAATACAAAAATAAAATATTATTTAAAATCAAACTTGCAACACTTTATATGATTGCCTTAACAATGAAAAACACACATATAAATAATACAGAAATATGCACCATTAACTTGCATTAGGATTTACCATTGGGATTTACACTCAAAGACAGAAAAAATTTATGAAACAGAAAAACAAATTAACGATGCAAACATAAGAAAACCTGACATAAAGTAAGATGAGGCATTACAAGGTTTTAGCAAACATACATAATTCACTTCTAAACAGCATTAAGTGCTCCAGAGAGTTTCCCCAGAGTCGACTTTTTACCAACAGAATTGGTTCACACTTTCCGTCGGATTTACAATATGTGATAATTTAATTATCAGCTGAAAACATTACGACTGGAAGACGTGAGCTGCATTTTCAACATTGTCAGGATTATTTTGAAGACCTGAAAGACATTTTTAACACTTGGCTAAATATTTATACCACATGGACTTTCTTCTTTAACAATAAACTAGAGCAACATGGCAGCTTGTGGTGACATTGATCAAACGCAGCTTTATAACCTCACAACTGCTTTAAACATTTTGCTTCAATAAAACAACCCACCAAATTCTTTCAAAGCACTTCATCATGAAATGGACTTTGGAAAAGGCTATTTTTTAAACTGAGGACAGCTTAACTAGAGTTACCTCCCTTTAACTTAAGGTCAACCTGCTTTTATCACAGTGGGGTAGAGAGTAATATGTATTTAGTCGATAGTGAAGTGTCCATTATCAACAGTTTTATAAAAAGTTTGACGCAGATTTGCTCGGATAGGCCCTGGCAGACAATGGGTGACATTTACAGATAACCAGGCCAGTCCTAATGCCAATATCACCGTCTTTGTTCTAGGGTGTTAGAGCTGTGTAATGTCTGCATTGGTTTACAATGGACGTCCAACAGTGTTACCATTGATCTGTACAAATAAATAGAAACTGACAAAAAACTTAATTGATTAAGTATGGACCACAGTTCTGTCAATGTTGGACCAACCAAAGGATAAATACTACGAAACCTGATATCAGAAAAAGATGAACAATGGTCCCAACACCAATCTTGTCCGATATTGTCATCACACTAGTACTGTATTGTGAATAAGTTGATATAGAGGTTAATTGCATATCAAGAGTACACGCTAGTTTGTGAGTATCGTTTTACGCCGCTTTTAGTAACGTTCCAGCAATATCACAGCTGGGGACACCGGAAATGGGCACTGGACATTGTACCCATATGGGGAATTGAACCCAGATCTTCGGCGTGATGAGCGGACGCTTTAACCACTAGGCTACCCCACCGCCCCCAAGAACACAAGAGTACACATTAACATATCAATATACTGACATAAAAGTGAAATTATGTTAACAGGCACTTAACCCTTATTCATCTCAACAAATCAAAATTTCGCCACCTCAGACAGTTTTCATTCTGGGTCGTACCTTGTGGCTACATCCACACGACATGATTTCAGTCAAAATGACCAGCCAATCCTTTCTACGCTCCCCAAAAGGAAATATCTCCTCAGGGTTCTGATTACACACACCTCCCCCCAGGTCCAATCTACATCCCCCGCCTATCTCAAAGCTGTCACCCTTGTGTCAGTGTTATCAGGATGGTAGGCCCTCATCAAGCTAATTCACTCAGCTGACTGGCAGTCTCATTAGACAAGGGATCTCGTTTCGTTTGAAATACAATCCAATCATAGATTAGCACAGATTTTGTAAGGACCCATTCCGTTCCTTCTGTTCCCCACCAACAGAATACTTATTTAAAAAATCAATTTCCTTTTTACTTTATTTTGACAAAAATTTTACTTCAATATTATGAAACTCAATATCCTGCCATAAAATCACATCTAGTGAATGAGTGATTGAGATTTTTTAAACAATGAAAAATTTTATGAGTGAGTGAGTTGGATTTTACGTTGTTTTAGCAATATTCCAGCAATATCACGGCGGGGGACACCAGAAATGGGATTCACACATTGTACCCATGTGGGGAATTGAACCCGGGTCTTTGGTATGACGAACCAACGCTTTAACCACAAGGCTACCCCACCGCCCTATAACATATCTAATCATATTTCTTTCCTAAACTTTTCATCACAACCATCACCAAACAAAGCGATTAATACTCTCTCATAAAATAATCATCATTTATAACATTTGAGATATTTAAGTTTCCATAAGTAATAATCTCTTTGTCATATAATGAAATGCCAAATGTAATCAAAGTTCTTGACTCACCAAAATGACTTCATGAATAGTTCAGGAATACAATGCCTCAGTGCACTATCCTATTTATAACATAGTGTCATTATTATGCAACAGCTTTTGAGCAAGTGACATGTGTAGTGTTTATTTATAGTAGTTCCCTCATTTGCATATTCAACACACTGATTTACTGCATCAATAAGACCACATGTGTGATAAATATTCATAGTACATTTCATTTACCATTGTGCATAGTCTGTCAGTTAATCTATTTATCAACCAATCTTCATCAGTGTTCAAAATAACTGATAGTCATCAATTCCACTTTTTCATTTTTTTGCTTGCATGTTAATTTTATGTTTTTAGACTTTTGGGCACTGTAACCATTTCTGTGTGAAGTGTGTTTTCTAAGATGCTCAGCTTTACCCAGCTGGTTTGATGTGGTTAAGTTTATTACTTAAAAGGATAAAATTAATTAGGGTATTTAATTACTTCATATCCAATTAACCTCAATATTATTTTGACATAACTCAACTTGATACCTCTGATGTGTAATAGAAATATTTGACTTTTTTGCAATTGTAACTACATGGCATTTTCATGGAAATAACAGAAATATAGAATTTGCTCCCAATTAGGATGAGAATTTACAAAAATACTTTTAACGAAAGAGATGTACGAAAGGTTTAAAGTTTCATTCTATTTGTATTTCACTTTTCAGTGAGTGAGTGAGTGAGTGAGTGAGTATAGTTTTAAGTATGTTAGCTTTTTAGTATTGCCTTTAGCAATATTTCAGCAATATCATGGTGGGGGGTACCAGAAATGGGCTTCTCACATTGTTCTAGGACATGTCTTGAAGGCACTTGGTACTACTGAGTGAGTGAGTGAGTAGTGAGTGAGTGAGTGAGTGAGTGAGTGAGTGAGTGAGTGAGTGAGTGAGTGAGTGAGTGAGTGAGTGGATCACAAGGCTACCCCACCACTCCTCCCAGTACAGGAAGGATACCAAATGCTCCAACTGTACAAATATGTCATTTGGTATTTCTTGAATACTGTGTGAGTGAGTGAGTGAGTGAGTGAGTGCGTTTTATGGGAGCTATTAACAATTGAGAAAAATTATAGGATTATTATTAGATCAATATCCAAGTTGATCAAATTCTGTGACACCTTATAGACAAAACTTCCTAACAATTGACAGTCCTGACCACTGGATTACCACACAGCCAGTTATACTTATAGATAAGTCCTCTATAAGTCCTCTATCAACATGTTTTTATGTACTTGATGCTATGCTAACAATACAATAAATCTTGTCAACATATTGCACACAAAACGAACCCAAACATCTCTAAACATCCTTTTCCTTTCACTGCAGAAGAAGACAAAGTAAAATTTGAACACTTCATTTTAACAGCGCAATATTTTACAACTGTGTTGAAAGATACGCCGCTATCGACATCTGCAATACATATAATCCATTCCTCACACACACCAAACAAACCAACATGTCTCATTCAGGAACTTCTAAAGCTATTAAAAAAAGAATCAAAATTCATGCCCTCGATTCTAAAACACCCAACTTTGTGAAGTCATTTTAAAACTGAAGAAGAAACCATCTGTGCTGGGTGAGAACCTCAGTGGAGTTACACAGGAGGAATGATCGTCCCTCACGACAAACTCATCAAAATATTCCTGTCCTTAAAACCAACCCAGATTCAACACTCTCTCGAGGCTGTTATTCTCAGCTTTTGGTCAGAATGTGTCGCTGGTAATTTTCATCTCACTGCCAGAAACCCAATAACCGCAGACCTCCTGCAACACAGTCCATGTCTGTTCTGGAAGAAATGACAGTTGCTACCAAATAGTGGCGCCATTGTTTGCTTCCCTTGTGTACTCTTAGAATTAGATTTATATGGTTCCTTTTTATGGATAAGGATATTACCATCTGATTGTAGAAATACATGATTGTAAAAATGTACACACAATAAAATTACAATTATTCACTCTCTGTAAGTAGAAAAGTGTGGGTGGGTGGGTGGGTGGTGAGGAGTGAGTGAGTGAGTGAGGAGTGAGTGAGGAGTGAGTGAGTGAGTGAGTGAGTGAGTGGAGTGATGAGTGAGTGAGGGAGGGAGTCGAGGTGGGATAGCATGTCAGGTGGGATAAACACAAGCCTGCTGAAAATCTTAATAAAACTTTTGACAATACAGCTCACAATTTAACAAGTCCAATACTGTTTTCAAACAGAGTCAGTTAATATTATAATCCAGTTTATCTGGTTTCATGATAATACAGAAATCCATTATATGTAACTGAAAATATTGTATCATAAATCTGTGGTGATACAATGGAAAAATTAATGTGCTTCAAAAATTCACTTTTTATGAGTGAGTGAGTTGGGTTTTTACGCTGCATAATTACAGCAATATCATGGCAGGGGACACCAGAAATGGGCTTCACACATTGTAACCATGTGGGGAATCGAACCTGGGCCTTCGGTGTGATGAGCAAATGCTTTAACCACTAGGCTACCCCACCGCCCTGAACATTTTGTGATTGTACAGATTACAAACAGATGACCGATGGATGGATGGTTGGATGGATGGACTGACTGAATATTCTCAAAATCAACCCATGGAAAGAAAAGAGCTCCTTTAAAACTGACAAAATTGAACTGCATTAACATATTACACATCAGTAGATAATCAACGAATGAGGTTAAGCACCACTCCCTCCAATAAAAAGTTCCACGTTTTATTCAAATAATGGATCAAACATTGTGAGATAATATTTCACATTTGGCGAATACTTGCTTTGCGAGGAAAGGGAATTTCAGATCACCGAAATAACTACTGTCTGCATCATATATTTCCTGGCCTATTTAAAGGAAGACACTTTTGTCAATAGTCATGAAATGAAGGCAGCACTGCTAAGATTTAGGAGCCTTCGGGCTTCCAAGTTCAATGTAATTATGGACAAATAATCCTTAAAAGAACGTCGGAAAATAACGCTTTGTATCACAGGGCACAGAATACATTTCTGAGGAATTATGTTCATAAATACTGGAATATATTCTATTGTGCAGCCAGTTTCTGAATTGATTGAGTAAATCAATGATAAGAAATATATATATCTGTGCAATATCAAATTTTTATCTCCAGCTGCCTCATGAGTCGAATCCCAGAACCAACGTCAACTGATTTGTTAAAATTGATACACGAAGCAAGCTTCATGTGTGTAATTGAAGCTTCTGTTCATTGGATCAATTTTTGACCAGCTGTAGAAATACTGGTAGTGCTGTTAAAAAATGTTTAATAGTCAAATGGGAGACTGCTTGTGGATTTTATCTTTAAGTTGCATTTCAGAACCAGTAGTAACCTTCATTTAAGGCTGTACTGAATGCTAAAGCCTTATTTTTAATTTTTTATTGGTTTATGGATCCGCTGACCCGAAATATGTAAAATTGAAAAAATTAATATATAGTTTTTACATTTTTTTGCCATTATATGCCGCCAACCTGATAAAAAACAAGGAAAGTAACAAAAAATTAAAAATTCAAAAATAGCCAATTTTACCTTTTAAATATTCTATATAGTACTGGATGTCAACTTCTTTATCTTGAGTAACACACCATTTTGGAGTACATTCTTACTCATTCATCGTCATTCACCTTCAACATGTATACAGTCATATCACTCATTCATCATCATTCACCTTCAACATGTATACAGTCATATCACTCATTCATCATCATTCACCTTGAACATGTATACAGTCATATAACTCATTCATCGTCATTTACCTACAACATGTATACAGTCATATAACTCATTCATCATCATTCACCTTGAACATGTATACAGTCATATAACTCATTCATCGTCATTTACCTACAACATGTATAGTCATATCATCATTCTCCTTCAACATGTATACAGTCATCATTCACATTACCACAACATGTATAGTCATATCACTCATTCATCATCATTCACCTTCAACATGTCATATACTCATTCATCATCATTCACCTTCAACATGTATACAGTCATATCACTCATTCATCATCATTCACCTTCAACATGTATACAGTCATATCACTCATTCATCATCATTCACCTTCAACATGTATACAGTCATATCACTCATTCATCATCATTCACCTTCAACATGTATACAGTCATATCACTCATTCATCATCATTCACCTTCAACATGTATACAGTCATATCACTCATTCATCATCATTCACCTTCAACATGTATACAGTCATATCACTCATTCATCATCATCATCATGTATTCACTCATTCATCATCAACCTTCAACATGTATACAGTCATATCACTCATTCATCATCATTCACCTTCAACATGTATACAGTCATATCACTCATTCATCATCATTCACCTTCAACATGTATACAGTCATATCACTCATTCATCATCATTCACCTTCAACATGTATACAGTCATATCACTCATCATTCACCTTCATCATGTATACAGTCATATCACTCGTTCATCATCATTCACCTTCAACATGTATAGTCATATCAGTCATTCACCTTCAACATGTATACAGTCATATCACTCATTCATCATCATTCACCTTCAACATGTATACAGTCAGTCACCTTCAACATGTATACAGTCATATCATCATCATCATCATTCACCTTCAACATGTATACAGTCATATCACTCATTCATCATCATTCACCTTCAACATGTATACAGTCATATCACTCATTCATCATCATTCACCTTCAACATGTATACAGTCATATCACTCATTCATCATCATTCACATGTTCAGTCAACATGTATACAGTCATATCATATCATTCATCATCATTCACCTTCAACATGTATACAGTCATATCACTCATTCATCATCATTCACCTTCAACATGTATACAGTCATATCACTCATTCATCATCATTCACCTTCAACATGTATACAGTCATATCACTCATTCATCATCATTCACCTTCAACATGTATACAGTCATATCACTCATTCATCATCATCCTTCAACATGTATACAGTCATATCACTCATTCATCATCATTCATCAACATGTATACAGTCATATCACTCATTCATCATCATTCACCTTCAACATGTATACAGTCATATCACTCATTCATCATCATTCACCTTCAACATGTATACAGTCATATCACTCATTCATCATCATTCACCTTCAACATGTATACAGTCATATCACTCATTCATCATCATTCACCTTCACAGTCATATCACTCATTCATCGTCATTCACCTTCAACATGTATACAGTCATATCACTCATTCATCATCATTCTCTTTGAACATGTATACAGTCATATCACTCATTCATCGTCATTCACCTTCAACATGTATACAGTCATATCACTCATTCATCATCATTCACCTTCAAAATGTACAGTCATATCACTCATTCACATTATACACTAACACAAAATGCATTGTGTCACAATCCTGAATAAAAATATATTGACACAAAATGATCCTAACACAACCCTGAATGATTCCACACCTACCAAGCACCTTAGTCACACACACCCTTCCTATGAAACAGATAAACCATCAAGAAGCCTTCCAGTGGTGATCTTCAACAAAAGCCTGGTTAACCACTGCGAACCATCAAAGAAAAATGAATGACAATATTCATAAACTGTCAAGGGGGAGTATTTTAATCATTTTTTTAATCGGGAATGGAATAGCGATGCTCCTTGATTCCAGACAATTTTGAATTCACAGACACGTGTTTTATCCATGAGTTTTTATCCATATTTCAATGTCAGGGGGGGCTGTTCTGGCAATCACAACCACAACTTAATAGGAAGGATACGGGGCTATTTCTAACAAATGAATTGCAGCAATGTAATTGACAGTGCCCCGTGTCATAACATGACTTGATTGGCCATGAACATCAAGTGGTTCCTCACATCGATTGATCAGATGAATTTGTCCCTTGACTCTCCAGGATTTAACTTTTGAAGCCTACAAGAAAACAGCAGGCGAGAAACAGGAATCTGCATTGACGATCACTTGTGACTCATAGTTCCTATCGGGTCTGGTTTTTGTTGCGATCTGTAATTTCCTTTGAATACACAACGATTCTGTCTTGTTGGCCCATGATAACTGCAAATTGAGCTCTTTTAAATGTCAGTCACAACGTGGCATATTACATTTCCGTACTATCATGCATCTATCTATATGTACATAATGATACTGCTTGCCTTAAAACTATGCATACATAATAGTACTACTATCCTAAAACTGTGCACACGTAATGATAGCATCAACCAAAACTATGAATATGAAATGATCCGCCGACTCTAAAGACATTATGTAGGTTCATTAAATGTGAATCCTGAACACCTAAATGTATGTTACAATTTCTATGTTAATGGATATATTATCGTGAATTGTGACACAGATTCACATTATTAGATGGTTTCATTTCATCATCAGTGCCAGAATAAGCAAAATAATTAAATATTACCTTACCTAACTTTTTAAATAAACAATACTGGCCATTGCAAACCAGTGCACAAAACATAAACAACACTACTGATAATAACTAAACAATATCATGTTGATGAGAAACTGCAAAGACAGAGAAACATAAACATGTCATACAAGCAACATACAAAATACTATTCACACAGCTCATTATCATTCTATATACCAATTTTCAGTATGTATCCTTGACATGGACCACATCTAGACATAAATATCTCCCAGCCTTGACAGAAATAGACACCTGTTATATTTCTGCCATCTGGATGTCAAATTATGATTAAATATTACATAATGGCTTCCTACGTGTGCAGGGTCACTCTCTGATGAAGTGTTTGTTGTGGAGGACGACACAGATTTACTGCTGTAAATCCAGGCTCCAGGCATCTCGAGATTTATAGTGAGTGAGTGAGTTTTACGTCGCTCTTTGAAATATTCCATCAATATCACAATGGGAGACACCCACATGGGGAATCGAACCCAGGTCTTCAGCGTGACGAAGGAACGCTTTAACCACTAGGCTACCCCACCACACTAGATATATAGATTTGTGTAACATTTGTACATGGAGAAGAGGGAAGAAGAAAAGAAGATGAAGGATGGGGAAAAGGAAGAGGAAAAGAGAAATTGAGTGAGTGAGAACGGTTTTACGCTGCTTTTAACAATATTCCTGCTACATCATGGCGGGGGACACCAGAAATGGGCTTCACACACTGTGCCCATGTGGGGAATCGAACCCGGGTCTTGGGTGTAAAGAGCGAACGCTTTAACCACTAAGCTACCCCACCGCCCCGGATAGGCAAAGAAGATAAGAAGAAGTAATCAAAATATTCAATATTAAACAAAACATTCAACTTTCTATGTTCCCAGCTGCCATATAGCTGGTATACTGCTGAGTGCAGCGTAAAACTAAACTCACTCACTCACTCTGTGTTACATTTTCACAAAAGAGGAAATATTTTCACAAAGTGTTTATACTAATGACTTCAGAACTCATATTTTGGGGGGGAAAGGTGCTTTAAAACATTCCAAGCCTCCAAACACTTCAGTCAACAGATAATTCAAGGGTTAGAGCAGTTTAATCAATAAATTCAGAACATTAAAAGAAAATGAAAAAACATAAATCAAAATCTAAATTCTGCTAATAAAAAATATCTCAAAAACATCTTTGAAATATTTTTTGCCTGTTCACTAGTTGATGAAAATAAATCTAAGAGAAAATTTCTGAGAAAAAAAAATACCGCAGAACCCTTGACCTGTTTATCACAAATCAACACCTGTACATTTCACAGGCAAGGTTGTTACTTGCGTATTCCTGGACCTAATGTCTGCCACTTACCCTTCGAAGTACAACTTGTCGGTGTTCATTACGCTATGAAAACAATGAGTGGAGTGTAATTGATTTAAACAATGTGATTGTCCATGACATTAGGACTCACCTGCCTCTCTCAGCCCTCCTGTAGTACATGGCCATGTTTAACTCTTGCACTGCCAATGTCAGCAACGTAATCAATCATTAACCCTTCAGGAGTTGACAGGCTAAGTATAATGTCTTGGAATGTTTTTATTCGGCATGACTCATGGCTTGGAGGATAGTTTAAACCAGTAATTCGGAACCAGCTTCTTGTAAAACAGGTAAAAAGTGACACATAATCTGTCTATCAATGTCACAGTTTAAAGATCTTTTTGAAAAAGCCAGTTTTTTAGACTGAAGACCTTGACATTTGACAAATGAAGCTTAATCAAGCAGTGAACATTTTGAGAGAAATTCTGTTTCTATTAAATTGTTACTTTAACTATTTGGTGCAAACTGAAAAAAAAAAATCACCAAAACAGATGAAATTATATTTTAAGGTTTAAAATAGCTTTTAATCTGAGACAGTACATGAACTTAAATCGAACACTGATAAACATTACAAAACACATACATTAAAAAGTAGCTAATGATAAAAAATAATAATTAAATTTAAAAATCACATCATATAAAATTGCATTTCATTGTAGTTAAAGCCATTACTAGCAGCTGCATTCCCACAAATGGAAATCCATACATAAAACTGATTTAAATCTTGAAATTAAATTCTTTCCCTAGTTATCAAATTCAAGCCATGAGCCTTTAAGACAAGAAATCCCTTTTGTCAATACCAAGCAAAGCTGGACCAGAAGAAAACACTTAAGAATATTCCATTTTCTTTCAACTGAGACACAAAGCTCTCAAAGCTAAGTTTCCACATATGAGACAAACAACGGCAATACATTTTCGTCTATTGTATGTACATTTCGCTCAATTGTCCACAGACTTGACAGGTGAATGGCAGATGTGATTTTTGATTGACAAATCAGATCATTTTCCTTGTGCTTGAAAGAAATACAGGAAAATCTGTTTCTAATTACGTGTCACAAACGTTGACATGTTTTGCCCGAATTGTGATATTCGTGAACTCAAATTATGACACAGTATTCGTGTTTCTGTCTTTGCCACAATCAGGCCATTTTGCTCCTTACAAAAGCAACGTGACACGCTTTGCTATTTAATGCATGTGTAAAGATCATATACTTGTAAATTTACCAGGTTTGTCGTTATCAATATCAAGGCTCAAGGCCATAATTTGAATTGATATAGCAGATTAACTGAAAGAGTATTTAATACAAAATCTATAAGCATTACATTCAGTGAGTGAGTGAGTTTAGTTTAACACCGCACTCAGCAATATTCCAGCTATATGGCAGCGGTCTGTAAATAATCGAGTCTGGACTAGACAATCCAGTGATCGATCTGCGCAATTGGGAACCGATGACATGTGTCAACCAAGTCACATATCCCCTCATTCACACACTCAAACAATCAAACACTCATCCACTCACCTTTGACTAAGTAACCCTAACCCACACCCATAGACCACTCACTCACTCACCACCCACCCACCTTTGACCCTAACCCTAACCCTCACCCACAGACTACTCACTGACCCACCCACCCTTTGACTAAGTAACCCTAACCCACCCCATAGACCACTCACTCACCCACCCACCCTTTGACTAAGGAACCCTCACTCACCCACCCACCCACCCTTTGACTAAGTAACCCTAACCCACACCCATAGACCACTCACTCACCCACCCACCCTTTGACTAAGTAACCCTAACCCACACCCATAGACCACTCACTCACTCACCCACCCTTTGACTAAGTAACTCTAACCCTCACCCATAGATCATTTACACATCCACTCACCCACCCACCCTTTGACTAAGTAACCCTAACCCTCACCCATAGACCACTTACACATCCACCCACCCACCTTTCCATTCACTCACTCACACACTCACTCACTCACTCCCACTCTCTCACTCAAGTCATTCAGTGGCCTGGTATAATGGTGGAACAAACAAGAGCTGCTATTCGGCATTCCTCAGCTGAACGAGTTCACTGAGGCTTGCTGAATGACCGTGCTGACTTCATGGAATGTTTCCTGATCCACCATTGTCTGGAGAACACAGTACAGGACCCCTGGTCTTAAGGCTATTCCACACAATAACATTAATGTTCGAAACACTGGAACCTTAGTCACGATCACCCCAGCATATGATGAACCTGGTAATGTAATCAATCACTTGTATGATCTGAATTACAAAAACATGTTTTATTATGTTAACATTGTCGTTTGTTGCTTGTCTGTATGGATCATTAAACATGACACATCTTCCCTAGAATGTAATTTCCATCAAAGGAGCTTCTCATGGTATGTTTTGATCAGTATTTCTATTGTATCACGGTGGATCAGATTTCTCACAGAACATGTATCTAATAGTGGAGTATACATATCTCAAAACTGATCACATACTTCTCATGATAGAAGATAACTGGTGATGGGACGGTATAGTGAGCAAAGCGTTTGCTCGTCACACCGAAGTCTTGGTTTGACTCCCCATCTGAATACTAAATGTGAAGCCCCTGACACTAACTCAGGAACTTTTACTTTTGACCACCTTTCTCAAAAAGTGGATCACGGATATCATGACTGACCTCCCATAATTCACAGCACTCCTGAGTCAAATATTGTATGATTCCAAGCCTGTCTGAAGTATTTGCCAAACCCTCATTAAACCAGCTGGCATCAGAACCTCACTGACCATCAGCTTAGCATTCCAATGAATATTTACCTTGCGTTTATACAAAAAATAAACCCATGACAAAAACACTGACCTCCACAATATTTCCATTTCAACCTATTAAAGTTCAATGTTGCAAAAAAGGCATTTCGTTACAACATAATCCACGACAAACAAAACATAGATCGACAAGAACAATTTCATTTCAACTTATAATTGGATACAAAGTATTTCAAAGTGAAGTCATGTTTTGTAATTAAACTTCAAAAGCAAACATTTTTCATGATGATCGTATTTCTTCGCCAGAACACGGCAAGCCGATAGAACTCTTGTTATCATGATTGAAATATTCCACATCACGATCCCGAGACATTCGTCCGCTGTATAATTTCACCCAAAGGATTCTGGATTTGCATACAAGCTTGTAGACATGGCTCCATCTCGAACATTTGTCATCTTAATTATAGTCAGCCGTATTTGCATGCCCCCACTTTTCCGCACACACATGGGGGGGAGTTGCGTTTACCTTGGGAGAATCCTTCCACTACATTAAAGAGCATCTGATTACGATCAATTTCGTAGATATTTGCATGACCCATTAAACAGTTTAAACTGGCGGAGCAAAATATTTGCATTTACATTGAAACAATACTTTCCTTAATTTTAAACATTCGTTATCAAGATCTCATTTCAGGTGTATCGATCAGATCCTGTCATGTATTTCCTCCTGGTAAAACAAACACGTGCATTTCAACAGTATTGATACTTCTTGTTTTTACTTCATGAATTCCTTATTGAAGTGTTTTTGCAAAAGACGAGAGCAAAGTTTGGTTTCCCAGGAGAAGAGGAAATGAAAGTGCTAAAATAGCAGCAGAAAATAAAATTGACAAGGTCCGTCAACAGGTCTTGCCTTCAGTTATGTATTTCCCAGAGGTAACACGATACAAAAAAAGTATGTTTTCACTTTGAAGAATATTCCAGAATCATTTCACTTCAGTTTCACTGCGATTTATTGTGTTAACCATTAATAAAAGGAATTTCTGCAGTTTCAAAATCATTAAGAATATGGCAAGAAATATTCTGTAGCGAAAATGAGAAATGAAGTGTATATATGTGTGTGTAACATCCATGTTTTAGTGAGTGATTGAGTTTTACGCCACTTTTACCAATATCACAGTGGAGGACACCAGAAATGGGCTTCACACATTGTACCCATGTGGAGAATGGAACCCAGATCTACAGCGTGATGCTTTAACCACCAGGCTACCCCATTGGTCCTTCATGTTTTAGACCTTTCCTGACTCATTACAAGTGTTAAAAATCAACATATCTTAAATAACTTCAGAAGGTTCGCCAGATTTCCAACAATCCAGTGATTGACGTAATGAGCATCAATCTAAGCCATTGATTATATATATTATATTATTATATTTCTTGAACACCATACTCTACAATATTCAAGCTTCATGGCAGCAATGTGCAAATAACCAAGTCAAGACCAACAATCCAGTGATTGACATAATTAGCATCAATCTAAGCCATTGATTATTTTTACTTTGTGTTATTATTTTTCTTGAACACCATACTCCACAATATTCAAGCTTCATGACAGCAATGTGCAAATAACCAAGTCAAGACCAACAATCCAGTGATTGACGTAATGAGCATCAATCTAAGCCATTGAAATACGATGTCACGCATCACCCGACCACCACTATGATCTTATTAATCCCCTCTTATAACATCTGTGGAGCAGAAATGTAACCTTAACAAGATCATCGACGTGGCAGAACTATTCAACTTTCAAAAATGCTAATGAACCATAAGATAAAATTACCATAGTTACGAAATCACTGTTAGCACACAAACCTAGAACACTACGATACATTTCCACAATACATTCATTAAATCAAAGGCAGATGACTTTGCCACTTTTTATTGCTCTGAGATCAATAGATGTTGATTAACAGCTGACAGTATGTAACTTGCAGGAGTTTATAATAAACACCTGTTGACAGGGGATCGATCACATGTACCTAGGGGTGATATCAAAAGTAAACTTGTTGATTTTTCATCAGAGTTTTTTAGACTTCCCTTTTTGTAGAACTGAGATCAACAGTTTTTGATTAACAGCTGACATTTTCTTAACACAACCACCCTACCTATCTGTAATCAGTAAGACAGCAGGAGTTTTAGTTTTATTTCAGCAATTTCACGGCGGAGGACACCAGAAATGGGCTTCAGATATTGTACCAATGTGGGAAATCGAACCTGGGTCTTGGCATGACAAGTTAACACTTCAGCCTTTGGCTACCCCACAGCCCGAGTCAGCAGGACAATTCTGAATGAAATATTGCGAAAATATACAGGAGTTCAAAAGTTGACGTTGCACGTGGCTTGTTTTATGTCAGCCCCATGGACACCCCACTCAGACACATATATTGACGCTGTGCTCAATATCTGTTACCATGCTTTGATGTATTCAGTTATTTAGGGGCGGTGGTGCAGCCAACTGGTTAAACAATTCCCTCGGCACACTGAGAAGCCCATGTTTCCCAACATAAGTTCAATATTTGAAGCCAATTTCTGGCGTCCTTGCTGTTATATTGCTGAAATATTGCTGAAAGTGTCATGAAACAAGTCTCTCACTAACTGCATCATACAGTTTCAGCATTCGGCCATCAGCACTGAAATCACCTTGACCTTCCATAAAGAAAGCTATCATTTCTAACATTTTATGTTTCACCAAATTGAGATTATTTAACGAAACAGATTCAACTGGGCAAAAATAGCTCAGTGAAGACACAAGGTGTCCATGAAAAGGAATCCAGATAAAATGAAATCAGAAAGACACAGAGCTCAGGTATCATAACAGTCACAACTGTGTTCAATCTGCATGGAAAACATAAACGTGACATGGTTGTTGAGAGTCATTACAGCTATTTCAGAAAAAAACAGCTTCTGTGGCTGACCTTTACTCAGATGATGGTGGCTTCTGGAAGCAGTAGAGTATTGACAGAAACAAACAACTCTATTTAAATTGAGTTGGGAAATATAGAACCAAGACTAGCATCTTAAGGCTTTAGCATTAAAGCCAGAGTTTGGTAGAGGGAAAACTGACATGGTTTTAAAGTGAGTGAGTGATCATAGTTGTCTGATGAGTGAGTGAGTGAGTATGGTTTTACACCACTTTTAGCAATATTCCAGCAATATCACGGCAGAAGAGCCTAGAAATGAACTTCACACATTGTACAAAGCGACCTTAGCACAAGGTGACTGTAACTCCAATATCTAAACAAAGTCTTAGTGCTAAGGTTGTTTTATTCAATGCCACGAGCTAACACTTTAACCATTAGGCAGCCCCATCGTCCCTGGTTCAAGAGAGATAAGGGGGGCGGTGGGGTAGCCTAGTGGTTAAAACGTTGGCTCGTCACGCTGAAGACCCGGTTCGATTCCGCACATGGGTAAAACCAAACTCGCTCACTCAAGAGAGATAAACTAAAGAGAGATAAACTATAGTCGTAAATTACAAAGTATATGCTGATAATTATAATCATCATACTGTACAGAGAGTCAAACATCTCTTTTTTGTATCATGTCAGCGATTCACGCAAAGAATTTGCTTGCAAGGTTCCAACTCAAACTTTAACCATAATCGGTCAAATGCTTTACCCACATGGCTAAACATCACCCCTTAAATGAAAAGCAAGTCATTGTTACGGCTGCTCTCAAGACATATACTGCCACTGACATGAATAATTCACTTGCAAGGAATCAAACTCAGACTTTCACCTTAATCAGTGAACGCTTTAACCACATGGCTAACCAACAAACCTTTAATGAACAGAAGCAAGTCGTTATTGTGACATCAAGCCTGTCATTGTAAAACCTCCCCCTTAAACAGTGCAGTCACCTTAAAGTGCAATGCATATTTTTGACACATTCCCCCTACAAAATTAACAGTACTTGCACACTGACATGAGTATTCAGTAAAGGTCATAGCCACCGAAACCTATACTTAGTCCACATTGCCTAATGCCACATGGGCCACCGAACCACCAGATTGCACAGATATACACACATACACACAAATGCTCACACTGTCATGACACACAGGCAACAGATGTGGTCACACACAAACCAAATATAAACATCACTGACACATTTTTAAAACTCAACTTCATATGTTAAATATTTATTGTCTCACACTCTCATCCTATTTAGCTTTCTGTGAAATTGTTTTACAACTGTTATGACTTTATGAAAGGATTGTGATAACAGGTAAATGAAAACAAACATTCTGCTGAGTGAGTGAGAATATAAATGTCCAAAGATTTAAACTACTGGGAAGATGCAAGCTAATATTCCCTGATATTTCCATGAATCCATCAGAATTTGTCAGGGAAATTTCAAAGCTTAGTTTTGATACAGAATACTTCAAGTTAGGCAGAAAATGCTATTTCTGAATGAAATGTTCTGCATGTTCAACCTGGCTGAATGGCTGATATTTAAAACTTCGGGAAAAACTAAAGTACTCACAATTTTAGAAGCAGCCGTCATCTCAAACACTTCATCGTCACGGTGGGTATTCAAGATTTCAGCAGAGAAGTACAGTCATCTCAAACACTTCATCGGTTTGGAGAACAGTACTCACTATTTTGAAGGCACCTGTCATCTCAAACACTTCATCGTCACAGCCGTACAGTACTCACTATTTTGAAGGCACTGGTCATATCAAACACTTCATCTTCATGGAGAACATGACTAACTATTTTCTAAGCAGCTGTCATAGTCACAGAGGGTACTACTGTCCAACACCAATATATACTGCCTTTCCCACCTTGGACCCCGGTCAACTCCTCCAAAGTCCACCATACCATTGTCATGTCTGCACATTGTTTACGTTAATATTATCGCCTCTTCAAAGCATTGTATTATCAGCCCGTATTACCCATCAAGTCCCTCATTCATACATGAGTCCGTATCTCCCCTCCCACGCCTCATTGGCTGAACAGATGAGGTCACAGCGAGGTTGACACTGGCACCTCCTCCAAGGGTGAAGTACTTCAGGAAGAAATACTATTTGCCTTCAGCATGGTTAATTGCATTAGACAGGTGGTTCTTAGAATGCATACGGTACTATCATTTCTTCTGACGGATGTGTGACACTCTTATGACTGTCTCAAGTGGAACATGAGGGCCTGTTTAACTGTCGTCTTCTGATACAAATATTTACCTTTATTGATATTACTATTCTGAAGGAATAAGAGTAGTGAAAGGAAGATAGTAGGAGGATCTGGCTACTTATTTCAAACAGGGCAAATGTTTCATTCATATGACAAATATATAATACAAACATCTTATGATGTATGTAAACAGAATCAAGAGTTTGTGAACATCTCACCAAGTTTGACAAACTGTATACATATATAGTATCAGGATTTACTGAAATGGTACCTTGTTTGAAAGAGGATTGAAAGTCCATTGAAATTAATAGTTTACACAATATACAATGTCTTGTGTTGTTGAACAAACATAGATGACACTTGTTTGCAAAGAGAACAATATTCCCATTGAAATGAATACCTACATGATACATAATATCATATGATAACAAAAATTGAATTAGAAACAAACCTCAAGAATGAATTAACATTGTACTTTGTTTGAAACACACGAAAATATCTTTCACCGAAATATCATTGCAATTTGATTAAAATTTTAACTATTAAAATGAACAGTAACCACCAAAATAAATGAAATATAATCGAACTATGTACCTGAAATCATGCTTGGGGCAAACAGATGGCAGTTTGTGAAGGGGCTAGTTACCACCTGTGCATTGTGGACAGAGGTTAAAGGTGAACGACAGAGGTCGAAGGTGAGTGATGCCAGATAATAGAAGATGGCATCAACACATAAAACCTGGGTCTGAAACTCAACAGGTGATCCCCCATGAGCGATGGTCTGAAAGCCTGTGTGTGTTACCAGTGCTGGAACGATTACTTAACACATTGGTTGAGAAATCTCAAACACAAGCTCCTCTATTAATGTCACCACTGACTAATTACTTGAGGGACTAATTCAAAGTTTGCCCCAGCAATACAAGATGATGTGGCTTAAGTCGGACAGGAAAGATAAATTTGACTACAATCACATTTTCTTTAAAAAGACAAGCTGAAAATTAAACACTTTTGCCTTGATTTATACACTGTGAGCCTGGGCCATGGCGCCAAGTTTAATCATTATGATTTATCGTGAACAGACATTTGCGAAAACATTTGAATAATGGAAGAATCACTTGCATGTGTGTGAACAGGCTTGCTGTAAATCATGATTGAATACACCATGAATGATGGAAAACACTGGTCCAAAATTTCAGAAGCTTAAAATGTATTTTGAAACATGAGGTGAGGTGAGGTGAAATTGGGATGTCATTATATGCAGTATGTGCGGCTGCTGGTACTAGCCCAGACTGATGTATTATAACTTTTTAATAATATATTTAAATGACAACCATTCATGAAAGGAGCTATCATAAATTTATGAGTGAGTGAGTGTGCGACTGAGTGAACTGGGTTTTAATGTCTCTGAAAGAATATTCAGTTTATAAAAATTCAGACAATTTTAGCTAAAATTGAAATAAAATGCAAAACAACAAGGATCATAAACAGGCAACACCTGAGTTAAAGCATTTGGATCCTGACATGAATATAGGGACATAACTCTGCATAGCACATTACACCACTGATCAACGCCGGGCCAGCATTTCTCAATCCCAAATTCGACATGTGCAACAGCTCAGTTAAATGACTCACCAACAAACCACAAAAGCTTAATATAACTCAAAGGCATGTATTGGTTGTGCTGACATCCTGGCACGTATCATGTTACATAATAATAACTCATTGTCATATCAGTCGGAAGCAGAATACGAACCACGTGTTATGTTTTCCGATCAGTGAACACATTTCACAAATGTTGCTAGTAAGCTCATCTACATGTGTCTGTTTCAAGGATATTTCCAACATATTTACACAAATAATTACGCTACGCATGCATCTCTGTATCAATAAATCAGTACTGTCTGCATACTGTTGCTAAGATACCTACATGACTGGCGCATGCCTGGTGCTAGGGGAAAGAAAGAAAGTTACCCTATTCCTAGAACCCTCTCTCGGCAACTGTTGTGTAAAACATGCAGTCACCTTGATTAAGTTATGAAAGAATCGTACTATTTTTTTGTTCCTTTTTTAACAAAATGACTAGTCCTTTTCAACTGATCCATTGCATACCAGTTGTCTGTAAATTTGTGTGACCCTGCCCCTAAAGCTCTGTTAGTCTCATCTTTCAGCACAGTAGATAGTCTCTCGTACAGACCCTGAAGCAAATATATCCAAGAAAGCCCACACAAGTCTAGAAAATGTGGCAAGTCTAGATTTCCTCAGCTTCTGAAAATGAAGAAAGTCTCAGGGCTCCTTTTCATTATATTTTATATTTTTTTACTATGAACCTTTTTCAGTAAAATATGTTCATTTCAGAGACTAGTTGTTAGTCTACACAGTAGACATCCTAGTCTGTCTCCCAGTCCCTGAACCACATTATTTTCCCTACAGTCTAGCCCTCTCTGCAGTGCTAAAGCCCTAAATAAAGCAAGTCTAGATTCCCTCAGGTTCAGGATCTCTGGTCTCCCTAGGGCTCCTTTTCAATTTAAATGGGCTTGTTTCTTACTATCAAAATTATATATATTCAGAGACTAAGCATTATTGTAAGTCAGCCAAGTCCCCAAGCCTATTTGCCCTGTTTGTGACCAAGAGAAATCTGTCACAAGCAGATAGTGCAGTTATGAGCACTATCAGGAGGACTGTGTTTATAAATCACTATTCCGTATATCAAACTACTTGCTATTGAAAACGCATGCAAAGGCAAGTCAATTGTTCTGAAAAACATGGGGACATAGGTCACAAGTGAAAACAGGGAATTCCATAAGAAATCAGCTACAAATGAAATTTTGAATGGCCTCCACATATCCAAGATTAAGCTTTGTGGAAGCTTTTATGACACAATTTGAAGATACACAAAATAAATCCAGCAGCGGATGTCAGTAATTAAAAGAGAAGGGTTGTGAGACAACATCTTTGTAAGCCCCCTTTTCACATTGCATTTTCATAACCAGTACTGGGGTGGTGGGGTAGCCTAGAGGTTAAAGCATTCACTGATCACGCTGAAGACCTGGGTTCGATTCCCCACATGAGTACAATGTGTGAAGCCCATTTCTGGTGTCCCCTGCCTTGATATTGCGGGAATATTGCTAAAAGCGGCGTAAAACTAAACACACTCACTCACTGTTCAAAGCAACACAAAACCCAACCTACTTTCTTGTGAAACTGTTCACCATAATAGCCATTGTTGCCGATTGCAAAAAATGCATTCTTTTTGGATCGTCAAGTTACAAAGCAAATGTCAAACATCAACATACTGAGTTTGAAATAACTGAAGACAACATCTTCTGCCTTTCACTTATTACTCACGAACATTTAACAACAAAAAACACACCATGTGAGACAAAATTACAGAATGCATCAAAACTTTTGATAATTAAAAAATGAGACATAATTTTATGCGCAAAGTGAAATCGAACTAATGCTCGGTGAACTCGTTGCTATACGATTGTTATAAATGTCATGGATGAAATATAACCCTGAAACAGGCTCTGCAATACCAGGGCATAAGAGTTATCATATATCTACTTCTTTCCAAACGATAGAAAATAAAATCCAACCAAGTGAAGGTGATGATCTTTAGAATTTGTTTGAATATTTCAGTGAAAGCAACGAATGCCTAACCCATAAAAGGTTTATAAATTGTTAAAATGTGAAGGTAAGTACAAACTACTTATGCCTCAGTGATTTTCAGCTCTTTCCAACTTAATTGACGAGAAAGCAAGTATGCTATCAATGTAATGTCCTCTCAGCATATTCTATTTTACGTTTAATGTGTCAAACAGTTTGTACGTTCAAAAAGAAATACAGTAAAACATCAGCTTATAGCCATGCATTCAATCTTTCCAAGAGGAAAAGTACTAATACCTAACAGTATTCAAAGCATACAAGACCAACACCCAAATACCATCTTTCATATCTTGTGATGTGGAAAAAAGAGGACATATCTGACAGTATTTGATGTTTTGATCAGTTTGTGAGCATGGTTTTACGCCCCTTTTAGCAACATTCCAGCAATATCACAGTCGGGAATACCAGAAATGAGGCTTCACCGTGACAGTACACACATGTAGGGAATCGAACCTGGATCTTCAACGTGATGAGGGGATGCTTTAACCACTAGGCTACCCCACTGTCCCATATTTGGTGAAGGAAACTAGCAGGTTAATAATCTCTCCCAAATCTTGTAAAGTGAAAAGTACTGGCAGTAAACATCCAATTACTTCTCTCAAATCTTGAAAACAAATTAAAAATAGACAGCAGTACACAATGAGAAGAGGCATTCTAACATCTTAACACTCTCAAACATCTTCAAGTTGATAAAAAACTAATGACTACCATACTGAATACCTTCTCCCGAAACTTGTAAAGTGGAAAAAAGTAGAAATATCTCACAGTATGTGATGATTTAAATAATACAAACAGCTAAGTAATTCTCACAAAGCTTGTAAAGCAGATAAAAAAGTTACGAACACACAAAAGCATATGGTTACAAACACACAACAGTGCAAATGGTGTAGACATATACTAACTTTTAACATCTAAGACTTCATTCTCGCAAATTTGGTAAAGACATAAAAAGAACACAGAAGTACACAATGTGAAGAAGTAATACTCTCCCTGATTATGTAAAGTGAAAAGTTCTGACATTAAACATCAAAAATCTTCTCTCAAATCATGCAAAGAAGTTAAATGTACACAGTAGTACACAATCTGTAGTAGTATACTATCAGCTTAATACTCTCCCTAATCATGTAAACAGCCTTCTCTCAAAACTTGAAATGCAGACAAAAATACTGACACCAAAAAGTATACAATGTGCAGACCAACAGATGAATATCTTATCTTTTGAAACAGCCAAATCACTGGCTGAGTATGGTTTTTGCGCCATTTTTAGCAATATTTCAGCAATATCACGGCGGGGGACACCAGAAATGGGCTTAACAAGTTGTACCCATGTGGGGAATTGAACCCGGGCCTTCGGCGTGACGAGCGAACGCGTTAACCACTAGGCTACCCCACCACCCCGCCAAATCACAAATAACATAACAAAATATACATTTCAAATTGTGTACCAATGACTATACAATACTATATAACAGTAACACATCAATACCTTCGGACAAGTTTGTTGCATTCAGAACACACACACATAATCCCACAGCTGAACACATTCTCCCTTACCTACTGCTGTAGCAGACTGAGGGACAGGTGTGCACACACTGCAGTCATCACCAGCGTCCTCCTTGTACAATCCTACCTGTTGTAAACGTCCTCACTAAGCTCATCAATATCAGTGCAATGCCTGCAGTCGTGCAGGGCATGACTCATGCTCACACAACACATCATGCAGCAACTTTGAATGTTGATAGCATATCAGTGTGTCAATCAATCTGTCACTGTCCACAATAGACGATACATCAGCGTGGGGGGAGATGGAAAGGGGCAGGACATCATGATGAAAGGGGTGGTACATCATGATGAAAAGAGGTGGTACCATATCGCAAAAGGGAACGGTTCAACATCATGAAAGATGGTGGTACAACACCAGGAAGGAAGATGGAACAACCTCATGAAAGGTGGATGAACAACCTCATGAAAGGTGGATGAACAACCTCATGAAAGGTGGATGAACAACCTCATGAAAGGTGGATGAACAACCTCATGAAAGGAGGTGGTACAACCTCATGAAAGAATGACAGAACATCATGAAAGGATGTACCACATTGCAAAAGGGAACAGTACAACATCATGAAAGGTGGATGAACAACATAATGAAAGGTGGATGAACAACCTCATGAAAGGTGGATGAACAACATAATGAAAGGTGGATGAACAAAATAAAGAAAGGTGGATGAACAACCTCATGAAAGGTGGATGAACAACCTCATGAAAGGTGGATGAACAAGTGAACATAATGAAAGGTGGATGAACAACCTCATGAAAGGTGGATGAACAACATAATGAAAGGTGGATGAACAAAATAAAGAAAGGTGGATGAACAACCTCATGAAAGGTGGATGAACAACCTCATGAAAGGTGGATGAACAACATCATGAAAGGTGGATGAACAACATCATGAAAGGTGGATGAACAACATCATGAAAGGTGGATGAACAACCTCATGAAAGGTGGATGAACAACATCATGAAAGGTGGGTGAACAACATCATGAAAGGAGGTGGTACAGCATCATGAAAGGATGACGGAACAACATCATGAAAGGATGTACCACATTGCAAAAGGGAACAGTACAACATCATGAAAGGGAAGGTATAATATCATGAAAGTAAGAGGTGCAACATCAGGAGAGTTGTGTTACACCATAAACCTGGGTCTTTGGCGTGACGAGCCAACGCTTTAACCACTAGGCTACCCCACCGCCCCAACAACTTCATGAAGGGAGATTATACAATACCATGACAGGGGACAGTATAACAGTATCACATAATGAAAGGAAACAGTAAAACAGCATGAAAAGGAGATAGTACAACATGAAAAGGAAAGGCAAAACACTGTTAGGATATAGAATCATTAAAGATAATGAATTTATGTCATCAAAGGGAAGATATACGATCATAAGACATGCCATAATATCTTCACAGAATGAAATACAATGGTATATAATGGGAAAGTATACCACACAAGTCAGGAAGAAACAAAACACCAAAAAAGAGATGAAACAACTCAGTCGAGAACAAATACATCATACATGAAAGGATTAACCATGTTTAGAATTTGGAGCAATGATCTCGCTAAAAAGTTTTATTTATTTGGAAACCGAACACAAAAATGCACAGTTAAAGGAATCTCCATTTATCCCGCTTCAGTACTTGACACAGCCACGTACCCTCAACATTCACACATGCACTTGCTGCACGGGACTTGCTGCTTCCTTTACAAACCACTGTACCCACAAGTGAGTGATACTGCCTCTCTGCCATCTCCACTTCACCCACAGAGTTGGCATGTGAGTGACAGACACCCTCCCCCTCCCCAGCTGTAATTCTAGTATACATTTCCCCTTTCTCACATCCATTATTAACCCTGAGCTGCATCAATCAATGGAGCATGATTCACGTCAATTTATCTTTCAAAACATACTGCTGATTTCTTGTTAAATATTCATGCAATTTACGTTATTTGTGTTTATTTTTTTCACCACACAGGCGATTCATTTGAATATTTGAAATAAATCAACTTCTTTCATGTTCAAGTTTCTGAGGAGTATTAAGTTTATAGATTTAAAATTAAGCTATCAACTTTGTGTGTGGTAAACACCCAATCCATGAAAATGTATTTCAATTTTAGTTTTTAAACATCTCCATTTCTGTAATTCAATTGAAGGTAATTACATTTTGAAATCTGATTCTCAAGACTTCAATTCACAAATAAGTTACATATCAAACAAATATATGTATGGTATTCATAAGAATAGTTTGCGCGGAGGGGTAGCCCAGTGATTGAAGCGTTTGCTCGTCATGCTGAAGATCCAGGTTTTATTCCTCACATGGGTACAATGTGTGAAGTTCATTTCTGGTGTGCCCTGCCTTGATATTGCTGGAATATTGCAAAAAGTAGTGGCATAAAACTAATTTCACTCACACATAAGAATGGTACGGTTCTTATAATAGAATTGGATATATCCAACATGTGTGTTTCATACTCAAAAGTAATCTTAAAATATATATGTTATAATCTGAACCTACCAGTCACAGACTCGCAGTGTCAACAGACGCACACAACCTACAGTCAGACAAATTCAAGACATATGTGTCCCATATACCTCAGCTGGTGAAATTCAGTGAAATAAACATTAAAAAGAAATACATCATGACGACAATCTAGTGTTTCACACATTTCACAACTTTTTTAGCCAAAAACAAAATATTTACTCCATAAAATACATTTCACCCAAAGAATAAGTGACTGACCTCTAAAACATGTGAATGATATTAAAATTCGAATTTTTTTTAAAGATATTTGTCTGTGTTCAGTAGTAACGTGTCGAGCAGTTACACCAACTCACCATTGGGCAATGAAACACTACATACAAACAAACATTAGTTTGCTTTCATAATTTTATACCTAATAAATTTTACTTGTGATGCATGGTTTTAATAAGAGATCCCTTTCATCAATGTATAACAGGTCAAGGAACTTATTTAGTTCAATATCTCAGCCAATATTGCAGGACTATCATTCCATGTACATGTAACCCACTCTCTCTCTCACCACGCAACCCATCCGCCCATCCCCATGGCTGTAACCCTCAATAGAGTTTCACGTATCCAGACCAACTCTTCCCAAAAAGAAGCCACACAAATTTATAACATTTGAGGCAAGTTTCTTACGGCCTGCTCCTAACTTAATCTATTTTCAGAGCCGTTAAGAACCAACTTTTTCAACTCCAATTCCGTTTTTGGAACTGGATTCCAACTTTGTGAACTTTCCATGCCATTCACTGTGTGTCTGATTTGCATGAAGAGCTAACTTGATGTCAGACCGGGCTCAGATTCTGAAAAAAAGGTCCATTAGAACTGCCACATCGAATAATGGGCCACACCTCGAAAAGTATGGAAAAACAAATGACGTTTGGGCTGCAGTTTCTTGCAAAAGTGGAAATATTTATAATTTTTCGGACATAAAAAATACTTGCACTTAGTGCAACTTTAGGTAGTAACCTTTTTTGTACGAGACAAAAACAGCTGAATTCTGTGTTCCTTGAATACTAACATATAAACACCTACTGGGTGCAAGTATTAATATGAGGTTACATTTTGCAGTTTCTGGTTGTACCAGTTCAAGTTTTACATGCTGAAATCGAGATCCCCATATGGGTACAATGTGTGAAGCTCATTTCTGGTGCTGGATATTGCTGGAATATTGCTGGAATATTGCTAAAAACGGCATAAAACCATACTCACTCACTCACTCAGTTAAATCGAGCCCTGATGGGACAAAGGTCACACATTCACAGGATCTAAGAACACAAGACTTGATTGGTTGGTTGGTTTGTTGTTTAACGCCGAACTCAGCAATATTCCAGGTATATGGTGGTGGTCTGTAAATAATCATGTCTGCACCAGACAATCCAGTGATCAACAGCATGAGCATCGATCTACGCAGTTGGAATACGATGACAGGTGTCAACTAGGTCAGCGAGTCTGACCACCCGATCCTGTTACTCGCCTTTCACGACAAGCATGGATTACTGAAGATCAATTCTAAACCGGATCTTCACAAGTGCACAAGACTTGAAGCCTTGTGTGTCACCAAAACACTGCACCTGAGTGCTTGCTGGCCTACATTCAGTAACAACTGGTGACACACAAACAATTCCTAATAGTCAGTATAGTACATAACAGTCGGTACTTGAGAATAAACTACTTCTGACTCAGATGGTACATCCATATATCAATGTGGTGCGGAAGAACAGTCTCGGACTGAAGTGATGCTTGTGCAAGAGAAAAGGATCCCGGACCAAACATGTAACGAAGCCAGTCTCGCATTGGTGTATGAATGTTCTCACACTGGTGTACATTATATACCTCCCGGATGATGTGGGTGGGTGAGTTCGTGGGTGAGTTAGTGAGTGAGATGAGTGGGTGAGGGAGGGATGAAGATCAGTTATTCAAACCCAAGTAAATGTTTGTTTGTTGTTTAAAGCCACACTCAGCAATATTCCAGCTATATGGTGTCAGTCTGTAAATAATCAAGTCAAAACCAGACAATCCTGTGATCCAAAGCATAAGCATCGATCTTAAGGTGACAAGCATGGGTTGCTGAAGATAAATCCTCATCCCGATCTTCAAGAGTGAGAATCAAGTTGTACAAAACCTACTTAACAAAATAAAATATCATGAGAAAACATTTATCAACTCCATGGGCCAGCTTATAAACCCTTCCCAACACCTGATACATGTGGAAGAATTAACTCCGAAACGTCATGTTCAACAAACAAAGAAGTTGATATAAAAAAAAACACAAAAAACTTTGACCCTTACCAACACACACCACACATCAACATACCCCGTTATCAGCTTCGATCAAGGTCGTACACAACTCGGGATAACAGCTACCCCATTACAGACAGGTGAGACAGACCTAGAAACATGATGGGTCTCAAATCTCTATTTCATGTGTCTATTTCATGCAATCCAGCTCTGCCGTGACAAGCCCGACTCACGCGCGAGTACTCTGTTTGTTAAAATCTGACAGGATATAATTATACAAACGCACTAATTAACTAATGCTGACAACTGGAGGCAATTAAAGTGATAGTTTTTAAGTCGAATAATTGCTGGCATTTCTGCTAATCCTTAGTTTGGGTAGGTCAAAACTAAAATTCTTGACAAGCTCAGCTTCTTAATTTGGCATAATGTTGTTGTTGTCTGCTTGGCAGAACAATGCTAATTATGTGTAAAGTAGATTATCTTTACTAATAAACGTCTTAACTTGCATCTATACTCCTAATCACTTTTTAATCTGCCATTAGCAGAAATCTATATAATCAGATATTTAAAACATAAACAGTCACATATTCTATTATTTTGTTTCATAATACATGTATAATTAATTAATTTTGATAAAAATAATCATATATTTACAATGTATTTTATTGTTCGTCTCTGGTCAAATCAATAAACAGAAAATCAGAAAAGAGAACGACTGTTCTTGCAAATCCTTCCCCACCTCACCTCACCTCATTTACAGATTTTGTTGCTGTGGTAATTTTGGGATGGATCTGCAGAACTAACGAAGCTGAATACTCACAATATGTCTCATTGACTCATACTTGAACTGAAGTAATTTCCTGGCACAGTTCAAATTATAGAATCATTAATACTATTATAGTATATGTTAATTACATAATATGGCCCAAAGGTTTGTACAAGAGCCCACAACCAACAGGGAGATATTATTAGGATGTTATGCTACAGATTTCCTGGTTGATATGAATATATACCACACCATGCACACGTTCACTCAACCTTTGATAAGTATGGGAAGTATCCATCTGGTGGTGTCAGTGACAGATTGCTCGGATAAGTCGTCACACGAATAGTATTCCACATTGACATGGAACTACAGCATGTGCGGCTTCATTTCAAGTTCATTAAATATGAATAACTAGTTCAATAAGTTGTGAGCATGAAATATCACAACTGAAAAAAATCAAGTGTTCTTAACTTCTTTTGAATAATATACTCTTAAAAAAAGTAGGACAACTTCATTTTTAATTTAAGATTGAATAAATATTAGTAGATATATCAGAGTAAATCAATGTTGATATGATAATAATGAATGTTTTGAGAGCACATCGCCACTTGCACTTCCTTATGACCATAGCTGTTTGTACAGTAATCGCTCTTGAAAGATGATTTGTTTATGACGTGAAATTTGCATGTGTACGATTTTCATTTTCAAAAAAAAAAACCTAAACAAACAAAAAACACTAACAACTGTGTGATGCAACATGATTGTCAAAATCAAGAATAACACCCCATATACCTGTATGGGGCTACTGCATTGTGCAGTGGATGACCACCAGAAGTGGGCTTCACACAATGTACCCATGTGGGGAATCGAACATGGGTCTTCGGCATGACAAGCGAAGGCTTTAACCACTAGGCTACCCCACTGGCCCTATCTTGTAAAGGCGTGCATGTCTGGGTTGAATATGCAGTGTAGACAACTGATAGCCATATTCCTGTAACACCAAATCAGAAGACAAGAAAAGGTCTTCACACATTGCAACCAGTTGGGGAATTAAACCAGAGCATGTGGCGTGACAAGCCGACACTTTAACCACTACCCATTCCACCACCTGACAAGAGATGAGAAGATGAATTACTTCCTATACGTCTGCTGATGTCAGTATTATCTGGTTTATTGTGAGGCAATGGAAACTAAGAACCACTGGGTTCTAAAAGTACCTTTATAATTGCCGTATAACAGCAGAACATTTCAAACTTTGGCATAGAAAGTATGACTACACAAAATTTATGACACAAGATCAATAACACATACACCAAATACTAAAGTCCGCTATACTTGAATAGAATATTCTTGCACCCCTGAGGGTATTATGCAAGATATATTTACTTCTTTCCTAGTGGATATCTCGATGTACTATCCTGGCTTAAACTTTCGCTGATCTATTGCATAACAGTTTTAACTTCACGATGCCAATTACTGAAATATCTGATCCAGGATAACTTATTTATTTACAGACCGCCTTCAAAGGTAATAATTGTTTACATCAAATAACATACAAAAAACAAAGTGCAATGCATCAAGATTTTTGGCAGTACAACAGCTTCTGCTTCTCAGATATTTTTATTCAAATTCCTATTTTCTATTTAATTAAATATTACCAAAGCAGCACAGCAGAAAATGGGTACCCGGTGGGATAAGTCATGTGACATTCTAGTGCCTAACAAGCAGCTTCGAGTTGGATACCAGGTGCCATAGAAATACATTATATATTATATTATTATTATTATCTACAAGTAGTTAACTTTTAATTTTTTTAAAAAGAACTTTAAATCCACAAACTGACTGATACCAGTAAGTCAGCCAAATGTAATATTCATAACAACGCTATATTATGGAAACAAGTCAGAACAAGTCTCATGCAAACAGTATCTGCAAAAAATGTGATCTAAACATGAAAGCTACACACCATCAAACTACCATTTAGTTATCCTGTCAACACATGAGGACTTCAAAAACAGCTTAAACACAATCAACTCTCTATTTACTCAGAAATTATTTGGGAAAGTGTCTTTAATGACACCATCAGCGTCCTTGCAACCTAATTTACAGCAACAATCAACATAACTAATGTGGTAAAGATGTTTATTTAGCTAAATGTCAACAGCCATAAGTTTTCAAGTTCATGTTATTGTTAAAAACAAATGATATTTTCCTAACACTCATAGCAGTGAGCAAATATACATACAATGTTGAGTTTTCGAGGGTTATAGAATGAACTTTGGGGTGATTCTAAAATTCAATATCAAATGTTTATTCTAAGCTCAATACTTTAAAAATATCTATTCAAATTTTGGGCTGGGAGGATAAAAGCTTACTACCACCTGCGCATTTTTAATCAGTTGATATAGTCTAAGTCATGCTTCAGCAAATATTTAAAAACTCACTTCAAGGCTACAACCAACTGACTGTTTTTCAGAGTTCGTTCTCCAGGTTAATCCCCAATATCTATATAAAAGTTTTGGGTAGGAATTTAAGCTGATGTCCAAATTATCTACAAAGGCTTCAAGATCAGTCAAATGTGGCATTTTGATTTAGTTAAAACATATTGGGGGATAATGAATTGTTGAATACAACCTGGCACAAAAAACAGTGGGTGGGTGAGTGAGTGAGTGAGTGAGTGAGTGAGTGAGTGAAAAAGTGAGTGAAGAGTGAGTGAGTGAGTGAAGAATGAGGAGTGAGTGAAGAGTGAAGAGTGAGTGAGGAATGAGTGAGTGAGGAATGAGTGAATGGGTGAAGAATGAGTGAATGAGTAAGTGAAGAATGAGTGAGGAATGAGTGAAGAGTGAGTGAGTGAGTGAGTGAGTGTGTGCGTGAGTGAGTGAGTGAGTGTTCCCTCAACATTGCATTCAAACCACAATATGGCAGTATATAGATTATCTTATCAAGGACAATGAAATCAGAAACTGAAAAGCATCAATAGAACACAAGACTGTTAAATATTCTTGAAAAACCCCTCCTCAGAAACAGAGATGAGAAATAATGTCAGTGTTGTAAACAAAACTGTGAACTGAATCCCTTACATATCCCCAATCATAGAAAAAAAAACAGGATTCAAACCCAGTCAAGGTATGAAAATTGCCTCACTTCAGACAACTGGGCCACCTTGAAAGTTTTTGGGATTGGGACAAAGTTAAGGTGAGTAAATGTTACCTACATCAACATGGAGAATATTTTCATTAACCATCAAACTTTAAGTGCGTTAAACTGATTAATATCATTAAACAGCATTACTTGGGGCTCAGCTTAGCCAGGATGAGGCAATCGTTAACCATAATCACCTGATTCATCTCAGCTATGGTACAGAACTCTGCACATTTCTCAGGCGAACAAACCAGATTTGCAGTGAAATAGATCCTGGGTTAGGGGTGGTGGGGTAGCCTAGTGGTTAAAGTGTCATCTTGTCACGACCAAAACCCAGGTTCAATTTCCCACATGGGTACAATGTGTGAAGCCCATTTCTGGTGTCCCCCCCCCCGCCGTGTTATTGCTGGAATATTGCTAAAAGTGGCATGAAACCTTACTCACTCACTAGATCCTTGTTTAACTAAGGGACATCACTCTGCACAGTGAATGGTTAGATGACTAGGTCACCTGTGCTTCTACCTCAAGTGAACTAACCATATATTTCTAGCAAACCAACTCTAAAATAGAATAGGGTGCTAAGTTGATTGTGATAGTTCCAATATTTTTTTCTCAAGCCAATAAACTATAATTACTGATTTCGTAGATCACAACTGTTCTAAAAGCCTTTATACACTTTTTCAGCCACAGGGTCTCACTGGAGTAGTCTGTGATAGAAGTAATTAAGAAAACATCTTATCTGATTGAACAACGTCACCTGCATGCCTGATACACTACCCAACAAAAAATAGTCCGGGAATAATTAATCAAGCATTATTTAACAGTCGAGCTAGGTTTGTCAGTTAATTGGAAAAACATTTTTTTAAGTCCAAGAAACCATTATAATAAACAGCCAATCAGAACACCCATGAGACAGTAATCCTGACAAAAGATTTTTTCTCGCACAAAAGTAAGACACGTCACCAGTCAATCAATGCCATCTCAGCTATTTGGCAGATACAGGACAACAAAACCTCCATAATAATAATATACTATGGAAAAATGGATCTATACAGTCAGCCATAGTCTGTCTCACAGTCCCTGAACCACATTATTTTCCCAAATGCCTAGCCCTCTCTGAAGTGCTAAAGCCCTAAATAAAGCAAGTCTAGATTTCCTCAGGTTCTGAATCTCTGGTCACCCTGGGGCTCCTTTTCAATTTAAATGAGCTTGTTTGTTTCTATCAAAATTATATATATTCAGAGACTAAGCATTAGTGTAAGTCAGCCATATGTCACTTGACACCAACACAAACTAGAGTAGGCACAACATGGCATTATAAATTTGTATATATGACAAAAATTATATTGTCCAAAACGAAATGTCTGACAATTTTTTAACAAAATGAAATGAAAATGCACCAAAAAATATCATGATTAATCCATTCTAGTGTCAACTATGCAACAAATTTCTTTCATCAAGGAACCATGCATACTTGAACAGCAATTTGGACAGGAATTATGAGACCTCAGCCTTTAAGGTAAATACTGTATTGAGAAAGCAGCCATATTTCACTTCAATTGCGCAAGAAGAATGGTTATCTTCATCTGCCGCTTCAGTGGGACCAGATGTGAGTCGGGTGAGTTGGCAGATCTATCACAATGTCTGGCCTACTCAATCACACTTGCTACCCCCTGGTCCCTCCCCCTGGTCCCTCCCCCAAGGAATGAAAGAAGATGTGGGGAAGAACGAAGGAGGAGCGGGACACCATGACCCAGCTTGCATGCGCAGCCATCATGACATTTTGGAGCTCCTGCTGGGATTCAAACCAAGCCATCTCTGCCCAGACACCTTGTCTACATGACTAAAGAGCTTTACCCTTGCTTGCAAGCTGCCACGTCGAGATGTCAGCTGTGAGATGACTCCACGCTCCACTGCCCACAAACTGGCTGGAGCCTTGGAGCAATCAGGGGCGTCAAGCTGCATTCAAATTTGTGATTATTTTATTGCGCTTATGCTGTTTGAAGATATGAAATGCTGTCCCTTAGAGCAACAAAGTTCGTTATCATCAACAGATGACACAACGGCTGAGTCTCACCTGACATCATATAAGTAGACATTTTGTAAATGCGTGACCATAAAGAATGATCATTCACAGGGATTATCCTGCCCCGAGGACCAACTTGTTGCCTCAAGGAACAAGAAGCTCTCCTGGTTCTATTGCAATAAAATGACACTTCATTCTCACCTACAATTATTGGCTCAACTCAAGCGATTGAGCTGGTTCGAGGAAAGTAATCATCGATTATTCAATTGCATCACCTAGGTGCATTGAGGGAGGAGGAGGATGCTCCGAATCTATCAAATTAGGCAAGATGGTTTTCACTCTATATCAAAGACTGCATGTCAGCTTCATGTGCCACAACAATCTGACCCAGGTCATCACATGGAATCATAGACTAACAACTAGTCTCTGAAATGAACACATTTTACTGAAAAAAGTTCATAGTAAAAGAAAATATAATGAAAAGGAGCCCTGAGACTTTCTTCATTTCCTGAAGCTGAGGAAATCTAGACTTGCCACATTTTCTAGACTTGCGTGGGCTCTCTTGGATATATTTGCTTCAGGGTCTGTACGACAGACTAATGGAATCACAAAGACTCCCTGAGCTACAGATGACCATTATCAGTGAAATTCAACCCCACAAACAGCAGATCCTGGATGCAAAAGGGAGGTAAATCAGCAGAACTCAACTACCTTTATCAATCACTGAAGCACTTAGTGACACCAATCGTATGGAGGATAGCTTTATTCTATTGACAGTCTCAGCTTATCAAATACATGTACTGAAATACCAAGTGTAAAATGAAGATGTCAACAAAAATGTTCTGTTTGTTATAACAATCACTTATGGCTCAAAAGAGTTACTTGCATTCAAAACTCAGCACAGAGTCTAAAAATATTTAATCAACAATCATTACCTTACATAAAACTAAAATTGGATAAGCTTCAAATCAGCATGAAAAATGGAGTCTGTGTCAAAATCATTTGAATCTAAAAGTGATAAAATATTTGCATCCTTTAAGGATTAAATCTAAAATAGGGACAAAAAATATCCGAGCTTACTGGACTGAAAGTTCAACATAACATCCCTATGTCACAGCTGGCTGAACTGGACAACCACTGTTGCATTTCTGAGATTGCTGGGAACTAGCACCACAATTACCATAATCATTACCATTAGAATGGCTGAGAAGTCGATGAAAGGTTCCACAAACAATCAGTACAAAAGCAACAATAGTCCTGTTAATGAATGGACAAATAATGCTCACTAATCGCTATTGATATATATTTACTCATAGCATCCTTGCTTACATTGTAAGATTTGTTATCGGTTTATGTGTAAATACACTGTTTGTCGCATATTTATAGCATGTGTTTGTTACATTGTAATAGTGTTATCACTGTTATTAATTTGTAGAGTTATCAGTTCGTGTGTATGACAGTTTATCACATATTTATAGCATGTGTTTGTTACATTGTAATAGTGTTATCACTGTTATTAATTTGTAGTGTTATCAGTTCGTGTGTAAGACAGTCTCTCACATATTTATAGCATGTGTTTGTTACATTGTAATAGTGTTATCACTGTTATTAATTTGTAGAGTTATCAGTTCGTGTGTATGACAGTTTATCACATATTTATAGCATGTGTTTGTTACATTGTAATAGTGTTATCACTGTTATTAATTTGTAGTGTTATCAGTTCGTGTGTAAGACAGTTTATCACATATTTATAGCATGTGTTTGTTACATTGTAATAGTGTTATCACTGTTATTAATTTGTAGTGTTATCAGTTTGTGTGTAAGACAGTTTATCACATATTTATAGCATGTGTTTGTTACATTGTAATAGTGTTATCACTGTTATTAATTTGTAGTGTTATCAGTTCATGTGTAAGACAGTTTATCACATTGTTACATTGTAGTAGTGTTATCAGTCTATGTATATTACACTGTTTATCAGATATTCATAGAATGTGTTTGTTACATTGTAATAGTGTTATCAGTCTACGTATATATCACACTGTTAATCACATATTCATAATGTGTGTTTGTTACATTGTAATAGTCTTATCAGTCCACGCATAATACATTGTTTATCACATTGTTCTAAACTCAATCAAAAAATAAAGTCAACACTTATTTTTTTGAGTCAAATTCAGATTTAAAACAGAAATATATATGTGATTTCCACACATGACCACCTCAATAATGTATACAATGATACTCAAATTAACAAGAAGTATATCCTCTGATGGTCTTGTATATCATATCGCAATGACCACTTACTTATCTAGGTGTGTATTGACATGTTGTTTAATTCCTGTCTGTATCTCCCCATTACCTGTAACATTACACTAAACATCATCTTCTGGAGTCTGCAGCATCACATTAAGGCATCTATATTATAAGAAACCTACACTTGCGAATCAAACAGATAAATATTCACAACTGTCAATTAGTAGCATCTGTCTCCCCACCCCCTGCCCCAAATAAAGTCAACATAAAATGCATAAACATCAACACCATAAACCAGATATACTTCCCATACAAACATCCTCACTTTTTGGGAGGTAAGAAGTCAACATTCCTCCACTTCTTAACAATAAAAACAGTACCCACCTCAGCTGGAGAGTCAATTCACCACTTACTAATTCGGGAAACTTCCTCGATAACCCGGGATCTGCATGTGTACAAACGTAAGTAAAAACTAGCAACGCCAAGTGTTACCTGCTTACAGAGCAGACCTCGCTTGCAACTAATTATCTCTAATACATACACAAGGAGAGGGATACAGGCTCTCCATACAAAATAAACAGACTGGAACTTTGTATTCAATATTGTATTCGTATCCCACATGTGCTTTCATTTGAAACATTATCTAAGATTATGCTGGCTGTTCAAAAACATGCTGTTGTTGATGTTTGTTATTAAATCTTGAGTATGAATGGCCTTGAGTCTAGAAAACTGCCTTAAAATTGATGTTTATTTTGGAAATATGTTTGTTGGTAGCCTGCACTTCACAACAATATAGTAAAAATATTGTTGTCATAATTGTTGTGACAGAAAAATACTTTTGATTTGTGGAATAAAAAAATAACTTCATTTGGGGGATTAAATATTATTATTGTTTATGTCTAGACTTGTACAGTCAAATTATAACCATTTATGACCATTCATGTATTAAAGTTGCAGTGATTAATATGACAATAATTGTACTGATAAAAGCGAGCTAAAATGTTACAACGCTTCTGCGACAAAGAAGTCATGTCGTGATCTAACATAATAAACATACTTGTGCCCCAATTTAAACCCCCTAAACATGTTCCTATGAAATAGCAAAAAGAGACGCAACTTCAAAAGGTATTCTGTAACACTCAAAGATCCACAAAACTCTTCTGAACACAGAGGTCACACTACCCTGTTAGACTTGCTCACACATACTGACAAAACTCAAGCCTATTACAGCATCAGGACCTGAAGGAGACAGGGTCCATTCATGCTGCACTGTGAAAAACAGCCCCAAAGCGATCACATTCTTGACCGCATTTACACTCCTAAATCAAATGAGACGTACACACACCACAAAGCAATTTACCTACCTGATTATCAACAGAAGTAAAGTCCATTACTTCTCACAAGTCATCAGTCATGGGCACTTTACATGTTGGCTGCACACACTCAGTAAAATCCATCACTCCGCAAGTACATCCAAGTCTGTGCTACCTGTGAGTGACAAAAACATTCCTGTGAACCATGGCTATCATCCTGGACCAGGTGGTCGTAACACGAGCTCTCCACTTAGCTCTACCACCTGCCGTCTCCTCCACACAAATGCTCTGACAGTCCCTACGTTGCAACCTTCAGCTGTGAGTTTTTTTTCAAATTAGGTTAAAATGTTTTACAAAATACTCAGTATGACAGTATGAATTTAAACAGGATTCGAAATTCCCTTTCAAACAAGGTGCCATATGCTGTGTGAAAAATTTATATAAACAAATCCCAGAGATAATAATTATACCTGTGACAATTCAAATGAAACAGATTGAAATTGCCCTTCAAAAGATTTCCCATATGTTTGACTTAGAAATAATTACTTCAGGTCAAGGTTTGAGTGCACTGAGAATTACCACAGTAAGAATCAAGGAAATCCTTCCCACACTCAACAAATCCTCCTGCCTATCCGTGACAGCAAGTGAGACTACCCTAAACCACAGCAAAGATCCTCAGATCGAAGCTAAGACAGCCAGGACCAATCCTTGAATGACCAAAGCCAATAGGACAGGCCTTGTCGATAGTGGTCAGTGTCACATGACCCCTGCTTACATTAACGATGCACTTATCACCGGGCTACCTCTCCCACACTCCTTCACCAATACAAAGGAGAACTTAGGGGACCCAATTTCACACTATTAGGGCCGTATCCCTCTTCAGGAAAGGGTTACGTTGTGACCTAATAGTTTATTTTACAGCTGACTGACTGCCTAACAATGCCTGCTAACACCAGCCTTCCTATTCTAGCCACTGAGCTATCACATCACATCTTTTCAAGCTATTTCAACAAAATGGCTACAATAAGAGGTCGGTGATAGTTGTGCTCGTCACCTACCAGGGCAGTAACCAAGTACTATCTCCACACAGATAATTAAAAGGTTATCTGCTGATCACTGTGTACTGATAAAGAATTCAAGGCAGCTATTCCCATATGGGTTAAGCCTGGGTATCTGCCACAGCTTCTGTAAGATCTAACTGAGGAAGATCTGTCTCTACAGAGGAGCAAGTATTCTTATAAATGTAAGAGCATTCTTATAGCCTTGCTCCAAGGCTGTACTGAATGCTGGGCCCATGCATGTATAGTAATTCTATCCTTTAAAGAGGCAAGTCTAGATCAGGGGACAGTAAGGATGCCAGTATGTTATTTATAAGTTTTTAGAAATTATCATTTAAACTATAAATTATTACCTTGTGCAAGTCTTCTATAAGAGAAAACTGAGGAAGAGTGAGTGAGTGAGTTAAGATTTTTAGTCACATCAGCAATATTTCAGCCATATCGTGACTAAAGCAAGTTATAAATATACCAACAATTTAAGTGAAATTATAAAATTCTGCCAACGAAGGACAGTAAAATAACTAGATTATCACAGATATATATGTAAAACTAGTAATTGAATCTAAAACATTTTAACTATGGGGGACAACACAATATAAAAACAGGCTATAGATCGCTAACAACTGAAGGTAGATCCCCATACTAGGGACCATGGGGACTTACAGTACATTTGCTTCCTGCATGGACCCTAGCTGGATTTACACCATCCCTTCAGCCGTCAGCAAGTTTTGACAAATTAGCCATAAGTTAAAATAACACATATTCTACGATTAAAACTAATGGTATATTTAAATTTAGTTTGAATGTTTTAGGACTTATGTACCCCCACAGGAGGACAATAATTTTACAGTGCTTCAACCCCCTGTGAGGATACAGCCACTGAGGAAGATCTGTCTCTAGAGAGAAGCAAGTATTCTTGTAAGGCAAGACTAACGCTTAGTCTCTGAATATATATAATTTTGATAGTAACAAGTAAACCGATATAAATTAAAAAGGAGCCCCAGTCAGATGGGAAATTCAGAACCTGAGAGAATCAAGACTTGCTTCATTAACGGCTATAGCATTCCAGGGAGGGCTAGGCAGCAGGTAAAATAATGCGGTTCAGGGACTGTGACAGACTACTGTAAGGCTAACATTAGCCTTTTTCCCAAGCTCTACTCAAAGCTGAGCCCATGGATGTATAGTAATTCTAAAGACTCAAGTCGACATAAGTAGACAATACAAGGACAAAGTCTAAGGACTCAATTATTTATATTTTTAAGAAATAATCATTTAAATGATCAGTTATTACCTCAGAGACTTGTGCAAGTCCAGGCTAACATAAACAAAATCCTTTTATCCAGATGCAACTAACTCATACAAAATTTAAATAATAGTCTGAACTTTACTTAATTTTAATTTTAATTTAATTTACCAACACAATTTACACCTTCTGACAAGGAAAAGGAAATTATCAATCATTATTCATGCTTGATCCGTTAATAATGAAAGTCAAGTGGCTGATTGCTATTGCAGAGTAGTAAAACGTCTCTTAGGAGATGGACAAAAATATATATTTTTTAATGGCCACACATCAAATATTTATCAAATGTTTGAGAAATTCACAATGTTTGAAATACAAAACTAAAATTAAGTGAAAAATACAAGATTTTATCACAGCTGTTTGTAAGAAATGATGACTTATAAATATTCACATCTTTATCTTAATACTAGTGAGTGAGTTTAGTTTTATGCCGCACTCATATCTTAATTCTAACTTGAAAAACAATCAGTTATCTTTTGGTACCTTGCAACTAATAAAATTGAAGTGCTGCACATGACTTTTTTCTGTTACATCGCCGCAGAGTCCATAAAATATATGTAAACTAATTGAAGCATCACATTACGTGAGGTAACGAAGGAAACAAGCTATGATTACGTAAGTAAAGTTGATAATATACACAGAATCTAATAACAAAACCAATTAAGTCTGCATAATTGATTTCTTACAGTTTTTGTGCTGGTGTTGATTTCCCACTGTGAGGTATCACATCTCATTTATATTCATACAAAACAAGAAGACAATGTGATGCAAATTTCGCAGAATACAAAACGTCACATCATGAATATTTCATTGATACTACTCTCCTGAGTACAAATGTTGACAGAAATTTATCGTGACATGATTGTTGCATCAACACCCACATTAAAGTGTATTTACATATTACTTAAGCTAAAAGTCACACCAAGTTCTATCAATAATTCATTCTACATATTGACATTGTATCGCCCACCATCTGAAATATGCAACAGTTATTGATGAACAGATTGTGACGACATTGAAATTGTACTATCACATGATATATGTGCCTATAGAAAAGTGCATCTACTGACATTAGTCAAAAGCTAATGCAAAACTTCATGATGTGATGGGGTGGTGGGGTAGTCTAGTGGTTAAAGCATTCGCTTGTCATGCCAAAGGCCCGGGGTTCGATTCCCCACATGGGTACAATGTCTGAAGTCCATATCTGGTGTCCCTCGCCATGATATTGCTGGAATATGTCTAAAAGTAGCATAAAACTAAACCCACTCATGATTTGAGCAGAAAATGATGTTGGGAATTTCAAATTTAGGAAATAGCCTATCTCCCAGACCCAAGAAAATACACCGGTAGGACTCCAACTCAAGTCTACAACGACTGTCTCAGCTGAAATTTAAATACTCTCCGCTCCTCAGGGATTATATATATATACACGTGTGTTTTGAAAATATATATATTTAAATAACACAACATTACTTCAGGCAGTTAATGTCGATCAAACTGACAGCAACCACCATTCAGTGACAGACAAGCTGTTGCCCTCATTGCATATTCATTCCAATAAAAACAACAGCTCAGTTGTATAATTACTCCGTAAACAACAGTGCATACAAATCAACAAGCAGTGTTATTTCAGTTACTTAAAGTCACCATCATGACTCCCTAATTAAGTAACTGTGCCTTATTGATTAATCTTCAGTCTTCACAACTGACTATTCATATATTTGATAAAAATGATAAAGCATTGACAACATACTTTAAATTCCCATATCCACAGTATTAACTGCAAATAAAGGTGACATCAATTACACCATAACAACCATGTTCAAACATAATACTACAACCTGTTTGAGATATATATTAATGAAACACAAAACTGATCGTCATTGTATGTGTATCACTTCTAAATGCCCTTCAAAGACTCTATTGTATGTCAAGTGTATATATAAATAAAGCAGACACCTGATTATCCCTATCAATAGTTGAGTAGTACACATTTTTAACGTTTTCTAAAGCTTCCAAAGAAAGACAGGCCTGCCAATGGGTGAGAGCCAAATTTATCAATTTCAATAAAAGTCTCTCTCTGTATTCTTAATCCATCCTCAAACAATGCTCCTTTCACAATATCATCGCTACCCCTTCATTAGCGAGGATGTATCCCAGGCAGACCCCTAATTGTGTATAGGGTTAATTATCCCTGACAATTGACATCACCTGCCAGCCATCAAGAAGTCTCTGACAAAGAGCTGGTTTAAGGGAGTACCGGATGCTACTGGTAGGCAGGACATGCTTACTTTTTTGGGCGAACACCTGGTGTCATCATTCATTTTCAATGATTCATTTATATTATTTCCAACTATTTTGGTATTACGCCCAGTGGTATCTGGTCTTTGAATGGCATTTAGAAGTCTTACACATGCGGGGGAGAATTTAAGGATGTCTATTTCTTGCTGATGAACAACCAAAAAACAGTCTTCCCTGAACCATATTACTTTCCCCACAGCCGAGCCATCCCTGCAATGCTAAAGCCGTAAATGAAGCAAGTCTAGATTTCCTCAGGTTCAGGAATCTCTGGTCTCCATGGGGCTCCTTTTCAGTTTGAAATGGGTTTATTTGTGCAATCAAAATTATGTATATTCAGAGACTAAGCTTTAGTATATTTACGCCCTGTGGTAGCTGGTCTCTGAATGGCATTTAGAAGTCTCAGACATGCGGGGGAGAATGTAAGAATGTCTGTCTATTTCTTGATGAACAACAAAATACTTTCTTCCCCATTGGTGTCTGTTTCAGCAGATAATTCAGACAGATTATTTTCTGGCGAAGACGCTTTACATTAAAGTGGCGCTACACTTACGCAAATTGACAATCCTAGCAAACTGAAATGAACTGTAGGCTGTGAATTATAAACTCACAAAGCATGGAAAAAAGGAGAGTACACAAGAAACATGAAAACCATGTATAAGTTCAATATAAGTTCAATATAAGTTCAGTATAAGTTCAATATAAGTTCCATATAAGTTCAGTATAAGTTCAATATAAGTTCCATATAAGTTCAGTATAAGTTCAATATAAGTTCAATATAAGTTCAGAAGAAAACAAAACGAAAAGATTCCAAAATAGCTAAAGAACTGGACAGACAGAATTTGGACAAATGAAAGAAAGGAGATACGAGATAAAAGGATACATTTACCCAGCCAATGTGTCAAACTGTACAAGCCCAAGATAAGATATGTGCATATTTATGACTGAAATCTACACCTCTCCTCAAACCGAACAGAGGAAGTCACATAACTACACAGGGTACAGTAGCCGATGGCTTTTGATGACAATGAAATTGACATGAAACTGACGTGTCAGGTGAATGACAACCAAGATTGACATATAACGAGGGTCCAACAGGAATTCACCTGTACATATACAAGAAGAAAGGTGACAGCTCGCTTCAGTTGTTATCAAAATATAATGAAATCCTACTCTCCTAATCAGATCATAGGGCCTTACAAGGATGATTTATTTACATCAAGATAAAAATGTTTCATTTACACCAAGACCTGTGTGAACAACTTGACTCGTTCCAACATAAACCTGATTTTGAGTAACAATATCAGCTCTGATACGGCTTGGCTGAAATGGACCAGGAAGGCCTTTTGATTTTAATAACAGTTTGCTCGAACCAATCAGCAGGTTTAAGATTGTAGGAATCTGTATTGATAGTGTGGTACTCTTAGCATCACCACGCGTCTCCGGATCAACTTTTATTCATTCCAACTAAATAGTATTGAAGTAATTTGTGTTAATTGACAAAATCGAGGAAAGGAGCTCTTGACATGAAATACATCAATCCCCTCCCGGGGAAACACGATGCTGAGATTCGCCCAGAATAAATATACATGAAGTGCATGCTCACTGGATCAATGGATTTAATTTGTAGGATTATTTGATGTATTTCAGTGAGTGAGTGATTGGTGTTTTTTTCGTCAGCAATATTACAGCTTCATCACGGCAGATTGTAAATAATTCAGCCTGATGCCGACAAAGTAGTCCATAGCATGAGCAATGGCTGAAATCGACATCATTTACAACCCTTGTGTAGTGTTTTTGATGATATTTTGATTAATTAAATAAATATAAAGTTCAGATCTTCTCCAAACCTATTGCTCTAGTGCATGCGATTCATCTGACAGCGAGTATTTACTTGTTAGGATTGTCTTCCTTTGTCAGGAACCCATGAAGATCCGAGTCTTCAGCAACCCATGCTTGTCATAAGAGGCAACTTAAGGGATTGGGTGGTCAGGCTTGCTGACTTGGTTGACACATGTCATCGGTCCCCCACCATATTTGTTCCCCATTACGCAGATCGATGCTCATGCTGTTGATCACTGGATTGTCTGGTCCAGGCTCGAGGTTAGAATGAACCTTCAGACCATGCCATATAGCAGGAAAATTGCTGTTGATTAAATTTACAGACTGCGGCGTAAAACTCTACTCACTCACTCACTGGGTAACTAAAAATTACATTTTCAATACTACCCTGAAATAATATATGATACATCATGCACAGTAAAATTATTCAAAGTCTGTATGACTTTTGGGGTTAATCAGTAAATCAGGCTGAATCTTTTAACTTCTTTGAGTATCATTTAGAAGCTGGTATGGTGAACGGGATCTTTTTGCAATCAATGCGACATTTCGGTGTAGATGCTAACACTGTTATCAAGCCAGGGACACACAAAATTATTAATATTTTAGTCTGAAATTAATATCGTGCAATACCATTTTCCTGATAACTTTCAAGAGATATACCTCAAGTTAGCGTGACAACAAATAATGTTAACGCAGCCAATGATAAACGATGACCAAAATCAACAGATGGCCACTACAGTGATAAGCCTCCTGATAAAGATTTCTACACATATGATAACTGTGTATGTAATGCCCAGCTTAACTACTGCTTACTTGTGAATTAAGATAATTGTCTCGTTATGGCAACGTCCTTAGCGTCAGGAATACTGATAAATACCTGATCAGGTGTGAGGACCCGATTGATATCAAAACCAAGTAACACAACCATGTTATCTATTCAATAAGGAACTTTCCCATTACAAAGATATAAATGTTTTTTTGAAAACACTTCACTTTGCAAAGAAATATTTGAAATATTCAAGTAAAGAATAGTCGTAATCTCTTTGTTCATTCCTGAAGTTTTAAAAATTAATGTTGTAACCGATTGAGTCATGTTCCTTAATTGAAAGACATTAGGACAGATTTTCTTCTGTTCATTGGGTATGGTTTTATGCCACTTTTAGCAATATTCCAGCAATATCACAGCAATATCACAGCAGGGGACACCAGAAATGGGCTTCACACATTGTACCCATGTGGGGAATCGAACCCGGGCCTTCGACCTGACGAGCGGATGCTTCAACCACTGGGCTACACCACCGCCCCCACTCATGTCATGTTCCTAATAAGTTCAAAAGTTTTGTGTAAAACAATATTGACTTTCACTAGAACTGATTGGTTTGACTCCCTCATATTTTACAAATTCAGGCTGCTTTTTCAACTTTTGGAATTCTTTTTATAAAATTTTAAGTTAAATTTGTATAACTTCAAAGAACATTCCAATCATCCTGCTGAAGTGTTCAAAGAAACCTTTTGGTGCCTTGCAAGTCAAATTATAATATATTGATGTTTCAGTGCTTGCCTTGATAAATCTAAGCATACTTTAAGCTGGTTTTAATGTTTCAAAATTGATTTTTCAAAGGCTGTTGACATTCGGATGTTCATGTTCAAAAGGTCTATTATCTTCAAAATAGACCTTGGAAGGCTTGTGTTTTGTAACACGACAACAGCAATGTTTGGCTGCTGGAAATCTGGAAATAATCATGGCTGAGCCAGATAATCCAGTGATTGACATCATGAGCATTGATCCATGCAGTTGGGATATGAACCCTTATAGAACAACAACCAGTGAGTGAGTGAGTAAGTATGGTATTATGCCACTTTTAGCAATATTCCAGCAACATCACGGCGGGGGACACCAGAAATGGGCTTCACATATTGTACCCACGTGGGGAATCGAACCTGGGTTTTCGGTGTGACGAGCGAACGCTTTACTACTAGGCTACCCCACCACCCCCAGAATCAGTAATTCTAGGTTAGAATAGATCCAGTGCAACCTGTGCTGCTCGTAAGAAAACAACTAAAGAAGAAAAACTGACCATTCTGAAAAAAGTATATTTAACATGATGTGAACTTTTGACATTTTTCTTACTTCAGAATTCACAAAATCCATGGCTGCTGTGTGCTCAACCTGGCTGTCAAAAAAACAAATAACCATCTATATTCAGCATTTACAAGACCAAGCCATTATCTGGAATCTTTGAAACAAGACACTCTTAAGGTGTCGAAACAGTCATGTTACAGCAAGGCACTTGATTTATCAACACAAACCGTCCCAATATTGTTCCCGTATCTCCGACCTTTCCACGCAGCAACTGGAGAATTTGTTGCCGAGGTGTGAATAGATTAAAGAAAGGTATCCCTGAGCCATGATTGTATCTACCAATAACTTATCTCCCTTGATACAGATACTCTTTAATCTTGGAGGCAGAGACATTTCAAACATCCACCGACAAACTGGAATGTGGGTCCGAGGACATAAGTATCAACTTGTGTCATGTGATAACTAACTTCTGTAACAGCGTTGGCTGAGAGGTTGACGCTGATAATGGTTATGTCTTGCACTGCTTTTCTCCTTATCCCTCGAGTCAGATTCCCTGGTGATGCATCACACTTTTATCACCATGGCGATGCCCAACACTCAACAGCAAAGGGTTGAACACAGTTTCTGGGAAAATATGATGATGATTGTACTACTTATCTGAGAGTTTTCATATTAATGACACTTCATCATTTCTGTATGACAATAGGTCATGTTCCCGGAGATCTCGCAGTCCTGCGCTTCTAACTGCCGCCAATCACTGGACACGCTAACCAGCTTGAGACATCGCTATGCATCGCACATGACTCCCATTCTCTGTCAGTAGCCAGCTGGTCATAGGGAAGTTTAGATTGATGTTGTAACAAATTATTTCTCTTAGATTGGAAAGGAGCCCCAGTGAGATGGGACCTTCAGAACCTGAACCTGAGGAAATCTAGACTTGCTTCATTTTGCAGAAAAGGCTGGGCGGAAGGGAAAATAATGGTTTCATGGACTGTGAGACAGACTATCGTGAGTTAGACTGTATATAACATGATGCCACCGTGATATTCTACTAAAAATGGTCAAGGACCACCCAATTCTTTTACATAGTTACTCTGTCATGGCATGATACTAATTTGAAAAAATTGTGGGGTCATTTTTTCCAAATCATATAGTATACTATGTGTATAATTAAGACACTATAGTCAATTGATCGTTCAATCAACTCTTTTTCGGTCCCGTCCATTTGCTTTATACTTTAGTTGAAACATGTATAATTAACTACAGGTAGATTTTATGAACTAAAATAAGTTGTCTCTATTAATTTGTTTTAACTATTACAACACATTATTTGACTATGATTATGATGACATGAGCCAATCTGACCTGAGTGAAAATCAAGCACAGGTTGGACACAGGGACCAGCATTATTCATTGTATACTGTTTCATTTATTCAATACCCACAATGCAAATAAATGTCAATGGTCATTCTCTTATGCCTCTGCACGACTACAGCTGTATCATCCACATAAGACATAAGTAATTGCAATAATTCAAACAATTATTTCCAATCAGAAAGTGTCTACAAAAAATCTTTCATACATAATATAATTCTGAATCATGAACAAAAATACAAATCACAGATCAAAATTTAATCACAAAATCAATTCAAAATGGCCAGAAAAAAATATACCGATTTGCTGAAGACCTTTTCTTTTCATGTAAATGCAGCGCACATATTTTTCAAAGCATTACATGACTCAATATCTGAGTTATTGAATCAGTTATATAAAAACTTCACAGAAAAAATAAGACAAGATACAGATATTGCATCTCAGCAAGAAAGCGGATGTCCCAGCCAATAAAATTCCCTCCTTCTGGAACTCCATCCACAAAGACTTCCACACCTGAAACTCTATATCAATCTCTCCAAACACCTTTCACAAGGAAAAATCTCATAATTGTAGGTTCCATTTAAATGTGGCCTTGCCACAAAGAAATGCTGACAGTCTAACTCTGTGGTGCTGGCACTTGAATGATATAAGCTGTAATAACTATGATTAATTCACAATCTGTTTAAAGTTTTGACAGTTAGATTACAAATTATTTGCCTGGATCTATCACATGACCTTTTGCAGTGGTTATTACTGGGCAACTGGGCGACACGTCCTGAAATATTCATTGAGTTATTCCGTATTTTGTATGTGATTCAGGAACAGTTTGGTTTTTTCTCCATCTTTAAGAGAAATCCAAGTTTGTTTCTTATCTCAGAAATTTCAAGATAATGGCAAAAATAACAGTATTTGACAGAAGACAAAAGACAGTTTTAGTTAATAAACTATGAAGTCTTTGACCTGTTAAACTTGCACGTTTTGCATTCACTTTTGATATCAGCATATCAGTTCTTGTATTGGGAAACATACAATCCCACAGACTATACGCTAATCTAACCAGAATCTATATTCTGATACTGAATGAGTGAGTGAGATTCGTTTTACGCCACTTTTAGCAATATTCCAGCAATATCATGGTGGGGGCACCAGAAATGGGCATCACATATTTTACCCACGTGGGGAATCGAACCCAGTCCCTCGGCATGATGAGCGAATGCTTCCACCACTGGGCTACCCCACCGCCCCTTCTGATACTGAGGTATATAGGGGTGTCCTCATGATTACACATATACAAACAATTACCCCAGTATATGCACATTAAGTGTTAAGGCTGAAGGTCTTTGAAATTTTAGCATCATCAATGTAATACAAGGTCCCATTAACTTTTGATATCAAAGGTCCCTTCTATCTTTTTTTCAAATTCTATACATTGATATTCATTTGCAGACTGCAAGTATATTAACAACTGTAATCCCTGTGTGAGTGAGTGAAGGAGGGAGGGAGTGAATATAGTCTTACACCGCTTTTAGCAATATTCCAGCAACATCATGTCAAGGGACACCAGAAATGAGCTTGACACATTATACCCATGTGGGGAATCAAACCAGGCCAAACGCTTTAACCACTTGGCTATCCCACCACCCCTGACCTAGAAACAAATAGACTAACAACTAGTCTCTGATATGAACATATTTTACAGAAAAAAAAACTCACATTAAAAAAAATATATATATAATGAAAAGGAGCCCGAGACCTTCGTCACTTTCTTCATTTTTTTTTTTTTTGAAGCTGTGGATATCTAGACTTGCCACATTTTCTAGACTTGCGTCGACTTTCTTGGATATATTTGCTTCAGGGTCTGTATGACAGACTAAGAAACAACCTAAAAGAACTTCTACAAAAAGCCACGGTACCACACAAACAGAGCAGTAAACTGACCTCTCCCATGAAGAGATGTTACCCCTGAAATAACCCAGTTGTCACATTGTATAGCTGATCCTGTAACAACCCCTTTGAAAAAGCAGCTAGACTACATAACCAAGTGACACTCACTATCTCAATGTGATTTCAGTCCCAAGTAGCTGAAAAATGCCGATTAAGCGTCCTTGAATTGTATCATGGCCTTTTATGTCTGTCTCCTTTAAGTCCCACCCAGACTACAGAACAGTCCCTGTCAATGGTGAAACGAGCAAGGGGTAATATTTTAGATGGGAAAGCTTTGTTGTCTATCTACATCAAAAGGTAAACTTGATAAGCTTTTTGACAGAAAAGCTTAAGAATTTATCTTTGATTTCTTTTTAATTAAAATACTTAATGAATAATGAAAATAACTCACAATTCACACAAAAGCTATAATCTGTATGAATCTAATGGGTATCTGTGGTTTTAGAGGTTTAAATTGAAACGTCTTGATTATGATGTCTTCATGACGGATGTGTCATGTGTTCTTTTATTTCTTTTGAGCAGCATATACAAAGACCCTACTTTATGGCTGGAATATTGCAGAGTGCTGTGTTCAACAAAGAAAACTATAAACATAAATCTAACCATCAAAGACTTAGACGTAGTCAGTCTTCATTTACTTTCAGCAGCCATTGTTAAAACACACACAAACAATTCAAATGTGTGAGAAAAGAGTGAGTGAGTTTAGTTTTACACCGCTTTTTGCAATATTCCAGCAATATCACAGCAGGGGGACACCAGAAATGGGCTTCACACATTGTAGCCATGTAGGTAGTCTGTCTCACAGTCCCTGAACCACATTATTTTCCCTAATGCCAAGCCCTATCTGCAGTGCTAAAGCCCTAAATGAAGCAAGTCTAGATTTCCTCAGGTTCTGAATCTCTGGTCTCCCTGGGGCTCCTTTTCAATTTAAATGGGCTTGTTTGTTACTATCAAAATTATATATATTCAGAGACTAAGCATTAGTCTACCATATAGGGAATCGGACCCAGGCCTTTGGTATGATGAGCAAAACGCTTTTACCACTAGGCTACCCCAATGGCCCCAAATGTGTGAGAAGGTTTACATGCATACTAGCATCTACAAACCGGGTTAGCATTACCATTCTACTCTTCCCTCCATTGGTGTATTTTGTACAAAGAATTCTGGATTCTTGCATCTTACAAACATCAGCATGTCTCAATGCACAAGATGAATTTAGACTAACACTTAGTCTCTGAAACTTTGATAGAAACAAACAATTCCTTGTAAACTGAAAGGGAGCCCCAGTGAGATAGGAGATTCAGAACCAGAGGAAATCTAGACTTGCTTCATTTAAGGCTTTAGCATTTCAGAAAGTGAGTGAGTGGGGTTATAAGCCACTTTTAGCAACATTCCAGCAATATCACAATGGGGGACAGCAGAAATGGGCTTCACACGTGTCCATGTGGTGAATCGAACCCAGATCTTCAGTGTGACGAGCAAACGCTTTAACCACTAGGCTTTAACCACCTCCATTTCAGAAAGGTCAAGGCAGAATGGAAAATAATGCTGGGGTTTAGGACTGTGAGACAGACTTAAGATGAATTAGTTCTCAAGTAATTGAAGACATAAGCCAATCACCACCCAGCCTCCAGCAGCTCCGGCCATGCTAAATGCCCCTATCTCCAGAGGGCAGGGGTTACCGGGCACTGTTGACAGTCAATGAAGCAAGGCTTGTACATGTGGAGGACTCCCTGGCTGCCGCCCATGGGATAATGGACGCATTTGCTGCTTAGCCACTTTTACGCCTGACTGAGCACAACACCAGTATTGGTATGGACATTGTCTAGACCTACAGAGGGTTATATAAGACTCGTCTTTATTGGGAATTCCAGCCATTGTCTCGGAAGATGCTTAAAATGGATCAAGATTCTTGTTGCTGTTTTATGCTTCACTCAGCAATATTTCAGCTGTATGAGTGAGTGAGTGTAGTTTTAATGCCGTTTTTACCAATATTCAAGCTGTATCATGGCGGGGTACACCAGAAATGGGCTTCACACATTGTACCCATGTGGGGAATCAAACCCAGGTCTTTGGCGTGACAAGCGAACGTTTTAACCACCAGGCTACGTCACTGCCCTCAGCTGTATGAAAACAGCCTGTAACTAATCAAATCTGGGGGTTGACAATTATGAGAGATGATTCATGACAGTGGGGTATTATGACATTTGCTGTACCTGACCATTCAATCCATTTTGCATCCTCGATAATCTCCAGAGTATATGTTCTGATAAATCTCCACTATACCCTGGATGCATCTACAGCTCGATCCGATGATTTTATCACCTCCCTTGGTTGGCTTTTTATCCAATCAGGTGTCTACGCTGGGAAGTTGAGCGTACCAATCACAACCCACTTTCGCTTTTTAAATTATCTAACCGATTAAACTTGGCAACATAATAATATATTGTTGCAGATGTACTCTGAAAGTGGTCGAAAGAGTTCTTCCATATATTTTTCAGACATGTGAATGTCTGTATTTTTCCCCCCAAATCTGAGTCACACACTGGGAACAAACTTTCGTGGCTGCAACCGTTATCTTTGTTGACACTGGCAAGCTCGGTTGTAACGGCGGCTTATCTGATTGGCTACTGTGACAATGTGGAGTCAGCAAAGGGAGGTAATAAAATCATCGGCTCGAGACGTATAGTGGAGATTTATCGGAACGTATACCCTGGAGATTATCGAGGATGTCCACTTTGTTGCTTTTAACAACCAGCATAAGGTGCTGTCGATCTGTACTTAACTGCATCATTTCATATCATATTTAGCCAACATTTACTGTTCAGAAAGACTTTATTAAACTCAACTAACGCTCATCCATAATGCCAACAGGGAAGGACTTGGTTGAAGAATACAATCTGAATCATACAGAAAGAAGAATTCATGACTTTGGGTTTGGTGCCAGTATTAAGCAATTTGGAGACAGAAACAAGAGCTTTACACGTGGTACTCACAAGTAGAATCAAACCTGGTCTTCAGTCAGACCCGTCAACACTTTCCCCATTGGGCTACAGTCAAGTGAGTGAGTGAATTTAGTTTTACACCGCACTCAGCAATATTCCAGCTATATGGTGGTGGTCTGTAAATAATCGAGTCTGGACCAGACAATCCAGTGATCAACAAGAGCATCGATCTGCACAACTGGGAACCGATGATATGTGTCAACCAAGTCAGCGAGCCTGACCACCCAATCCGGTTAGTCGCCTCTTACGACAAGCATGGGTTACTGAAGATCAATATTCTAACCCGGACCTTCACGGGTTGGCTACAGTCAAAACGATGGATAGGAAGAGAAATGAAAAAGTGAGTGAAAGCGCGCTGAAGTAACAGAAAGACCACAGCAGTTAGAAGGAAAGGATACTTAAAAGTCACTTTGTTTCAAACAAAATATCATAAATTTGCTAGTAACACACACCAAATTAAAAAAATACAACAGAATATTGTCCTACACTCACTAGCTTAAGCTAGGCATCAACTGAGTATTTATTGGAAAGAAGCATGACAAGAAAATATTAAGGTATCAAAAAAGGGAAGTTGACAATCTGTTCGTCAAGTTTATAATCACGGAAGAGGGCAAAGATCTTGCACAGGTCTGTCATTATTGTTTCATTTTAACACAGTATATTTTACACAGATAAAACACTTTCAGAAAACTATCTTGACTCTTCTTAAAGAATTAAAACGAAATAAAATAAAAACTTGTAACTACTCAATAAGCAAACAGATTTTTACCCTAAAAAAGGAAGTCCTCCATTAGCAAATTACATTTGTTAATATTCAGTTTTGTCCATTGATTATCCAGGAAACAATTCCTCTGGCGATAATAAAACTCGACCATGCTGAATATGTGTCCAACAGTAATCTTCAGTTTCAGACTTTTCATTAAATCAAACAAAAACTCTCAATGAAGTCATCACTTTACACACAGCATAACCATATTTCAGAACTTTAATATTCTCACATTATCAAGACTGGAAGAGAAGACGACTGATATAACTGGCTGAGTACACACAGGACCTGTTGACTCAAAACAAATTAAACTGAATTCAAAAAACAATTTTGTCCGATCTTTTTACAAAGCCATCGCTAATATCCTAAGATAAGTTCACACTGAAATCATAAAGCAAGTTTTCAATTTGGCAATTTCTCCTAACCTTATCCAGCAGAGTGTTCAATAACAAGATTTTCCACCATGAGTCATTGGAATAAATCAGATTGTTAAACTCCCTGCAGTGTAAGTTCCAGGTGATTTTGAGGCTGGCATCAGCGGTTGTTAAAACGTTTAACACAGTCGAATACACAAATAATACACTGATGACTTCATTTTCCACAAACATTAGTCAGGCGAACCTTCATATTGCATGGAACTCAATTTGGTTTACATTTGTATGTTTAACATTTCTATAAAGTAAATGCATGCAAGTCAGCATCATCACTAATGGTCATGCTGGGAGTTTGGGGTGTCTGGTAGAAATCTAGACTTGCTCCAATGCTGTACTGAATGCTAAGCCAATGGATGTACAGTAATTCTATCCTTTAAAGAGGCAAGTCTAGATAAGCGGACAGTACAAGGCTGTACTGAATGCTAAGCCAATGGATGTATAGTAATTCTATTCTTTAAAGAGCAGACAAGGACCCCAGTCTGTTAGGACAATGTGTTCCTTTTATTCATATTCTTTTAGAAATGATCATTTAAACTATTATTTATCACCTTAGAGACTTGTGCAAGTCTATTTGGGAGACCATGATAGACTAACACTTAGTCTGTGAGTTTATGTAATTTTGATAGTAAAAAATCACATTTAAACTGAAAAGGAGCCCAAGTGAGATGGGTGAAGAACCTGAAGAAATCCAGAGTTTCTTCATTTAGGGCTTTAGCATTGCAAGGAGGACGAGAGAGGGGAAAATAATGTTGTTCACGAACTGTGAGACAGACTAGTGATGCCAGACTGTGATGAGAGTGGCATCAAATTGAGTGAGTGAGTGAATTTGGTTTTACACTGCTTTTAGCAATATTCCAGCAATATCACGACGCAGTTGACACTAGGAATGGGCTTCACACATTGTACCCATGTGGGGAATCGAACCCGGTCTTCGGTGTGATGAGCAGATGCTTTAACCACTAGGCTACTTTGACAGATCTTCTGTGACATGCTAGTGACAAAGATCATATGAATGACAGACCAAGATGCTACAGAGATGAAAACCTCAACCAATGATTCCATAAGACCTGACTGACTGAGTCTGGTTTTATGCCGCTTTAAGCAATATTCCAGCAACATCACGGTGGGGGACACCAGAAATGGGCTCACACATTGTACCCATGTGGGGAATCGAACCCAGGTCTTAAGCATGACGAGCGAATGATTCCATAAGATACCTGGGTGCTGTTTCCCATGACAATCTTAGCACCATGACTGTCATAAGACAGTGTTAAGACATATGCATTATGATTGGTTCAGCAATTAGACCTCATTGAGGAATACAGCTCATGTCAGGCTCTGATCAAAGGAAACAACTCAATATTAAACGCTGAAGAGTAGGTGTTATGAAGGTCTAATATAAATCAATGTTATGGCTTCGGACGTCATAAGTCATTGTTTAATTATTGTGCTGTGTTCATCTTAGCGGTAATGTCAGTTTGTTGAATGAGGCCCAAGAAGGGATCCCAAACATATGGCAATGTTACGCTTGAAGCAAATTTTCTTCAATCAATTATTTAAGACTTGATCAAAATGCTATCAATGCTTTGTGTAACTGGACCTGAATGAAAAGCATCTTCCACTGACTGACTGACTGACTGACTGACTGAGTTTTGGTTTTACGCCGCATTTAGCAATATATCAGCAACATCACGGCGGGGGACACCAGAAATGGGCTTCACACATTGTACCCATGTGGGGATTCGAACCCGGGTCCTCGGCATGACGAGCCAACGCTTTAACCGCTACCCCACTGCCAAAAAGCATCTTCCACAAACCCCCTTCTATCACATCTTGTTCCTAACAACACAGCACCTCATTCTAATGAATCCACTCTAAAAACTCCAGCCAACGTTTCCCACCCAAATCAACCAGACTCTATCTGTGACCACCACTTCCGCAAATATCCTGTGAATGATGATTCAACAAACTACCCATAACTTTTCCCATCTGTCTAAATTCCACCCCTGCCTTCAACCACGACTGATTCCAAGATCCACAAACTGGCAGACAGACATCAGACTTCCTCTCCCCTCCATGGTCTAACCACAGCACTTTTCCATGCATCACAGTTACATCATCTGCTGTCTGGGCCGTTATTACACACAGACCCCAAATGAACAAGGTGCAATGGAGTCTAGATTTCCCAGGTGATAACTACCAGTACTTTCTTGTTCCCCCTTCCCTCCCATTGCACTCACTCATCCACGCATGCACACCTCCATCATCTGCTGTCTGGGCTGGTATTACACACTCTCCCCAAATGAACAAGGTGCAATGCAGTTTACATTTCTCAGGTAATAAATTCTTTCTCATTCTCTTCCCCTTCCACACACAGACCCCAAAAGACCAAGATGTAATGCAGTCAACATTTCCCAGGTGATAGATGTTTTCTCTCTCATTCCCCATCTCATCCCACTGCAGCGCCTATCCATGGATGCACAGTATCATTCTCTGTTGCCCAGGCCTATATTACACAGTACCCAAATGAACAAAGAAGAACAGTCACAATTTTCAAAGTGATAACAACAGTTCTTGCCTCATGTTCACTTAGAGAACAAGTGAGATGGAAAACCTACAGTGACAACCAGCTCATTATTTGGGAGCCAAGACATATCCGTTAAGGTACGGCTAGACAGTCACAAGATATTTCTTAAAAGAGAATTTCATGACTAATAGTACGTAACCAGGGCAGTTTGACAAGTCTTCTGGAAAATATCCTGTGTGAAGTTCCTGATGAAATTACACCACCCTTGATAATGTAATGGCTATTCTTTGAAATTAATGTTCTTAAAGGTGTTCCATAGGTCGTAAGTAGACGTTTCATAAAACCTTTTACCCCTAAAGACTGTAATTATTTTTTTCAAATTGAATATAACTTTGTCAGTTGAGCAGACCGTTCACAGACGTTTCTGCAGTGATGGAGGTCCTCTTGTCAAGACCCACCATGGGATCATCTTCTGTTTAAAACAGGGGACACATAGAAATCTACAGAATTTAACAAACAGGATTCATTGCTCAATTATCTTAATTCGTACTTCACACACTGGCAGTTTAAAATATTTCTGAGGATTGACAAATATGGATTGACACATCACTTTGTTAGCCTTACATTGGGAGATGTGATCCCGCACTCTAGTTGTCACCAGTGAAGCACTTACTCGTGATCATTTGTGACCAGCACTGATACTGTTTGGGTTGAATGACATCCAGGATACAACCCACGCACTAACAGCGAGGCACCTGATCACATCTCTCTGTGAATAAGAGTTCAGTAGAAAACTTAAGATATAAAACAACGCTTCCTATATGTACTCAGGTAAATTAGGAATGCACTGCATATTTAAGAACTGACTTCAATGTTTACACTTATGGAGGTATTAACATAAAATCAAATGTACACACTGTGTAAATACACTGCAGATTGAGTATAATGTATCTGTTTTTCAACTGAGTGAGTGAGTTGGGTTTTACGCCGATTTTAGCAATATTCCAACAATATCAAGGCAGGGGACACTATAAATGGACTTCACATTGGGAATCGAACCAGGGCCTTCATCGTGATGAGTGAACGCTTTAACCACTAGGCTGCCCAACCGCCCTGTTTTTTTCAAGAGGCGACAAATGGGATCAGTTAGCCAATCAAATGCCAAAGAATCACTGTTGCAATGTATTTAAATTTATACAATGCAGCAAGGGATGTAACTTGAAATTCCCTTCCAACACTACAAGCTTAAGCAGAGGAGTAGACTATAAACTTTATATCATGATGTATCTTCAAACACAAGCTACACTCCAGTAATAGCCCAGTGGTAACCTTGATATCACTAACCAACAAACACAGGATTGATTCCCACCCAGGCACACCTTCCTCTCCTCCTCTGTGACCATACTACACTTGTGCAAAGTTTTAAAAAATAATATTAATAATATTCAAGCTCAGAAGTTTGATTTAAGACCCTGCTTGGGGCAAATGACACTATATTCACATCACAAACTTCAACACTACTGTAATCAGGCTAAAAGCACTGAAAAACAATATTCATAACTTCACAAGCTTTACACACATGCAAACTGCAAAAATCAATAAAACAGTCATCCTAACTTCACAAACTTGTACACAAATGTAATCCTGCAAAGAGCAGTAAATATTGATAGAATTCTGCACAGATGTATAATCCTGCTAAAAACAGTAAAAAACCCAATTCATATGCCTTGTACAATCACCTCAAGGACATCATTAGGAACTACGAAAAACAAACTTCCATTGCTTAAAGAAGTCTGTACAAAAACAAACATCACTAGCTTCAAGTCTCTTGAACCCCACTGCACAGAGCAGACGGATTCAGCGATACGGACGACCTTCAATTATGCAATATTTACTAACAAATCAACACGAGATCCACCCCGACAGTCACGTCAGTGGTTGGCCAAACAACCCTGGGTAACATCCAGGCTGGAGCCTTGAATAATAGACACATATACAAGCAGACGCACCACCTCCCTCGTCCCTGCTGGGACGAACGCAGCAGAACAGCAACAGTCCATGTCTCTGTCCTCTCCCTCATTATAGAACCCTGGGAGCCATGACAGACCTCTTTAACCGGTTTATCTATCTTACACCAGTCTTCAAAAACATAATAACAAAGTTAGGACAAGATGGAAGTTTCTTTCAACAATCCCAGGCAACTTGGTAGCTCACGTTGCTGATTAAAGAAAGATTATTTCACCAGAGTGATTTTTGATATTGAATGTACGATTCACTGTGTGAAGCAGCATCAAAATAACTCACTCATTCCAACTAAGTTAAAAGCAAACTGCATTTTCTATTATGATGCTGAAATTCCATGTACTTATTTACAAACTGAAAAAGTGGAAGAATGTTCTCAAATGATATATACAGTGTCACCCTAATGTCTTCATAGTAGGGGCAGTTGGGTAGTCCAGTGGTTAAAGCGTTCACTCATCATGCCAAAGGCCTGTGTTCGATTCCCCACATGGGTACAATGTGTGAAGCCCATTTCTGGTGTCCCCTGGCCATGATATTGCTAAAAGCGGCGTAAAACTAAACTCACTCACCATCATAAGCTTTATAGGCAGCTTGGGCTATCCAGGCTTAACTTGTCCATCACGTTGTATGTGCTTAGAGCATCCCCACTTGAGTGGAGGTCAGCATTACGTAAGTGACCTTACCGTTATCAATGGTGTGGAATTTTCATTAAACAATCTCAAATGGTTTCTAAGTTATGACTGGGAAACTAAATATAAGGTGCAGATGTAATATGGATTTCCCAAGGTTGCTTTCTTGTAGTCAGGGATTACAGTCTGTCATGAAAAATCCCTCCCCCTTCAAAACATTTCTTGATTTTGAAGACGCATTACATGAATTAAAATCGGAAATGCATCAGCAACAGCTCACACTACAGTGACAAGCTATTGAGAACATGCATAGTTGAGAGATTGGTGGTTTAATAGGAATTCCCTTGGGTACAAAACCAGTCATGTGTCTCTAACTGGTGGTGAAATGAACACACTATTACAATTAATTCAAGTGGAAAAAATGTAGATTTTTACTAAGTGATGAGATCAAAGGAAGAATAAACAGAGAGAGCGTATCGCCTTACAGGCACTTTGAGTGTGTACAACAGCGTGTTGAAATGTTCACTGGCTTGATGCTATGAGACAGGACAACCCAATACCACTGAAGCAGACCCCTAGGGGTTCAACCCAATACCACTGACAACACAAAACAAGCCGAGTCTTGGCGATACTGGGAGAATAGAGAGTATCCATTGCTTGTGATACAAAAGATGGTGGTCAGGCTCCATGACTTTGTTCACTGATGCCATGGATGGATGCTCATGATTTCAGTCGCTAGTCTGTGTGGCACACATTCAGTACGTTGCACAGTAGGAAAGAAAGAAAGAAAGAGAAAGAAAGAGAAAGAAGAAAAAGAGAGAAGAGAGAAAGAGAGAGAAAAAGAAAAAGAGAGAAAGAGAGGGAGAAAGAAAGAGAGAGAGAGAGAAAGAAAAAGAGAGAGAGAGAAAGAGAGAGAGAGAAAGAGAAAGAGAGAGTGAGTGAGTTATTATTTAATGTCACATCGGCAATACAGAGAGAGACAGATGCACAGAGAGAAGGGAAAGAAATAGAGAGAGAAAGAAAGAGAGAGACGGACTGAAATAAAGAGAAAAACAGAAACAGAAAGCACAGAGAGACAGACACAGAGACAGAAAAAGAGAGAGAGACAGAGGAAACAGAGTGACAGAGAAAGAGAGACACAGAGAGGAAACAGAAAGAGAAAGATAGAGGAAACAGAGAGTAAGAGAGGAAGGAGGAAGAAGCGAGGGTAGGATGTCCATAAGCATGTATGCTTGTAAAGAAAGAAAGAGGGGAGGGAAGGAAGGAGGGAGGGGGGGTGTCAGGAAGCAAGGAAAAATGTCCATAAGCTGTGTTCTTTGTATTCATATTCTTTTAAAAATGATCATTTAAACTATTATTTATTACAGTAGAGACTTGAGCAAGTCTAGTACGAACCCTCCTACCTGACTAACAAGAACACGCACTCAGCAATTGTTGGAAACTTTTGCATAAAAATAACATTGCCACCCTAATAACCTAACAGTTTGTAGAAATCTGAAACAAAATGTTTTTGCCAAATATTTTGTACGATCAGCGCCCTCCTCTCGGCTCCTTGCAGTCATGGCTTCCCCATTACAGCGAAATATTTGTCATGTAATCGCTGCTATTTTGAAACGTGTTTTAAGAGATCTTGGATAAATGTCTAGTGAGGAACACATTTCCTATTGGTTTTCAACTTCAGGATTTTAGCTCACAGGAAATAGCTTCTTAAGTTTTAAATTGTGTTCTGTGTAGTTTCTGAAGTGGGATACAAACACTAATTGTTGCTATTATGCTTAAATTGAGTTTAACACTTTTGAGGTGAAATGGGGTTTTAATTTCGCACTCTAGATAATTTTGCTCATATGATGACGTGCATGCGTGTGTATGTGCGGCTGCTTGTACTAGTCCAGACTTAAGGTGGTTTTATAGTGCTAGTTCACTGAGATACCATGACACAGTGAAGCATGAATACCCCACTCAGACACATTATGCTGACTCTGAGACGACCAGTCCTTGATGTACCCATTAATGCCGAGCACCAGGCAGGGACCAACAAGTACCATATTTTTACGTCAATTGGTATGACGCAGCCGGTGATTGAACCCGCGAACTTCCGCTGCCCAGTGAGTGAGTGAGTGAGTGAGTGGGTGGGTGGGTGGGTGAGTGAGTGAGTGAGTGAGTGAGTGAGTGAGTGAGTGGGTGGGTGGGTTTTGGGTGGGCAGGCGAGCGAGCAAATTTAATTCCTTGTTTGTTGCTTAATGCCAAGTGGCAGTTTGTAGATAACCAAGTCTGGACCAGACAATCCAGTGATGAACAGCATGAGCATCGATCTACATCATTGGGATACAATGATATGTCTCAACCAAGTCAGCGAGCCTGACCACCTGATCCCGTTTGTTGCCTCTTACAACAAGCACAAGTTGCTGAAGACCAATTCTAACCCAGATCTTCACGGGTGAATTCTAATTTGAACAGTATTCCAAGCATATCATGATGAATTGGCAGATAATAGCCCACAGTTGGTCCAAGCATCTGGGATACTCACACCCAATTGAGAAGACCCATTTTAATTAGCTTGGCTCCTGAAACTAGCACTCAGCAGGGTGTCGAGTGGACCTGGTGAAACCCTACCAGATGTCAGGGGTGAAGAATACTCTCCTCCTGGTGGAGATGATTTATTGAGCAAACACTTGGCCATGTTGACTGACATAAGCCAATTATCAGTACATATAATACCACATGGAGAGCTGAACGACTGACTGGTTTTCTTTTCCGCTGAAGTTGTCAATATTCGAGCTGTATCTAATTGAGTGAGTATGATTTTATGCCACTTTTAGCAATATTCCAGCAATATCACAGCAGAGGACACCAGAAATGGGCTTCACACATTGTACCCACGTGGGGAATCGAACCTGGGTCTTAGGCGTGAGGAGCAAACACTTTAACCATTAAGCTACACCATGGACACCCCTTTCAGACACAAGACGTTGACTCTGATGCAACCATTACTTGTTTTATACATCTCTTTCGACAAGCATGGATTGTTGAAGACCAATTCTAACCCTGATCTTCACGGGCACAACAAGCATGGGTTGCTGAAGACCAATTCTAACCTTGATCTTCACGGGTACGACAAGTGTGGGTTGCTGAAGACCAATTCTAACCTTGATCTTCACGGGTTCGACAAGCATGGGTTGCTGAAGACCAATTCTAACCCTGATCTTCACGGGTACGACAAGCATGGGTTGCTGAAGACCAATTCTAACCCTGATCTTCACGGGTACGACAAGCGTGGGTTGCTGAAGACCAATTCTAACCTTGATCTTCACGGGTTCGACAAGCATGGGTTGCTGAAGACCAATTCTAACCCTGATCTTTGTGGGTACGACAAGCATGGGTTGCTGAAGACCAATTCTAACCCTGATCTTCGTGGTTACGACAAGCATGGGTTGCTGAAGACCAATTCTAACCCTGATCTTCGTGGTTACGACAAGCATGGGTTGCTGAAGACTAATTCTAACCCTGATCTTCACGGGTACGACAAGCATGGGTTGCTGAAGACCAATTCTAACCCTGATCTTCACTGATCCTGCAAACTGAGTACCAAGCTGGCAAAAAACAAGTAGCATGTTTTAACTCATGATGTAGAGTCACCATGGAAGGAGTCACAGTGGCCATTGTGGCTGCAGGGTTTGACTTAAGGAAATGAAACCTACTTGCACCTGGTGCAACCTTAAGTAATAACCATGCTGCACCAGACAAAAACAGGTTGCACTTGCTGCTGACGCCTGAGTTTTGTATTGATGATTCAAAACATCTCTCATCTCATTATAAATTAGCCAAGACTGTCCAGTTTTATCTTATTCTATTTTTTTAGACCTGCATGTGTTTGTGTTTTATCTATGAAAGATTATTTCTGGATAGACTAACACAGCTGATATCCTGAAAATATTAACATGCATTGGGAGCAAAATGGTATAAATATAAGGTTTCAGGTTGCACCAGTGCAAGTTCTAAATGATTAAATCCAGACCTAGCTAGGCTATCAGGATCTTTACCTTATCAAACATGATGTAAATTTTTACCTATTTGGACACAGAATTGTAGCATAATTAAATAATTTTAATTCTAAGAGCCATTCTTAACACCTTTTGCAAATAAACATTTTTCTCTCATTTACAATAAGTCCCAAAGCTTCAAACTAAAAAAAATCTTTGAAATAAGCTCCTTATTTCAATACAAAGCCATTTTCACCAATCACTTGGATAACCAATATCATGAAAACATGATACATTACTTAAATCCCAAAGAGCTGGTACACGATGTGGTTCTTAAGATCTAATATTTGTCTGCCAATAATATTTTGTAATTAAGAGAAAACTATTTTCCTGAAGGACGGTCATATCCCAGGTAATTATATACACTGAAATTAACAGCAAACTATTTGCAGCAGTTTTCTTGACAACTAGCATCCATGGTAAAGATATTAGTCTGCATTATAAGTAATGACTTACTGCATGCAAACAATTTATAGAAGACATTCTTCTCAAGAAACGGGATCACTGATAAAAGGAAAAAACATCAAACAATGAAATTAAAATCTGGAATACGAAAATTGAACAAAGTGAATAATATGGCATAAAATCCAAGAGCCACTGCTGGAAATTCTTTCTCAAGTGTTCAACATTTACAAAATCTCTTCAAATTCCCATGTCAAGATGTTGAAAATAGTTTCGATTCTTTGATTTTCAGTTTCTAAGTTAAATATTTATATAAGATAATTAATGTCTGCAGAAAGAGCTCATCCGATGTAAATTCTTCAGCCACCTTCTGTCGTTAGTGCCAACATCAAACCAGTAAATTTCAACAACTGCCATGTGCAATAGAAGTTATGTGGTAGGCTTTAATGCCTGTTAGATGGCTGTTTTTATTTTATTTTCCACTGATGCTTTAATACAGAAGACCAGAAAGTCTCTTTCTTTTAAAGAAAATATATAAACATGAATCTAACTCAAATCAACAATGATTTAGAAAGTCTAGCTGGAGATTGCTGCTGCTAAAATTAAACATTGGCGGTGCCTCAATTGAGTGGGTTGGTGAGTGGGTTGTTGGGTGAGTGAGTGAGTTTTAGTTTAATTAGGAGATAAACATCATGTGTTGGCCAATTTCCGGGTGTTATTGAGTATTTGAAGTCAATTGAAATATTCCCGTGCTTCAAATACTCAATAACACCCGGAAATTGGCCAACACATGATGTTTATCGACATTGTAAACACAAAAGTAAACCGAAAGGTCCACACACGTTTTTGTGTCTGCACTCATTGACATCGAGTACGGGTACAGCAGTGAAATGTCATCAGCCGGCCGTTTCGGCTGTCTCCCATGGTAGCATCTGGAACTGCTCATTTGTGACAATATGATTTTAATGATGTCACCACAGCTGACGACGTAACAATACAATGGTGTGAGCGATGTTTGTATGTATTAATACACTGCGAATTTCCGGGAATCAAATACCATTTGATCACGTTTTTCAACCAATCACATTAAAGAACACAGTGACTTTTGGTTTACAATGTTGCTTAAAGCAATATTTCAGGATTAATCGGGGAAGGGACACCAGAAATGGGCTTCACACACTGTACCCATGTGGGGAATAGAACCCGGGTCTTCGGCTACCCTACTGCCGGTCTCCCTTTGGATTATATTTTGTAACTTGGATACATAATTATAAATAAGATAAGTATATTTTTGTGACTAAGTGTGAGCCAACAAATCTGTCGAGTTGGGAAAATGGTGAATGTGCAAGTCCATGCTGAAGGCCAACTGCAAATGTTACAAAAAACATTTAGTTTGTTTTATAACCTGTGTTAAGGTTGCATGAATTTGAATGCTTTAAATATTAAAATAACGATATCAAGATATACTTGTTTCCACACAGGCGTCATTGTAAACAGAAACTTGAAGACATCAACCCCTGAACAAACTACCTTTGTTTAAAGGGTATCCCACTCAGTAGAATTGTATATGCTTCATATATGTATGTATGTTTGTCTGAAGCCGGAATTACAACTGACTCCTGTTTTGATATCTCAGCAAGTCTGCAGGGGGAGGAAAGCTTCCCCCAACCCCCATCCCAATGTAGAAGGTTGAACTCAGATATTGGCAGACCAAGGATTATAATCAATAAATCCTGGAACAGGTAAGAAACGTAACTCTGTACATCAAATCATGCGACCTAAGGGTTACACTACACCAAATCAGAATCCGTAGTACTTTTCGTAAGGAACGTTCACTGCAGACTGAATCATCTGTGATTGGGTGATTTTGTGTATGATTTTTGTACTTTTTCAATAGGGCTGCACAATATAACCGGTTTACCGGTATATACCAGTTCAGACATGAAAACAATACGTATTGCGATACGTTGATCGAAAACCGGTATTTTTACATGCATTTGGAAAACTTCGTAACTTTCGGAAATCTTCGGATATTTCCGTTTTTCACACCAGCAGTCATGCATTTTGTTGTAAAATGGTGACCCCCAACAACGAACAATTTATTGTGGGGCCAAATACAAGGGCAAAGGCTTCAGTATGGCAGCATTTTGGGTTGAAAAAGTTCCCGGTAGATGTAACTATTGATAAGAGGAACGCAGTATGTAAAACATGCAATGGTAAAGTAGTTTTTATTAAAGCTTAATCAGACATAGTGATTTTGTTGTGTTTTGGCTTTATAAATCAAGCATTAACTTCTTGCAATATATTGCAATACATATCGCAATATATGCTTTCGCATCACAATATATCGCAATATGAAAATTCTCTGCAATATCCACCCCTTATTTTTCAATGTACATCCATCCAGTAATTAAAACTGACCATATATTTTATATTTAGTGCTGTCTTATTTTACATGACGACTTATACTGAATGTGACCATGCGTATTTTCTAGTGGTTGACATTTTGTGCGGAACTGGGGTTGGTCTGTTTAGCTTCCTGTTCTCAGAAAAGGACCTGGCTGACGAGGTCATTTTTATTGGTTCTTTACGGCCAGACTATGCACACAATACATGTAATATCTTAGTTAATTTATAAAAAATATAACGTTACTATAGACGTAAATGGGAAAACATTTGGTTTTGTGTAACTTTAAACATCATCATCAACCATGCGCCATATGCTATAAGAAAGTGGACATGGTTGAAAAGGTCAACACTAAAGTCAGAGTGACAACTGAAAGGCTTATTCTATCAAAACATTGAAACAAAAAAATCTTCAAAGCCTTCACAATCCTACTAAATCGGTGTTACTTAAATCTTAAACCAACAAGGCTCTTAAGGTTGATAAATCTTTCACAAACTATCTCCACTAGTTTGACACTGTAATAAAAGGCCTTCTAAAACAGAAACCCTCATTACTGGGAAAATGGTTATCTGCTAATGATAGAGAACATTTGGTTTGCCAGAGAACCAATAATTAGCATGCTGGGTCAGTCCATCCTTGAATAGAACGACTGCAAGGAAAATTGAAGAGTGGAGGCAATAAATAGACCCTGGAAGCAGATGTACCTAGAGCAAATCTTAAAATCCGCTTTGAAATTCCAACAGCGTAAATTTGATTTCCTAAGGGAGCCTTAAAGATTAACATTCAGTTGGTGCTATCTAGACAGTAATAGGAGTTGTGGGGAAAATAGTCTAGACTATATTACACCAAAATCTTCTTTATGAGAAGAGAGTGTGAATAAAGTTCAAGTATGCTAAAATTTCAAATAAAAGGATTAGTATAATTAAGTGGGAGCCATATAATATTTAGTAGCCAGGAAAGTAGCATATTGAGCATTTTGGTTGAATCTGAAACCATACTGAATATTTCACTGTCAATTCAGCCACTCAATCAAAGCTACAAAAAGAGTATTTTCCTGAAAACACATCTCATCTGAACATACATAGAGCGAAATAGATGGAAAATAACTTTTGATAAGACAGACGAATGGCACCAGCTGTACGTCATGAATTCCATAAACCTTTCTTGCATTATTTTCATGAGCAAAAGCTGGAGTCACAAATATCAAAGAGAAAATCATTAAATTTATCTTCCATGTCTTCCTTGAAATTAACCACTGAATCTATGAAATTCCACTTTGTCTGGTAGTTGTTTCCAAGCTATACATCAAACGCTCTTTTTAACATATACATTTATTAAAATGAATTTGAGCAATTACCTGAACATTACTATTACAGTTAGAGGAACAGACTAAATCACCACTCAAAAGACAGTTTACTCTAGGGACATAAAATAGACATATTATATTTGCCCAGAATTTTGCAGCAGATGTAAAATCCCAAATTTGAATTAAAAACTTCCCAAACCATGTTAATCAGATTGATATACAGCTTAAAACAAATTAAGGAAACTCATTCTTTTATGAGTGAGTGAGTTTGGTTTTATGCTGCCTTTAGCAATATTCCAACAATATCATGGCGGGGGACATCAGAAATGGGCTTCACACACTGTACCCATGTCGGTAATTGAACCCGGGTCTTCAGCGTGATGAGCGAACACTTTTACCACTAGGCTACCCCACCACCCCCCTTAGCTATGACAGATCACCCAGGGTTAGACTAACAACTAGTCTCTGAAATGAACATATTTTACTGAAAAAAGTTCATAGTAAAAAAAAATATATATATAATGAAAAGGAGCCTGAGACTTTCTTCATTTTCTGAAGCTGAGGAAATCTAGACTTGCCACATTTTCTAGACTTGTGTGGGCTTTCTTGGATATATTTGCTTCAGGGTCTGTACGAGAGACTAACCCAGGGTCTGCCGAAACAACTGGGTGTTCTTAAACTACTTTTTAGTAGTATTTGTGGGTGACTCCGTAATTAACATATCGATCATTTCAAAATCTCCAGATCAGGACCAAAGAGTTTGTTCATAAAAACACAGTGAAACCTGTTAGGCAGAACACATTAATAAATCATTTCCCTTTTACCTTGACAAACAGATGTATTCAGCTGATAGTGTATCCATGGTTTGATCAGGAAGACATTGGGCTTCAATTAGCATCAAAGAGTCACGATAAATTGCTTTGCTGAAAATAATACTTTTTTTGTCCATTATCATATTCTCCTTAAAACTATTTGCGAAACAGACACACTAATCTAAATAGGAATGGGCTTTTTGTCCTGAGACAAGAAGGTTGAGGGATGTTTAAGCATATGTCAGTGCCTTGGTGTTTTTAAACCAGTACTCTGTAACTTACAGGGTGAATCTAGTTTTACGCCACTTTTAGCAATATTCCAGCAATATAACAGCGGGGGACACCAGAAATGGGCTTCACTCACTGTACATTGGGGAATCGAACCTGGGTCTTCGGCGTGACAAGCAAACACTCTAACCACCATCCCCCAAACGTAAGGAGGAGGACATGCAATGATATATCTGAAATCCAGTGTACCGTTAAACGCCAACTCATTCACATATCACATCAGTTCAGCAACTCTCATCATACTGATAAATTTGTTAGAAACTGAAATCAAACTCATTCTTCTCGTAACAGCAGAAAAGCAGCTGTATTTCGACAATTGCGGAGCCCAGTGTTTCAGCTGATAGTCAGCCTTCTTGCATTAAAACATAAATCTGAAATTCAGCAATATTCTAAATTTGTTTGCACCGGAATTCCTGACCATGTTTTGTAAATTTCCTGCAACATCCTGATGAAAAGTTGATGTCACAACCAAACATCACTTGTAAACACAGAGAAATAACAAGATGGCTCACATGAGATATGGAAGTATGCCTGGATGTACCGTAGTTAACATAATAACTAGCTACTCCTGAAATGTGCTGACATGGCATTTTAATAATTACCACTACTTGGATATATGCATCAGCATGTATATAATTACCAATATTGTGATATATGCTGACACTGCAGATATATAATTACCACTACTCTGACATATGCATCAGCATGTATATAATTACCACTACTTAGATATATACATCAGCATGTATATAATTACCACTACTTTGATGCATGCATCAGTATGTATATAATTACCATTACTCTGATATATGCATCAGCATGTATATAATTACCATTACTCTGATATATGCATCAGCATGTATATAATTACCATTACTCTGATATATGCATCAGCATGTATATAATTACCATTACTCTGATATATGTATCATCATGTATATAATTACCACTACTCGGATATATGCATCAGCATGTATATAATTACCACTACTCGGATATATGCATCAGCATGTATATAATTACCACTACTCTGATATATGCATCAGCATGTATATAATTACCAATATTGTGATATATGCTGACACTGCAGGTATATAATTACCACTACTTTGATATATGCTGACACTGCATGTATATAATTACCACTACTTTGATATATGCATCAGGATGTATATAATTACCACTACTTTGATACATGCTGACACTGCAGATATATAATTACCACTACTCTGACATATGCATCAGGATGTATATAATTACCACTACTCAGATATATACATCAGGATGTATATAATTACAACTACTTTGATACATGCTGACACTGCAGATACATAATTACCACTACTCTCACATATGCATCAGGATGTATATAATTACCACTACTCAGATATATACATCAGGATGTATATAATTACCACTACTTTGATACATGCTGACACTGCAGATATATAATTACCACTACTCTGACATATGCATCAGGATGTATATAATTACCACTACTCAGATATATACATCAGGATGTATATAATTACCACTACTTTGATACATGCTGACACTGCAGATATATAATTACCACTACTCTGATATATGCATCAGTATATATATAATTACCCATACTCTGATATATGCTGACACAGCACTTCCATAATTACCACTACTCTGATATGTGGTGATACAACATAGTAACCAACTGTAGGCAAAAGAATAATCACATACTGTGACATATACAGCATTTCCTTATTACCCTCTACACTGATACGTGGTGCCACAACACTTTCTCCACCGAAAGAAAGAAAACTGTAGTCAAAAGAATTATCACATACTCTGATATATGCAGACACGACATTATCAGCATAACAAGGTTAGCTGTTCTCAGCATGTAACGACTTATCGGGACTTCAATATGTGCTGCCATAAGCTGGGCACAAAATTTCACCAGAATTACAACTGATCATAAGATCCTACATGGGTTAAAAGCGAGGATCCTTTATGGGGTTTGAACACACTATCATCCCCAGCTTTCAGGCATATTCAATAATGGAAACACAGCTTACAGGAAAGCGGTATGTGAAGGAAGTGGAAAGCTTGGATGGAAAGGTTAAAGATAGTTTGACGAGTCATCACCTCGGGCAGGAAGTGCACTACATCAACATCGCTCTGTTCTATTGTCCATATCTTGGTGCCTTACATATAAATACACATGGAGTCTCCATATAAATAAATCCATATTGCCATGATGATGAAAAAAAAGCTTCAATGACCGGTTCTTGATTCTGCGTGGTAACAACAGCAATGGAAAATATAACTCGAGCTTGGGGATTCTGAGCTCTAGGAAACTGAACCACAAAGTCCTGTAATTTTCAATCTAGACCATTTAAAAAAATTAAAAATAAGGTTATTCCCATGTGAAAGAATTTTTTTTAGCATCCATAGCATATTGAATCAATTCAGGAATGTCTTAGACTGTGAACGTTTTTTTAAAAAAAAACGAACATTTCACTGTATGGTACGTCTGGGATTTTTTTCAACAGAGCAATGATAAAAATAACATCTGTTGAAATTGTTCCACAAACTAGAAGACACAGCGCCACCATTTCATTTCGAATGAATTTAGGAATGCATCGGTCCCAAGAGAATAACCTCTGCAAGGAACCACACGCTTAATGTTTGTGTCTCCGATTTTCAAAAGCGTCAATTGTTTTTTAACTATTGGCTGAAAGATTACATTTGTTTTACCTACTAGCTACAGTAATGGATGATCTGATGATGACAAAATGACAACAAGGGATGTGAATAGCTCCATCAAACCCCAGTTTCCATGGCATTCACAGTGGTCTTAACGCTTTATTCTTTGGTTTGGTGGGTCAGTTGGTTTGTGAGAGCTACCAAATGACAAAAAAAGAAAAAAAAGAAGAAGAAAAAGACTTTTGACAAGAAATATTACTGATTTTGGTTTTATGTTGCTTTTATCAATATTCCAGCAATATTATGGCAGGGAACACCAGAAATGGGCTTCACACGTTGTACCCATGTGGGGAATTGAACCCAGGTAATCGGCGTGATGAGCCAACATTTTAACCACTAGGCTACCCCACCGCCCCAACCAAAAATATTAAGCCAATTGTCATAAACAAAGGTAAAATAAAAAAAACACCAACAAAAACTATATTTTGTCCAAAAGAAATGGTCAGTAATAAAGAAAATCTTTATTCTAACACTTAATGTACTACGGTTACAACAATTATAATTACAATGAATTGATGTATATTATAAACTGTTTCATTTGTCCTGGCCATTTGCTGTATGGTTTAGCCAAAATGTGCATAATGAACTGAACTTAAAACAAAGTAAACATAGTGGTCCCTTTGAATCCATTATAACAGTAGTTGACTGTATTTTTCACGACTCTAACTTCATAAAAGTTTGATTTTCATTCACCTTTGACAGTTCTGGCCTATTTCTCCACTTTGACCATTAACGCTTAATTTTGTTGTGAACAATAATCATATAATCATAATTTAACAGTTGTTCTTAATGTTGCAATTTTCCAGCCACATGATTGCGATCGGTAAATAATTGAATCTTTGGAGAGTTTTAATCCCTTTTCAACAAAATTCCAGTAACATCACAGTAGGAAACACTCAAAATAGGTTTCACACACTGAGAATGAAACTCAGACCTTTAGTGGACAAGCAAAAACCTTAATCACTTTACTACTGCACTGCTCACCACAGACACTGCTCCACAGACCTCAGAATCGCCTCTTGATTTGAATGTTATATATTTTCAACTGAAATTCCCTCACACCAACCTCAGACTATATGACACCTGATTGCCTCATTGTTTTTAAGTAAATTCCCCATCCAGTAGAGGGGCTGACGCAAAGGCGTGCATTATATATGAGATGGCAGGATTTCTGGCAACCTGATCATTTCCCTTTGGAAAACACCGACCACTGAAATGGTGATTTCAATCTTTGATTACGCTGGTGAAGCATGATCAGCTGGGAATTGTGGGATTGATTTCTAATCACGCAATGTCATGGAAACATGTTTACATGATCAAAATCTTATTTCTCGCCTAATGAAAACAATTTAAAAATTTGTAAAAACTCTTTCCAAACCAAGAATCACATCTGCTCAAGCAGACTGACAAAGCTAAAATTGAAGCTGGCCGAAAACATTGCAGCAAATTTTCATCCATTATGTTAAAAAAACATCCCACAGTGACTATATAACCTGTATCTATATATCTATATGTTACCTGTCTAACCATTAAAATGAACTTACACAACACCAAAAAAGATAGCGTATCTATCCATTTTAGACTCTAATATCACGTTCAAAACCTGACATGACAACAATGTGTCACATTTATCTCTTAGGAAGTCCTGGTTTCTGATAACACTGATGTACATGATAAACAGATAGGAGAGAGTGCTCCACCTTGACGTACCCCAAATGAACTTGTTACATCTTTGCTTCTCATCTCCACACCCTGTCATGTGTTCATACACACATGCATCATGCATATGAGTGAGTGAGTGAGTTTAGTTTTACGCCGCACTCAGCAATATTCCAGCTATATGGCGGCGGTCTGTAAATAATCGAGTCTGGACCAGACAATCCAGTGATCAACAGCATGAGCATCGATCTGCGCAATTGGGAACCGATGACATTTGTCAACCAAGTCAGCGAAACTGACCACCCGATCCCGTTAGTCGCCTCTTACGACAAGATAGTCGCCTTGTTATGGCAAGCACATGGGTTGCTGAAGACCTATTCTACCCCGGATCTTCACGGGTCTGCATCATGCATATCTTCAGATATATATAATAATAAAATAAGTAAATAAAAATAATGACAACTCAAATTCCCCTTTAGTTTTAACTTTATCTTCAGGGAGTAATAACAGTTAGTTACATGTGTCAATGTTTTGTGGATGTCATACTGTACTCTGCTGAACCTCACCCCTTTTTGGGGCGAAGGGGAGCCTAGTGGTTAAAGTGTTTGCTCATCATGCCAAAGACCCGGGTTCGATTCCCCATATGGGTACAATGTGTAAAGCCGATTCCTGGTGTCCCCTGCCATGACATTGCTGGCATATTGCTAAAAGCGAGTAAAACCATTCTCTCACTCACTCTTGCAAAAAAATGACACACAATTGGTTATTTGTTGCATTCGATACAGTATCTTAATACTTACAGCTCTTTTAATGATACCCCCTAGTCCATATATTTTCAGTCAAATATCGCCCAAAATATATACCATATAGTAATCATAGTTTCAAATTTACTATGACAAATATCAGCAATAAACCTGCTCTTAAATATTCATAGCAAATAAGTGTCGTGATAATATACATCATATCGTACTTATGTATCGTGATATAGTATCATGACCATACTGTATCATGTCACGCCTCTTCAGCTTGATACTTCCGCTGAGCACTGCTGCCAGTGGTTAATGTGAAACCTAGATGGTAAATCTGTGTTGACATTTTACTGTTGAAGTGACAAGTGGCAGGATGGTCAGAATAACTACATACAACTGATATGACTTATTAAGGCCTTTGATGTTAAAATGTATAGCCATGAAGGAAAATAGATGAGGTCAAAGGGCAGCCTCATTCTCATGATGGAGAAGCCATATTTATTACTATTTGCATAATGTATTCATGAGAAGAGACATCCATTAGGATATAAATAGCATTGGGACTAATTTCCGCACACAGTGAGCTAATAGGATGTTTCTGATAAGTGATATACTGACTAGGGTGACAGAAAGGTCATCTATATCGTTATATCTGAAGTTGTTGTGAGTTGTGCTGTAATATTTCTCTTTATTTCTGTCATCTGATGGACTGTTGACGTATCACACAGCAACTCTTATATAAAGAGAATCTCCCAACTGATAAATTACTGAGATTATCAGTTTACATCAATCTTTGATGATTAATGATTTGATGAAAAAGAAAACACTGAGAAAATAAACATGACACGCTTTACTTTTACATGGGGAAAATAATGGGGAAAATATCTGGAGATGTGTGTGATTCCTCAAAAATGCTATTGATGACACGAAACATTAAAAAATGATGATGGTGGGATAGCCTAGTGGTTAATGTGTTCGCCTGTCACGCCAAAGACCCGGGTTCGATTCCCCAAATGAGCACAATGTGTGAAGCCCATTTCTGTTGTCCTCCACTGTGATATATCTGGAATATTGCTAAAAGCGGTGTAAAACTAAACTCACTCAAGTCACATACACTCCATCTGAAGACAATAAGGTAAATATCACCACATCCTCATTTAGATCCAACATGCTTTAAATATCTATCTATCACAAGTAAGATATCATTTCTGGAGTACTTATGTCCACATGATGTTATCCAGGGTCAGAATCTTAACAAGAGCATGTTCTGTGCGTCACCAGTGTTCTCATTTTGCTGAGGTGGAATAGGGTTTAACATCTTGTCAAGATTATTGCCTTTATACAGCCACATGCTTCAGCCACAGTTACTCTGACTCCAACCCGACCAGTCCCTATATTACATCCTATTAATGCTGACCGTCAGGTTTCGGTAACAGTAAATACTGTCTATTTATATACATTTATTTTGGGAATGCAACAAAGTAAGTACCATCTGATGAGACATGGAAAGTACAAAATGCAAGCCCAGAAACAATATATAAAGAAAATGTTATTTTAGATTATTTATCAAAATAACAATTCTTTAAATTTGAACATTATCTTGTCAAAATGAATCATTTTCAACTTTAGAAATAATAACTATCGACCAACATTCCAATTCATACAGAGGGAGCTGACTGTATATTATAAGAGAACACTGTCTGTCTGTCTGTCTGTCTATCAATCTATCTTTCTGGAACTGTTTGTCGTGTTTGCTATTCGACAGAAACCTACTAACACAAACAGCTAAAGGGACTAAGTGTTATTCATGTACAAACTCCTTACATTGAGCAGTAAATTCAGTAACTTGTTAGTGTCCATGACATATCTACAAACTCCTCACAGGGTGTTTCAAGGCAACATGTCACAGTGCATGATATACCGTATATGACATTGTATGCGTGACAAACAAATGAATATAACTTTTTCAGTGAAGATGTCAAATTTGCAATTAAACATCACCAGACAAGATTATTTACCTTTTCAGTTCTAATTTGTTTTTGCTGGGCATTCAGGCTACCATAAACTCACCTAAATAAAGGCACACACAAGATGGAGCTTTTCTTTCTGTAAGGGGAAATCCTCCAGACTCCAAACATTATCCTCCAAGTTGAAGTTTTTCTGAACTTGTGCAGGGTCACCCTGGCACAGTATTGGGTTACAACCCTCAACAAAGACTTCAGAACATAAATAACAACATTTTGAACCCAAAATGGCAGCTCAGCCATCAGCTCAGCCATCGGAATGCAGGTTGCTCTCAGGGCTAGATATGCCAGCTATTGACGCCAATGGATAATGTAATGAAAAAATAGTTCTCTGTGATGTAGGGGAGGTGTTGCCATTGAAAAGCAGTGATTGGGAAGAAAGTGCTCACGAGTATTCCGATATTCCAATACATAAATCACTATCACCTGAAACTCCACTGAACATGACTGTTAATCTAACATGGTAGATGTTCATGTTCAGACCTAAAATACTAAAAAGCAACCAAATGTTTTCCACGATCAGAAATATACTGAATTATCCTGTGTTCCTTTATTTGTTTTTCTCAGTATATATAAACGTCAGTGCAAAAGTGAGTGAGTTTCAGTTTACGCCGCTTTTAGCAATATTCCAGCAAGATCATGGCAGGGTACACCAGAAATGGGCTTCACACACTGTACCCATGTGGGGATTTGAACCCGGGTCTTCAGCGTGACGAGCCAACGCTTTAACCACTAGGCTACCCCACCGCCCTTGATGCTGTAAGAAATCTCTCCTAAAATTGTGTGATTGAATGACTGTATAATGAGTGTTTGTTTATGAATCACTCTCTGTAATGACACCAGGTGTTCATAAATAGGTTAACATATCCTGTCCAATCGGGCCACCCATCACAAATGCATGCATAGGAGCTGGGTTAGGCAAGCTTATCTATTCATTTCACAAACTTTTTACCAAAATGGATGAATGCAGGAAGGAAAAGATTTCATATCAAAATTAAAACCAATATTTAAATTAACACTATCTAAAATCATTACTGCATTGTCACATTGAACATGTTTTATTGTAAACACATCTATCATACCTTCTTCTTGAATAGGTTTGAAAATATTTTTTCCTTGTTTGTTTAAATGTTTATCTTTTTGCTTCATGTGAACAAATGTATGCTGCAAATACAAGTTAGGCATTGAATGGATGGATGGATGGATAGATGGATGGATGGATGGATGGATGGATGGATGGATGGATGGATGGATGGATGGATGGATGGATGGATGATGGATGGATGGATGGACAGATGGATGGATGGATGGATGGATGGATGGATGGATGGATGGATGGATGGATGGATGGATAGGTATATGACTGACTGACTGAGTTTAGTTTTACGCCGCTTTTAGCAATATTCCAGCAATATCACGGCGGGGGACACCAGAAATGGGCTTCACACATTGCAACCATGTGGGGAATCGAACCCGGGTCTTCGGCGTGACGAGCGAACGCTTTAACCACTAGGCTAACCAACCGCCCCAGGTATATGAGTGGATGGATGGATGGATGGATGGATGGATGGATGGATGGATGAATGGATGGGTGGATGGATGGATGGATGGATGGGTGGATGGATGGATGGATGGATGGATGGATGGATGAATGGATGGGTGGATGGATGGATGGATGGATGGGTGGATGGATGGATGGATGGATGGATGGATGGATGGATGGGTGGATGGATGGATGGATGGATGGATGGATGGGTGGGTGGGTGGATGGATGGATGGATGGATGGGTGGATGGATGGATGGATGGATAGGTGGATTTGATTTGGTTTCAAAAGTAGTCAAATTCCCTGTGTCGGTAAAGTTTCCTTTGTTGCAAAACTATCTAAAAAACAACAACAAATGTCTTAATATTCACAAAAAGTAAAGACTACTCAAAGAGAATAAGATCAAACATATTTTCATAAAAAGTTTTACGATTATCATCGTGGTTATTAGATACTCGTATCATTGACATATGTTAAGGTCTTGACAGCATATCTGATGACAAGACTGACTGACTGACTGAGTTTAGTTTTACGCCGCTTTTGGCAATATTCCAGCAACATCACGGTGGGGGACACCTGAAATGGGCTTCACACATTGTACCCATGTTAACAAAAGGTCTTGACAGCATATCTGATGACTAGAGAGTGATAAAACATCAAGCATTACAAACAGACAACCTGCCTCAAATCCTAGACCTTGTGTCTGGAGTTAAATTCAGGTAATTATTGGCTTACAAATAAGATCCCAGTTAATGACCAATGCTGATGTAAAATGTCCACAGACATTAACACAACTGAACAACACAGATAACCATTGTAACTTGACACTGCTTGTACTCATCTCCGCTGAGTTTTGGAATTATGATCTGACATTGGCATTTATGTTCTTGTAACAAGTGAACATGCAGTAAATTGTACAACATGTTGAGGAAATTGTGTCGTTATTACAGTTAATGAGTCTAGACTATCCTTATTAAAAACCACATGAGTACCTCTAAAAAATTCCAGAGTGAGTGTGTGACTGAGTGAGTTTAATTTTACGAACCATTAGCAATATTCTAGCAATATCATGGCTGGGGACATCAGAAATGGGCTTCACACATTGGACCAATGTTGGGAATCGAACCCAGGTCTTTGGCCTGACAAGCGAACACTTTAACCACTAGGCTACCCCACTGTCCTCAAAGTGAGAATGGTTTTAAGCTGCTAAGGGCATTATTCTAGCATTATTCTAGCATTATTCAAGCATTATTATATTGGGTGATGTCAGAAATGAGCTTCATACTTCCCACATTGAGAATTGAACCCAGGTCTTCAGCACGTAAATTAGCGATTCCATGATCGTGGAATATTTTGCCGAAATGCCCACTTGGTGCAGAACTGTAATTATCTTGTAGGAAATCACTTCTTTTGCAATTATCTGCCCAGAATTTGTCTAATACATTGCAGAATCTTAACATGTGGGTCGCACGATGTTTTCAAACTTGTTAAAGCTGCTGGTTACTGACACAAACAGTTATTATTTCAATTTTACACTGTCATAATTAAACTATTCCAAATAATGATTAGCATGGATTGAGTAGGGGAAAATGAGCATGGATTAAAATTAAATTAAGATTGCCACAACATACACTGACACGAATTGATCAGGGATCAGTGGTAAGTACTTTTCTTGATATGAAACTTAAATTATTTTACACTGTAATAATTTAAACCATTCCCAATAATGATTTGAATAATTTATCTAATATGGATAACATAAGTATGAATTAAAATTAGATTGCAATTACATGAGTTTAACTAAACTAGCAAACACCTTGATCAATGCTTACAACCTTTCCTAATAAAAAACTCATCTTAGACTCTGAAATAAGTGTCTGTGAAATATTTGTCAAATTTCCCGATAAACCATCGTGGTCTGACATTCATCTCAAAACAAGTGGATGATACCATCAACACCATTCACATGGCTGGGTCACAGTGACCTACAGTCCCTAATGCTGCATAAACATAATCCTTATTGCACAGCTCCTGCAACAATTTTTACGGACTCATGACCTTTCCTGCCTGAAGATTCCCACAGGGTCCTACTTAAATTCATTTGCAAGCCCTTATTAAACTTGCATTAACGAGGACATATTTCACCACTTAATGCATGTTTGGAAGACTGGTTCTCAAAAAGCAATTTCTCTTGTTATGATGCAGAAGCATGTACTTGGCTACTAAATGGCAATCATTGGCTTGTTTAATCTCAAAATAAAGTCATAAAACACTATTAAACGGCTAGTCCTGTGACGGTTAGGAGAAACAGAATACAGGTAGGATTTCGGCAGGATATCAGCCAATTTTTTTCACATGCACGTAAGGAGAAGCCGCTCTCCTGAGTCCGGCACAAAAATACCCCACTTACTTTTTTTGCCATTTTTTTGTCATTATGAGTCTGAAATAATGCTGACGTAATGTTATCTTTAACTCTCAAGTGAGTGAGTGAGTGAGTGAGTGAGTGAGTGGAGTTAAACGTCGCACTTAGCAATATTCCAGATATATGGGGGCGGTCTCTAAATAATCAAGTCTGGACCAGACAATCCAGTGATTAACAACATGAGCATCGATCTACGCAATTGGGATACGATGACGTGTCAAATCAAGTCAGCGAGCCTGACCATCCGATCCCATTAGTTGCCACTTACGACAAGCTTGTGTAGCTGAAGATCAATTCTTATCCAGATCTTCACAGCTATATTAATTTCTAACTTTTATGATTACTACTTTGAAAGTTGTGTTAATATTTGATTCACTTCTGAGGATATGTTTCTGAAACTATATTTATTTGAAACCAGTCAAGAATAAGAAACATTGAAATTAGGTGCCCTTGGCAAACATGAAATAATCCTGATGTTTTTATTAAATGTTTACAAATAAATGCTTTTAGAGGCCAGACCACTTAATAAATTGCCAAAAGTAAAATACAGAGTATTTAGAAGGAATATTACTTTGACTGGTGATTCTATTTTTATTTTTTTCCCCTCCTGCCTTTAGGTTTTCTGAGGACAAAAATCCGTAAAACAAGAAATAAAATTGGTCTGGCCTTATGACAGTTGCTTGATGAATGTAAGCGCATGACATAACTTAGGGATTTTTTTCAAAGCCTTATTCATTTGAAAACAATAGCTTATCACTTTTCATACAGACAGGTAATACAAATTTGAGAAGAGGTGCCCATGGCAGTCATATTGGGAAAATATATATATATTGCTTTGTTCTAAACCAAGATATTTAGGTTATCATCTCAAATAGAAAGGTACACCAGCTAGATAGCTGTCTAAGCATTTCATTAAACAACAAGAAGACAAAGTCATCAATATCCCCCGCAATGGCAAAATACTCTTCATGATTATGTCTACGAGTTATGATTATGTCAAATATTTAGGTGTGTATATAGAAAAGTGGAAGGAGAGTATTGAAAGGTTTTTTAAGTTATGCTCCAGAAACGAGCACTATCACCAATTTCAGTGTATGTCAAACTTGTTGCCATGGAAACACCAAAAATATTTTATTCAGAATTCCAAAACTACCAAAAGGCACCAGTACACCACCAGACCAATCTATGTGTCAAGTTTGGTGAAGAAATAGTGAACGGTTTTAGAGTTCTGCTCCGGAAAAGTGTACTACCACCAATTTCAGGCTAAGTCAAAACTTGTTGCCACGGAAACGCCAAAAATATTTTATTCAGAATTCCAAAACTACCAAAAGGCACCAGTACACCATCAGATCTATCTATGTGCCAAGTTTGGTGAAGAAATAGCGAACGGTTTTAGAGTTCTCCTCCGGAAAAGAGCACTACCACTAATTTCATTCTAAGTCGAACTTGTTGCCATGGAAACGCCAAAAATAGTTTATTCAGAATTCCAAAACTACCAAAAGGCACCAGTACAGCACAAGACCAATCTATGTGCCAAGTTTGGTAAAGAAATAGTGAACGGCTTTAGAGTTCTGCTCCGGAAAAGACAAATGTGCACGGACGGACGGACGGACGGACGCACGCACGCACGGACGGAGTCCATTTTAATACCCCCCGCAAAACGCGTTGCGGGGGATAACTAAGCATTATAATCTTTTCCTGTTATTGTGTACTGTTATCTGTGAAATATTAGTCTCCTCTTCAGAGCAATACCATTAGGTGGGAGTGAGTGAGTGAATGAGTGAGTGAGTCTGGTTTTACACCATTTCAGCAATATTCAAGCAACATCATGTCGGGGGACACCAGAAATGGGCTTCACACATTGTACCCATGTGGGGAATAGAACACAGGCCTTTGGCAGGACCAGTGTACGCTTTAACCACTGGGCTACCCCACCGCCCCCTTTAGCTAGGACATATTAATAACATAAACATGGAAACTTAAAATTGAATTCAGGAAATTTTATTATATTTTCAGGAGACATTTTCAATACCTTGACTAAACAGTTTTAGTTTGAGTTAGACTGACTCTGAGTTTAGTTTTACGCCGCTTTTAGCAAAATTCCAGCAACATCACGGCGGGGGGACACCAGAAATGGGCTTCACTCATTGTACCCATGTGGGGATTCGAACCCGGGTCTTCGGCGTGACGAGCCAACGCTTTAACCACTAGACTACCCCACCGCCCCAGTTTGAGTTAGAGGTTCATGGGTATGTGAGTGAGTATAATTTTACACCACTTTCAGCAATATTCCGGCAAATATCATGGCAGGGACACAAGAAATGGGCTTCACACATTGTACCCCTGTCGGGAATCGAACCTGGTCCTTCAGCATGACGAGCCAACGCTTTAACCACTAGGCTACCCCTTGAGGTTAAAGAGACGTGTTATCGCAGATATTAGTACTCTAACCACCCCTTATCACATTCATGACCATTTCACTTCAATACTTGTGTAAAGCTAAACAGTAATCCTTGTTTTCCTTCACAATCATATAAGAGGACACTGAAATCAAAGATGTAACTTTTTATTCACTATCATATATCTTGAAGGATATTTTCCTGAGTGTTTGTCGGGAATCGTACTGACATGTGGCTAAGCCGATGTGGCTAATGAAGATTTATAGACGCCACAATATTTCTCGTTGAGACATCTAAACTGGTGACAGTTTACAAGAGATATAAACACAAATACTCACAAATACCATTTGAACATAAATATGAACAAGAAACTTGACAACGGTGCCTTAAATATCTCAATATAGTATAGAAACCAATTCTAGTGAAAATATTGTCAGCATTGAATTAAATTTTAAATTTTTATTCAATTGTATCATTTTCCCCTGAAAAGACCACAAGGAAACATGAAATAAGTGGTTTTCACATTGAGTAAAACCTATTTTCAATACAAATTTCATAGGAGGTACACTTTTCTGAAAGACCAAGATAGAAGATAAATATTACTTTCTGTTAGATGTCCATACTGTAACCTACTGAAAAACTGAAGGTATCAACATGTCTGAAAGACCAAACACTCAATAATTTGTAAAACATAGAAAATATTTAATTCATTTGCTAGTAAACACAGTCTGATGCACAACAAATAGCCAGGTATATTGACTTCAGATTTGAGGTCAGAAGAAGTTTCAAAACTTACAAAATTATTTATAACAGCACATGAGAATGAAGAATATACATATACGTGATATCCATATTTATATATACTCATCTATCACTGTTGTCAAACCAACTGTAAATTTACCTTCATGTGAATAAACATGCTGTCAATGTTGAGACACATTCCTTCCATAGTCAGATACCTCAGTCAGGATAATGTCTCTAAACAGGCTTATTTTATGCATATACATCGTCTCATCCAGTCAGTATTTCCACTGGCCAGAGCTGGACACTGGTTTTGTTCATGTTGATATATTGATTGTGTAGCCCATTGTCTAAAGCTGACCTACATCTGTGGGCATGTCAACAGCATTGCTTGTGTTCAGGGGCCATGTCAGATCTGTCCCGAACATTTCACAAATACTGAGGGACCATGTCAAAAAAAAAAACACAAATCATTTCAACATTAGGCCAGACCAATTTCATTTCTTGTTTTACGGATTTTTGTCCTAAAAACAACTAAAGGCAGGAGGAAAAAAAGAAGAAGAAATCACCAGTCAAAGTAATATTTCCTCTAAAACCTAAACAATTTTAACTTTTGGCAGTTTATGAAGTGTATATGGGGCAAAAAGCAAGCTAAAAAGATATTCTTGTAAGTTTACATCTTTGGCCAATAAAAAACATTAGGATTCTATTTTTTGAGCGGTGAAAATTCATTTTTAATTTTTTCTTATTCTTGAAAAAATATGACCGACGGATCCGTAAAACAAGAAATAAAATTGGTCTGTCCTTAAGGTATTTTTTGTCTTGATCCTTACATTTTTTTTAAAGTTCTATGCCAAACCCATCCTTATGATGTTTGTACTGATCTGGGACCTGCATACAGGGGTTGTGGGCTAGCCTTGTGGTTAAAGTGTTGGCTCCTCATCCCAGATTCGATCCTCCACATGGGTACAATGTGTGAAGCCCATTTCTGGTGTCCCCCACCGTGATATTGCTTGAATATTGCTAAAAGCGGTGTAAAACCAAACTCACTCACTTACTCTGCATTCACCTTATCATTTCTAAACCAAAAGTGACATGTGAATATATACCATATCATCTTAACTATATACAGTGTACATGGCTATATACACCAGTCAGAAACCATGTTAAGCAAATACTTATCACTCCAATTTGGGACCACGTGAATTGATCTTTATCATCTGTCATTATCACTGCCAATTGACACAAGGATCATTTCATATCTATCCAAAATATCACACCCAGACCCTTTTGGGATTATGTCAATCAATCCCCATCAATCTGTCATCTTCCAGGCCATTTTGGGAACATGTCAACCAAAGCATATCATCTGCCCTTGTCATTGACAAGCTACATAAGGATCATTTCATATCTATCCTAAATATAACACCCAGATCCTTTTGGGATTATGTCAATCGATCCCCATCAATCTGTCATCTTCCAGACCATTTTGGGAATATGTCAATCTCTCCATATCATCTGTCCTTATCACTACTAAACTACACAAGGATAACGTCATATCAGTCCCAAAGATCACATTAAATGATCCATATCGTCTGTCCTTATCACTGCCGAACTACACAAGAATCATATCGATCCCAAATATCACACCCAGTCCCTTTTGGGACAATGTCAATCGTTCTTATCTCTATCATCTTCCAGGCCATTCTGACACAATGTCAAACGATCCATATTATTTGTCCTTATCATTACTGAACTACACAAGAATAACGTCATTTCCATCCCAAATATCACATCAGACTATTTTGGGACCATGTCAGGTGATCAATTTCATCTGGACCTATCACCGCCAAACTACACAAGGATCATGTCACACCTATCCTTATGATTTCCAGACTATTTTGATTCCATCTCAATTCTTATTCAAGCAAGTCCAGACAACTTATACCATGTCAAATCCATTCTTAACAATACTTGCCACTCAACAACCTCGATGAATCTTACACCAAGATCAATATGCACCAAGATTAAGGAATACCCTCATGTGGATCATCTTAATGGAAAATATCGTCTTTGATTAGCGATTCATAGTAATAGAAGTCGAGATTTCAAACAACTTGACCATAAATTACTGGAGACTTTGTGAGTTAACCCTCTTAGAATCAAATCTCAAATCTCAATCGATAGCCAAGATGGTGTTTCCTGGGAGGTCCATTCTTACTGAAGTGCCATTGCTCTTACACAGACTAAAACTGAATAACATTTCACAGCTTAAAAAACACATCAAAATAGTTTAATATGCTATTCTTGGCATGGAAATTATAGAAATATGTTGATCTCTGAACTGTATCATTATCACTGATATAAATGCTAAATGGTAAAAAGAAAACTTGCCACATAATGAAATCTTGACATGTTAAAAATGTAAAAATGTTAAAATGTTCAACTTTCTTAATTGGTAACATCAGCTTCACTGATTATTTTTGAACTGCTTTTAACTATACTACTGGTATGGTAAAAGAGGGTTAAAGATTTGATTTACAGTGCGGCTTTATTGATCAACTTGAAGTTAGATAAGACAAACGTTGACAGCAATGTGTTTAAGTGGTTGGCAAACAAAGGGCATGCACCAGGTGCCTCCATATTGAAAGAAAAGTTTATAAAATGTAATTTATTTGGAAAAGAATACATATATCACCACCTGGTCAATGGGTCAGGTAAACTTGTAACACCTGTTAAAGTTTAATGCACAGACTAGGGTCCTGATCAACAAAGCATTAGAAGCAGTGTAAGTCTAAAGAAAATAATAGAGTTTTGATATCCCAATAGGAGAACATGAGTGGTTGAGTGATTGGTTGAGTGACTGGTTGAGTGATTGGTTGAGTGAGTGAGTGGTTTGTTGTTTAACGCTCAGCAATATTCCAGCTATATGGCGGCAGTCTGTAAATAATCAAGTATGGACCAGTGATTAAATCCATGAGCATCGTTCTACGCAAATGGGAGAGTGGTTGAGTGATTGAGTGAGTGGTTGAATGAGTGGTTGAGTGAGTGAGTGGTGGAGTGGGTGGTTGAGTGGTTGAGTGGTTGAGTGAGTGAGCGAGCGAGCGCGCGAGTAATCTTTCAGTAAGCTCCTTTTAGCAATACTCCAGCCATACCTGAACTATCCAAGTCATGATCAACTTATATAAAGCATTTAAGCAAGGGCTGTTGCTGTGATCCGTTTCTCATGGGATTCAGTGGCCCTGTCGTTTGAGTGACCATAGAAAGGCTAAAAGGTTGTTTTGTCAGAGTTCTGTCATGGGATGGGACTCATCCCCTTTCTCCTGATCAATTCTCATGCAATTCTTTAACGTTTGACAAAATTCTTCAACGTTTGCGTCATATTGACTTTAACTCCTCCCAATAAAGATGACTGGTCTATCTCACAGTCCCTGAACCACATTATTTGCCCTACTGCCTACCCCTCCCTGCAATGCTAAAGCCCTAAGTGAAGCAAGTCTAGATTTCAGCCAGGTTGAAGTAGTCCTGAAGTAAATATATCCAAGAAAGGTAGTCTAGAAAATGTGGCAAGTCTAGACCCTGAAGTATCAAATATATCCAAGAAAGGCCACGCAAGTCTAGAAAATGTGGCAAGTCTAGATTTACTCAGCTTCAGGAAAATGAAGAAAGTCTCAGGGCTCCTTTTCATTATAATTTTTTTTTTACTATGAACTTTTTTCAGTAAAATATGTTCATTTCAGAGAGTAGTTGTTAGTCTAGTCCTGAATCTCCCATCTCACTTGGGCTCCTTTTCAATTTAAATGGGTCTATTTGTTACTATCAAAATTATAATCTAACTCACTTGGGCTCCTTTAGAGTTAGCCTAAAAGCTGACATGTGATGTTATACCAGATAACTGAAGTGCTGTGCCAAAACATTAAACATCCAGTTCAAGGTCAGGTTCAAGGTCAAACTGAAGGTCAAGTTCTAGGTCAGAGGTTTTGTGATATATGGTGACAATCAATTTAAAGTCCATTACCCCGAGAAAACACTTCTACGAAACTGCGACAAACAAGGTAAAATAAAACCTTTTTCAACCTTTAATGTCTCGCAGTCCCTGTGTTACGTCACAGAAATCTATTACCAAAGACTGTAAACAACAATGTGAGAAGCAAACTATCCCTATAACTTGAAATGAGGACAATGCCTTACACAGACAGGTAACTGTATGCATTGATTGCCCTTCTGTTATAACATAACACGTAAACACTGACCCAAGCTGTCAGCTTGTCCTCCAGAGGATGTTTATATTTCTTGATAGGCGTAAGATTCGAGAGATAAACATCTCCCATGTATCACAAGTGTAACATAATAAGCGATGCCCTCTGGCCAACAGGATCTTCCCTGACTTGCAACAGTGATACACCCTGTGGGGATTCTGTTTTAGAATGGGTCCTCATCAACCGATGATTGTTGTACAGAGCTATGTAATCGATTGGCTTGTCAGGCTGCGACTTGTTGGACTGAATGTCATCATGCTCTAAAAGTGGTCAATGTTCCTGTAGTTGTTCCAAGTTGATACTGTTGTTCCACACTGATATTGTTGAACCATTGATACTATTGTTTCACACTGATACTGTTGTTCCACACTGATATTGTTGAACCATTGATACACTTGTTTCACACTGCTAATATCAGCATTGTAAGTTGATACTATTGTTTCACACTGATACTGTTGATTCAAACTGATACACTTGTATCACACTTGTATCACACTTGTATCACACTCCCAATGTTATTGACACTGTTGAATCACATTGATAATATTGTTTCATACTGTTCATATGATTGTTCCACATTGATACTATTGATTTACATTGATACTATTGTTTCACATCGCGAATATCATTGTTAATATAGACACTGTTGAATCACATTGATACTATTATTTCACACTGTTTAATGTAACACATGGATACTGTTGAGTCACACTGCTGATATCATTGTTCCACATTGATACTGTTGTTCCACACTGATATTGTTGAACCATTGATACACTTGTTTCACACTGCTGATATCATTGTTCCACATTGATACTATTGTTCCACATTGATACTATTGTTCCACATTGACACTATTTCACACTATTAATACCATTGCTGTTCATTGATATTATCATTTCACACCACTAACATCATTTTTTGAAATTAATACTACTTTTTCACATTGATATTATTGTTTCACACCCCTAGTGTACAGTACACAACCCTATGCACTTAAAAGAACCCACGAATCCATTGGTATATGACCAGATGGTGGTCACATGAATACGTACAAACACCTAGTTGCGGGTACAGCAACGTGCAGTGAACTTGGACAAAGTACTATGATTATGTGTCCCAGTCCACCCAGCTGTGACTGGGTACCTCATAAGGATGGGAAAGCCACATTAACTCGGTGCGCCTAGTGGCAGCAAGAGTTGTATGGTCCCCAGGGAGTTGAGATTGATAATAAGATGTGCCGTTGAGATTGACATCCAATGATCAGGGGGAAAAATACCAGCACCTTGAGCATGCACTAGTGCATGGATATGTGCGCTATATAAATATCCAATGATAATAATAATAAACAATAATACAATTGTTTCACATTGATATTACTGTTACATATTCACACGGATACTATTGTTTCACATTGATGACATAAATTTACACTGATATGTTCCTGTTTCACAAGGATAATATTACTTGACATTGATTCTATTGTTATACATTGATACTGTTCTTCCACATTGATTCTATTGTTCCACGTTGATACATTTCTTCCACATATATACTATTGATGCTCATACAAACTAGTGTCCAAGATTTATACAATTGCTCCTCAAGATACCATCTTGTCGTTCATTGATAATATTTCTCCACATAAACACAATGGTTCCACACAGATACCACAGTTCCATGTTGTTCCACAACCCTATTGTTTGACACAGTGTTCCACCTGGGAGTCCTCCCTCAAACTTTGACACATAGTTACACATGTCTACAATCACGACCTGTCAAACTCTCTACTGAGATTTACACTTTCCTTGTCAATTTCCTCATAAAAAAATATGCCTGTGACCATACAACATATGAAATACATCACTTCAGCTTATTCCAAAAAGTGTCCTCACATGAACTTGCCCAGACACTCCACAACTTAAACAGGTCAACAATCTAAGACAAAAATCTCTTTCCCAAGTAAAGTGTGGCATTAATACCTTTTTAGACCTTATTTTCCCACCAACTGAACCATAAAGACATAAAGACCAAATATTTTGGTTCAGGTTACCGTCAAAGAGTGTTTTCATTACAACTATTGCTGTACATGTAGTACTTTCTGGTTCAACTCTGGAAAAGTAAACTAAACTTTGATAAAAAGTTGTCAACAAATTCCAAAAATAACCAAATTTATAATTTCTCCAAAAACATGTTTCTTTTCACCCTAGCACAGATCTGGTTATTTAATAACATAAGAATAACGACAGAATTCCACCACCATGCCTTCAAAACAAGCTGTCAAGCCAAAGCCTTAATCCAATCAGTACGAAAACAGACTATAACACATGCACTCTTCTGACCTCAAATCTTCTGGTTGAAGGAACCAAAAAATCTTAGCCCATTGTTGAACCTGAAAGAGTCACCTAACCAAATCTGGTGTCTTGTTTACCCTGTGAAAGAATGTGTTAATCCCATCATCATCCTCGGATGAATAACATGATGAAAGTTTTAGACACAGGCTTCTCAACACAAACAAAATTCTGAATCGGATTCTTATCTTGTTGAAGGAGCATTTCTTTTTCGTGAAAGTAAATATTCCAGGTCAATGAATATACTGTACTTAATGTATGGATCTGTCCAGTATTTGTTTTGAATGTTTATCAATATAAAACATCAATGCAAGACAAAAATTGAATATTATCCAAGGAAATTCCATTTGGTGCGAAAGGCAAAATTGTGGTGAAAACCACATAAAGGGATCAGTGAAAATTCAATTTGCTTTTTTTGTGGCTTAACACCCCAATCAGTAACAGTTCAGCTATATGACAGCGGTCTGCAAATAATCAAGTCTGGACCAGACTGTCCAGTGATTGACATACTGCACAGCGAACCATGCATTTGGGATAAGATGACATTTGGCAACCAAGTCAGGAAGCCTAGCCACCTGATCCCGTTGGTCTGAAAATCAGTGATAACACCAGGTGTTTGTGAATATCAAATGTGCCCCAAACCTTTATCACTTGGACTTGTGAACAGACCCGGACAGTCAGTCCAGTCCCTGTAGGATAGGGTTTACCTCACAACTATGAGATAAGCTAGAAGTGAAGAGGACGTCTGTTGAAAACTATTATATTTTGTGACTATAGTCAAAACAGGAGTTAATGGCTGAGATGAAATAAATGTAAGGTATTCCGAAGTCGTCATACTTTTAAGCTATTTCTACAAAAACTCCACTGTACCATCTCAAAATGTTCTACTTTACTCAAACGAAATGGAGCAAATTGAAATACATCAAGTCCACCTAGTCTTCAGAATGAAACGTTTTACATGTTAACTTCCTTGAGAAACATTATATTTAGCTCTCTTGATACTGAGGACAAAATACTTTATTTTTGCAAAACTGTCAACAATGGTTTCAAAGGCAGTGATTATACTAATGGCATTCAGAGAGTTTAATCATTTTCTATATCAGCTGCTCACTTGAAACACCTTTAAGTTAGTATCTGTGGAAAAGAACCTGAAACCCTGAAAAGTTCAAACACAAATCTTCAATAAAAATAATCATTATAGAAATATTATAAAGATAATCAGGCATAATTTTGAAAAACATATACACCAGTGATTTCAGACATGGTGAAAAATAAATCACCTATAATTATCGTTGATTTTAAGAAGTTATCATAAAGGCATGAACATTCATAGCAGCAAAATATAGTACTCACTCACAGCAGAGCTTGTCATGAATTGAAAAAAACACCACCACAATGGCTACCTGGGTGCTCTTTCCCCCAATGACAATGACCGTACTAAATCAGCCAATCACGGACACTATCACATTGTCATATTTCAAAAGATCCGTACAAGCCTCTGTCAGAAGTCTGGGACTCCCTATTCATATATTATATTAATCACAGCTATATGTCATCAGACGAGACCTTGAATGACATGTCTAGTGACCCGCACTGGACACCAGCTCCCTGGACACTGTCCAGAATGTCCTGGCTTGCCAACTTCAGTTGTTGGCAAAATAAATGATAGGTTTTGTATTGTTCTCATGTTGTATTGTCCCAAGACCTATTTGTCCTACAGGATCGCTCAAAGGGAATGCTAACATTCCTTTGTAAAGTGTCAATGACAACAAAAGGCTAGCAGGCTATATTTTGCCTTAGTGTTAATTCACACTACACAGCAAAACTTGCCAAGACTCTGTTAAGAATTTTTCAAGCTCCTAAAAGTAATTTCCGTGGATTCTGAAGTAGGGTGTTTATGGTGGAATAATATTTTCTACTTTACCTTCAGAGCTGAGCAACTATTTTTAATCACAATTTCATTGACGGCAAACATCTGTATGGATGTAGAGCAAATTATATATACACCAAGATATTTGCTTTTTTTAAGCATCTAGAGGTAGTAAAAGTATGTTAGGATGACTTCTTGTTCTCGTTATTTCTGTTTGATAATGAAAAAGAAACAATAAAAATATTAAAACCAGATAGCATATCAGTTAAAGTGGGTGACACACATGCACCTAAATGAAATGAACCTAAAATAAGGTTCACCAAATTTATGGAGTCATTTTTAAAAATTATCTCCTTGTTCATTTAAAAGATGATAAGAAATCTGCATCTCCTATCAACGACTTTAAAACAGCAACATTTTGGTTAGTGTATATATTAAAAGTTTATTATTCCTGCAAACACCATTTTGCTTCCTTTATAGCAAGTCATGTTTATGCTTTGTATATGCCCCGTGTTTCTGTACAATAAAGTCATCTTCTTCGTCTGCAACCTATTTATACAGTTTACGGCATTCGTCGTAACGTTTTTAATCAGCGCAAGCTAATTAACGTACAAATCAGAAAACTTTTTGGTTTGTTTTAATGAGGTGACAAAATTCCATTTGCGTGAGGGGTGTTTTTTATCAGTTAACATTAAGTCTATAAATCTTTTATTACCCTGTGTGTTTTGAAACTTGGGTCTTCAGCCTGTGAGTAAATGTTTAAACCACAAGGCAACCACACTCTGCACCTTAGCTTTACGAGGGAGGGCAAACATTCTCCCACCATTATCATAGACATGTGGGACACCAGATATGGTTTTTTACAGTCCAAAGAACTCATGCTTTATCCACTTGGTCACACAACTTCAAGCTGAATGCAAATAATTTCAAAACAGGTATAAATGAAGTTGTACATGAATATGTGTCGGAATTCTCCTTCTCTTTCTCATGAATTGTTATAATACTGTAAATGTGCTGTGATTGTTGCAAGTATTCTGCCTTTTATACATGAATGACCTGACAAGGTGAAATGTGAAGGGCTAAGACTGCCACCTTGGAGAACCCACAGCAAAGGACAGTCAAGATGGTGACATAAAACACTACTTTCTATTTAGTGCCTTTGTTAGAACTAGCCCATTATTGCAAATCAAGCAAACAATAGGCAACAGAATCACACCTAACAACTGAACTTGCTTTTGTTCTGTAAGTTGTAAAAAGAGAAAATACACATTTTGAATTTCCATCAATTTTGATAAAGCCACACAGGGTAAACAATTTCAAGCTGTAAGTGTGTATAGATTTATAGTCAGCAATGGTTTGAAAGAAGATATAGCTATAGTATATTTCCAGGTTACTAGGGCATAATTTGTGAATGTCTTTGAAAGCAGGAATTATAATGAAACCTTACCTTGTCCTGCACCGCTAAACATAATGAGAGGTATTTTGTTGCATATCACATGCAACAGGTATGAATGGAATAGTTGGGATTGTTAAAAGTTGTAGTCCTTTGTTTGAAAAACACATTTGAAACCGTTCAACTTGCAGTGGAACTCATATGTGTCAGAGGCATGTGAGATTGTTAAAAATGGTAGCTTGTGAAGACAATAGCCTGGCACTTGAACAGGGAAGCTAGCAAGTTGGAAGCAAACCTATTGTAAGCTATAATACCCACAGGGAGACATGCACAGGTTGCTGGAGACCTATTGTAAGCTATAATACCCACAAGGAGACAAGCACAGGTTGCTGGAGACCTATTGTAAGCTAGAATCCCCACAGGGAGACATGCACAGGTTGCTGGAGACCTATTGTAAGCTATAATACCCACATGGAGACAAGCTCAGGTTGCTGGAGACCTATTGTAAGCTAGAATCCCCACAGGGAGACATGCACAGGTTGCTGGAGACCTATTGTAAGCTAGAATACCCACAGGGAGACATGCACAGGTTGCTGGAGACCTATTGTAAGCTATAATACCCACAGGGAGACATGCACAGGTTGCTGGAGACCTATTGTAAGCTATAATACCCACAGGGAGACAAGCATGGGTTGCTGGAGACCTATTGTAAGCTAGAATACCCACAGGGAGACATGCACAGGTTGCTGGAGGCCTATTGTAAGCTAGAATCCCCACAGGGAGACATGCACAGGTTGCTGGAGACCTATTGTAAGCTATAATACCCACAGGGAGACATGCACAGGTTGCTGGAGACCTATTGTAAGCTATAATACCCACAGGGAGACAAGCATGGGTTGCTGGAGACCTATTGTAAGCTAGAATACCCACAGGGAGACAAGCGTGGGTTGCTGGAGACCTATTGTAAGCTATAATACCCACAGGGAGACAAGCACAGGTTGCTGGAGACCTATTGTAAGCTAGAATACCCACAGGGAGACAAGCGTGGGTTGCTGGAGACCTATTGTAAGCTATAATACCCACAGGGAGACATGCACAGGTTGCTGGAGACCTATTGTAAGCTATAATACCCACAGGGAGACAAGCGTGGGTTGCTGGAGACCTATTGTAAGCTATAATACCCACAGGGAGACATGCACAGGTTGCTGGAGACCTATTGTAAGCTATAATACCCACAGGGAGACAAACACAGGTTGTTTTGGACCTAGCATAAGCTTGAATCCCCACAAGGGGACAAGCATAGGTTGCTGGGGATCTATCCCAACATAGAATCCCCTCAGGGAGACAAGCACAGGTTGTTTGAGACCTATCATAACATACCATCCCAACACAGAGACAAGCACAGGTCGATGGCGACTTGCTGGGTCATAAAATGAACACATGCAGAAAAGCCCAGATTGCTGGAGACCTATCATACCATAGAATCCCAACAGGGAGCCAAGCACAGGTTGTTGGGGCCCTATCATAAGCTAGAATCCCCACAGGGAGATAGGCACAGGTTGTTTGAGCGTGTCACGGACAAGACATCATGATGTGTTATCAAGGAACAACATCACTGAAATCCCAAGCCTTCACTTATGCTTAACATGCCTTAAAGTTTATAACATAACAAGTTCATAATTTTCCTGTTAATTTCTATTATCAAAGCTGACAGATTCAATGACTCCCTCCCTTTTTTTTTAAATAAAATAACTCTGAAATCAATCATACCATTCCTCTAGGAAACTGCTGGACAGAGATATACAAAGTACTTACCCTCAACTGGCCACTCAATCTGGCAATCCTGTAAGGGTCATTCTCTCCTACAGTTTACGCATGTATATCTGAAAATGACATGAAATAGATGTTAGTCTGGAAGGAGATTGTACAAATGGATTACAAAAACCCAAGGAGAATGAAAGCTTAAAGACATTAACTTGATGAATTACTCTCCAGCTCCTAACAGAGCCCCTCACTTGATGAATAATTGACCGATCGGAGAGTGTTTACAGTAGTGATGCACGTTATTGACATCATTTTAACGAGTGTCCATTTCAATTTTCAAGGAAGGCTGTTTTATCATTATTCCAATAAATGATGTGATTTCTGCCAGTAAATTGTACCATAAAAGCAATTTGATTATAAAATTGCCTCTAATGATGCCTATTCAGTTAATATAACCTTTTAAGGAAACACCATTCAGTGAAAGTTTGTTGAAATGAAATATTGATGGATTTTCTATTTAAGTTTCGCTGATGTTATTTGTAACCATATTATTTTATTTTGTGCTGTTATACTTTGCAATTAAACATAAAGTACTTCTCTGTCAAGAAACTATTTTGACGTAATACTCTTCAAGGCTGCTATAATAATAGATGCAATATTAGCCTGATAAGAATTTTATGGATCAAAGACTAAAATTTCGGCATTAAAAATAGTCCAGTGATCCAATAGTAATTGAGACGACTTCCTTCCAATCATTTCCTTGAACTTATAGTCATAAAATGCAGACCAATAAAACTAAAACATGCAGAACTCCATAAATCCCAAACCAACAGCGATGTACACTGCAAGAGTGGTAAAAATGTCAGAACATAAAACATATTATTTTATTGTTTATGACGCTAATCTCTGACATAAAGACACTCCTTAACTTTAATATCTAGTCCCATCAAGTCCTATTGAATGGTTCAAGTCAGTAAATATATACTGACTCAGCTCAATATCTCTCACAAACTATTACTGCCCATCATCTAAAGGGTTTCAAGCACATGTAAAATGTGGACAACACTTTCTGTATCCCATGGATTTGGCCACCTTCAGACAGGAATTCCCGTATCTTAATCCTACAGGGGCGGTGGGGTAGCCTAGTGGTTAAAGCATTCACTCGTCTCACCAAAGGCCTGGGTTTGAATTCCGATATCTGAATCCTACAGGGGCGGTGGGGTAGCCTATAGTCTGTTTGTGGTGAAAACGTACCTATGAATTTCACTTTTAACAAAAAAGTAAATCAAATAAAGGGTAGTCTAAGTTAACGCTCATCATGTACTGCATGTGCATTTGTTTCACTGTTCCAACTACTGCGCTTACCCCCTTGTAATACAAACCAATATAAGCAATTTGAAACTATGACCGTTTGTAAAACAACTTTTTTCCTAAGTTGAATAAAAATCTAAGATTTAAATTTTCAATTGGCAAGCTAGAATTATGGGGATTCGCAATCTTAATTTCACTTTATTCCATTTACATATTTGTTTCAAGTGAAATTCACCGGTACATTTTTACTGCAAACACAGGCAAACAGATTATAGTGGTTGAAGCATTCACTCGTCTCACCGAAGGCCTGGGTTTGATTCCCCACATGGGTACAACGTGTGAAGCCTATTTCTGGTGTCCCCTGCCATGATATTCAAGTGGAAGAATATTATTTGCTTTTTTTTTTTACATCTTATCACCTTCATGTTGGCTTCATGGCTTTGAACACATGCCACACAAACCCCTGTCATCGACAGTCACCTAATTACCACCTCTGAACCAAACATGGTATACTGCAAGAGCTGACTGTGACACGGACCCACACATCGTATCTTTCCCAACACAAGCACTCCTGTCTAATTGCCTCGTCACCATATGGCATCAAGGAGACTTATCTATGATAAAACTTTCACAGCTTATATACCCTCTAACCCAAGGAGTAACCTCTAACCCCTGGAATAACCTCATACCCATTGAAATTAATATGTCAAGCCTGGAACTGAGGAGCCGGCCTGGCTCAAGGGTGACTGGCAGAAAAACACTTCATTCTGGTTTCTTTGCAATCAGCAAGTCTAGATAAGCGGGCAGTCTTTGATTGGAACAAAATATTTTAAGAATCTCTTTAAACACAGTGGGCAGTGGGCAGAGGGGTAGCCATGTTCACTCGTCACACCAAAGACCAGGTTTTGATTCCCCACATGGGTACAGTGTGTGAAGCCCATTTCTGGTGCTCCTCGCAGTGATATTGCTGGAATATTGCTAAAAGCTTCATGAAACTAAACTCACTTAATCACTCTTTAAAGACAAAATTTAACAGTTAATAATTTATTAGACAACAGAATGACTTAAACTTTGACAAATGACAAAATTAGGATTAGACTAACACTTAGTCTGTGAGTACATATAATACTGAGAGTAAAAGATCATTCCTTTTAAATTGGAAAGGAGCCCCAGTGAGATGGGAGATTCAGAACCTGAAATCTCAGAAATATAGATGCGCTCCATTCAGGGCTTTAACATTGCAGAAAGGGCTCGGTGTAAGGAAAAATAATATGGTTCAGGGACTGTGAGACAGACTAGTCGAAGACAGTCTCGTTGGAATCTATTCACAACGAGCCCATGATGAATTCTATCAAAAGGCAAGTCTAGATCAGCAGACAGTGTTTAGTGAGTACTATTTTACGCCGCTTTTAGCAATATTCCAGCAATATCACGGCGGGGGACACCAGAAATGGGCGTCACACATTGTACCCCTGTTGGAATCAAACCCAAGTGTTCAGTGTGACGAGCCAACGCTTTTACCACAAGGCTACCCCACCGCCCTGGCAGTGCTGAGAATGCCAGTGCATTATTTGGACAACTTGTTCATTTTGTCTATATAATCTAGACATTATGATTTAAACTTCTGCGAGCCTATTTCAATCAGTGCCTGAAGCCCTTTTAGTCCCCTATCTAATAACTTTCATAACTATTTCAACAGGTTTATTTCTTAAAAAACGAACATCTAATGGGACAAATCAGTTGCAATGAGGTTAATAATACTGATACTAGCGTTGGGAATTGTTTAAAATCTCAGAATTGATGATTGGTTAATTACAACCGATCAATCATCGAAAATAATTGGTTAGCGTCATTTATTAAATTCTCCTGGTTTTGTTTGTTAATGCACAAACAAAACATGCAGTTCTTTCCGGGGTTTTTTTCAAATAGCACAAAATTCATTTACAAATTTCACATCTTTAAAGGAACATGAATTTCCTCTGGAGTCTTTAAGATCACTTCAGTCATGACAAGGAATGAGCTTGTAGAACTTATGAGCTGAGGTGAAATTGGGTTTACCATCATGCTTGAGAATATTTCGTTCACATGACGACGTGCATGCGTGTGTATGTGTATGTGCGGCTGCTTGTACTAGCCCAGACTTAAGCTGGTGTTATAGTGCTAGCTCACTGAGATACCATGCCACAGTGAAGTATGAATACCCCACTCAGACACATTATACTGACTCCAAGCCGACCAGTCCTTGTTGTACCCATTAATGCCGAGTGCCAGGCAGGGACCAACAAGTACATGTACCATATTTTAATGTCTTTTGGTATGACGCGGTCGGGGATCGAACCCGCGACCTTCCGCTCTCCGGGCGGATGCTCTAACCACTACACCACGGAGGCGGTCTGTAGTGCTTATAAAAAGTAACAGACAAAGCCACCCTTGAGATAAATATTGTTATTGCAAACAAGTGTTCCAAAATTGTTTGTGCTCGATTATGAGAAAACATGATCGATTGCTTGGTCGTTTAGTCTTTGCGACCAATCTTCGATTATTTCAATTAATCGGACCACCACTAACTGATACTGCATCATGAAACTAATAATTAATCAAAGACCTTGTCCAGAAACAATATCATAATATCTGCCAAAAAAAGGCACTTCAACTCATATTAGACCCGTGAAGATCTGGGTTAGAATTGACCTTCAGTAACCCATGCTTGTCGTAAGAGGTGACTAAAGATCAGGTGGTCAGGCTTGCCGACTTGGTTGACACATGTCATCGGTACCCAATTGTGTAGATCGATGCTCATGCTGTTGAATCACTGGGTTGTCTGGTCCAGACTCGATTATTTACAGACTGCAGTCATGTAGCTGGAATATTGCTGAATGCGGCACAAAACTAAACTCACTCACTCAGCGAACATTACTAAAGCCCATGTGTGATTTGTTGAGAATAAGATACATGAGACTTATCAATGCTGACAGGTTGAGTAACAACAGGAATTCTGCACTGGCTTGAGACCCGGAATAAATTGGGATAAAGTGTGATCCTAAACTTGCCAGCAAATAAACTTGGCAAGTGAGGTTATTCTTATCAGCAGTTTATTTTGTTAGAATGTTAGCGCTGAGATATACAGTGTTTTGATTCTGCTACAACTAAGGTATTGAAAATATCTACTTAACTCTTATC